>NC_137277.1:111465000-112078750 GCF_054371585.1 Giraffa tippelskirchi
TTTTCATCTACTAGTCTCAAAATCCCAATCCATCGTTCCCCCACCTCTCCTCCCCTTTTGCAACCACTAGTTTGTTCTCTATGTCTGCGATTCTGTTTCTGTTTCATAGAAAAGTTCATTTGTATCATATTTCAGATTCCACATATAAGTGATATCATATGGTATTTGTCTCTTTCTCTCTGACTTACTTAATTTAGTACGATAATTTCTCATTGCATCCATGTTGCTGCAAATGGCAATATTTCATTCTTTTTCAAGGCTGAGTAATATGCCAGTGTGTGTGTGTGAGTATGTGTTTGTATCAATGGACATTTAAGTCATTTCTATGTCTTGGCTATTATAAATAATGGTACTATGAACTCAGGGGTACATATATCTTTTTGAATTATAATTTTGTCAGGCTATATGGTCAGAAGTGGGATTGCTGCATCATATGCCAACTCTATTTCCAGTTTTTTGAGGAACCTCCATACTGTTCTCCATAGTGGCTGCACCAATCTACATTCCCTCAATGTTATAGGAGGGTTCTCTTTTCACCACACCCTGATCGGCATTTGTTATTTGTAGATTTTTTTTTTTTTTTACTGCTGACCATTCTGAGAGATGTGAGATGCTACCTCAATGTAGTTTTGATTTGCATTGCTCTATTAATTAGCAATGTTGAGCATATTTTCATGTGCCTATTGGCCAGCAGAATGTCTTCTTCAGGGAAATGTCTAAGTCTTCAGCCCATTTTTTGATTGGGTTGTTTGTTTTTTTGTTATTGAGTTGTATGAGGTGTTTGTATATTTTGGAAATTTTGCCCTTGTCAGTCACATCATTTCAAATATTTTCTCACATTCCATAGGTTGTCTTTTCATTTGTGTGTGTGTGTGTGGCTTCCTTTGTTGTGCAAAAGCTTGTTAAGTTTGATTAGGTCCCATTTGTTTATTTTTTGCTTTTATTTCTACTGCCTTAGATAAAATGACCTAAGAAAACAGCAGTAGAATTTATGTTAGGAAATGTTTTGCCTATGTTCTCTCCTAGGATTTTTATGGTATCATGTTTTATATTTAAATCTTTAAGCTATCAAATGTATTTTCTGATATGTAAATTCTCCCTTTAGTCCCTTTGTGAACTAGTAAAGAATTGTTTTTTAACTAAGGATTCACTAAGCAATCAGAATATATTCACAAAAGAATGTATGTATATATACAGTCCATTGTAACACAAGGTAGTAACAACTGCTTTACCAGTTTATGAGGAATGTCCCTATGTGCCTGCAATCCATGAGAAAAAATGTGTTATGACCATAGTTATTTCAGTGTTATTGGGCAGTTAGAATCTATTAAGGATCTTAAAAAGGCATATATCTTGACACTGAAATGTGCAGTTATTCTTATCTCTATAAAGTGTCACTGCATGAGCAAATAGTGGGGAGGGGTGAAAGGTAAATTCAAACACAAATAAACTAGTATTTGTGTATATTTAAAATCAGATACACTTGAACAATGCAGAAATGGAGAATATATGGTGAGTTATAACCAAGAAAGAATGTGCTCTATGGGCACAGGGCCATAGTTGCTTCTTCTGCTAGAAAAGCAGACAACCCTAAAATATCAGTTCCTATCCACACCATGTAAATATAAAAATATAAAAATTGTACACATACCACAAATTCTAATTATGGCAATGGGTTTGGAAATCATTTCATTCAGATGGCTATGAGGTTTAAATTAAGTGAAATAGGGTACATGAGAGCATAAAGCAGAGTTCCTGGGAACACTGTCATCTTCCTTTTTTTCTTTTATCTATATAATATACAGAGGATCATTATTTAACAAGGAACACATTTTTAGGGATACAGAGAACATAAAAAAGCTCTTTTGTTTTAGACTACATGTGTTTGTCAAGCATAGAGAGACGATGAGTGTTACATATCACTGACATCTTCTTGGAAAGTTAGTGTGCCTAAGTCATAATGCTAAAGGGCTCCTAACTTCTGCCCTAGGAAAGTGACCCAGTAAATCTTTAGAGAAAAGCATTTCTGCTCTTTCAGTTGCAATGCCTGCAGGTATAGCCCCTGCATTATCTGAACAATAGGAAGGCAGAGGACAAGTAGAAAATGCCTACTCCTTCAACAAGAATAAAGACATAGTCTACTTTTGTTGCAGACTCTTATGGAGTTAAACAGGCATCATCTACCTCATCATCACAGGCCACTGTCCAGTACAAAAATGCACTTATCATTCTGGTAAGAGGAATAACTGAGGAGTACTGTAATCATCCATCTGACCCACAACCCAAGCCTTTCACCAGGCTAGAATAAAAAAGATTTCTTTTCCCAAGATAAAAAACGAAATGATGGAGCTATCTGTACTAAGTGATGAGTCAATATCAGACTCTTCTGAACTGATCCACTAGTTTCCAACAATTATCTAAAGAAGGAAAATTTAAACAACGAAATAGGAAAAAAAAAATCTCTCACAGTAGAAAAATAAATCTATCAGAAGGAAGGAATAAAACTGAATGGATGAAGAAATCCTGGTAGATCATATTGCTACTTTGTATTCAGGAAATTAAGATAATATATAAAGCAACTATTTTTAAAATGGGCTCTAAATAAAGAAAAGTCTTTGAGCAAATGAAGTTTCATTATAAACTGAATTGAATGATTATGACTGGTTTTTACTGAGGGCAAAAGAGAAATTAATACAAATAACAAAACTCATGTTCTTAGCCTTAAAAATGGAATTTTAACTTTTGAAAATTAGAGAAAATAGTGATAAAATTGGTTGCAAAGCTGTTTGTTGTAGGTTTACTCATAATTCAGAATCTCTGAGTTAAAATACTATATTTGAAAGTCATTTCCCAAATTTTTGATTTGATGTGATTCAGATTAACTCACAGCTCAGAGGGACAGCATGTAAATTGTATACAACAGTAATTTCATCTTCTTAGATACCAACTTAAAATCCTGTTGAAAACTTACTGATTAAAATCAAACAGGAATTATAGAATGGTCCTGAACACTATATATAAAGGAAATAGACATGAAAACAATGCATTTGATCATCTTGGATTAAATTTATTTAATAAATGAGATGTCAGAAACATTGAAATTTATTAGGAAAAATCTAAATAGTGATCCTATATTAAAATGTGATCATCACTTTTTGCACTTAGAGTTCACATGCAATGCCAGGGTTTCAACAGTTCTTCCTAGGTGACAGTGTATAGAAATACTAAAATTAAAAATTCATCCTAATATTTTAAGGGTAATTGCTTACTTCCTGACAAATGGTATGATATTAAAAAAGGCCTGTATAGTAAGACACATGATTTCTGAAGGTTTAATTATGCAGTAAAGCTGATTTTTTTTTTACTTAAATAAATTTATGCCACATCCTATTTAGGGAAACCTGTTTGAAATATATTGCAATGGGAATATATATTGAATGAACTGATTTCACATTTATATTAAAAAAAAACAGGTTTTGAATTGCATTATACTTGAAATAAGTAAAACTTCAAAATTTTACACGAGTGCTAATCATTCAAAGCATAAAAGTATGTATATTTACAATTCCATAAAACTCTTTTAATTGGTAAGCATCTAAAATATGTACTGGTTTCCATAAATTTCAATTTTTCCATAAATCTTTATGGCTATTCCTGGTAGGTATATAAAGCTACACCTGGATTTAGAGTGTCCATATGATAATCAGCACACAGAATGACACAGAATATGGTTTCTATCCTGGAAGAGAGGGATTCTTATGAATATCAAGTTATATTCTGTCCATTGCAGAAAAAGACTGGCTTTGAGCTTTAATTTTACCAAACCAAAAGGAATGGTGTAAGTATACCATCTCAGGAAAGTACTAATACATCATCTCTGTTAATAGTAAAGACATAGTTGAAAATAAAAATTGAAAAAAAAAACCATTTTCTTTCTTCATATAATCAACAGAGGCTTATTGTTTACCAAGGAAAAGAAGACTTGCAGTGATACAAAAAATAAAGTTCTTTTGTGTTATGGCACTCATGTTTACAGAGAATAGAAGAAAAGTAAACGTACTAGACGTTATTCAAGATCTCCAAGAAAGTTTGTACGGCTGAACCATAAACAAAGAACACTAACCAAGCTAATGTAGTGGCTCAGTGCTAAAGAATCTGCTTGGCAATACAGGAGACACAAGAGAAGACGGTTTGATACCTGAGTTGGAAATGGCAACCCACTCCAGTATTCTTGCCTGGGAAATTACATGGACTGAGGAGCCTGGGAGGCTACAGTCCATGGGGTTGCAAAGAGTTGGACAAGACTTAGAGACCCAACAACAATCTGTTATGGACTTAAAAACAACAACAACAACAACAACAAACAAACAAGCTAATAGAGCTCATGATGTCACTGAGACATCACTGTTTGGTATTCTCCAGACTTTCATCTGTTAAGGCAAGTTACTTTCTATGGATCACAGCTTGGGGCTGAAGAGTAAGCATGTACGCTTCTAACTCAGCGCTGCAAAATAAGTGCCTCCACTTTTTTTAAGATTGCTCTCCTGGTTGATGATGTTAGAAAGTCACATTGTAGTGATGAAAAACACTGACATGAAGGACTACAAGATGAAATTCTTGGTAAGTATGCGAATGATGTGTTTATTAAACCAAATTATTTCACTGATGTACAATATTTTAAAATTTTTCTTCATTAGACTCATCTAATAAGTTTATTTCACCATATACTTGGAAAATAATGATCATGGAAACTAAACCAACAAATGCCCTTTTCCAACAAAACAGAAATAATATTTTTGTGCCACTTATCAGGTTATTATTTATCAGCTTCAAATTGCACTCCTTATACTACGACTAGGACTAACTACTACACACCCATTTCTGCAAACCCAACTGGCTCTCTTGTTAAGTTTTTCTCAATAGTGATGCTGAGGAGTGGCTGGGAGCCTGGGCAAAGGAGAGGGGTGCTTTCCTCTATGTTGCTTGACAGCCATTGTTCTTTATATTGGCAACGACAGTTCTAGATTCCAGAATTTCCCCCCCACATTCTCAGACCCAACTTACTGCCCTCCTCCAAAAACGCCAGCACCAACTGAAGGGCACTTCCTTCTCTGAAATCTGATTTCCAGCTCTGTGAAGAGTGTGTCTGGGGCTCCAGAACGAGCTTTAAACAGTACCCTCTCTTTTAGGTGTCATCTTAGCAGTTCTGG
Organism: Giraffa tippelskirchi; assembly: GCF_054371585.1. Classification (NCBI taxonomy): domain Eukaryota; kingdom Metazoa; phylum Chordata; class Mammalia; order Artiodactyla; family Giraffidae; genus Giraffa; species Giraffa tippelskirchi. Next base: position 111,470,211 of record NC_137277.1, read on the forward strand.
TGATGTCGATGTGTAGAGTCTTCTCTTGTGTTGTTGGAAGAGGGTGTTTGCTATGACTGGTGCATTCTCTTGGAACAACTCAGTTAGCCTTTGCTCTGCTTCATTCTGTACTCCAAGGCCAAATTTGCCCGTTACTCCAGATATTTTTTGACTTCCTACTTTTGCATTCCAGTCCCTTATCATGAAAAGGACATCTTTTTTGGGTGTTAGTACTAGAAAGTCTTGTAGGTCTTCATAGAACCATTCAACTTCAGCTTCTTCAGTATTACTGGTCAAAGAATAGACTTGGATTACCGTGATACTGAATGATTCGCCTTGGAAACAAACAGAGAGCATTCTGTTGTTTTTGAGATTGCACCCAAGTAATGCATTTCAGACTCTTTTGTTGACTATGATGGCTACCTCATTTCTTCTAAGGGATTCTTGCCCACAGTAGTAGATACGATGGTCATCTGAGTTAAATTCACCCATTTTAGTTTGCTGATTCCAGTCCATTTTAGTTTGCTGATTCCTAAAATGTTGATGTTCACTCTTGCCATCTCCTGTATGACCACTTCCAGTTTGCCTTGATTCATGGACCTAACATTTCAGATTCCTATGCTCTTGACAGCATCAGATCTTGCTTCCATCACCAGTCACATCCACAACTGGGTGTTGTTTTCACTTTGGCTCCGTCTCTTCATTCTTTCTAGCATTATTTCTCCACTGATCTCCAGTAGCATATTGGGCACCTACTGACCTGGGGAGTTCATCTATCAGTGTCCTATCTCAGCAATGGCCACAGAACTGGGAAAGGTCAGTTTTCATTCCAATCCCAAAGAAAGGCAATGCCAAAGAATGCTCAAACTATTGCACAATTGCACTCATCTCACACGCTAGCAAAGTAATGCTCAAAATTCTGCAAGCCAGACTTCAAAAGTACCTGAACTATGAACTTCCAGATGTTCAAACTGGATTTAGAAAAGGCAAAGAAACCAGAGATCAAATTGCTAACACCCACTGGATCATCAAAAAAGCAATAGAGTTCCAGAAAAACATCCACTTATGCTTTATTGACTATGCCAAAGCCTTTGACTGTGTGAATCACAACAAACTGTGGAAAATACTTAAAGAGATAGGAATACCAGACCACCTGCCCTGCCTCCTGAGATATCTGCATGCAGGTCAAGAAGTAACAGTTAGAACTGGACATGAAACAACAGACTGGTTCCAAATTGGAAAAGGAGTATGTCATGGCTGTATATTGTCACCTTGCTTATTTAACTTATATGCAGAGTACATCATGTGAAATGCTCAACTGGATGAAGCACAAGCTAGAATCAAGATTGCCGGGAGAACTATCGATAACTTCAGATATGCAAACACCACCACATTTATGGCAGAAAGTGAAGAAAAACTAAAAGCCTCTTGATGAAAGTGAAAGTAGAGAGTGAAAAAGTTGGCTTAAAGCTCAATGTTCAGAAAACTAAGATCATGGCATCTGGTTCCATCACTGCATGGCAAATAGATGGGGAAACAGTGGAATAATGAGAGACTTTATCTTTGGGGCTCCAAAATCACTGCAGATGGTGACTGCAGGCATGAAATTAAAAGATGCTGGCTCCTTGGAAGAAAAGTTATGACCAATCTAGATAACATATTAAAAAACAAAGACATTACTTTGCAACAAAGGTCCATCTAGTCAAAGCTATTTTTTCTCCAGTAGTCGTGTATGGATGTGAGAGTTGGACTATAAAGAAAGCTGAGCACCGAAGAATTGATGCTTTTGAATGGTGGTCTTGGAGAAGACTCTTGAGTGTCCGTTGGACAGCACAGATATCCAACCAGTCCATCCTAAAGAAAATCAGTCCTGAAGACTGATACTGAAGCTTTGGCCACCTGATGCGAAGAACTGACTCATTTGAAAAGATCCTAATGCTGGGAAAGATTGAAGACGGGAGAAGAAGATGATGACAGAGGATGATCTGGTTGGATGGCATCACCAATTCAATGGACATGAGTTTGAGTAAACTAAGGGAGTTGGTGTTGGACAGGGAAGCCTGGAGTGCTGCATTCCATGGGGTCGCAAAGAGTTGGACACAACTGAGCGACTGAACTGGACATCCTTCTTCCCTTTGCTCCCCAGTTCTTTTTCTGTAGTTTTCATCTCCACCTTACCTCAGTGGAATTTTGTCTCTTTTGTATGCCAAAGTCCATCGAGCCAATTCCTTATGTTAAATTATTTCAGTAAAATAAGTGATGTTCTAATTTTTCTTACTTAACCTTAGTGGTATAGTGAATACAAATTTGATTTTTAAATATGTTTATAAGCTGACAAAAAATAAGCATACAAATTGAAAATATGTAGTGAAAGTATGAATTCTAGATAATATGTAAATACTGAAGTTAGAGTCCATCCTGGGTCTTCTGTCAAATCTTAGTCATCTTGTGCTTCTATTTTGATTCTTGTTTGGATAATAAAAACGGGATATAAAATCAAGGGAGCAACTGAGGAAGGGAATCAAATACAATACCCCCAAATATCCTGGGACACAAAGTGTCACACCTTTGAAGAAGGTTATATGAGAAATAATCCAGGTTTGAAGATAAGGTCAGCAAGAAAAGTTGCTTTTTATAAACTTGGCACTAGGTTGTAAGTGAAACATGATTTACTTAGAATTTGCAATCTGAAACTATCCCTTATGCAGTTTGTTTTCTGAATTCATGATTTACAGTTTGAAAAAAACAAGTAATTTAATTCTAAATGGGCTTGAGGCAGTAGTGCCCCCAGGGAAAGGTGTGAAAAATACTATAATGATACTGCGTGAGGAAACTTAGGTTACAAATACTTCACAAAATAATATAAAATTTATTACACAAGTGCTGCCTGCCAATGCTGAAGACAGAAGAGTTGCGGGGTCCTTTCCTGGGACAGGAAGATCCCCGAAGTAGAAAATGGCAACCCACTCCAGTATTCTTGCCTGGAAAATTGCACGGACAGAGGAGCCCAGTGGGCCACAGGGTAGCAAAGAGTTGGATAAGACCGAGCATCCAGAGAAAAAAAAAAGGTGGTTTTTTTCCCCCAGTTAAAATATTCTTAGAGCTTTATACTATTTAGATAAAGATATTATGATTTTTCCTCTGAAAAAACTGGTTGAGGCACTCCTCTTTTGCATGAAGCAAAAGACAGAAGGTCCACATCCAAGCAGGTAAGAGAGACTGGGACACAGTAGCACCATAAGCCCAAACACGCCCATCTTCCCTACGCCACAGTGGAGGTCTGCTGAGGAGTGAAGTTTGAACCGCCCATTGGGCAACCTCTCCTCCCCACCACCCCCAATTTTTAAGACCGTCACTTGGGAGAGATGAACTCCCAAAACAACTAGCTTTGAAAACCAGCAGGGCTCTGTCCACAAGCCGCAGGAGGTTTAGGGAGGTCAGCTCGTAAAGAGGTCGCGCAGACTCACCAGCTCCAAGGCCCAGGGCTAAGCCTGATCTAGGATGCCCCGAACTTGTGTGGGAGAGGCCCATTTGCTCGTTTGAAGTGTTGGCAGCGATAGGTGTCTGATCTGCCGGACACTTGGGGGCCTGCGGGTGCGTTCTCCTGGAGCCTGGCGGCCGCCATTTTTCTCCCTCCACTACCCCCAGGGGGCGGGGATGTTTGGCGCCTTTATGTGTTTCTGGCTTTTGCGGCTGCGACTGGATCCACTCCCTCTGTGGCCAGTAGGGCTTGTGTTCCCGGATCCCACAGGAATGCAGCAATCTGCGAGATGGTCCTGGACAGGTTCCCACCTGGGGCAGGGCACAGACAGTGGTCTGAGGTGCCCTCAGCTCTCTGCGGGGCCTGGAGGTTTGCTGGTCCTCTTTGCTGGTCCTGGAGGTTTGGTTTCAGGGGCAAGCACAAGTCTAGGGCCTTATAAACATGGATGTACTTCATGCAGGTAGGCTAATGCATGTCGTCTTTGCTTTCTCCCTCTGCCTATAGCTTGTGGTTGTCTCCCAGACAGGAGCTTGCACACTCATCTGGAGCCTCCATGTTGGGAATTGCTGCCCAGGGGACACCTGGAGATGGTGGCCAGTGGAACCTAGGCTTGCAATCCCATAGGACCGTATAAAACCTGCTGCGTGAAGGCCTGACCTCTTAATCACATGCCACAATATACCATATTAGAAAACTTTAAACTTTAAGTAAGAAAAATAATCTTCCACAGTTTTGCCAGCAATCCTTGATTTGTGCATTTATGCCACCCATTTTTAGAATCTGTATTGATTGCCTTCTGTATGGTGAATTTTAAATACAATATTTATTTAACAACAACAAAAATCTCTTTTAAAGAGCTGTGCATTAGCTGTACTAAACACAGCATTTGTTTCTAATATGTATATCTTGTGTCTCCCACATCTCTTGTATTGTAGGCAAATTCTTTACTGCTGAGTCACCAGGAAAGCGCTTATAACTATCATGGGTTTAAAAAAAAAAACACAGAAGAAACAGTGAGCCTGACCTTAAACGGTTTACGCTTGCAGGTGACTAGGTGATGGGTCAGTTCTGATTTCATCCTTGAGTGACACTAAAGAAATAATTTAATTCTTTAAGCACGGTTTACTTATCTTGAAACATGGAACATAATAGTAAGTATACCATAAGGGCTTCCCTGGTGGCTCAGTGGTAAAGAATATGCCTGCCAAGCGGGAGATTCAGGTTCGATCCCTGGGTCAGGAAGATCCTCTGGAGGAGGAAATGGTAACCTGGCCCAGTATTCTTGTCTGGGAAATCCCATGGACAGAGGAGCCTGGTGGACTACAGTGCAGGAGTCAGACTGGAGTTGGCAACTAAACAAAAGCAAAACAATTATGATAATTAGCTTATGTGTCAACTTAGCTGGACCACAGAGAGGCAAATATTAGGTTAAACCTTGTTCTGGTTGTGTCTGTGAGGGTGTTTCTGAAGGATATGAACATATGAATTGATAGACTCAATAAAACTGATGGCTATTATTGGTATGGGTGGACAACCTCCAGTCTTTAAAGGCCTGAATAGAATAAAAGGTTGAATTCATTCTTTCTACCTTCCTGTCTTTGATATGGGACAGCAGTCTTCTCCTGTGTTTAGACTCAGTCTGGAGCTACACCACCAGCTCCCTTGATTTTCAGGTCTTCAGACTCAGACTGGCACTTACAGTATAGGTTCTCCTAGTTCTTGTGATTTTTGGACACAAACAAAAACTACACCATCATCTCTCCTGGTTCTCCAGCTTGTTAACTACAGATCTTGGGACTTGTCAGGCTCAGTAATCACATGAGCCAATGGCTTATAATAAATCTTTACATACATACAAATATCATATATATACACATATCGTATAAGTATGTATTTCCTGTTGGTTCTGTTTCTCTGGAGAATCTTGACTTATACATGCACAGAAACTGATTAATTTTAAACTCTGTTAAGTATGCTTGTCAAATAACTAGTAATTAAAAGATAGCCTATCTAACTAAAGGAAAAGTTGAAGGAAAAAAAATGTATTCAAAAGAGACTAGAAAAAGGAGGAGAGGGGAGAGGGGCAAAATGAACTTCAGTTTCAAGTAGAAACTTGTGAATGTGAAAAATGAATGTACAATGAATGGGCAAGTTCCAGAGAGATAATACAATATCCTTCCATTTATAATAATTTCCAAAGTAGATAAAATTAAGCAATGTACTTTTTTACAGATACATATTTCAATGGAGAAACAAATCTTTTAAAACAAGGAAATGATTAAAACAAAATTTAGCATAGTGACTATTCTGTTGGAGGTCGGGAGGAAATATTATTGAAGAAAAGAGACAAAAGGACTTTTAAGATACTGATAATGTTTATTTCTTGGTCTGAGTGCTCATTTTGTTATATTTGTAAGCTGTACAAAAATGTTTTATACAATTATCCCATATCCCCAAAGGACTCTATAATCCCATGCCTTCTGTCAATTTATGATTGAAGATTCCTGCAACTCTTTTTGAGAGGAGTTTCTTTAGGATGGGCTCTGTGCTTCACCTACATACCTTGCAGACGTGAGGTGCCAGGAAGTTTCTTCCTGCAAAAGCATCCCCTCAGCAATGCCAAATAGCAATTGGTAGATATCACAGCTTCCACATCTCTAAATTGAAGAAATACTAAGGTATTTCTACACATATTCTACCAGGATTCAGCGTGTTACCCACAGTAAACCTCTTCATTTACCTAAAATGTTATTGACTTTCTTCTTGAGTCTAAAGACAGCCCCCAAAGAACTTAGTTCCTGGGAACGATGTTCCTAATGTTCATACCCTGAGCAATGTCTTCTCACACTGAATCACAGTGACGCGGTTCTGTTGGAAGCCTACAACTTACAATGACTTGCCAGCTTTTTCTGTAGCACTTTTGGAAATTCAGAGATGCCATATAAGAAGTCTGGCTATACTACTGCTGGAAACATCACATTGAGAAACTATATAGGGGGATTACATAAAAAAATGTGACCCTAGGATGACACAGAGAGAAAGAGAGCCAGACTCCCCTTAAAGAGCTGTATCACTATGATCCCACTCCAGTCACTAGTGACTGCAGGCTTGTGAGAAGCCCAGGTGGCACTGGTGATAAAGAATCCACCTGCCAGTACAGGAGACCTTAGAGAGGTAGGTTCAATCCCTGGGTCAGAAAGATCCCCTGGAGGAGAACATGGCAATCCATTCCAGTATTCTTGCCTGGAGAATTCCACGGGCAGAGGAGCCTGGAGAGCTACAGTCCATAGGGTCGCAAAGAGTCAGACACGACTGAAGAGACTTAGCATGCACACACACAAGAAGTCCCAAATGAGACATACTGAAAAACCAAACAGTTGATCTCAGTCAACACACAGAATTGTGAAATATGATAAATGGTTGTCCTTGCAAGTCACTGATTACAGAGTGATTTGCTACCCAGGAACAGAAGACTAGAACCCTTCTTCCTGTGCTCTCACTTTCCCATTCTTTTGTGGATGCTTCCTATTATTACTTCCCAAGTAGATAAACTTCAGTCTAAATCTAGTATTAGAATTTACTTTTAGGGGAGCCCAAACCAAGACAACACAACTAATAATTAAACCAAATCAATACAAAATAAAGTAGTCTCACATTGTCTAATTGTCACATATAGGCATTCACACAAAAAATGAGGACTCATCATTTCTTTTTTTAGATAGGAAATAGAGCTTAATGAGTAGAACTTACTTGCTAATGACTACAAAATAAAATAATGGCATTGTCATATACTATACAAAAGGAAATGTGTTGTAGATGTTTCTGTCCATTTTTATACCATTCTTCTTCCTCTCCTTTGATCAGCAGTGACAGAGGAAGAATTGAACTATTGGAAGCATTCTTCTTGTGAATTTGCTAGCCTGCTGGCTTAGTTCCTTGAGCTGCTAAAGCAAAATACCTTAACCTGTTTATGAACAAATATATTTGTTATATTCTGGAGGCTGTCCAAGATCAAGGATCGTCCAGATTCAGTGCCTCATGAGGGCTTACTTTCCAATTTACATATCTGTGCTAGCTTTATCCTCACATGGGGGAAAGGGTAAGGGAGCTCTCTGAAGTCTCTTTTATAAAGGCACTAATCCCATTCATAAGTGCTGCACCCTCATGACTCAAATTATATCTCAAAGGCCCCAACTCCTAATGCTATCACACTGGAGTTTAGGTCTCAGTATACCAGTTTTGAGGGCAGGGCACAAACATTCAGTCTATAACAACTTCCTATTTTAAAATTGTATATGAATAAAGGTTTATCATAGCCATATAAATAAAACAAGGTTTAGAAAAGAAGATTTTGATTATTTTAAGTGACTACTTTTGAAATATGTTAATGGTCTCAAAATTTTATTCTTTGAAGAAATTTAAAATAGGATAGGCTTTCATCCTTATGAATAGCTTACATGTAGAGTTTCCAGAAGTAGAAAAATACATGGTGTCTTATTGTCCTTTTAAGCTGGAAAACAATACAGTAGGTCATTTTCTCATCTGCTAATTCACATTTGTCTTTAATTTCTTGTATTCCACATAATAAAGGGTGTATTCAACACATGTCTCACCTAGTAGGTAAAGTGTGAGTAACTCCGTTGAGTGCCTATTCACTTTTTTGAATAGATGAATTAACTTCTTTAGTGATATTTCACTATCTGTAAAGCATTTACCATAGTTAATGTTTTAACAACACTATAGTATTTTATTTGAAATAAAATTAATTGTTGTACATAATTCTACTTTATGTAAATATGTCATTACATATACCTTTGAAACTCCATGTAGAATTCAAGTTCATTTTAAAGTATGTTTTTCTATAGCATGGTTGAAAACTTGGATAGCTGGCCTTTGAAATGTATAAATTATAGAAGGAAAAAATCAGCATAGTTTTCTTTTCCTGAGAAGTGGAGCAGTTAATATTCAACATGAAATGTCTAATCTTTAAATACATTATAATCTAACTGCTTAGGATAATTTTTGCTTTAATACCTTAAGAGTCTGCAAAGCCTGAAGGATGGGATTATTAAGATGGAATTTTAATGTCAAAATTATCAGAGAAGTGAACATATTGCTAGTGTTCATAAAAAATTGTATTCAATTTCTGAATGATTTGTTCAAATAAGAGATGAGAATATATTTGATTATAGCTAGTAAGTAACCCAAAATTTGATCAGATGACTGGAGGTCACTGCTACATAAAGGCTGTCGACCTCATAGATTAGACTATTTAAGAGCTGAATTTACTCTATATAAATGTACCTGAAGAGATAGGCATAAAAATGTGGCTAGGAAGTAATTAAACTGTGGAATATTTAGTAGTGAAAATAATAAGGAAAAGAGAGTATGAAAATTAAAAATGAATGTAAATGATGATAATTTCTTTGGAAAACAATGCAAAAGTGTAGATAACATTTCTCAGTTTTCATGTTTTTTAAAGCTCTGGGGTAACTCAAAACCAACATACACAACATATTTCTAAACTTAAATCTTATTTTATTTAGCAGACCTTTTGATTAGTGTTCAGATTAATCTACAGTGTAGAATTTACTATAGAAAGCCAACTAATATGAAAAGCAAAAGCAAAATAGCATTTAACTGTACTATTTTAGGTAATTGTTTTTTAAGCAAATATGTACTTTGCAGTATTCTTTATAATCATACCTGTCAGTTTCTTGAGGAGAATTATCCCTATAGCAATACAAACTTCCTCTTCTACATTAACAAATACCTACAATAATGTGCTCATACATAACCATTTATGACTAATAATAGAAACTATAATAAGCAATCAATAGTCATTCAAACTTACAATTAAAATTTTTTAGCCCACTGATGGGGGAAATGGAGAAACTTGTCTTATGTATTGGCCTTAAGATACAAAAGCTCAGTAGGTATCCTTCTTAGAACAATGCACATTTGTAATTTATGAATGTTCTTTTATATTCTTGAAGATATAAATATACAGTTACATTTTCCCTTTTCCCCAGTGCTACATAATTATAACTTGTAATATGTAAATATGAATTCACAGGATGTTCAGTAGGAGAAAAGAATGTTATACTTGCAGATTTGTCTAGTATTATATTTGCAGAATTCAGATCTTATTATTAGGCTTTATGTTGCATTGCAAAAAGTAAAAATACATTGTTGTAAATTTTACTTGTCTAGAAAACATATCATCTGGTGATTCTGTTAAGATTTGAGGATTATCTCAACATTATTTATTGTTAGAAATAGACATTACAATTTTGGCTGAAAATTTTAGTCCCTTTACTTTTATGTAAGTACGTGGAGGTCATAATGTCCTGTATTCTTGGTGATAAAAAATAGTTTGAACATTAATATCATGAGATATTAAAATTTATAGAACCTTAGCATCTAGGCAGAAATGGCACACTAACTGATTGGCAGTGGCTGCCTAAATGCAATTTAAAGGATTCTATCATGATTAGAGATTGAAGAATACTTATCAATCCAACGAGTAAGAGCCCTTGGCTGACTGAGAACATATGTCTTGAGTCCTGGATGGGAGCGTGGTGGCAAGCAGGCTGTGGACTTGCCTCCCCTTATCTAGTATATATCAAAGATCACTATAAGCTGGCCAAAATGAAGATACCAATTCCTAAAACATATCACTGAATTATCAGACAGACCTATTTCTGATTTTGTGTCCATATATTTGCTCAAAATCTGATTCTTGTAACTCTCTCCGCTTAGTCCTAATTTTTTTCTCCTTTCAAGTCTGCAAACATTTTAGATCTTCTTTTCCCTCCTTGGATATTTCTCTTTCCCAAATCAAAAGTCATTAGTTGCTCCAAATTTTTAAACATCTCTACATTTGCTCAGTTCAGTTCAGTTCAGTCTCTCAGTCATGGTTAACTCTTTGCAACCCCATGGACTACAGCATGCCAGACCTCACTGTCCATCACCAACTCCTGGAGCTTACTCAAACTCATGTCATCAAGTCGGTGATGCCATTCAACCATATCCTCTCTTGTCCCCTTCTCCTCCTGCCTTTGATCTTTCCCAGTATCAGGGTCTTTTTCAAAGAGTCAGTTCTTCACATCAGGTGGCCAAAGTATTGGAGTTTCAACTTCAGCATCAGTAGTTCCAATGAATATTCAAGTCTGATTTCCTTTAGGATGGACTGGTTGGATCTCCTTGCAATCCAAGGGACTCTCAAGAGTCTTCTCCAACACCACAGTTCAAAAGCATCAATTCTTCAGCGCTCAGCTTTCTTTGTAGTCCAACTCTCAAATCCATACATGACTACTGGAAAAAACATAGCTTTGACTAGATGGACCTTTGTTCGCAAAGTAATGTCTCTGCTTTTTAATGTGCTGTCTAGGCTGGTCATAGCTTTTCTTTCAAGGAGCAAGTGACTTTTAATTTCATGGCTGCAGTCACTATTTGCCGTGATTTTGGAGGCCAAAAAAAAGTAAAGTCTCTCACTGTTTCCATTGTTTCCCCATCTATTTGCCATGAAGTGATGGGACCAGATGCCATGATCTTAGTTTTATGAATGTTGAGCTTTAAGCTAACTTTTTCACTCTCCCCTTTCAATTTCATCAAGAGGCTCTTTAGTTCTTCTTCACTTTCTGCCGTAAGTGTGATGTCATCTGCATATCTGAGGTTATCAATATTTCTCCTGGCAATCTTGATTCCAGCTTGTGTTTCATCCAGCCCAGGATTTCTCATGATGTACTCTGCATATAAGTTAAATAAGCAGGGTGACAACATACAGCCTTAATGTACTCCTTTCCCGATTTGTAACCAATCTGTTGTTCCATGTCCAGTTTTAACTGTTGCTTCTTGACCTGCATAAAGATGTCTCAGGAGGCAGGTCAGGTGGTCTGGTATTCCCATCTCTTGAAGAATTTTCCAGTTTGTTGTGATCCACACACATTTGCTCAAGTTCTTCTTAAAATATTACTCCCAGAACTAAGTCCTTTAGGTGATATCTTAACTCTGTGAAGTAAAACAATGATTTCTCTTCATGAACACACAGTACGCTTGTGTAATGCAACATAAAATCCCATTATCTATTTCATGGTGTTTTCATCCGTTGGATCATACTGCACTTACCATTTAGTACAGTATTTAGATTTTTAAAAAATGAAACGTTCTTATTTGTTCCAAATACTAGGTGTTTACTAAGTCACTTATCTTATAATAATGATAAGCATATTTTTATGATTGCTCGTTACTAGCCGAGTCATACTAAGCATTTTATCTTGATTATATTACCTAAAATCATCACAGCCTTGGTTGTATCTACAGAATAGAAACAAACAAACAAAAAAGTACCAGAAGAAGTTGAATATTCTGCCCAAAGATGTGGTAGCATTACATTTAACCTCTTTATGTTTATTATGTTAGTTTAGAACAATTCATCCTTTTGAGTTTTTATTTAATATTGATGTTAGGCTCTCTTAGGAGACAAGGAACACATTCTGAGTTTATCCTAGATGTTGAAGATTTATTTTAAATGGGCTTCAAGAAAATGTTAGTGGAAAACTGAGTTACACAGCAAGTCTCAAGTAAAAGGAAATTTTCTGCAGATATTTAATAGCTTTAGTGTCTCAACTGCAATATTCTTTACCCAACAGAATGCTTTGTGCTTAGCATCCTTCTTGAGAAGAGCTTTTCTTTCCTCTTTACAGTAGGAAGTGATATCATGGTTATTCAAATGCTTTCTGTCTCTTCTGCTACTGCCTATAGTGAGAAAAAAAGACTACTCTCTGCTTAGATCCTTCTAATTAATTATATCCTCCACATATTTGTTTTGATCACAATACTTGATGCTTGTCATCTTACCAAATACCTTTCATTTAGTGTTTTTTGGTTCTCCCAACAATCTTAAGATTGGCAACTTTATATTTTAGATATGGAATATTTATTTAGCTATTGTCAGTGAAAGTGAAGTTGCTCAGTCGTGTCTGACTCTTTGTGACCCCATGGACTATATGGTCCATGGAATTTTTCAGGCCAGAAAACTGGAATGGGTAGCCTTTCCCTTCTCTGGGGGATCTTCCCAGCCCAGGGATCGAACCCAGGTCTCCCTCATTTCAGGCGGATTCTTTACCAGCTGAGCCACAAGGGAAGCCCAAGAATACTGGAGTGTGTAGCCTATCCCTTCTCCAGTGGATCTTCCTGACCCAGGAATCGAACCAGGGTCTCCCGCATTGCAGGCAGATTCTTTACCAACTGAGCTATCAGGGAAGCCCATTGTTATTAATGTAATATAACAAAAAACAAGTGATGATTAATTGTTCTTAACAAGCTTGGAACATTTCTCTGATTTTGGTAACTTTACATCATTGAATCAAGATACATTCATACAACATTTGGTATATGCAACATTTTAATTCTCAAATGACATTTAAAAAAAAAAACTTGATGCTTGGAGAAATAAACACAAATAGACAAATTATCAAATAGGACAATTCTGAACATGGATTCATATTCAGGTTTGACTCCAAAGTCTAGGTGCTGTATCTATGCCTATCTTCTCTCTGTTTCTTAGGTTCTGCCTATTCTACTAGGCAGCAATGTTTTTTCTGTGTCCCACGTTTGCATTCCAAAGCTTACTAAATGATGGTTAAGTCCTTGGTCCTCTAGTGATCCTGAAGAACTTGAGATTTTGCCACATGCCTTGCTTGTATGAAAATATAAGGTATGTATGGCACTTCTTTGATCCACTAGTCTAATAGATCTATCAAAAATAAATCACATTAGCTTGAACAACAATGTCTTGGTAACATAGCAAAATGTTAACAACATACACACTTGCAAACCCATAATGTAATTTTGTTGCATAGATCTTCTGCTTGTTAAACTTCAAATTCACAAATCTCCTTTTATGTAAATGAAAACATTTACCTAATTTTCACTTGTTTTATCTTCCATTTTCCATGTTTTCTTAAGTGTTATTTATGGAGAATGTCCAATTGTATACACTTTTAATGTTCTCATCAGCAGTGCTCTGCTGGAAACCAGGAACTCTTTTTGTGAAGTAACCACTCTTTTATCATTATTCTCCTTTATTGGACTTCACACTTTCTCTTCTTTTCAGTTGCAAAATTGCTTGACACATTTCTCTGCAGATAGCTATTCATTTGTCTCTAAACAATCAATATTAAAAATAAAGCTGTTCTTGTATGTTCACATTTCTAGCAAAAATTGAAAAAAAAAAGAATTGGGTCACACAAACATTTAAATGTTGATAGTTACTCCCAAATCATCCAATAGATTGTGTTACTCTATTCTACCTATAATGATGCATTGATGCTGTATACTTTTGCCCCACCCTTGAACACAAGGTTTAATTAATTGTTTTTCTTATTGTTATATATTAATTGTACCATAATATGTTCTTTTTTGAGGGGAGCTCCAAAATCACTGCAGATGGTAACTGCAGCCATGAAATTAAAAAACACTAGCTCCTTGAAAGAAAACCTATGACCAACCTGACAGCATATTAAAAAGCAGAGACGTTACTTTGCCAACAAAGGTCCATCTAGTCAAAGCTATGGTTTTTCCAGTAGTCATGTATGGATGTGAGAGTTGGACTATAAAGAAAGCTGAGCACCGAAGAATTGATGTTTTTGAACTATGGTGTTGGAGAAGGCTTTTGAGAGTCCCTTGGACTGCAAGGAGATCCAACCAGTCCATCCTAAAGGAGATCAGTCCTGGGTGATCATTGGAAGGACTGATGTTGAAGCTGAAACCCCAATACTTTGGCCACTTGTTGCGAATAACTGACTCTTTGGAAAAGACCCTGATGCTGGGAAAGATCAAAGGCGGGAGGAGAAGGGGACAAGAGAAGATGAGATGGTTGAATGGCGTCACCAACTTGATGGATGTGAGTTTGAGTAATCTCCAGGAGTTGGTGATGGACAGGGAAGCCTGGTATGCTGCACTTCATGGGGTAGCAAAGAGTCAGGCACGACTGAGGGACTGAACTGAACTGAACTGTATATGTTAAGTACTGCATATACTTCTACCCATATCTTTTGATTCTGTAAACAATTTAAATACTCACTTAGTTTCCTTTGCAGCTTTTTAAATTCTCAATTAACTGCATCTTTGTTTTCCTAGAACCCATCTTAGGGCCCTGCAATTTTCATTTCTTCATTTGTTCTTTTGGACAGTTTCCTCTTTCCATCTTCTTTGTGGGTATTATTTTAAAAACTTTAAGATGCCAGCAATATGTTTAGAAAGCATATATATATCTCCACAAGATAAACTTCATTAATTACAAGTCAGTCATCCCTCTATTGGCTGTCCTTATAGCTACTTAATTGAATTAAGAAAAACTTAGGAAAATTAACTGATCTAAATGCAGATAAACCTAAATTCTTCTGAATGAGATAATAATAATGTGCTTTTATACTTTATAAAGAACTTCAACCTACTTCCCACTTAATCCTAGCAACTCTTGGTAGCATAACTATTAATATTTCTATCATGAAGATGAGAAAACTGAGACTCAAAGACCAACTGATTCGCCCAAAGTAACAATTTAGATGGTAATACACATGGGATTTTAACTTCAAATATAATATTGTTTATACTTGAGCTTGCTGTTTTTAAAAAAACATGAAGTATTTCTGTAATCGTCTTCTCTGTTGCCTTTTGCACCCTAACAAAATGTCCTCCCTGACTGAAAAAGCCACTAATTAATTCTGTTGAATTAAGACTTTTAACATCGAAGAGCCCTCTGTTCAAAATCCAAATACCCTTAGAGATTTAATAATCATGCTGTTAAGTAATTAAACCTTAGTAAGAATTAGCTTATCAGATTGCTTTCCATCAACCACTAAGTGAGAAGCAATGGAGCACAAAGTAGAAGAGATGGGATGGGGTGGGAACTGGAACAGAAACAATCCTGAAGGCAACTGACAGGGTGTAACTAACTTTGTGGAATGAAATTCTGGATACCTGGTATAAATGGTGAGTATAACTACTAGAGCTGTAGGAGAAAATCAATTATTTCATAATTTTGTCATATGATTGATTTTGGCTAAAGACATAAGCTAACAGTCATTCTATGTTAATTGGTATTTTACCTCTTTTATTACCCTTGTTCTCTCATTCTATAGATGATAGTATTTGCTTTTACTTTATAGACTATGATGGTAAAACTAACCTGACTTCTCTGGTGTGCCCTTCTCTTGGCCTGTCACATATTCTCATAGATTTCAACTCAAAGACAAACAAATCAACAAAATTCCCCATCACTGAGGCTTCTCAGACCATTTCCACCACTTTCCAGACCTGGTAAATTTGGCCACTCCCCTTCTTATAACCTCAGTTTAATGTACGCAAGCTTATGTTATACAGTCATGACTCCTTTTCATAATTTTCTTTATATCTTCTTCCTTCTATCTATGTTATACTGGAATACAAAGTCATGTTTACCTTTGCATTCCTGACATCTCTCACAAGGTCTAGATCTTGTGGTCAAGACAAATAGGTACTTAGTAAATATTTAATGAATTAAGACCTGAGAAAATATGTGAATATGAATGTAAGTATATTTCTATATAACAGTTATTTCATCCTCTCTCAATCAAGCTAGATAGTCATCTGTGTTTGTGCTATTAATACTTTAAAATTGTTTTATTATCCTCACATTAATTTCATAGACTTCTTTTTAAAACAACATATTTGAAACCAGAGACTGGAAGATAAAAGAAGTTTCACCAGGAGCACATAGTAACCTAGTGAAACAAAAAAAACAAAAATAAATCAAACACCAAATGGTAAAACTTAAGCTATATCCCTTCAGTTAAAGGAACACAAATAGCTTTTCTTTAGATGAAAACAAATTTTAACTTATATTACCAGTGGGCCAATATATGATTATATTTTATATTCTTGTGGCTAAACAATACATATAAGATCAATTCAGTGAATTTATTAGTCAAAATTAGAAAAAAAATAGCGATCAGTGTTTTGAGTATCATAGGAGAAAGTCTATCAGTTTACTGGCTGCATTTTCAAAATTTATATTTTTATTTAGTTATGTAACTGATTTTTCTGCCGTGGTATAGATACATATTATGTTCTATATGGGGTGTCCATAGATTCAGTTTGGTTCAGTTCAGTCGTTCAGTCGTGTCTGACTCTTTGCGACCCCATGAATTGCAGCACGCCAGGCCTCTCTGTCCATCACCAACTCCCTGAGTCTACTCAAACCCATGTTTATCGAGTCGGTGATGTCATCCAACCATCTCATCCTCTGTCGTCCCCTTCTCCTCCCGCCCCCAATCCTACCCAGCATTAGGGTCTTTTCCAATGAGTCAACCCTTCACATGAGGTGGCCAAAGTATTGGAGTTTCAGCTTCAACATTAGACCTTTCAATGAACATCCAGGATTGATCTCTTTTAGGATGGATTGATAGGATCTCCTTGCGGTCCAAGGGACTCTCAAGAGTCTTCTCCAACACCACAGTTCAAAAGCATCAATTCTGTGGCATTCAGCTTTCTTCACCGTCCAACTCTCACATCCATACATGACCACTGGAAAAACCATAGCCTTGACTAGATGGACTTTTGTTGGCAAAGTAATGTCTCTGCTTTTAAATATGCTATCTAGGTTGGCCATAACCTTCCTTCCAAGTAGTAAGCGTCTTTTAATTTCATGGCTGCAGTCACCATCAGCAGTGATTCTGGAGCCCCAAAAAATAAAGTCTGACACTGTTTCCACTGTTTCCCCATCTATTTCCCATGGAGTGATGGGACCAGATGCCATGATCTTAGTTTTCTGAACGTTGAGCTTTAAGCCAACTTTTTCACTCTCCTCCTTCACCTTCATCAAGAGGCTCTTTAGTTCTTCTTCACTCTCTGCCATAAGGGTGGTGTCATCCGCATATCTGAGGTTATTGATATTTCTCCCGGTAATCTTGATTCCAGCTTGTGTTTCTTCCAGCCCAGAGTTTCTCAAGATGTACTCTGCATATAATTTAAATAAGCAGGGTGACAATATACAGCCTTGATGTACTCCTTTTCAGTCTGTTGTTCCATGTCCAGTTCTAACTGTTGCTTCCTGACCTGCATACAGGTTTCTCAAGAGACAGGTCAGATGGTCTGGTGTTCCCATCTCTTTCAGAATTTTCCACAGTTTATTGTGATCCACACAGTCAAAGGCTTTGGCATAGTCAATAAAGCAGAAATAGATGTTTTTCTGGAACTCTCTTGCTTTTTGGATGATCCAGCGGATGTTGGCAATTTGATCTCTGGTTCCTCTGCCCTTTCTAAAACCAGCTTGAACATCTGGAAGTTCACGGTTCACGTATTGCTGAAGCCTGGCTTGGAGAATTTTGAGCATTACTTTACTAGCACGTGAGATGAGTGCAATTGTGCGGTAGTTTGAGCATTCCTTGGCATTGCCTTTCTTTGAGATTGGAATGAAAATTGCCTTTCTTTGAGATTGGAATGAAAACTAACCTTTTCCAGTCCTGTGGCCACTGCTGAGTTTTCCAAATTTGCTGGCATATCAAGTGCAGCACTTTCACAGCATCACCTTTTAGGATTTGAAATAGCTCAACTGGAATTCCATCACCTCCACTAGCTTTGTTCGTAGTGATACTTTCTAAGGCCCACTTGACTTCACATTCCAGGATGTCTGGCTCTAGGTGAGTGATCACACCATCTTGATTATCTGGGTAGTGAAGATCTTTTTTGTACAGTTCTTCTGTGTATTCTTGCCACCTCTTCTTAATATCTTCTGCTTCTGTTAGGTCCCTACCATTTCTGTCCTTTATCGAGCCTATCTTTGCATGAAATGTTCCTTTGGTATCTCTAATTTTCTTGAAGAGATCTCTAGTCTTTCCCAATCTGTTGTTTTCCTCTATTTCTTTGCACTGATCGCTGAGGAAGGCTTTCTTATCTCTCCTTGCTATTCTTTGGAACTCTGAAGTCAGATGGGAATATCTTTCCTTTTCTCCTTTGCTTTTCACTTCTCTTCTCTTCCCAGCTATCTGTAATGCCTCCTCAGACAGCCATTTTGCTTTTTTGCATTTCTTTTCCATGGGGATTTTCTTGATCCCTGTCTCCTGTACAATGTCACGAACCTCTGTCCATAGTTCATCAGGCACTCTGTCTGTCAGGTCTAGTCCCTTAAATCTATTTGTCACTTCCACTGTATACTCATAAGGGAGTTGATCTAGGTCATACCTGAATGGTCTAGTGGTTTTCCCTACTTTCTTCAATTTAAGTCTGAATTTGGTAATAAGCAGTTCATGATCTGAGCCACAGTCTGCTCCTGGTCTTGTTTTTGCTGACTGTATAGAGCTGCTCCATCTTTGGCTGCAAAGAATATAATCAATCTGATTTCGGTGTTGACCATCTAGTGATGTCCACGTGTAGAGTCTTCTCTTGTGTTGTTGGAATAGGGCGTTTGCTATTACCAGTGCGTTCTCGTGGCAAAACTCTATTAGCCTTTGCCCTGCTTCATTCTGTACTCCCAGGCCAAACTTGCCTGTTACGCCAGGTGTTTCTTGACTTCCTACTTTTGCATTCCAGTCTCCTATAATGAAAAGGACATCTTTTTTGGGTGTTAGTTCTAGAAGGTCTTGTAGGTCTTCATAGAACCGTTCAACTTCAGCTTCTTTGGCGTTACTGGTCGGGGCATAGACTTGGATTACCGTGATATTGAATGGTTTGCCTTGGAAACGAAGAGAGATCATTCTGTCGTTTTTGAGATTGCATCCAAGTACCGCATTTTGGATTCTTTTGTTTACCATGATGGCTACTCCATTTCTTCTAAGGGATTCTTGCCCACAGTAGCAGATATAATGGTCATCTGAGTTAAATTCACCCATTCCAGTCCATCTTAGTTCGCTGACTCCTAGAATGTCGACGTTCACTCTTGCCATCTCCTGTTTGACCACTTCCAGTTTGCCTTGATTCATGGACCTAACATTCCAGGTTCCTATGCAATATTGCTCTTTACAGCATCGGACTTTGCGTCTATCACCTGTCACATCCACAGTTGGGTATCGTTTTTGCTTTGGCTCCATCCCATCATTCTTTCTGGAGTTATTTCTCCACTGATCTCCATTAGCATATTGGGCACCTACTGACCCGGGGAGTTCATCTTTCAGTGTCCTATCCTTTTGCCTTTTCATACTGTTCATGGGGTTCTCAAGGCAAGAATACTGAAGTGGTTTGCCATGCCCTTCTCCAGTGGACCACAATCTGTCAGACCTCTCCACCATGACCCATCCGTCTTGGGTGGCCCCACAAGGCATGGCTTAGTTTCATTGAGATAGACAAGGCTGTGGTCCATGTGATGAGATTAGCTAGTTTTCTGTAATTTTAGTTTTAGTGTGTCTGCCCTCTGATGCCCTCTCGCAACACTTACCGTCTTACTTGGGTTTCTCTTACCTTGGGCCTTGGGTAATTCTCTCGCCACCACCGCCACCGCCAGCCCCAGCCCCCAGCCTGGCCTAGGCCCTGTCGGCCGCCGCCCCCGGCCCCCGGCCCGGCCTAGCCCCTCTCGGCCGCCGCCTCTGGCCCGGCCTAGCTCCTCTTGGCCACCCTTCTGCGCCAAGCCGTCTCAGCCACCTCGCTGCGATTTACAGACCCATTATCATGAGAGAGGGAATTTAAAACAATCATGATCAATATGCCAAGAAGTCTAATGGAAATTAGGACATTTAAATGAAGGTATTCATATATTTTTGTGAGCCTTTGTTTATCATAAATTATAATAGAATCTATCCCACACATGCTAATGCATAATATGACTTCATATACTTGACTCTGTTTTTCTCCCCTGATTTCAAGTTCTATCATCTTGGCAAGTCTGCATTTAATACATACTGTGGAAGATCACTTTTGCTTCTGTGGTTCTTGAAAATTTTACAAGTTTTGACCAAACAGGATGCAGAATTGTTTTTGAGTTTCTGCCATGAAATGTCTAATAACCCTGTCATTCTTCTAAAAATACTGTGTTAATAAATTCTGACAATGTGCAAAACATAGTGAGAAGAGAAATGTTTTTGTCCCATGCAGCTTTTCTCCAAATGATAGAAGAGAGAGAAAGAGAAAGACCTTGCAATTAGGTCAGATAGGCCATTTCTTTGCCAAAAGATTATTTCTGAAACTTCCATTTCCAAACTCTATCTGAGGAGGATCATTATAAAGGTCTGAAACAAGGAAAATTCTACTACTGGTTTGGAAGCACAGACAACAATATAAAAACTAGCCCATAAGAGAAACTTTGTTATTTTAAAATTTTGATAGCTAGCTTTCTGAAGCTTTTCCTTTCACCTAGTTTCATAACTTTTAACACTAAATCAAGCCCTGTCTTTTTGAATGGGTGTTTTTCTTTGTAAGATACTAGATGGCACAGCATTATGACCCCTTATAATAGAGAATTGTGCATACAAACAGACACATACTGAAGCAGACGCACACACACACACACACACACACACACACACAAGTGGTTTTCTTCTTCAAACATCTATTGCAATGTTAGTTAAAACTAAAATATAAGGAAAGCCATGAGGATCAACCATTGAGTCATCCATTATTGAGGCTTTGATTGTATGTTGATTTATTTAATGGTTTGTTGGCTATACAATCCTTATTATATTAGGAAAGGTCATGGGCACATATATACCTTTCTCATAAATGCTGCACATGGAAAAGAAAATCTAATCCCCTGGGAAAATGTTAAAAATAAACAAATACCCATTTTCCTTAAGGCTGATCTGGAAACTCTTGGTGACTACTAATAAACACACAAATGTTGAAAGCATTGTCTTCGTACTTCTCTGAGTTACAACATTTATGGCGGTGTTCCTCTAAAAGCCATGACATCAGAAGCACCCCAGGAGCCTACAATCACAGCCGTTACAAATGCAAGCTTTTGGCTGCAAGGTAGTGAAGAGAGGGCTGGTGGATCAAACCTCAAAGCTTTGCTTTTGAAATTAAATTCATGCAGTAGGTTCAGGCAGAACTGAACTAGTGTGTACCAGGCACCATGCAGCACCTCATAGCATAGATTCTCCTGGGGTACAAGCAGTGTGACTTTGACCAGCTTATTCCCAGATTTACCTGCTCTGGATACCTCCCAAGCAGAGTAATCATATATATCAAAAATACTTAACAGTTTTGTGAAAGGTTAAAAAAAAAAAAAGGAATTTGCTAAATCCTCTTTCGCTGTGAGACCTAATGAGTACCTCAAAATACTGCCTGTCTGAAGAGAGGAGGGATTCATGTTTAAAGTCATTATTCCACCTAACTCCATCAATTTCATGTCACCAACACATCAAAAGGTGCAATTTTCAGAAAGCTGTTTTCTGCCTGAGTCTTTTCATTGTGATTTGACAACACACTTGGTTACTTAGGTGCTCCCAGCACATTGCACCCTTGCAATGTATGTACTGTTTGGACACGATATGTTCCTGTTTTCAGTTAATTAATACATCACAAGGAGATTTCTAAATGACAAAGCCCCCAAATCTCACAAACAAGCCTAGGATATTATCCCCAAACCCTGTTTTCACTGGCTTTTTTTCCTCACAATCTCTTTTATTTGTGTAAAATGCATTTTGATTTCAGTGCACACCATAAGAAAACTTGATATCCAAATAATGTGAACCATAATTCAAGTAAAGTAAACAAAATAGGAAGAAAACACTAACATCCCAGCATTATTTTTCATCTTTCACATTCTTTACCACATCTCTTAGCACCTTTCGCTTAGCACATCTCTATGAGAGAAGATAATTTTTTTAAAAAAATTTCCCTCCCATTGAAAGAACAGTCACAGTTAGGCTACATCCACAAGATGTGATAAAACTAAGTATCAGTATCGGGGAGCTCAATTCTCTTTTCAACTCTACCTGTTTATTACTGTTTAAACTAATTGGGAAAGTCACAAACAATGGTTATTTGTAAACCAGAGAGAAGGATTCATGGGATTTAAAAAAAAAATAGTGTGCAAATATAACTTATATGAACATGTGAACATAAAAGTATTTTCATAAGCCAGTAAAAATATATTTTGTATGGAGCACCCTTTAAACACATGCAAGCATATAATATATGTATTTATAACATATATATATATATATAAATTCAACATATATGTAAAGTTTTTTGAAAGTTGAATAAATCCAAAACCTAAGCTAGCTTGGGTTCAAAACATCAATGGTATCCCAGTCAAGCTAAAGGGACTCTTAGGTGTCTCATTCCCCAATTAAATATGGTTTTTATATTAAATCTGATATATTTTGATTTGATAACAAAACTTTTTTGTTTATTCAAAGATAATTTCAGGATAAAGACTATATTGTATGTTAAAAATTATGGAAATCTTCATTAAAAACCTAAAATGCCCATTGAGAGTTAAATTAATAATTGAAGTTAGGTACTTCAAAAGTGATTCAAGATATTAAATATGTAGTCCATGATTTAAACTGAACAATATTATTTGTAATTTTTAAAAGCAAATGGTCTAGGGATTCCATGTGTCGATAGAGAATTATTAATGATTTTCTTTACAAAACTCTTGAGATTTACAATTTAAGCTTGCTAAGTCACTTCAGTCATGTCCGACTCTTTTGCAACCCCATGGACTGTAACCCGCCAGGCTCCTCTGTCTGTGGGATTCTCCAGGCAAGAATACTGGAGTGGGTTGCCATTTCCTTCTCCAGAGGATGCTGCTAGTTCCATTCTACTATAGAGCAGTCATGCCAGCCCAGAATTGCTGCTAAAGGTGCATCAGACCATTCCTGAAACCCAGCTAGGGGAAAAGTTATTAGGAGCACACACAGAGGCCAGCCTCTGAGTATTTCCTCCTCCAAATGCTTGTTCTGTACCATTTGCTACATAATTACAATGCACAGAAAAGACCCAGGAAATATCTACAGCTGCAGAAGAAGCACTGGGGAGTTCCCCATGAAACCCAGCCAACTGGTGGGGTGTAAGAAAGAAGAGGTAAAATACACATTATAATAACCATGGTCTTTGCCTTGAAGTTCTCCATACCCATTTATTTCCTTAATTATCTTAGTAAAAACAAGTCCAAAGCTTGAGTTCTTACCCATATCCCAACATACGGTATGACAAAGCATGTATTTACCTTAATACTTCCAGGGTGGAATGAAATCATAAAGTGCATTGATAAAACATCTCAGGATTGAAAAGATTATAAAAGTAGGCAGGCACACGAAACAGTATACCACAGAGAAAGTAGAGTTAATGGGTCAGAAAAAAACATATGAAATAGACAATATCCTTGAAGAAAAACATAAAACAGCATTAGGTAACATTAAAGATGACACAAGCAGAGATCTGGGTACTAAAATTAAAACAATTGTTGAAATAATGAATTCAATGGATAGTTTGAATAGCCAAATGGCAAAATGTATGAGCTGAAAAATAAACTCAAAGAATTTGTTAAAAATGCATCAGAAAACAATTAAAAGAGTTAAAAGAAAAACTATAATTGGAAATGCTCAATGAAACAAAAAATAGTAAAGGATTGAATAGGAAATATTTGAAGAAATCATAATAAAATATCATAAAAATGAAAAAAAGTTTAAGGTATTAGCTATAAAGGGTATCTTAAAAAAGGAAAGAAAGAAAACACAATCAGACCCTTATGATTAAATTTGAAAATTATTTCCAAAGTAGGAATTTCCTAGAAAGAAGTCAGATTCTTGAGAAGAAGTGATAAAAGCTAAGGAATTGAAATGTTTTTAAAATAACAAAGCACAATAACTTGGAACCTAGAATTTTATAGCCAGAAAAATTGCCATTAAAAGGCAAGTGTTAAATACATTCTGAGGGATATATATACATAAAAGTTATTGCACAAATGTCCTCTTTGAAAGCATTTTTTAAAATGTACACCTGTTTTGTTAGTATAGCTGCTGTACAAGACAGAGAGCTCAGCACAGTGCTCTGTGATGATCTAGAGAGGCGAGATGGGGGAGGTGAGAGAGAAGCTCAAGGGGGAGGTGATGTATATATTCCCAGGTGGCGCAGTGGTAAAGAATCCACCTGCCGATGCAGGAGATGCGGAATCGATCCCTGGACTGGAAAGATCCCCTGGAAGAGAAAATGCAACCCATTTCAGTATTCTTGCCTGGAAAATTCCATCGACAGAGGAGCCTGGTGGGCTACAGTCCATGGCGTCACAGAGGCAGACACGACTGAGCACATGTGCACACATACACAGAGCTGGTTTACCTTGTTGTACAGCAGAAACTAATACAACATTGTAAAGCAATTATACTCCAATAGTAACATTTTTTAAAAATGTACTAATAAGAGGAATTGCAAAAATAATCAATGGTGGATTACAAATTTCGAAGTTTCTTATGGTTGGAATAGTATTAATTTTAAAAATATAAAAAGAATACAATTATCATATTTCAGAATTTATACTTTAGAAGGAACCATGGAGGGCAGAGTAGCAAAAAAGGAGAAAAAAAGAGGTCATTATGAGTCCCACTTCTCACTTATTTGAGAAAAGACATAAATATTAACATGCTTAAGAAAATAATATGGAAAATGAGCTTGAATGTTTAAAGTGAGATATAATCAGCTAAAGAATAAAACATAGCATATATAATGTTTAAATATTCATCTATTCAGTAACAAAAAAGAAAGCAAGCTGAATACAATTGAAATAAAATTTAAATTGAAAATTGAATAAAAGCTGTTATCATATATAAGAATTTAACATTCACTTTTCAGAAAAATTAATGTCTCAACAGAAAATAAGGAAGTAAATATCCAGTAGATTTTATTTTTATCTTCCAGTTTTATTGAGATACTGAAATAATTTTAGTGAACATTCTAGTAGATTTTAATATCATTAGTAGATATGTAATGTTATACATGACATATATATACATATACATATATATATATATACACACACATACGTGAAGTGAAGGGAGGTAGAGTCACTCAGTCATGTCCTGCTCTTTGCAACCCCATGGACTGTATAGTCCATGGAATACTCCAGGCCAGAATACTGGAGTGGGTAGACTTTCCCTTCTCCAGGGTATCTTCCCAACCCAGGGACTGAACCCAGGTCTCCCACATTGCAGGCAGATTCTTTACCAGCTGAGCCACAAGGGATGCCCAAGAATACTGGAGAGGGTAGCCTATCCCTTCTCCAGGGGATCTTCCCAACCCAGGAATCAAACTGGGGTCTCTTGCAATGCAGGCAAATTCTTTACCAACTGAGCTATGAGGGAAGCCTCTATATATATATGTGTATATATGTATGTATATGCTTAACAAATAGAGCCATACATATTAATCTGTTATACCTCTTCACATATGGTAAATTTTAAAATGTATCTGTTTTTGTTCTCCTATATTTATGCTACTGTTAGTGAAGTCGCTCAGTCGTGTCCGACTCTTTGTGACCCCATGGACTGTAGCCTATCAGGCTCTTCTGTCCATGGGATTTTCCAGGCAAAGGTATTGGAGTGGGTTGCCATTTCCTTCTCCAGAGGATCTTCCCAACCCAGGGATTGAACCCAGGTCTCCTGCATTGCAGGCAGACGCTTTACCATCTGAGCCACCCAGGCTCCCTATGCTACTGTTATCATGTATTTAATTCTAAACATTGTATAAATTCTATAGTACATTATGACTCTTTTTGCATTAAACAGTAAATTATCTTCTGAAGCATTTCAAGCTAAGGAAATAATGTCTTTTCTATTTACATGCATTTTCTTAATTTCTTAGCACAGATCAAGATTTTAATCTGAAATCATACTGCTTCTGCCCTAAAACATTCCTTAGCAAACTTGTAGTGCATTTTGCTGGAAATATTTTTTGCACAGCTTTTGTTTATTTTTAAAAAGTCTTTCATTTGGCTTCATTTTAGAATATTTTTTGCTGGATATAGAATCCTAAGTTGATGGTTTTCCTTCTTTCAGTACTTTAAAGATCGCATTCCATTGTTCCCTGGCTTGCATCATTTTGATAAGAATTTTTCTCTCATTCTTATCTTTGCTTCTCTGTATATAATGTTCCCATCCCCTTAGCCTTCTCTGGCAGCTTTTCAGCAGTTTGACTTTGATGTTACTATATTTTGTATGTTTGTTTCATTTTGATGAATTTGTCTCAGAGTCATGGAAACATGGTTTGTTTTCTTTCATTAATTTTGGAAAATTGTCATCTATGGCTTTTTCAAGTATTTCTTCCACTTTTCTCCCCTCTCTCTTCTTTAACTCCAATTACATGCATTTTAGGCTGTTTTATAGTGCCTCACAGCTCTTGGATGCAGTTTTTGTTGTTGTTGTTGTTTTTAATACTGTTGGTGATCTTCATGTTTTACTTTAGATAACCTTTGACCTCAGTTCAGTCACTCAGTCATGCCCTACTTTTGAAACCCCATGGACTGTAGCATACCAGGCTTCCTGTCCATCACCAACTCCTGGAGCTCGCTCAAATTCATGTTCACCAAGTCGATGATGCCATCCAACCATCTCATCCTCTGTCGCCCTCTTCTACTCCTGTCTTCAATCTTTCCCAGCATCAGGGGCTTTTACAATGAGTTAGTTCTTCATATCAGGTGGTCAAAGTACTGGAGTTTCAGCTTCAGCATCAGTCCATCTGATGAATATTCAGGATTGATTTCTTTTAGGATTGACTGGTTGGATCTTCTTGCAGTCCAAGGGACTCTCAAGAGTCTTCTCCAACACCACAGTTCAAAAGCATCAATTCTTTGGCACTCAGCTTTCTTTGTAGTCCAACTCTCATATCCATATATGACTACTGGAAAAACCATAGCTTAGACTAGACAGACCTTTGTTGGCAAAGTAATGTCTGTGCTTTTTAATATGCTGTATAGGTTGGTCATAGATTTTCTCCCAAGGAGCAAGCATATTTTAATTTCATGGCTGCAGTCACCAACTGCAATGATTTTGGAGCTCAAGAAAATAAAATCTGTCCCTGATTCCATTGCTTTGCCAACTATTTGCCATGAAGTGTTGGGGCTGGATGCCATGATCTTAGTGTTTTGAATGTTGAGTTTTAAGCCAACTTTTTCACTCTCCTCTTTCACTTTCATCAAGAGGCTCTTTAGTTCTTCTTCACTCTCTGCCATAAGGGTGGTGTCATCTGCATATCTGAGTTTATTGATATTTCTCCCACAATCTTGGCAGCGCAGGTTATGCTTCATCCAGCCCAGCGTTTCTCATGATGTACTCTGCATGTAAGTTAAATCAGCAAGGTGAAAAGTATAGCCTTGACGTACTCCTTTCCCAATTTAGAATCAGTCTGTTTTTCCATGTCCAATTTGACATTAGTTATGCTTTATCTCTTGATGGTGAATTATATATATTTTTCTCCCTCCTTCCCTTCCTTCTTTCAAAGGTGTGCCTTACATTTGATTGAATGCTGAATGTCATTTGCAGAAAAATGATAAGGACTGCAATAAGCACTATTTTTGCCAGAAATAGGCATACAGCTTTTCCTGTCACAGCTTTAATATGGACATTAAATCAGTCAAGTTAAGCATATATTTGGGTTAAATTATCTTTCTCTCTCTTTCTCCCCATGCACTCAAACACACACACACACACACACTCAAACCACATTACCTATACACCATCAGATTGATTAAATATTAAATATCAAAACAGAAATTGACTAGAAGACAATATGAGTATACATGCATCTGATACTGAGGCAGAGACCTTCTTTAGTGAATACACAAAAAGAAGAAAATGCAAGGGAATACATTAATTTTGATCATCAATTATAAAAGTGTAATAAAATAAAACAAAAATAACCATGACAAACTTCAAAAAGGAAAATGCAGCTTAATGGATGGTGAATGAATATACTTAGTAGAATATTTAATAAAAATATTTTTATAAATCACTGAAGAAAGAACTTCGAAGAAACTATATGAATACCTATGAAACACCATGAATCAACAGATTTCAGTTTCCTGAGAAGATTTTAAGGTTTAGATTTTCACAATAAATTAACAAGGACTTATAGAACTAAAGTATCTTGCCCCAAAGTAGCATATATTGAAATAGCAAATATGCAATTCACCCCTGGGACATTCAGCTCCCAAAGAATTTGCTCTTCTTTCCACACCAGTGTTTCTCAAAGTGTGGTATCCAGATCAGCAACATCAGCATCCCCTAAGAACTTGTTTAAAAAGCAAAAATTTAAACCCCATTTCTACTAGTTCAGAAACCCTGAAGGCGAGCTGAGCAATTTGTTTTAACCAGCACTTCACATGATCCCAAGACACACT
Source organism: Giraffa tippelskirchi (assembly GCF_054371585.1). NCBI lineage: Eukaryota > Metazoa > Chordata > Mammalia > Artiodactyla > Giraffidae > Giraffa > Giraffa tippelskirchi. Next base: position 111,498,986 of record NC_137277.1, read on the forward strand.
AAACTTGAGAATCATTGCTCTGGACTATCCTGGGACTTGTCTAGTTACTCCCACATGCCTTGTGATTATGTCTAAAATATCACTTGAGTATTAAAATGATTTACAGATAGAAATAACTGTATCAGAGTTAAGGGGAGAGACAATGCTGAGAGGAAGGTCACTGTGGTAGCCAAATGTAATATAGATTCAATATTGTCCTCCAGAAAAGAAACTGAAATCTTGACATATTCCACTAGGTCTACTAAATAACATCAGATGGTAAAGGAATTTTGACCACATCTGTTTCTTTATTCTACTTAGACAGAAAGAGGTGAGTAAATTATCTGCCTCATTAAAATTACCCTTCACTAAAGGTATTAACTATATTTTTTAAAGTTATTTTTTTTTTTTACAATAAGATTTTCAGGGTTTAGCTATCATCAAAATCCAGTGATTAACAGTCATAGTTTGAGATCAAGGTATGAACTCTTGCTACACCAGTTAAAAATTCTGTGAACTTGAGTAAGGCTCATGATTGCCCTATACCCTGATTTCTCAATCCATAAAATGGGATAACAATATATAACCATCCTTTTAATATGAGTCAGTGAAGACACAGAATAAAAGTAATTTTCCTAATATACGGACTAATTTCACTTGATCTAAATTATCTTTGAAACTAGTATAAGAACATCTCCAGTCTCTAAGTTGCCATATACTGTGTTAAGAAATGTGATCACAAACATACATTTTAGAAAAATGTGCATCTGATGGAGCACTTGTGCCTTTAATAATAAAGTTACATTGATCTCCATTATAATTTCAAAATTTTGCTCAAATTAAAAAATTCCTCAGAGAAATTATAAATATTAAACTTAATCATTCAAAAAGTGTGCAGATATTGTCAGAATACAGATTATGTACATTTATTCTTCTATACAGTGCTACAAGGAAAGTTGGTTAAATGCACAACTGATCCACATAATGTTGGCACAATTATTAAAATGGTGAACTCTAAATCTGTTTTTTTCTCTTGCATACCCTCTAGTTCCTAACATACAATGGCCCTTATAGTGAATTAAAACAAACAAATGGTTGATTATGTTTTCCACTGATTCTATGGCAATAATAAACAACCATACTGATTATGTCAAATAATTAAGAGAATTAACCAGCTAGAGGGATTCCCTGGTAGCTCAGCTGGTAAAGAATCGCCTGCAATGCAGGAGACCCGGTTTGATTCCTGGGGCGGGAAGATCCCCTGGAGAGGGGATAAGCTACCCACTCCTGTGTTCTTGGGCTTCCCTTGTAGCTCAGCTGGTAAAGAATCTGCCTGCAATGCGAGGAGACCTGGGTTGGATCCCTGAGTTGGGAAGATCCCCTGGAGAAGGGAAAGGCTACCCACTCCAGTATTCTGGCCTGGAGAATTCTGGCCTGGAGACCCCTGTATAGTCCATGGGGTCACAAAGAGTTGCACACAGCTGAGCAACTTTCACTTCACCAGCTAGAAGAAACACATGAATATTTCCTTTAGACAGACCTGATGCATTGTGAGTTGACTTGACCTAACCTTAAGTATTACAATATCTTTTAGAAGCAAGTTCCCTTCCTGCTGTTTTACACTTTAATTACTTCTTTAATTGACTCATTAGTTGACTAGCTTATCACTACTGGCAATAAGTACCTGTTCAAAGTAGAGGGAAGCTAATTGAAGCAGTGGTCTTTGAATGCCGCCTGACTGAAACCCATCAGCTGGATGCTGGTCTTGGGAGCGCAGCTGAAGGACTTCAAAGTCCACATATTAAATAACAGAAAGTGAACTATACCACCAGCATTGTTTATTAAATACATCCCAAGTAAATTGCACTAAATCATAACCTACAATGCTTGGTTGATCATTTTCTTTCCCTACTTAAAACCATTCTTACTTCATGAAACTTGCTTTCAGAGAAACTGTACTGCTAACGGCAGTCTCCCCACCACTTTCTTGCCACTTGTGAACATCACATAGCATCTCATAAGCAAAATGTGATATGGGCATTTAAAAGGAAGAAGGTTATAAGTATATGGGACTTGAGCAGAAAAAAAAAAAACTTCTTAAGTATTTATATACAGTTTAAGAACCCTTGCCTCATGTATACATTCTGACGCATTTAAAATATCATACCTTTTAAAGTCACTCCTTTGGCACTTTAATTCATCTCTATTTCAGCCATATATTTTCCTGGTTCAACAAGAGACAATAGTAGTATTGCCTAATTAGGAAGTAATTTATCAAGTGATGATATTCTCATAACTCTCTCTGTAAAAGATTTAGGCTTTACTCGATACTTAACAGCATTTAATGGAGGTTTAAAGGTCGAGAAGATTGAAGAAGAGCTGACAGCCTAAGTACTGCCAAGTCGCCTCAGATGAAGGAGGAGAATTGTTCCTCCTGACTCAGGGAAACTTTTTCCAGGCAATCAGACAGGCTTTCCTCAGGTAGCCTCCTTCAGTTTCCCTACAATGGGAACCACTATCTTTTCTTCTCTTCAGTTGTAGTTTTGATTGAAATTTAATGAGGCAAAAACAAAGTGCTAATAAACAAGAATTGAAGTAATTAATAAGCAATAATCTTTATACCTTCTACTTCTATTTAACTTAAGGACTTCATGGTGCTATAATGAAGCAACGGAGGTAACTGTTAGTGTGTAAATGACATAACCGGAGGCAGTGATGGGGAATGTTCTCAGTTTTGTAATAGAGGAGAGATTTGGAGGGAGAATGTTGCAATTCTTGATGTCCATCAGCTAGAATCATGAGAACCATACTGATTATTTCACTATTTAACATGATGAAAGCAAAATACCATACAACGGGAGATTATTAATTATCAGGGACTATATTAGGCTTTTAAATGTGTGTTCTTACTTAAGCCTCAAAGCAATGCTTTGATTTCAGTTTACATCATCTGAATCCCAGAATAGTTAAATAGGTTGGGATTACACATCTAACAGGAGATGCAGCAGAGGATAAAAGTCAGTTCTTTGGATTCCAATGCCATTTTTACTATTTGACTTTTGTTTTTTCAAAACAGATTGAAGGATTATTTAGCATTTTAACTATATTTCAGCATGCTTTATGCAAACAACAAAAGTCTGATAGCAAAGTTCTAGTCTCACAATGGATTTTAGCTGGTATAACTTTAAGGAAAATATACTACGGGGTCTTTCATTTCCATGACTATAATGTATATAGAGTAGAATCTCTATAACATCATTAGTTGACTCTAAATGCCTGCTTATAGGTGTAAGCTGGGAAAAAATTATGAGTAATAAAGCAAAAGAAATAATATTTCATTTCAATTCATTGCTCAGTCATGTCCAACTCTTTGCGACCCCATTAACTGCACACGCCAAGCCTCCCTGTCCATCACCAACTGCTGGAGTCTACCCAAACCCATGTCATTGAGTCAGTAATGCCATCCAACCATCTCATCCTCTGTCGACCCCTTCTCTTCCTGCCCTCAATCTTTCCCAGCATGAGGGTCTTTTCAAATGAGTCAGCTTTTAGCATCAGGTGGCTGAAGTATTTGAGTTTCAGTGTTGACACCAGTCCTTCCAATGAAAACCCAGGACTGATCTGCTTTAGGATGGACTGGTTGGATCTCCTTGCAGTCCAAGGGACTTTCAAGACTCTTCTCCAACACCACCGCTCAAAAGCATCAATTCTTTGGTGCTCGGCTTTCTTTATAGTCCAAGTCTCACATCCATACATACCACTGGAAAAACCATAGCCTTGACTAGATGAACCATTGTGCACAAAGTAATGTCTCTGCTTTTTAATAAGCTATCCAGGTTGGTCATAACTTTCCTTCCAAGGAGTAAGCGTCTTTTAATTTCATGGCTGCAATCACCATCTACAGTGATTTTGGAGCCCAAAAAAATAAAGTCTGACACTGTTTCCACTGTTTTCCCATCTATTTGCCATGAAGTGATGGGACTGGATGCCATGATCTTAGTTTTCTGAATGTTGAGCTTTAAGCTAACTTTTTCACTTTCCTCTTTCACTTTCATCAAGAGGCTCTTTAGTTCTTCTTCACTTTCTGCCATAAGGGTGGTGTTATCTTCATATCTGAGGTTATTGATATTTCTCCTGGCAATCTTGATTCCAGCTTGTGCTTCCTCCAGCCCAGCATTTCTCATGATGTACTCTGCATATAATTTAAATAAGCAGGGTGACAATATACAGCCTTGACGTACTCCTTTCCCTATTTGGAACCAGTCTGTTGTTCCATGTCCAGTTCTAACTGTTGCTTCCTGACCTGCGTACAGATTTCTCCAGAGGCGGGTTAGGTGGTCTGGTATTCCCATCTCCTTCAGAATTTTCCACAGTTTACTGTGATCCACACAGTCAAAGGCTTTGGCATAGTCAATAAAGCAGAAATAGATGCTTTTCTGAAACTCTCTTGCTTTTTTGATGATCCAGCAGATGTTGGCAATTTGATCTTTGGTTCCTCTGCCTTTTCTAAACCACCTTGAACATCTGGAAGTTCACAGTTCACATATTGCTGAAGCCTGGCTTGGAGAATTTTGAGCATTACTTTACTAGTGTGTGAGATGAGTGCAATTGTGTGGTAGTTTGAGCATTCTTTGACGTTGCCTTTCTTTGGGATTGGCATGAAAACTGACCTTTTCCAGTCCTGTGGCTACTGCTGAGTTTTCCAAATTTGCTGACGTATTGAGTGCAGCACTTTCATAGCATCATCTTTTAGGATTTGAAATAGCTCAACTGGAATTCCATCACCTCCCCTAGCTTTGTTTGTAGTGATGCTTCCTAAGGCCCACTTGACTTCACATTCCAGAATGTGTGGCTATAAGTGAGTGTGAGTAATCACCATCATGATTATCTGGGTCATGAAGATCTTTTTTGTACAGTTCTTCTGTGTATTCTTGCCACCTCTTCTTAATATCTTTTGCTTCTCTTAGGTCCATACCATTTCTGTCCTTTATAGAGCCCGTCTTTGGATGAAATGTTCCCTTGGTGTGTTTAATTTTCTTGAAGAGATCTCAAGTCTTTCCCATTCTATTGTTTTCCTCTCTTTCTTTGCATTGATCACTGAGGAAGGCTTTCTTATCTCTCCTTGCTATTCTTTGGAACTCTGCATTCAAATAGATATAACTTTCCTTTTCTCCTACGCTTTTTGCTTCTGTACTTTTCACAGCTATTTATAAGGTCTCCTCAGACAGCCATTTTGCTTTATTGCATTTCTTTTTCTTAGCGATGGTCTTGATTCCTGTATCCTATAAAATGTCATGAACCTCCGTCCATAGTTCATCAGGCACTCTATCAGATCTAGTCCCTTAAATCTATTTCTCACTTCCACCGTATCAAATAAGGGATTTGATTTAGGTCATACCTGAATGGTCTAGTGGTTTTTCCCACTTTCTTCAATTTAAGTCTGAAGTTGGCAAAATGGAGTTCATGATCTGAGCCACAGTCAGCTCCTGGTCTTGTTTTTGCTGACTGTATAGAGCTTCTCCATCTTTGGCTGCAAAGAATATAATCAATCTGATTTCGGTGTTGACCATCTGGTGATATCCATGTGTAGAGTCTTCTCTTATGTTATTGGAAGAGGGTGTTTGCTATGACCAGTGAGTTCTCTTGGCAGAACTCTATTAGCTTTTGCCCTGCTTCATTCTGTACTCCAAGGCCAAATTCGTCTGTTACTCCAGGTGTTTCTTGACTTCCTACTTTTGCATTCCAGTCCTCTATAATGAAAAAGACATCTTTTGGGGGTGTTAGTTCCAGAAGGTCTTGTAGGTTATCACAGAACTGTTCAACTTCAGCTTCTTCAGCATTACTCGTTGGGGCATAGACTTGGATTACCGTGATATTGAACAGTTTGCCTTGGAAAAGAACAGAGATCATTCTGGGTTTTTTGAGTTTGCATCAAAGTACTGCATTTCAGACTCTCTTGCTGACTATGATGGCTACTCCATTTCTTCTAAGGGATTCCTGCCCACAGTACTAGATATAATGGTCATCTGACTTAAATTCACCCATTCCAGTCTATCGTAGTTCACTGATTCCTAGAATGTTGATGTTCACTCTTGCCATCTCCTGTTTGACCACTTCTAATTTGCCTCGATTCATGGACCTAACATTCCAGATTCGTATGCAATATTGCTCTTTACAGCATTGAACCTTGCTTCTATCACCAGTCCCATCCACAACTGGGTGTTGTTTTTGCTTTGGCTCCATCTCTTCATTCTTTCTGGAGTTATTTCTCCACTGATTTCCAGTAGCATCCTGGGCACCTACCAACCTGTGGAGTTCATCTTTCAGTGTCCTCTCTTTTTGCCTTTTCATACTGTTCATGGGATTCTCAGGGCAAGAATGCTGAAATGGTTTGCCATTCCCTTCTCCAATGGACCACATTCTATCAGATGTCTCCACCATGACCCATCCATCTTGGGTGGCCCCACAGGGCATGGTTTAGTTTCACTGAGTTAGACAAGGCTGTGGTCTGTGTGATCAGATTGACTACTTGTCTGTGACTGTGGTTTCAGTCTGTCTGCCCTCTGATGCCCTCTCTCAGTGCCTACCATCTAACTTGGTTTTCTCTTACCTTGGATGTAGGTCATCTCTTTTTTTTTTTAATTTTAAATTATTATTTATCTATTTTTTAACTTTACAATATTGTATTTGTTTTACATTGGCATCTCCTCATGGCTGCTCCAGCAAAGCCCAGCTGCTGCTCCTTACCTTGAATGTGGTGTATCTCCTCTCGGCTGCCGCCCCTGACCTTGGACGTGGGGTAGCTCCTCCCAGCCACTGCTCCTGTGCCATCACAATGTATTTAAGTACATTAATATTATAATCTATTCCCTTTTAAATATTATTTCATGAATCAACAGTATTTATTGTGCTCTTGATATGTGTTTACAAATACTGTTTACATACAACAAATTTAATGGTGAATGAAGGTCAGGATCCTTGCTTTTTTAAGTTTATTCTAGTTGGTTGGAAAAGGGGACTTTGAAAGAGAGGAAAGGCATACAATAAATAAACAGATGAAGAAATAAAAATATTCAGAAAGTTACATGTGACAGGTGACTGTAGATGTCTTCTCCAAAGAAGTGGAATTTTGAGTGAGATGTAAGTGTTGTTGGAGGCTGCTATATGAAGTGATGGAGTAATATGGATATAAAGCCTTGTGAAGAACATTTCAGGCAGAGGGGAAAGCAAATGCAAAAGGCCTGACACTGAAAAGAATTGGTATGTTTGAGAAACTGAGAGAACTAATTGGTGGAGTCACATCAGAGTTGCTCAGTCAATGTGCTGATGTGGATTGAGGTCCTTTCTGCCATGTTTATTTGTCTCAATGTCCCATGGTGATACAATTATATCTTTGCTGCTGCTGCTGCTAAGTCACTTCAGTCGTGTCCGACTCTGTGCCACCCCATAGACAGCAGCCCACAAGACTCCCCCGATCCTGGGATTCTCCAGGCAAGAACACTGGAGTGGGTTGCCATTTCCTTCTCCAATGCACGAAAATGAAAAGTGAAAGTCAAGTCGCTCAGTCATGTCCGACTCTTCGCGACTCCGTGGACTGCAGCCTACCAGGCTCCTCCGTCCATGGGATTTTCCAGGCAAGAGTACTGGAGTGGGTTGTCATTGCCTTCTCTGAATTATATCTCTAATATTTATTAATTCTAAATGGAAAGTGACACAAAATATAAAATTTAAATTCATATTACCAGAAAACCTGTCTTAGACTATAATATAAAAAGTTAAAAATCCATTGGAATAATTATCAAATTATATATATGTGTGCTCTTAATCTTTCAGAGAAAAAAGTGCAAAGAAAAATATTACTGGAGTAACAGTGATCTAGAACTCAGACTTATTAGGTATATTTTGTATTATGTAAGCTATGATATGTCTAGATTAAAAGGAAGGGATGGTTGGAGGAGGAGGTTAAAATGTTCAGAAAATAACCTTGAAATGGTCTTCCAAAATGTTGAGTTTGGCAGTAGTTCAAGAAAGCATCTTCAAAAGCAATTCTAAAGGAAATTAGAGTTGGCTTAATAAACATTTTCATTAGCTCAACATATTTCCCTAAGGACCCAAGTGGCCAACCTATACCTCAATGCTTTCCCCACTTTTCTTCCCACTTGCTTAAGATGAGGTTAACTTTTAGCAGATAGAAAATGTGCAAATGAATTAATCCAAAGTCATTCTAAATCAGGTATTGTGACAGGTCACTAAATGTTGTTAGGTTTATTTTAGTTATTAAATATTACTATCTTTTACAGTATAAAATGAGAATTGAACTCTAAGGCAAATACTAATTAAACCAAGATTTTTAAAAAATCAATATTGTTTTCTTACTGAAACATATAGCAAATTACAAATGCAAATCAGTCATCCAAAAACTATACTAAATAAACTAAGATTATATATTACAATATAATGCTATATTATAACAATATAACACTAAAATATAACAGGTTGGGCACCTGTTTCTGCATAGCATCAATATACCAAAAACGATGCAGTCAATTATTTTTAAATAAGTGGTATAAAATACATTTGACAGTCTTAATTTAACATTTGTTAAATTGTTTGTTGACACACAATAGTAAGTGTGGAAATTCAGAAGTTGCAAATGGTCTTAGCTATATCATCCATTAAGTCATAATTCAGACATACATTCTCATCACTTTGAATTATTTTCCCAATTGTAAAGTAATTTTACAATTATTTTTGTATTATTTCTATTTTTAAATAAGTAACAATTCTATAATCTACCTTTCTTTAATAGTTTTTGTCCTGAGCATGATTCTCTAAGTCAAATTAAATAGATATAGAACAATATAAACATCATTCTTTAATTTGGTGGAGGAAAAGGGGGCAGCAGATGATGAGATTGTTGGATAGCATCATGGACTCAATGGATATGAGTTTGAGCAAACTCCAGAAGATAGTGAAGGACAAGGAAGCCTGGCATGCTTCAGTCCATGGATCACAAAGAGGACATGACTAAATGACTAAACAACAAATGCAGAAAAGACATTTGGTTGAAATTATTTGAGATTACTATTAAGAGTTAGAATTATATTTCCTATAATTCCTGTCTTAGTCTGGACTGCTGAAACAAACATACCATAGATGAAGTGGCTTATAAACAACAGAAATTTATTTCCCACAGTCTGGAAGGTAGAAGTCCAGATCAGGGTGACATCATGGTTGGGTTTTGGTGATAGCCCTCTGCCAGGTTGTATCGCTTGTCCTCACATGGCAGAGAGCAGAGAGAGGAAGCTATCACTCCCTCTGACCCCTGTACAGACACTAATCCCCCTCATGATGGCTCAACCTCATGACCTCATCTAATCCTAATTACCTCCAGAAAAACCACTTCGTAATACCATCACACTGGTAGTAGGGTTTCAACATATGAATTGGTGGGAGGGGAGACAAAGACACTGAGCCAAGTATTTCCAAAGACCCAAACTGGCAAAACCTCTTCACTTTCTCTTCAAGCTCAGCTCAGCCCTCCTTCACTTTAAAAAAAAAAAAAAAATTAAAGAATCTCAAATCTTTCATTCTACAGTCTCATTATGTCCACAGATGAAGAACTGCAGCACTGTTTGTGGGAACACCCACGCATGTTCCAGAAGGGATGGATGAAGAAGGTCAGTCCTCTAACCCTACTAAGTTCTGAAAGCTGAGCTCCCTGTAGCCTAAGTCAGGGCATTGCCTGATATCAGTGTTGTTGGTGACTTGCCTTGTCCTAAGTTAGCTTCTGCTCAGTGTAAGAATAAGACTGCACAGATTGGAAAGAGGAGAAAAACCAAGCAATAGGTTTGTGAACATTGTGGCATCTTTCTCTCTCTTTTAAAAATGCACAGAAGGATTTTGATCACAAGAAATACCTGGTGATTCAGTTCAGTTCCATCCTTCAGTCATATCTGACACTTTGCGACCCAGTGGACTGCAGCACGCCAGTCATCCCTGTCTATCATCAACTCCCGGAGCTTACTCAAACTCATGTCCATTGAGTCCGTGATGCTATACAACCACCTTATCCTCTGTCGTCCCCTTCTCCTCCTGCCTTCAATCTTTCCCAGCATCAGGGTCTTTTCAAATGAGTCAGTTCCTCGTATCAGGTGGCCAAATATTGCAGTTTCAGCTTTAGCATTAGTCTTTCGAATGAACATTTAGGACTGATTTCCTTTAGGATTTACTGGTTGGACCTCATTGCAGACCAAAGCACTCTCAAGAGTCTTCTCCAACACCACAGTTCAAAAGCATCAACTCTTTGGTGCTCAGCTTTCTATATAGTACAATTCTCATATCCACACATGACTACTGGAAAAACCTTAGCTTTGACTAAATGCACCTTTGTTGGCAAAATAATGTCTCTGCTTTTTAATATGCTGTCTAGGTTGGTCATAACTTTCCTTTAAGGACCAAGTGTCCTTTAATTTCATGGCTCCAGTCACCATCTTCAGTGATTTTGGAGCACAAAAAAATAAAGTCTCTCACTGTTTACATGGTTTCCCCGTCTATTTGTCATGAAGTGATGGGACCAGATGCCACGATCTTAGTTTTCTGAACATTGAGCTTTAAGCCAACTTTTTCACTCTCGTCTTTCACTTTCATCAAGAGGCTCTTTAGTTGTTCTTTGCTTTCTGCCATAAGGGTGGTATCACCTGCATTCAGTTCAGTTCAGTTTAGTTCAGTCGCTCAGTCGTGTCTGACTCTTTGCGACCCCATGAATTGCAGCACGCCAGGCCTCTCTGTCCATCACCAACTCCCGGAGTCTACCCAAACCCATGTCCATCGAGTCGGTGATGCCATCCAACCATCTCATCCTCTGTCGTCCCCTTCTCCTCCTGCCCCCAATCCTACCCAGCATTAGGGTCTTTTCCAATGAGTCAACTCTTGGCAGAAGCGTGGCCGAGAGGAGCTAGGCCGGGCCGAGGGCCGGGGGCGGCGGCCAATGGGGGCTAGGCCGGGCCGGGGGCCGGGGGCGGCGGCGAGAGGAGTTACCCCAGGCCCAAGGGGCAGGGGCTGCGTGGGCACAGGAGGGCCGAGAGGAGTTACTCCACATTCAAGGTCAGGAGGGGCCGTCGTGAGTAGATATCCCTTGTCCAAGGTAAGGAGCAATGGCTGCAGTTTGCTGGAGCAGCTGTGAAGAAATACTCCACGTCCAAGGTAAGAGAAACCCAAGTAAGACAGTAAGTGTTGTGAGAGGGCATCAGAGGGCAGACACACTGAAACTAAAATTACAGAAAACTAGCTAATCTGATCACACGGACCACAGCCTTATCTATCTCATCACCTGCATATCTGAGGTTATTGATATTTCTCCTGGCAATCTTGATTCCAGCTTGTGCTTCATTCATGCCAGCATTTTGCATGATGTTCTCTGCATATAAGTTAAATAAGCAGGGTGACAATATACAGCCTCGACATACTCCTTTCCCAATTTGGAACCAGTCTGTAGTTTCATGTCCAATTCTAACTGTTGCTTCTTCACCTGCATACAGATTTCTCAGGAGGCAGGTAAAGTGGTCTGGTATTCCCATCTCTTTAAGAGTTTTCCACAGTTTGTTGTGACTCACACAGTCAAAGGCTTTGGCGGAGTAAATAAAGCAGAAGTAGATGTTTTTCTGGGACTCTCTTGCTTTTTCAATGATCCAGAGGATGCTGGCAATTTGATCTCTGGTTCCTCTGCCTTTTCTAAATCCAGCTTGAACATCTGGCAGTTCTCGGTTAATGTACTGTTGAAGCCTGGCTTGGAGAATTTTGAGCATTACTTTGCTAGCGTGTGAGATGAGTGCGATTATGTGGTAGTTTGAGCATTCTTTGGCATTGCCTTTCTTTGGAATTGGAATGAAAACTGACATTTTCCAGTCCTATGGCCACTGCTGATATTTCCAAATTTGCTGGCATATTGAGTGCAGCACTTTCACAGCACCATCTTTGAGGATTTGAAATAGCTCAACTGGAATTCCATCACCTCCACTAGCTTTGTTCATAGTGATGTTTCCTAAGGCTACTTGACTTCGCATTCCAGGATGTCTGGCTCTAGGTGAGTGATCACACCATCGTGGTTATCTGGGTCATGAAGATCTTTTTTGTATAGTTCTTCTGTGTATTCTTGCCACCTCTTCTTAATATCTTCTGCTTCTGTTTGGCCCATACCATTTCTGTCCTTTATAGAGCCCATCTTTGCATGAAATGTTCCCTTGATAGCTCTAATTTTCTTAAAGAGGTTTATAGTCTTTCCCATTCTGTTGTTTTCCTCTATTTATTTGCATCGATCAATGAGGAAGGCTTTCTTATCTCTTCTTGCTATTCTTTGGAACTCTGCATTCAAGTGGGTATCTTTCCTTTGCTCCTTTTCCTTTCACTTCTTTTCTTTTCTCAGCTATTTGTAAGGCCCCCTCAAACAACCATTTTGCCTTTTTGCATTTCTTTTTCTTGGGGATGGTCTTGATCCCTGCCTCCTCTACAATGTCAGAAACCTCTGTCCATAGTTCTTCAGGCACCCTGTCTATCAGATTCAATTCCTTGTATCTATTTCTCACTTCCTCTGCATAATTGTAAGGGATTTGATTTAGGTCATACCTGAATGGTCTAGTGGTTTTCCCTACTTCCTTCAATTTAAGTCTGAATTTGACAATAAGAAGTTCATGATCTGAGCCACAGTTAGCTCCCAGTCTTGTTTTTGCTGACTGTATAGAGTTTCCCCTCAACTGGGTGTTGTTTTTGCTTTGGCTCTGTCTCTTCATTCTTTCTGGAGTTATTTCTCTACTGATCTCCGGTAGCATATTAGGCACCTACCGACCTGGGGAGTCCATCTTTCAGTGTCCTATCTTTTTGCCTTTTCATACTGTTCATGGGCTTCTCAAGGCAAGAATACTGAAGTGGTTTGCCATTCCCTTCTCCAGTGGACCACATTTTGTCAAAACTCTCCGCCATGACCCATCTGTCTTGGGCATGGCTCATAGTTTCATTGAGCTAGCCTCAGCTGTGCTCCATTTGATCAGTTTGGTTGCTACTGCTGCTAAGTCGCTTCAGTCGTGTCCGACTCTGTGCGACCCCATAGACGGCAGCCCACCAGGCTCCGCCGTCCCTGGGATTCTCCAGGCAAGAATACTGGAGTGGGTTGCCGTTTCCTTCTCCAGTGCATGAACGGGAAAAGTGAAAGTGAAGTCGCTCAGTCGTCCGACTCTTAGCAACCCCATGGACTGTAGCCTACCAGGCTCCTCCGTCCATGGGATTTTCCAGGCAAGAGTACTGGAGTGGGGTGCCATTGCCTTCTCCGGATCAGTTTGGTTAGTTTTTTGTGATTGTGGTTTTCAGTCAGCCTGCCCTCTGATGGATAGGATAAGAGTCTTATGAAAGCTTCCTGATGGGAGAGACTGATTGAGGGGAAAACTGAATCTTGTTCTGATGGGCAGGGCCATGTTCAGTAAACCTTTAATACAATTTTCTGTTGATGGGCGGGGCTGTATTCCCTCCCTGTTGCTTGGCCTGAGGTCATACTATGGTGGAGATAATGAAGGTAATAAAGCTAAAATGAAGTCCTTCATTCCTGTCTGATTCTTTGGGACCCCATGGACTGTAGCCTACCAAGCTCTTCTGTCCATGGAATTTTCCAGGCAAGAGTACTGGAGTGGGTTGTCATTTCCTTCTCCAGAGGATCTTCTGGACCCAGGGATTGAACCCAGGTCCCCCACACTGTAGGCAGATGCTTTACCGTCTGATCCACCTGGGAAAGATAAGAGCTGCTTCAAAAGGTACACGCAGGCACTCATTTCCCTGCCTCAGCAGCAGGCCATGCTGACCTGTACCTCCACAGGAGATACTCAGACACAGTTCTGGCTCAATCTCTGTGGGTTGGGCATGAGTCTTGTGCCCTTCCCAGGTCTGAGAAACTCAGGTAACCAGGTTCTTGGTGAGTGCACTGTCCCAGGTGGGCTGTGCATCTTAATCACCTCCCCGATCCTGGAAGCTCAGTTTCCTGGGTGAGGCAGCAGAGCTGATGCCATGACAGCTGATGCCCTGATAACTGACTCATTGGAAAAGACCCTGATGCTGGCGAAGTTTGAAGGTGGGAGAAGAAGGGGACAACAGAAGATGAGATGGTTGGATGACATCACTGAAGCAATGGATATGATAGTTGGTGATGGATAGGGAAGCCTGGCATGCTGCAGTCCATGAGGTTGCCAAGAGTTGGACATGACTGAGCAACTAAACTGATAAAGCTTCTCCATCTTTGGCTGCAAAGAATATAATCAATCTGATTTCGGTATTGACAATCTGGTGATTCTATGTGTAGTCTTCGCTTGTGTTGTTGGAAGAGGGTGCTGGCAATGACCAGTGAATTCTCATGGCAAAACTCAGTTAGCCTTTGCCTTACTTCATTTTGTACTCCGCGGCCAAAATTGACTGTTACTCCAGATATCTCTTTATTTCCTACTTTTGTATTTCAGTCCCCTATCATGAAAAGGACATCTGTTTTGAGTTTTACTTCTAGAAGATCTTGTAGGTGTTCATAGAACCATTCAAATTCAGCTTCTTCAACATTACTGGTTGGGGCATAGACTTGGGTTACTGTGATATTGATGGTTTGCCTTGCATATGAACAGAGATCATTCTGTCATTTTTGAGATTCCATCCAAGTACTACATTTCAGACTCTTTTGTTGAATATGAGCGCTACTCCATTTTTTCTAAGAGATTCTTGCCCACAGTAGTAGATATAATGGTCATCTGAGTTAAATTCGCCCATTCCAGTTCATTGATCCCTAAAATGTCGATGTTCACACTTGTCATCTCCTGTTTGACCACTTCCAGTGTACCCTGATTCATGGACATAACATTCCAGGATCCTATGCAATATTGTTCTTTACAGCATCAGACTTTCCTTTCATCACCAGTCATATCCACAACTGGGTGCTATTTTTGCTTTGGCTCCATCTCTTCATTCTTTCTGGAGTTATTTCTCCCCTTTTCTCCAGTATAATATTGTGCACCTATGGACCTGGGAAATTAACCTTTCAGTGTCCTATCTTTTTGCCTTTTCGTATTGTTCATGGGGTTCTCATTCTCAATGGAAAAATACTGAAGTGGTTTGCCATTCCCTTCTCCAGTGGACCACGTTTTGTCAGAACTCTCCACCATGACCCATCCATCTTGGTGGCCCTATATGGCATGGCTCATAATTTCATTGCGTTAGACAAGGCTATGGTGCATGTGATTAGATTGGTAACTTTTCTGTGATTGTGGTTTTCATTCTGTCTGCCCTCTGATGGATAAGGATAAGAGGCTTATGGAAGCCTTCTGATGGGAGAGATGGACTTTGGGGGAAACTGGGTCCTGTTTTGATGGGCAGGTCTGTGCTGAGTGCAGTTCAGTTGCTCAGTCATTTCCAACTCTTTGTGCCTCCATGGACTGCAGCACACCAGGCTTCCATGTTCATCACCAACTCTCAGAGCTTGCTCAAACTCATGTCCATTGAGTCGGTGTTGCCATCCAACCATCTCATCCTCTGTTGTCACCGTCTTTCCCAGCCTTCAGTCTTTCACAGCATCAGAGTCTTTTCCAATGAGTCACTTCTTCTCATCAGGTGGCCACAGTATTGGACTTTCGGCTTCAACATCAGTCCTTCCAATGAATATTCAGGACTGATCTCCTTTGGATGCACTGGTTGGATCTCCTTGCAGTCCAAGGTACTCTCTAGTCTTCTCCAGCATCACAGTTGGAGAAAAGCATCAATTCTTCAGTGCTCAGTAGTCTTTATAGTCCAACTGTCATATCTATACATGACTACTGAAAAAAACATAGTTTGACTAGACAGATCTTTGCTGTCAAAGTAATTTCTCTGCTTTTTAATATGCTGTCTAGATTGGTTTGTATACAAGTTTCTCAAGAGGCAGGTCAGGTGGGCTGGTATTAACATCTCTTGAAGAATTTACACAATTTATTTTGATCCACATAGTCAAAGGCTTTGGCATAGTCAATAAAACAGAAATAGATGTTTCTCTGAAACTCTCTTGCTTTTTTTATGATCCATTAGATGTTAGCAATTTGATCTCTGGTTCTTCTGCTTTTCTAAAACCAGCTTGAACATCTGGAAGTTCATGGTTTATGTATTGTTGAAGTGTAGGTTGGAGAATTCTGAGCATTACATTGCTAGTGTGTGAGAAGTGTGCAATTGTGCGGTAGTTTGAACATTCTTTGGCATTGCTTTTCTTTGGGATTGGATTGGGATAGATGCCTGATCATGGCATCCAGTCCCATCACTTCATGCAAAATAGATGGGGAAACAGTGGAAACAGTGGCTGACTTTATTTTTCTGGGCTCCAGAAACACTGCAGATGGTGATTGTGCCCATGAAATTAAAAGACGCTTACTCCTTGGAAGGAAAGTTATGACCAAACTAGACAGCATATTAAAAAGCAGAGACATTACTTTGTCAACAAAAGTCCATCTAGCCAAGGCTATGGTTTTTCCAGTAGTCATGTATGGATGTGAGAGTTGGACTATAGAGAAAGCTGAGTGCCGAAGAACTGATGCTTTTGAACTGTAGTGATGGAGAAGACTCTTGACAGTCCCTTGAACTGCAAGGAGATCCAACCAGTCCATCCTAAAACAGATCAGTCCTCGGTGTTCATTGGAAGGACTGATGTTGAGGCTGAAACTCTAAAATTTGGCCACCTAATGCGAAGAGTTGACTCATTTGAAAAGACCCTGATGTTAAGAAAGATTGAAGGCAGGAGGACAAGGGGACGACAGAGGATGAGATGGTCGGCATCACCGACTCAGTGGACATGAGTTTGGGTAAACTCTGGGAGTTGGTGATGGACAGGGAGGCCTGGTGTGCTGCAGTTCATGGGGTTGCAAAGAGTCGGACATGACTGAGTGGCTGAACTGAATTGATGGGACCAGATGCCATGATCTTAGTTTTCTGAATGTTGAGCTTTAAGCCGACTTTTTCACTCTTCTCTTTCACTTTCATCAAAAGGCTGTTTAGTTCTTCTTCACTTTCTACCATAAGGGTGGTGTCATCTGCATATCTCAGCTTCTTGATATTTCTCCCGGCAACCTTGATTCCAGCTTGTGCTTCATCCAGTTGAGTGTTTCTCATGATGTAGTCTGCATATAAGTTAAATAAGCAGAGTGACAATATACAGCCTTGATATGCTCTTTTTCCTATTTGGAACCAGTCTTTTGTTCATGTCCATTTCTAACTGTTGCTTTCTGACCTGCATACAGGTTTCTCAAGAGGCAGGTCAGGTGGTCTGGTAGTCCCATCTCTTTCAGAATTTTCCACAGTTTATTGTGATCCATACAGTCAAAGGCTTTGGCATAGTCAATAAAGCAGAAATAGATGTTTTTCTGGAACTCTCTTGCTTTTTCAGTGATCCAGCAGATATTGGCAACTTGATCTCTGGTTCTTCTGCTTTTTCTAAAACCAGCTTGAACATCTAGAAGTTCACAGTTCACATATTGCTTAAGCCTGACTTGGAGAATTTTGAACATTACCTTACTAGAGTGTGAGATGAGTGCAATTGTGCTGACATATTGAGTATAGCCCTTTCACAGCATCATCTTTTAGGATTTGAAATAGTTCAACTCGAATTCCATCACCTCCACTAGCTTTGTTCATCATGATGCTTCCTGAGGCCCACTTGACTTTACCTTCCAGATATCTGGCTCTATGTGAGTGATCACACCATCGTGATTATCTGGGTAGTGAAGATCTTTTTTGGACAGTTCTTCTGTGTATTCTGTATCACAGAAACTAGCCAATCTGATCACATGGATCACAGCCTTGTCTAACTAAATGAAACTAAGCCATGCCATGTGGGGCCACCAAAGATGGATAGGTCATGGTGGAGACGTCTGACAGAATGTAGTCCACTAGAGAAGGGAATTTCATTTCAGCATTCTTTCCTTGAGAACCCCATGAACAGTATGAAAAGGAAAAAAGAGAGGACACTGAAAAATGAACTCCCTAGGTCGGTAGATGCCCAATATGCTACTGGAGATCATTGGAGAATAACTCCAGAAAGAATGAAGAGATGGAGCCAAAGCAAAAACAACACCCAGTTGTGGATGGGGCTGGTGATAGAAGCAAGGCCTGATGCTGTAAATAGCAATATTGTATAGGAACCTGGAATGTTAGGTCCATGAATCAAGGCAAATTAGAAGTGGTCAAACAGGAGATGACAAGAGTAAATGTTGACATTCTAGGAATCAGCGAACTAAAATGGACTGGAATGGGTGAATTTAACTTAGATGGCCATTATATCTAGTACTGTGGGCAGGAATCCCTTAGAAGAAATGGAGTAGCCATCATAGTCAGCAAAAGAGTCTGAAGTGCAATACTTAGATGCAATCTCAAAAACGACAGAATGATCTCTGTTCTTTTCCAAGGCAAACCATTAAGTATCATGGTAATCCAAGTCTATGCCCCGACCAGTAACACTGAAGAAGCTGAAGTTGAATGGTTGCATAAAAACCTACAAGACCTTTTAGAACTAACACCCAAAGAAGATGTCTTTTTCATGATAGGGGACTGGAATGCAAAAGTAGGAAGTCAAGAAACACCTGAAGTAATAGACAAATTTTCCCTTGGATACAGAATGAAGCAGGGAAAAACCTTATAGAGTTTTGCCAGAGAATGCACTGGTCATAGCAAGCACCTTCTTCCAACAACACAAGATAAGACTCTACACATGGACATCCCCAGATGGTCAACACCGAAATCAGATTGATATATTCTTTGCAGCCAAAGATGGAGAAACTCTATACAGTCAGCAAAAACAGGACCAGGAGCTGACTGTGGCTCAGATGGTGAACTCCTTATTGCCAGATTCAGACTTAAATTTAAGAAAATGGAAAACCACTAGACCATTCAGGTATGACCTTAATCAAATCCCTTATTTGATACAGTGGAAGTGAGAAATAGATTTAAGGGACTAGATCTAACAGACAGAGTGCCTGATGAACTATGGACGGAGGTTTGTGACATTGTACAGGAGACAGGAATCAAGACCGTCCCTAAGAAAAAGAAACGCAAAAAAGCAAAATGGCTCTCTTAGTAGGCCTTACAAATAGCTGTGGAAAGAAGAGAAGGGAGAAGCAAAGGAGAAAAGGAATGATATATCTATTTGAATGTGGATTTCCAAAGAATAGCAAGGAGAGATAAGAAAGCCTTCCTCAGTGATCAATGCAAAGAAATAGAGGAAAACAATAGAATGGGAAAGATTAGAGATCTCTTCTAGAAAACTAGAGATACCAAGGGAACATATGCAGAGTACATCATGAGAAACTCTGGACTGGATGAAGCACAAGCTGGAATCAAGATTACTGGGAGAAATATTGATAACCTCAGATATGCAATGAGACCACCCTTATGGCAGAAAGTGAAGAGGAACTAATAAGCCTCTTGATGAAAGTGAAAGAGGAGAGTGAAAAAGCTGGCTTAAGACTCAACATTCAGAAAACTAAATTTATGGCATCAGGTCCCATCGCTTCATGGCAAATAGATGGGGAAACAGTGGAAATAGTCACAGACATTATTTTTTTGGGCTCCGAAATCACTGCAGATGGTGACTGCAGCAATGAAATTAAAAGATGCTTACTCCTTGGAAGGAATGTTATGACCAACTTAGACAGCATATTAAAAAGGAGAGACATTACTTTACCAACAGTGGTCCATCTAGTTAAGGCTATGGTTTTTCCAGTAGTCATGTATGGATGTGAGAGTTGAACTATAAAGAAAGCTGAGCATTGAAAAATTGATGTTTTTGAACTGTGGTTTGGAGAAGACTCTAGAGAGTTCCTTGGACTACAAGGAGGTCCAACCAGTCTATCCTAAAGGAGATCAGTCCTGAGTTTGTTGGAAGGACTGATTTTGAGGCTGAAACTCCAGTACTTTGGCTACCTGATGCAAAGAGCTGGCTCCTTTGAAAAGACCCTGATGCTGGGAAAGATTTAAGGCTGGAGAAGAAGTGGAGGATGAGATGGTTGGATTGCATCACCGACTTAATGGACATGAATTTATGTAAACTCTGGGAGTTGGTGATGGACAGGAAAGCCTGGCCTCGTACTGCTTCCATCGAGTCGCAAAGAGTCGGACATGACTGAGCGACTGAACTGAACTGAACTGAACTATGTTTGTGATAGCTTTTCTTCCAAGGAGCAAGTGTCTTTTAATTTCATGGCTGCAGTCGCCATCTACAGTGATATTGGAGCCCCCCCAAAATAATGTTTGTCACTGTTTCAATTGTTTCCCCATCTATTTGCCATAAAGTGATGGTAAATCTTTAATTCAATTTTGTGTTGATGAGTGGGGCTGTGTTCCCTCCCTGTTGTTTGACCTGAGGCCAAACTATGGTGGCGGTAATGAAGACTATGGGCCTCCTTCAAAAGGTCCCATTGCACACACTGCCACACTCAGTGCCCCCGACTCTGAAGCAGGCCACCTCCCACCCATGCCTCCACTGGAGATTCCTGGACACTCCAGGCAAATCTGGGTTAGTCTCCTGTGGGGTCACTCTTCGTTTCTCCTGGTCCTGGTATGCACAAGGTTTTGTTTGTATCCTCCAAGAATCCATTTCCCCAGTGCTGTGTATGTTCTGGCGGCTCTTCGTTGGGGTTAATGGCAACCTCCTTCAAGAGAGCTTATGCCATACCCAGGTCTGCTGTATCCAGAGCCCCTGCTCCTGCAGCAGGCCACTGCTGACCCACGCCTCCTCAGGAGACACTCAAACACTCAAAGTCAGGTCTGGCTCAGTCTCTGTGGGGTCTCCGGGTTCCCACAAGGTTTTGCTTGAGCCCTCTGAGTGTCTCTGGTGGCTACGGGGTTTGATTCTAAACTCGATTTCACCCCTCCTACCATCTCGCTGGGGCTTCCCCTTTACCCTTGGATGTGGGGTCTTTTTTTGGTTGGATCCAACGTTCTCCTGTTGACAATTGTTCAGCAGTGAGTTGTAATTTTGGAGTTCTCGCAGGAGAAGATGAGGGCATGTGCTTCTACTCTGCCATGTTGATTATCAGATTATCAGACTTTTTTGTTGAGTTGGTACTATTACATATTTTGTCTGTTTATTTTTTGCTTTTTGTGTTTTCGATAGACAGGAACTCCAACAGCAGATTAGCCTCAGTTTGATGGTTAAACCAGTGTTACACTTTTAAAATGATCACGCGTATAAAATATACAGAAAACACTACAGCAGAAAGAAGTTAATATTTTGCTATATTTGTTTCAGATCTCTCGTTTTGGGTCACTCTCTCACTTTCTCTCTGTGAAATAAAATGTTAACAGCTGAAGTTCTGTACACCTTCGGTCCTTTCTCCACCTGACTTCAATCAGAGATCATTATTACTATGGTAGTGAAAGGCCTAATTTCATTCATGTTTCATATTTTTAATATCCAAGTTTTATAAACACAAGAAATAGGTAATATTGCCATTTTTTCATGAAATTTATGTAATTCCTTTTGCAATTTATGTCACTTAAGTTTCTGAATCATATCCTTGTTGACATATGTTGATTTAGTTTCTTTTAACAGCCATGAAATATTTTAATATGTGAAAAGCCACATTTTGGATAAAATCTGTTTTTACCGAATCTGAAATTCAAAATATTGTATTTTTAAATGAGAATATGAAGTAAGAATTAATAAGCAAAAGAAATTGTGAAGTGGTTTGATTAACAAAATTATCAACTATACATAGTTAGAAGTATGTCAGTAAAATCACTATAAATGTCCCAAAACAATTGGTAGTTGAATTCAGTTCTCAAATACTACTAAGGAATAACTAATAAGTGTCTTAGTTGTAACTGGACAGACATTTTTAAAACTTCCTAACTTAAGATATTAGAGCATAATACAAACTCTCATTTTTATAAACTGTTTTCGCTTTGATTATTATTTTTAATCACCATTTTACTGTATACTTTCCTTATAGGAGATTCCTTGGGATCATTCATGGTTTGTGGTTCTGGAAGCCCTCCAGTTGGGTTACATCTGATAGGCTCTTTGCCCTGTTTATGCAAAAGTTGAGACAGAGGCCATTAGCAATTTATCTTAAATGGAATAACCACAAACCATAACTAATATTAATATAAACATATAAACATACTTTACCTAAAAGGATCTTATCTGAATATTCCCCTAGTAGATTTAATATTTTAATGCAGTTCCACATGTATCAGGAGAATAAAGTCTGTGGAAAAGTGTTTCTAAAGTCAGAGACACTTGAATTTAAAGCCTTGATCTACCTCTTATTATTCAAATTTTACTTTGGACAAGTTTTTTTTTTTAATTTCCATTTATCAAATATTCACTATTTCCAAGTCTGGGTATGTAGGCACTTTATATGCATAATTTCTAATCCCCATATTACTTTATGAGATAGAAATCATTATCATTGTTTTAACCTCCAATAAGAATCCTGGGGTTCACAGTATTTTGCCCAAAATCTCACAGCCAGTTAATCGTAGAAAAGATTCAAGCCAGCATTTCTGACTTTTGTAATTTCCACTACCTTAATTTTCATGCATGAAGTACATTCAATAATTTCCCCCCAAATATCTATTCACCAGGAATTTCAGAATGTGAACATAGAGTCTTCACAGTTGTAGACAGTTTAGGGCCTAGGGATGAAATGATTCTGGATTTAGCATGGGTCCTAAATCTAATGACTGGTGTCTTTAAAAGAATAGGGAAGGACATGGAAAGGAGGGTAGAAGGCCATTGAAAATGAAGGCAGAGACTGGAGTTATGCTGCCACAAGCAATGGATTGCTAATGGCCATTAGAAGCTAGGAGTAGGCAAATTCTCTACCAGCTTGAAAGAGATTATGGTCTTGCCAGTACCTTGATCTGGTTTCCAAAACTATGTGAGAATACATTTTAAACCACCAAGTTTGTGGTGATTTGCTATGGCAGCCTTAGTACATGAATACAGTGCTATGACATCACTAAAGAAAGACCTAAAATATTTATGCATAGTGTTAAATACTGAGCATTGTTTACATCACCAGGACCATAGTGGGCATTCATTGCTGCTATGAAGCAATGAAACCATTGAAAACAATGACCAAATTGGGCCTTCTCTTGGATAATAATGAATAACAAGTAAAGAAATTCATATAGACTCCATTGCATATAGTACTCTTAAAACACTTGTTTTCTGTAACATTGGTAGTAATATCTCTTCTTAGATTCCTGATTTTAGCAACTTAGTCTTCTCTTTTTTCTTAGTTTGCTCAGTTTTCTCAGAGTAACTCCCCTACACTACAATCCAGCCATGGAGCAGAGGCACTAGCCTGTGGTCATCTTAGCTTCCTCTTCTGAAATGGCAGAATAGGATAAATGTAACTGGAATGTCAGTTAGAATAAAGGTAATTGGAGATTTTACCTTTTTGCACCAGGGTATATTCGCACCGTACAAGTTGAAGTTGGGTGGAGAGAGGGAACTAGCTTCTGCAACATGAAACAGGGTTGGGGGATGAGAAATACTCACAGCTTACCACTCGCAGAGAGATGCCATAGCCCTAGACTGAGACTGGAAAGTAAGGGAGCCTTTTATTCTTGGCTTCATCCAACAAGAGTAGAATTTTCATCACAGGGAACAGGAAAAAATAAGAGGAAAGAAAAGGAGAAAGAGGCTTGGTGGCTTAAATCCCACAGATTTTCATCCTTACAGGTATTTAGAATGTTATCTTGAATAAGTATTTCTCCATTTCCTGGGTGACATTAGGATAATTTCTGGAGACTCAGATGCTCTTTTTGTATTTTTATATAGCTTTCATAAGTTATAGTTATTCCACTGGGGAGAAGTCAGTACAGTTGATCATGCTAAAATTTCAGAAGTGCCTCTAAACATACGGAGGACTGTGAAAGATAATTTCTTGTTTAAGAAAGATATCTGGAAAACTATAAAAATTATAAAATTATTATAAATTAATTAATTATAAAAAATCATTGAAAAATTATATCTGGAAAATTATAAAAACAATATGATAAAATCATTGATCGAAGGTATATTTAAGCATAGATATATAAAAGAAGATATCTCAGAATATTTCCGAAAAAAATCTGAGTATCTAAGATATTGAAAAATACCAAAATAAAAATGCAATGCCTGATAAATTATATAAACACTATTGATATAATTTTTATGGATCTTCAAGATAATAACAGTTGAACACAATAGCACAGTTGGATGCTTACTGAAATAAAAAGAAAGAGAATTACACATATTCTAAACTTATTATTCTGTTTAAACCACAGACATAGAAACTCATACAGATCTCTCAAAAGTTACTAAGAAAACTCTTTAACCTTTACATGAAACAATCAGTTCAGTTCAGTCGCTCAGTTGTGTCCAACTCTTTACACCCCATGAATCGCAGCATGCCAGGCCTCACTGTCCATCACCAACTCCCAGAGTCTACCCAAACCCATGTCCATTGAGTCGGTGATGCCATCCAGCCATCTCATCCTCTGTCATCCCCTTCTCCTCCTGCCCCTATTCCTTCCCAGCATTAGGATCTTTTCCAATCAGGCAACTCTTTGCATGAGGTAGCCAAAGTATTGGAGTTTCAGCTTCAACATCATTCCTTCCAATGAACACCCAGGACTGTTCTCCTTTAGGATGGATTGGATGGATCTCCTTGCAGTCCAAGGGACTCTCAAGACTCTTGCCCAACACCACAGCTCAAAAGCATCAATTCTTTGGCGCTCAGCTTTCTTCACCGTCCAGTTCTCACATCCATACATGACCACTGGAAAAACCATAGCCTTGACTAGACGGACCTTTGTTGGCAAAGTAATGTCTCTGCTTTTAAATATGCTATCTAGGTTGGTCATAACCTTCCTTCCAAGGAGTAAGCGTCTTTTAATTTCATGGCTGCAATCACCATCTGCAGTGATTTTGGAGCCCAAAAATATAAAGTCAGCCACTGTTTCCACTGTTTCCCCATCTATTTCCCATGAAGTGATGGGACCAGATGCCATGATCTAAGTTTTCTGAACGTTGAGCTTTAAGCCAATGTTTTCACTCTCCTCTTTCACTTTCATCAAGAGGCTCTTTAGTTCTTCTTTGCTTTCCGCCATAAGGGTGGTGTCATCTGCATATCTGAGGTTATTGGTATTTCTCCCAGCAATCTTAATTCCAACGCAGATAATCACGATGGTGTGATCACTCACCTAGAGCCAGACATCCTGGAATGTGAAGTCAAGTGGGCCTTAGAAAGCATCACTACGAACAAAGCTAGTGGAGGTGATGGAATTCCAGTTGAGCTATTTCAAATCCTCAAAGATGATGCTGTGAAAGTGCTGCACTCGATATGCCAGCAAATCTGGAAAACTCAGCAGTGGCCACAGGACTGGAAAAGATCAGTTTTCATTCCAATCCCAAGGAAAGGCAATGCCAAAGAATGCTCAAACTACCGCACAATTGCCTCATCTCACACACTAGTAAAGTAATGGTCAAAATTCTCCAAGCCAGGCTTCAGCAATATGTGAACTAGAACTTCCAGATGTTCAAGCTGGCTTTAGAAAAGGCAGAGGAATGAGAGATCAAATTGCCAACATCCGCTGGATCATCGAAAAAGCAAGAGAGTTCCAGCAAAACATCTATTTCTGCTTTATTGACTATGCCAAAGCCTTTGACTGTATGGATCACAATAAACTGTGGAAAATTCTTAAAGAGATGAGAATACCAGACCATCTGACCTGCCTCTTGAGAAACCTGTATGCAGGTCAGGAGGCAACAGTTAGAACTGGACATGGAACAACAGACTGGTTCCAAACAGGAAAAGAAGTATCTCAAGGCTATGTATTGTCACCCTGCTTATTTAACTTGTATGCAGAGTATATCATGAGAAACGCTGGGCTGGAAGAAACACAAGCTGGAATCAAGATTGCCGGGAGAAAGATCAATAACCTCACATATTCAGATGACACCACCCTTATGGCAGAAAGTGAAGAAGAACTAAAGAGCCTCTTGATGAAAGTGAAAGAGGGGAGTGAAAAAGTTGGTTTAAAGCTCAACGTTCAGAAAACTTAGATCATGGCATCTTGTTCCATCACTTCATGGGAAATAGATGGGGAAACAGTGGAAACAGTGGCTGACTTTATATTTTTGGGCTCCAAAATCACTGCAGATGGTGATCGCAGCCATGAAATTAAAAGACGCTTACTGCTTGGAAGGAAGGTTATGACCAACCTAGATAGCATATTTAAAAGCAGAGACGTTACTTTGCCAACAAAGGTCCCTCTAGTCAAGGCTATGGTTTTTCCAGTGGTCATGTATGGATGTGAGAGCTGGACAGTGAAGAAAGCTGAGTGCCAAAGAATTGATGCTTTTGAGCTGTGGTGTTTCAGAAGACTCTTGAGAGTCCCAACCAGTCAAGGAGATCCAACCAGTCCATCCTAAAGGAGATCAGTCCTGGGTGTTCATTGGAAGGACTGATATTGAAACTTAAACTCCAATACTTTGGCCACCTCATGCGAAGAGCTGACACATTGGAAAAGACCCTGATACTGGGAAGGAATAGGGGCAGGAGGATAAGGGGACAACAGAGGTTGAGATGGTTGGATGGCATCACCAACTCGATGGACATGGGTTTGGGTAGACTCTGGGAGTTGGTGATGGACAAGGAGGCCTGGCGTGCTGTGATTCATCGGGTTGCAAGGAGTCAGACACGACTGAGCGACTGAACTGAACTGAACTCAACTCAACTGTGTTTCTTCCAGCCCAGCATTTATCATGATGTACTCTGCATCTAAGTTAAATAAGCAGGGTGACAATATACAGCCTTGATGTACTCCTTTTCCTAGTTGGAACCAGTCTGTTGTTCCATGTCCAGTTCTAACTGTTGCTTCCTGACCTGCATACAGGTTTCTCAAGAGACAGGTCAGATGGTCTGGTATTCCCATCTCTTTCAGAATTTTCCACAGTTTATTGTGATCCACACAGTCAAAAGCTTTGGCATATTCAATAAAGCAGAAATAGATGAAACAATCAGAGTCTGTTTTATTTGTTAAATTGGTGTAGTCCTGTAAATGAAGATTCTTTAAAAAGTGAGTTTGTGCCAACACATTTTGGCAGTCTGATAACTACTTTGCTATTCATTAATTTTATTTGAAACATTTAAAATTGTATGGTATTCCTTGAGAGTAATTATTTATGAGTTACATGATACCACTTATAGTCATTATACTTGAAGAAGAACTGACATAGATTTCCAAATTTATCTTCTTGTATTGAATGCCTAAGTAAATGGAGAAAAGTTGGGAAGCAATATGTAAGTGTAAAATTTATTTTAATATGATCCTCCAACGTTTGAGACTAAATTTTTAAAATCAGTGAAAAAGTAAAATGAGTGACAATATAAAAGCTGGAGAAATCACTTAAAGAAAGTTGTAATCACTGGTGTAAACTTTCTGAATATTTCAGTATAGTTTCTCTTATCAGTATGCTTTCCTTTCAAAGATGTTCAAAATGTTTGTAATTCTAATGTTTAAAAAATAATATTTAAAATTTCTTTTCACTTGAAACATTAGGGTTGTTTAAAAAATGTGAATAGGCTAAATGCAATTAGTGCTTGCTTTTGGTTACACAGTTTAACCTGATGCTACCTGCTCTAATACTTACTTGGCAGCATTTCAAAAAACCAAATAGGTGTTTTCTGTTATCCATAGAGAGAAGGATCGTCTGTGTGTTTGTGTGTGGTAGGGTCTATAGCCACCCACCGGAAGTTACAGACGGTTCCCAGTGCTACCTGCACCTTTATCTTCCGTCATGTTAAGTATCATTTTGTTAACATTATTCCTTTTATGATTTTGACATCCTTGAGATGGCAAATTAGTTTAAGAAATATTCTTTTTTCACTTTGTGAATATTGAATGACATATGTTAGAAGTATATAAAAGTACATAACATATTGGAATCTGTTTTAAATATATGTTGCATTTAAGGATAATATTGAATTTTCTCTACATGAAATTAGAAAAAATATGGCAATTAATATGTTATTTGTACATACACAGAAAGATGTTATATTTTCACAGGTTAATTTACATAGGGACATTTTCCAAAATGTGCTCTTTCTTTCGAAGCATGCAATAATTTGGGCAGCATTATAACACAGATAAAGCAGTTCGCACTTAGTCAATTGTCCGTCATATTAAAGAAGCAATTTTCTATGTACATCTAAAGATCTTGTATCCTAAAAATATACAGAAAAAAGAAACATAAAACTATAAGAAACCGATGGATGAATGGGTCAGTTGCATGATGATGCAGGGTAACTAGATCTTTGTGGGGAATCACTTTGTAGCATATACAGATGTTGAATTTTAATATTGTATATCTGAAATACTATATAAGTTTTGATAGAATTTACCCTCAATTTTAAAAAGAGAAAAAATGGAACAAATAATATGGATTAATTTAAATGCTTTGCCAATGTACTGAAATATAATGAAAAGTTGACTTTATATACCAGTTAATCATAGAACAACCAGTGTTTAAACATACAAATGATTTTGATAAACATCTGGGAAAAAATTGACTTCTCTAGATACTACTTCATGACTACCTTTTATTGTTTTTTATTTCTACATTAAACCTATGCTTTAAGTGGCATTACTTACTAAAATTCTACATGTGTAAAAGGTTTATACCATAAGAGATACCAGGAGATAACACAGAAACCACAAATGTCCATGCCTGACCACGGAATTCCTGCATCTAAAAATTAAATTTTTTCAACCCCCCTGTTTTCCAACCCCATGGTTTGATGAGCAGTGAAATCCTAATTCTGTAGGTTTGACAAGTACATGCATATTTTTCTGAACCCTTCAGTTTTAGGGATCTAAAATCTTACCTTCTCTAAACTTTAGAATACTCTGCAGAATTCCACATCTTCATTAACATGCACCTAGCAAAAACCATCAACGGAAAGTACCATAAAAAAAGTCAGAATTTATAGAAACTGTGTGTGCACAGACCTAATTATGGGTATAAGAGATGTGTGCGGTGATAGTTTAGTGGGAATATATTTCTCATTACACACAAAACAAAACTATAAATGCATTATTTTCCAGAACTTTAAAAAAACATAGTGTTGAAAATGACATATGTATACAGAGGTAACTGCATTTAAAAGTGGGACATGATTTGTTATTATATGGAAAATATGGACATAAATTATATACATAACAAACACTGTCATTTCTATATTTAGAAATTGGTTGAGGTAAAATTGATCAAATTTGGAGACCTCGACATTTTCCTAGATTAAAAAAAAAGGCCAAACTGAATATAGATGACACTCTTTCATATAGCCATGTGACTTCAAATTAGTTGTTAGAGTTGATGGAGTATGATAAATACATGCATATATTCATGAATACATTCATATATAAATGCATGCATACTTTGGAAATTGCGTGGAACATAAAACCACATTAGAAAAAAGTAGTTATTTTCATCTTTACAGTTCCAAGATAATTTCTGCTATACTTCTAGTTCAGGAAGGTGTTAATTGTGGAAATATGCCACTTTCTTTGACAAAATTTTTCATATACTTGATATAAAAGCTACATTATTAATTATCTATGACATAAGTTTATTTGGGATGAAATTTTAATTTCTCCTCTCATTTAATCTTACAGAAAACTAAAATACATGAATGCTATTTAAGTTATAATAGTTAATGCTTCTTTGATAAAAATTTGACATGTAGTGTATAATTGTAAGTTTGTATTTACTTTTCTTATTGAAAGGTCAAGAACTTGAATGAGATACTCAGTGATGTCTGTGATTTTAAAAATGGTTAAGAACTACTGCTTTGAGTTTGAGCAGGTTTAGCCCCCTGAATCATATTAAAGCAAATATAATATACTGGTACAATTAGAAGAGATAATGAGTATTAAGTCTATTTTGGATATTAAATCTTTAAAATGAGACATGAAAATGCCTATACAAAATTGAAAATAAATGTCATCAGTTCAGTTCAGTTTAGTTCAGTCACTCAGTCATGTCTGACTCTTTGAGACACCATGGACTGCCACACACCAGGCCTCCCTGTCCATCACCAACTCTCGGAGTTTACTCAAACTCATGTCCATTGAGTTGGTGATGCCATCCAACCATCTCATCCTCTGTCGTCCTGTTCTCCTCCTGCCCTCAATCTTTCCCAGCATCAGGGGCTTTTCAAATGAGTCAGCTCTTTGCATCAGGTGGCCAAAGTATTGGAGTTTCAGCTTCAACATCAGTCCTTCCAATGAACACCCAGGACTGATATCCTTTAGGATGGACTGGCTGGATCTCCTTGCAGTCCAAGGGACTCTCAAGAGTTTTCTCCAACACCACAGTTCAAAAACATCAAAGCTATCATAAAAGCTATCTACACTGAATATTAGTTGTTGTTATAAGTGCAACAAGCAAAGTTTTAATTTATTAAGTTGCCCTGAATTTTTCATCATTGTCAGATTTAACTTTACTTTCTATTTCCACACAATTATCTTTTTTATTCTCTGTTTTACAGGAATTAAAATCGAAATAATTTAAAAAGAGAAATTAGAGTTTGTTTTCATCTTTACAAGTAAATAAAAAATGGGGGGTTCTCCTATGGATTATATGGAATTAGTACGATCATAATCCTTAAATTTGAGAAAAAAAAAATCCAAGTGGTAATTATAGATTTGCTTCCCTGGTGGCTCAGACGGTAAAGAATCCACCTGCAATGTGGGAGACCTGAGTTCAATCAATCCCTGGGTTGGGAAGATCCCCTGGAGAAGAGCATGGCAACTCACTCCAGTATTCTTGCCTGGAGAATACCCATGGGCAGAGGAGGCTGGCGGGCTACAGTCCATGGGACTGCAAAGAGTTGAACATGACTGAGCAACAAAACACAGCACAATTATAGATTAACCTATATTAAATGCTTAAAATTTGAACAGCAAAAATTGAGTCCCATGTTAGAAAAATATTTCACTATATTCAATTCAAGTTTAGGGATATAAAGATGATTTGATATAAGAAGGTTTATTAATAGATTGATAATAAGTTGATTAAATCATAAAAACATTTGAATATATGTACATATATATATATGAATAACTGACATTTGGTAAAATCCAACAGCTATTCTTAATAAAAATGTATAAATAAGAATGGAAATCTTTAGGTGATAAAGACAACTTATTTTAAACTTATTTTACTATATTCACTAGTAAAATTGCAGAGGAATGTTTTCTAGATGTTAAAAATGAAATCATTATCACCTTGCTATTTAATACAGTGCTTATTTACAATTATTTTCACATTTTACAAATATTTAAACATCACTACATTTTTCTTTTTAAATCATGACCACATTTAATATAAAATGATAAAAGATATATCTATAAAAAATAAGATTTTTATGTGATATCTTAGCAAATATAGATTCATATACTGTCAAATTTATACCCAGACTAATACTGAATCATTGGACATTTTATTTTAAAATACAGAAACTAAAATATGTTGTTGAGTAAGTTTGCAGAAAGTCTTTCTTTTTCCTGAAATAAAATCTATTCCACATTTCTTGTTAAAATGTCCTTAATTTTCTGAATAATGGTGAGAGCAGATGACAGTTTTAATTTTGTTTTTATATTCACACTTTGCAGAGTGAGATAGATAATATATATATGTGTAGACAGACAGATACACACACATTATAGCATTTATCAATCATCCATTTTTCTTTCTACACTCGATTTATGAAAACTCTGGCAAATACAGTTTTTACAGCTGACTTTCACATGCCAGAAAGGTCAGTCTAACTAAAAAGCCAGGGAATTTGTAGTGAATTTTGTGTAATACAGCAAGAAAAATAACACATTTGATAATGTTTCAATGACTTTATAAAAGCAAAACACCTGTACGAAAATAATTTTGCCTTTTTATCACATGAGACAGGGAACTGGCAGAATGCTGCTTTAAAGTGGCACAGCATCCACAGCTAAATGAACATGCTGCTTTTAGCAACTGAATGCCAGAGGCCAGGAGATCCTAACAGGATAAGTTTAAGGATCAAAGGAATGTTTCATGTAGGAAACTTGGAACAAATTTATTATCCTAAAGCCATCAATCAACCAAAAGCAATTAAGCATGACACTAATCAAATCCTAACAATGGCTGCATTATTATTACTGTAAATCTGTTAAAGATATAATTCTTTAACTGATACCCTTTGTACAAGTAGTAATCCAATCCAATAATCTAATATTCTTTCCAAATAGTAGTTATATAATTAGGTAGACTGCTTTTCTCCTACTGAAGAATTGCTTAAATTCTTTTTTTTAATAGATATTTTAGGAATACACTTTCTTTCCATTAAGTTGCCACTAAACAATCAAAAAGTGAGAAATAAATTGATTAAAAGAAAAAAATAAATCTTGCCAATTGACATCTAACTAAAAAAAGTACAAATATTTAAAAAGTCTTGTTACCATGTTTTAATATAGTCAAGTAAAAATGTTAGAACAAGATATAGCCAAGAGGTAAAATCGAGAGGTGGGGATAGAGATCATTAATTGATGTCATTGAATAGACTTCCAAAGAAAGTGTTAATGTGGTGTTGACTGTACCATTAAAATGTAAATCTGGCTCAAGTCTTGGGTGCTATTATCCAAACAGAAACTGCTGCTGCTGCTGCTGCTGCTAAGTCGCTTCAGTAGTGTCCGATTCTGTGCGACCCCACAGACGGCAGCCCACCAGGCTCCGCTGTCCCTGGGATTCTCCAGGCAAGAACACTGGAGTGGGTTGCCATTGCCTTCTCCAATGCATGAAAGTGAATGTGAAGCCGCTCAGTCGTATCCGACTCTTCGCGACCCCAAGGACTGCAGCCTACCAGGCTCCTCCATCCATGGGATTTTCCAGGCAAGAGTACTGGAGTGGGCTGCCATTGCCTTCTCTGAAACAGAAACTACTAGTTGGCTAATATAAAAAACTGAACATCTTATGATGAGATTGAACTTCTGTTGGAAACTCAATTTGTAATCTGAACAATTATTTTATATTTACCGTACCAAATTAGAAAAGCTGACTCTTAGAGATATAAACTTAAATTATAAACTACATCTTCATCTGAGAAATCTGTAAGAAGTTGCTTATGTAACCAACTTTCTTTGAGAAACTCATATTTATTTGGTTTAATGCAGAAAGACTGATAAGTGGGTCATGTAGACTTTTCCCAGCATCTTTAATTCTGTGTATGGACATAACATCTATTTACTGTTGATTCTCATCTTATATACAAGGCAAAGACAGTCTCAAATTTGGGTGAAATGTAAATTTACTGAAAGTCAACCTTTCTTTAAAAGATATTGTAATGATGAAGGAATTTAATAATACATTAACAAACTTTAAAATGAAAATGCTTAAAAATTCTTAAAATACAGCAAAACTTCATTAAGTTTTCTTTTCTGTGTTATTTATAGTCAAAAACACGGGCATGTATACACATGTACAAATATCTGGCAATTATTAAAATACTAGGAACTCAGAGTGAGGGCTAACAGAGTTGAAACTGAACATAGAAAGGTAAATGATTGGAACTTTAATTACTTTGATCCGTCATGCTTTGTAGCTATGTGTCAGCCTAAGTCAACACAAGTGACATGGAACAAAGGCCATGGCTGCTTCAATGTAGTAACATATTTCTAATCATTGATTAATAAGTGTATTGAGCTGAATGTGTGCTGTGAACTAAAAATAAAACTATAGAAATGTTGTACCTATATAAGCTTTATGTATTTATTATATCTACATCTATTTGTATTAATATGGGATATAGGTATATAAAATGTAAATTTAGATTAATTTATATCTGACACATATATGTTGATAGTGATAGAAAGGTAGAATTCTCTATTTTAAAATTTGAAGTATTTAACTAAGTGAATATAATAATGATATTTTTACACAGAGCAATAAACTGATTTTTAGTTCATTTATGAAAAAAATATAGGCAAAAATCATTACAAAACGGTATATATAGGATTGAAACTGCTACTTGGTTGGCAGCTTTATTTTAAATGTTTCCCTCAAAAAAACAAACAAATAAATAAATAAATAAATAAATGTTTCCCTCAGTAGTCTAGAATAATATGCATATAGTATTATAAAAGTGGTAGAGGATTTTGAGCAAATGAAAAAATACTATTATTATTTTGCTTCCCTCTATGTCTCTAAACCACAAAAATTCCTTTAACATTTGCAGACATTTTTAGGAGAAACGAATGAATGGGAAGAAAACTTACCTTCTAATAGTATATAGAGCTTTGCAGTATAAATCAATTTCCAACGATGCTTTGAAGTTTTCAAATTTTAGAGATTTGCCATTTTGTGGTTCCATGGAAAAAAAAGCATAACTAAAAATCTACTTAACTTATATATTAGAAGTTGTAACCAGAGGCCTCTCATTCTAGGCAGCTGTTTGGGTTAAAGGCTGGAACTGGTTATTGATATGAGCTACTTGACTCAAAGGCATAACATGTCATTAAAGATCCTTTGTTTTTCTGTTATTGGTGGTGATATCAAAAATAGAAAAATGAATATCCTGTTTAATTTAGGCAAATTCACTGTTCAGTATATTACTGAGTACTTTAGTAGTCTTTACAAACGGATTTTTAGAATAATTTCTTTAAGTATAAAATGTCCTTCTATAAATCTTTTTCTATGTAATTCTCTAATTTGGTCCTATTTTATAGACATTGGAATTTGAGTGCTTTCACATTTCCTATCCTTTTAAGGTTATCTTTTCTTTTTGTATCAGAAGTACAATAATTCAAGCCCCCTCTTGAAAAAGAACAGTGAGTCCAATAACCACCTGAAGTAATTCCTAAAAACTCTAGGGAATATAGACATATCCTGATGTTTCTTTTCATCTCTGTCTATAAACTGCACATCTTGTGGCCTCATCTCTGCTACTCTCTGCCACTTGAAACATCTGCATTGAATGATACTTTGGAAGATCAATACTATAGTTCCTCAAAAAAAATATCATTAGGGAATTCAAACAAATAATCAGAGTATTGAAAATTGTCTAGCAGACTTTGACTGCCTGTAGTTCATTGATTTTTTCCTCTTACATTGGGAGGTCCTTGATGGCTATTTCTCCTTGTTCTCCCTGTCTCATTAATCTCTTTCCTCCGTGGGCTCATCTACATTCATCCCTTCACTTTCTTCTGTCTCCTTCCTCAGGTTTCCACTACACGAAGCTCAAGATTCCTTCTTAATATACCAATTATCACTCTGCTGAGATGCCAATTTTACACTATTCAACTGGTATAACCTTTCACACTATAATGAGAATAGTTATCAACCTCTTATGAAGAATTGACATTTTTCTTACTGAGCAAATATTTGGGCCTGCTGCCAACACAACACTGAGTAAGGTATTTGGCTTACATATTCATGACAAAGAGAGTTTATCAAAATGATTCATTTCAAAGTCTGACAGAAAGACAAATTTTGGCTTTCATCTTTAGAAGCATAGGACGGAATGTGTGAACAGATTAAATATAGCTCATTTTTCCCTTCAAATCTTCTAGTAATCCAGGTCAGACATTGAGGAACCTGAATACTTAAAATAATTAAAAGCAAATAGAAATAACATTTCTCCCATTATCATTATTATTTTTTTTTAATAATAACAAACTAGAGAGGAATTACGTTCCCATTTATGATGGAGTAGCTTGCCTGAGGGGGGAAAAAAACCTGCAAGAAAAACCAAAAACAAAAACAAACAAAAAATGGAAAAAGATGCAGAATAATCAAACAGACAAAACAGTAATCTGAAGTAATTGGACAGTAGGGGACAATATACAAGTGGGACTAAGAAACAGTAGAAACCAGAAGAAAATGGAATAATATTTTTAAAGTATGAAAATAATAATAAAATTAATATTAATAATGGCAACCTAAAATATTATCTCCAATGAAAATACCTATAAAAATGAAAGCAAAATAAAGATGTGTCTAAACATGTGAAAATAGAGAATTCATTCTTTGGCACTTACTCAGATAGAACTTCTAAGGGAATTTTTAAGACCCCAAGAAAGAAAAAAATCCAAGATTCCAAATAGAAGTACACATGAATTGTGCAAAATAAAGAACAAAATGTAAAATATGTGGCTAAATCCCCATAAATATTTTAGTAAAAAGTACCAATAGCCTTCTATAGGTTTTGCAAAGAAATATATACAAAAAAGATGTCCTTTACATTATGAGAGACTGGAATGCAAAAGTAGGAAGTCAAGAAACACCTGGAGTAACAGGGAAATTTGGCCTTGGAGTACAGAATGAAGCAGGGCAAAGGCTAACAGAGTTCTCCCAAGAGAACACACTGGTCATAGCAAGCACCCTCTTCCAACAACACAAGATAAGACTCTACACATGGACATCACCAGATGGTCAACACCGAAATCAGATTGACTGCATTCTTTGCAGCCAAAAATGGAGAAGTTCTATACAGTCAGCAAAAACAAGACCAAGAGCTGACTGTGGCTCGGATTATGAACTCCTTATTGCCAAATTCAGATTTAAATTTAAGAAAGTGGGGAAAACCACTAGACCATTCAGGTATGACCTAAATCAAATCTCTTTTAACTATGCAGTGCAAGTGAGAAATAAATTTAAGGGATTAGATCTGACAGACAGAGTACCTGATGAACTATGGATGGAGGTTCATTACATTGTACAGGAGGTAGGAATCAAGACCATCACCAAGAAAAAGAAATGCAAAAAAGCAAAATGGCTGTCTGAGGAGGCCTTACAAATAGCTGTGAAAAGAAGGGAAGGGAAAAGCAAAGGAGAAAAGGAAAGATATACACATTTGAATGCAGAGTTCCAAAGAATAGCAAGGAGAGATAAGAAAGCCTTCCCCAGCGATCAATGCAAAGAAATATAGGAAAACAATAGAATGGGAAAGACTAGAGATCTCTTCAAGAAAATTAGAGATACCAAGGGAACATATCATGCAAAGATGGGCTCGATAAAGGACAGAAATGGAATGGACCTAAGAGAAGCAGAAGATATTAAGAAGAGGTGGCAAGAATACACAGAACTATACAAAAAGATCTTCATGACCCAGATTATCATGATGGTGTGATCACTCACCTAGAGCCAGACATCCTGGAATGTGAAGTCAAGTGGGCCTTGGAAAGCATCACTACGAACAAAGCTAGTGAAGGTGATGGAATTCCAGTTGAGCTATTTCAAATCCTCAAAGATGATGCTGTGAAAGTGCTGCACTCAATATGCCAGCAAATCTGGAAAACTCAGCAGTGGCCACAGGATTGAAAAAGGTCAGTTTTCATCCCAATCCCAAAGAAAGGCAATGCCAAAGAATGCTCAAACTACCACACAATTGCACTCATCTCACACACTAGTAAAGTAATGCTTAAAATTCTCCAAGCCAAGCTTCAGCAATACATGAACCATGAACTTCCAGATTTTCAAGCTGGTTTTAGAAAAGGCAGAGGAACCAGAGATCAAAATGCCAACATCTGCTGGATCATCAAAAAAGCAAGAGAGTTCCAACAAAACATCTATTTCTGCTTTATTAACTATGCCAAGGCCTTTGACTGTGTGGATCACAATAAACTGTGGAAAATTGTGAAAGAAATGGGCATACCAGACCACCTGACCTGCCTCTTGAGAAACCTGAATGCAGGTCAAGAAGCAATAGTTAGAACTGGACATGGAACAACAGACTGGTTCCAAATAGGAAAAGGAGTACGTCAAGGCTGTATATTGTCACCCTGCTTATTTAACTTATATGCAGAGTACATCATGAGAAACGCTGGGCTGGATAAAGCACAAGCTGGAATCAAGATTGCCGGGAGCAATATCAATAACCTCAGATATGCAGATGACACCACCCTTATGGCAGAAAGAAAAGAAGAACTAAAGAGCCTCTTGATGAAAGTGAAAGAGGAGAGTAAGAAAGTTGGCTTAAAGCTCAAGATTCAGAAAACTAAGATCATGGCATCCAGTCCCATCACTTCATGGCAAATAGATGGGGAAACAGTGGAAACAGTGGCTGACTTTATTTTTCTGGACTCCAAAATCATTGCAGATGGTGATTGCAGCCATGAAATTAAAAGATGCTTACTCCTTGGAAGGAAAGTTATGACCAACCTAGGCAGCATATTAAAAAGCAGAGACATTACTTTGTCAACAAAAGTTCGTCTAGTCAAGGCTATGATTTTTCCAGTGGTCATGTATGGATGTGAGAGCTGGAGTATAATGAAAGCTTAGCGCAGAAGAATTGATGCTTTTGAACTGTGGTGTTGCAGAAGACTCTTGAAAGTCCCTTGGACTGCAAGGAGTTCCAACCAGTCCATCCTAAAGGAGATCATTCCTGGGTGTTCATTCGAAGGACTGATGTTGAAGTTGAAACTCCAATACTTTGGCCACCTCATGCGAAGAGCTGACTCATTTGAAAAGCCCCTGATGCTGGGAAAGATTGAGGGCAGGAGGAGAAGGGGATGACAGAGGATGAGATGGTTAGATGGCATAACTGACTGATGGACATGGGTTTGGGTGGACTCTGGGAGTTTGTGATGGACAGGGAGGCCTGGCATGCTGCGATTCATGGGGTTGCAAAGAGTTGGACATGACTGAGAGGCTGAACTGATATACATTTAGATATATGACAATAATAACATAAAATGTATTAGAGGGGTAAATGGAGTTTAGAGGTTTCTGAGGCATCCATAAAAATTAAAGCTATTTTTCCAATTTTAAGACCTTCTTTAACATTTTCATTATATTTACATTCAGTCTGTGCTAAAGTAATGCTGATATTTTTGTCTGAATCATGTCAGTGGCATCTAATAATATCAGGAATCATTGTATTGCCTTCATACACTCAAAGGAAAACAAACAAAATGTTTTTGTCTAAGAATGCCCTTGAGAAAACATTGTAATACCATGATTGATGAAATGGGAAGCCCACGTAAAAGTATTCCCTTGCACATCACAGTATGATGATTATTTTCAGGAAACCATCAAGCACATATGCACCTATTTGAGTTTGGAGTTGAAATAGTCACTTTTTTATTCAAACATTAAATTGAAACAATGGCTAACAAGAACATGTTGTATTTTAGTTGCCCAGTCATGTCTGACTCTTTGCAACCCCATGGACTGCAGCACACCAAGCCTCTCTGTCCTACACCATCTCTCAAAGTTTTCCCAAGTTCATGTCCATTGCATTGGGGATACCATCCAACCATCTCATCCTCTGACACCATCTTCTCCATCTGCCTTCAGTCTTTCCCAGCATCAGGGACTTTTCCAATGAATCAGTTGTTTGCATCAGATGACAAAATTACTAGAGCTTCAGCTTTAGCATCAGTCCTTCCAGTGAATATTCAGGGTTGATTTCCCTTAAGATTGACTGGTTTGATCTCCTTGCTGTCAAAGGGACTCTCAGCAGTCTTCTCCAGCACCACAGTTAGAAGATATCAACTCTTTGGCACCCTGCCTTCTTTACAGTCCATCTCTCACAACTGTACATGACCACTGGGAAGACCATAGCCTTGACTATATGGACCTTTGTTGGCAAAGTAATGTCTCTGCCTGTCAACACACTGTCTAGGTTTATCATACCTTTCCTGCCAAGTAGCAAACGTCTTCTGATTTCACAGCTGCAGTCACCATACCATCCTCAGTGATTTTAGAGCTCAAGAAGAGGGAACCTGTCACTACTTCTACATTTTCCCCTTCTATTTGCCATAAAGTAATGGGGTCAGATGCCATGATCTTAACATTTTTAATATTTGGTTTTAAGCCGGCTTTCACTCTCCTCCTTTGCCTTCATCAAGAGACTCTTTAGATCCTCTTAGCTTTCTGCTGTTAGAGTGGTATCATCCACATATCAGGATGTTGATATTTCTCCCACCTGTCTTGATTCCAGCTTGTAACTCATCCAGCCCAGCATTTCTCATAATGTGCTCAGTGTATAGGTGAAAGAAACAGTGTGACAGCAGACAGCCCTGTTGTACTCCTTTCTCAATTTTGAACCAATCAGTTGTTCAATACAGTGTTCTAATTGTTGCTTCTTGACCTGCATACAGGTTTCTCAGGAGGCAGGTAAGATGGTCTGGTATTCCCATCTCTTTAAGAGCTTTCCACAGTTTGTTATGATCCACCTAGTCAAAGGCTTTAGCCTTTAGCATAGTTGATGAAACAGAGGTAGATGTTTTTTTCAAGAATTCCCTTGCTTTCTCTATAATCCAACAAATGTTGGTAATTTGATCTCTGGTTCCTCTTCCTTTTCTAAATCCAGCTTGGACATCTGGAAGTTCTTGGTTTGCATAATGTTGAAGCCTAGCAAGCAAAATTTTTTTCTGCTTGCAGCAGGAGACCTGTGTTCGATCTCTCAGTCAAGAAGACTCTCTGGAGAAGGAAATGGCAACCCACTCCAGTATTCTTGCCTGGAGAATTCCATGGACAGAGGAGCCTGGCAGGCTACAGTCCATGGGCTCACACTGAGCGACTATCATGCATCACTTGAATTTTTCGATATGGCCTCAAAAGCACAAACAATGAAAGGAAAAATAAACAGGACTACATCAAACTATTGGGTTGGCCAAAAAGTTCATTTGAATTTTTCCATAACATTTGTGGACACTCTATTCCATTTCATTAATCTATATTTCTACTCTGGCAAATGGACTCTTTCTTGAATACAGTGGCTTGAAAACCAACATTGAAACTAGGTAATAGTCCTACAAATTTGTTTTAACACTGTTTTTGTTTTTAATAC
This sequence comes from Giraffa tippelskirchi, assembly GCF_054371585.1. Lineage (NCBI taxonomy): Eukaryota > Metazoa > Chordata > Mammalia > Artiodactyla > Giraffidae > Giraffa > Giraffa tippelskirchi. Next base: position 111,539,830 of record NC_137277.1, read on the forward strand.
TGTTTTAATACTGTTTTTGTTCTACCTAAACTATTTCATTCTCTTAAGAATATTAGAATCAGTTTATCAATTTCCACAAAAACAACTAGCTTTGATTTTGATTTAAATTTTGATTAAAAATGTGTGCATTTTAAAAGATATGTCAAGAGAATAAAAAAAAAAATACAGACTGAGAGGAGACATTTGCAAATGATATTTTTGATGAAGGACTTACTTGTACCCAGAATATATAAAGAACTATCAAAACATAATAATAATAACAAATAACAAAAAATAAAAAGTGGGAGAACAATTTAGCTACATTTCACCAAAGAAGACATATGACTGGTAAATAAGAACATTAAAAAATGTTCAGTATTATCAATTATTAAGAAATGAAAATTGAAACTACCAATTGTACTAAAAAGTCAAGAGAATGGCTAAAATGAAAGACATTGATTATGAAAATGCTGGTATGAATGTGGAGGAACTGGACCTCTCATATTGAATACATTGCTGGTGGAAATGTTAAACAGTGCAGCTACCTTGAAAACAGGTTAGAAATCTCTTAAAAAGTAAACAGACACTTAACCATATTGCCCAGAATTTCACTCCAGGTATTTATCCAAAAGACTATATGTTTGTAGACATTCACATGCCCATAAAAAAAAAAAAAAAAAAAATTTGTACATTATTGTTTGTAGCTGCTTTGTTTTTAATAGCTCCCGAGTGGAAATAACCCAAATATCCATAATCATTTAAGTATATGAACAAATTGTGGTATATACATATAATGGAATATACGTAGCAATAAAAATAGTGAACTGCTCTGTTATACTGTTGTGTTAGTCACACAGTCATGTTTGACACTTTGTGACCCCAGGGACTTTAGCCCACCAGGCTCCTTTGTTCATGGAATTCTCCAGGCAAGAATACTGGAGTGGGTTGCCATTCCTTTCTCCAAGGGGATCTTCCTGAACTGGTGAACTATTGATACATACAAAAGCATGGCTGAACCTCAAAATAATTATAGCAAGTGAAAGAAGCCAGAACCAAAAAGAAAAAGGAAGTGTATTCCATAAGATTCCATTCATACAGAAATATATAAGGTGGAAACTAACTTATAGTGAGGAAGAGTTTATCAGTGTTTGCTGAGGGAAGAGGAAGTGGAGGGAGGGAGGGATTAACATGGGGCATGAAGAAACATTTGGGGATGGTGATAGGTTCATTATCTTGACTGAGGTGATATTTTCTCAAATGTATACATATGTCAAAATTCATCCGACTTTATGTGCAATTTCAGTTCAGTTCAGTTGGTCAGTCATGTCTGACTCTTTGTGACCGCATGGACTGCAACAAGCCAGGCTTCCCTGTTCATCATCAACTCCCAGAGCTTGTTCAAACTCATGTCCATCAAGTCAGTGATGCCATCCAATCATCTCATCCTTTGTCATCCGCTTCTTCTCCTGCCTTTAATCTTTCCCAGCATCAGGGTCTTTTCAAATGAGTCATTCTTTGCATAAGCTGGCCAAAAGATTGGAGCTTCAGCTTCAGCATCAGTCCTTGCAATGAATATTCAGGACTGATTTCCTTTAGGATTGACTGGTTTGATCTCCTTGCTGTCCAAGGGATTCTCAACAGTCTGCTCCAACACCACAGTTAATTATATGGTAGTTATTCCTCAATAAAGCTATTTAAAATTCAGGAGAAAACAATCAATTGGTATTTTAAGACAGAACATTGTATTTTTCATACTTTTCCCCTATTTTTTATGTAAATCCTTAAAGAAATGTTTACAATGCTATGTGGGTTTCTGTCATACAACAATGCAAATCAGCCATTGTTATATATTCCTTCCCTTTCTAGCCTCCCTCCCTTTCCCTCATCCAATCCCTCTAGGTCATCACAGGGAGTCTAGTATCAGACTTTGTGTGGTCTGTACTTCTAGAATTCCTAGAGAAAAGAATTTGAAAAAATATCAAAAGTTAAATTATAATATTTTTAGTAGGAGAGTTTGACTAATATGTAACTGCTGTATAGTCAGTTCTTAAGCTAACACTTTGTAGGAGCTAGTTTCCATGAAAGCAATTGAACCTAGTAATTTTCCTCAAATATCCTTAAAACATTGAGAACTTCCATTTCAATGAAGAGACAGTAACTTTCATCTGAGAATCTTGGAAACTATTTTGAATTTCTGTACTGTTTTTCATTATGAAGAAGTAGTTGTCTGCAAATTGAATAATAATTATAGACTAATTGAAGTAGTTACAAAGATTGGCAAGGAAACGTTTACAAAAATAATTTAAATAGAAAAAAACTATGCAAGAATGATGCAAAATATTGAGAAACAAGAGACAGAAAGAAATTGGAACTCGGTTGTGTGGATGCTACACAATTAACTAAGAGTATCACTGGGAAAATAACTTTAATGACCACTATCTGTACTAGGTTGTTTTTTGTTTTATTTTTATTATTCTGGTGTTCTCTTTGTGTTGTGCTATTTCTAGGTTGTAGGATTTTTAAAATTTTTATTTTCAAGCACCACAGGATTAATAAAGCAAACATATGTATCCCCAAGTGAAGAAGTTCTCAAAGCATCTGTTGTTATTTTTCTTGGTTTAATTTTTGCTTTTCTTATAGAAAATTACATTTTAGATTTCTCTCTTCAAATCAAAGTTATAGTAAAGAAGTACTAAAACTCAAATCAAATAATAATGAGTTGACTTTTTACATAGAATAATTAGTAATATGATAAATCTAGAAAGCGAAACTGATGGAAATTTATGCCTAGAGTATTTAATGCACCTTGTGAAACAGCTACATAATGACAGCATTGGGAAATGTTTAAATCATGCATCTGTCTTGAAACAGAAGACATATGCTGAAAAAGAATACCTCTTCACCCTTTACACAAGTAAGTAGTTATACCCATAAAAGGAAAAAATGCCATAATTCACCAAGGAATTTGAGTGATATGTTTAAAAATAATATGTTGTAATTGTCAAAGATATCTAAAATTAACTTGTTATTAAGAACCAGAGAATCAATTCAATATCCTTTGCCAATTTTATAATATTAACAATGTACAGAAGAATACCTTCTTAGCTAAGGGTAATGATCCAGATGATATCGTTTTGGAAACCAAGGGAAAATGAATAAGCTTAGTGAGTTTATATGACCATAAATTTTTTAGAGCAATTAACAGTCCATAGAGGAAGATCCAAAACTGAGTTTCATTCCTGAAAAGAGGTTAAACTGATTAGATAAGAAGGTTAAAACTAGAGAAACATTGCCCATGATTAATGTGAGATATTTTAGAAAGGGCATTATGAAGCATTCATAACAATAAACTACAGAAAAACCAAAGTATATTCACTAAGGAATTCTCCAAAAATGATGAATACTAAATAGTGGTTAAACAGAAAAAGGAAATCATGTTTTGTGTAAATAAAGTTGACTTTTAAAGGAATGAAGAAATTCAGAAACATGAAGAAAAGACATAGTTATATACATACATATCTATAGGAATATTAAGCCATCAGTATACATCAATAAAATTATATCACTTTAACTTTCTTAATAGAGAAATGAAGGGATGAATTTTGAATAAATAATATTATTTTAAATATATTAATATCTCTATTAACTATCATTTTTAATAAATTGGTTTTTTATAATAACTAAAAGATTTTTAGCAACATAGTTCAGTGTGAAATAGAGAAAAAGAAAGCTAAATTATAGTTCTTTACATTAAGCGTTTTGGGATTTCTTGTAGAATTTAACAGTAAGCTATGTTGTACTTCTTTATTCATAAATGACCCTTACAAAGTACACATGTTTACCATCATAAATGGATCAAAATAGAAGGATGGGAATGACATTGCTAAGTATAGCCAGAAATTTAAATGAAGAGGTGGTAACAGTGCTGCACTATTTCACCGACCATTCTGTAGAAAAAACATATCCACAAGCACTGGAAGTCAACGGAAGGGAAGTTAAGAGAACGTTAGCAGAAGAAGTGTTTCGTAAAGGCTATCAAGGAAATGTATCCACCATTTCTATCTCCCCATCTATTTGCCATGAAGTGATAGGACCAAATGCCATGATCTTAGTTTTCTGAACATTGAGCTTTAAGCCAACTTTTACACTCTCTTTCACTTTCATCAAGAGGCTCTTTAGTTCTTCTCTGTTTTCTGCCGTAAGGGTGGTGTCATCTGCATATCTGAGGTTATTGATATTTCTCCCACCATTTCTGAGAAGCCAGTGATAAAAAAAAAAAGTCCGCTTAGTGTTCTATGCTGCTGCTGCTGCTAAGTCGCGTCAGTCGTGTCCGACTCTGTGCGACCTCATAGACATCAGGGCTCCGTCGTCCCTGGGATTCTCTAGGCGGGAACACTGAAGTGGGTTTGCCATTTCCTTCTCCAATGCATGAAAGTGAAAGTGAAGTCGCTCAGTCGTGTCCGACTCTTCGCGACCCCATGGACTGCAGCCCACAAGGCTCCTCTGTCCATGGGGTTTTCCAGGCAAGAGTACTGCAGTGGGTTGCCATTGCCTCTCCGTAGAAAGCTCTAATTCTAATGATGCAAGTTTCTCTTTCACTTTTTATAAGGTACATCTTTTTTTTTTCCAACTGTAAAAACCACACAGACTAAAATTTACTATCTTAATCATTTTTAAATGTACAGTTCAGTACCATTAAATAGACGCACACTGTTGTTTAACAGATCTCCAGAACTTTTCTCCTTTTGTGAAACTGAAATTCTGTATCTGTTAAACAACTTCCTATTTCCCCCCTCCTCTATGCCCATCTTCTTGCATTTTCTATGAATTTGACCACTCTAAATATCTTATGTAAGTGAAATCATATAGGAAGTGTCTTTTTGTGACTGGTTCATTTCACTCAACATAATGTCTCAAGAGTCTTACACATTATAGTATGTAACAAAATGTTCTTCATTTGAATAATATTCCATTGTATGTATATACCACATTTCCTTTATCTATCTGTCTGTCAATGGACATTGGGTTGCTTTAATCTCTTGGCTATTGTGAATGATGGTACTATGAACATGAGTGTGCAAATATTTCTCTAAGACCCTACTTTCAATTCTTTGAGACCCTGTCCTCCCTATTTACATCCTGATATATATTGAGGAGTAGTACTGCTGGGCCATACAGGAGTTTTAATTTTTTGAGGAACTGCCATACAAGCTTTCCATAGCAATTGTACCATTCCACAATTTCATCAATTGTGTGCTCACATTCCAATTTTTCCACATCTTCATAAGACACGTATGTTTCAATATTAAATATTACATAACACTCAAGTCATAGTGAGAGATCTCAGCATCCATACTATTTCCCTACCCTAGGGTTGAGAAGTCATAGTGAGAATCTCAGCATCCATACTATTTCCCTGCCCGAGGGTTGAGCAGGTATTAAGATGTGTTGAGTTAGCTTTTCAGACTGTTCTGTTTCTTATGCAAACATTTGTGGAATTGCAGGTGAGAATGTGATCCTACTGTGATATAGATCAGGATGTTTTGAAAGTTGTGGATATGGATGGAGAGATGTTCAGGAGTGAGAAACATGGTCAGAAGAGGGATACCAGAATGGTTGGGAACAGGATTCAGCATGAAAGTGCTAGGAGCATTATAGTTAACAGATTTAACTGTCTAGGCTTGAAATGGGAGTTGGAAAAGACGAAGAAATATGCTTACTTGGAACTGTGATGTGCGGTACAAAGGCTTTAGAGCCAAAAGACCTGGGCTTTGCCGCCTGATCCGTGTTGTATAATATTTGGCAAGAAAATCAATCCACCCGAATCACCATGTTCTCATATAGAAGTAGGAATAAAAATAAAACGTTTGCAGATTCGTCTTAAAAATTAAATAAGAGGATGAATTTGAACTTGTGTAACACTATGTCAGGGGCTTCCCAGGTGGTTCAGTGGATAAAGAATCTGCCTGCAAAGTAGGAGATGCAGGAGACTTGGCTTCAATCTCTGGGTCAGGAAGATCCCCTGGAGGAAGGCATGGCAACCTATTCCAGTATCCTTGCTTGGAGAATCCCATGGACAGAGGAACATGGCAGGCTACAGTCCATAGGGCTGCAAAGAGTCAGACATGACCAAGGCGACTTGGAATGCATGCAGCACTATCTCAGACACTTAGTAGATGCTCATGACTTTTACTTGTTTTCCCTATTTATGCTCTTGTTGTTGCCTACTTCTCCATATCAACATCAAAAAAAACCCAAAAAACAAAAAACTAATCTGCAGTTTCTGGCATTAAGACCTCATTTAAAAATATTCCTTCAGTATAACATAATATAGTACACTAGAAACAAGTGATTTTTCTATGATTTTTTAACACATAGTATTGTAGCATAGAAATTTATATTGACAGATAAGACCCCAGATAATGTGCTAACATCTCAGAATATGGGCTTCCCAGGTGGCTCAGTGGTAGAGAATCTACCTGCCAATGCAGAGATGCAGGAGCCACAGCTTCAATCCCTGAGTTGGGAAGATCCCCTGGAGTAGGAAATGGCAACCCACTCCAGTATTCTTGCCTGGAAAATTCCATGGACAGAGGAGCCTGGTGGGTTGCAGTCCATGGGGTCTCAAAGAGTTGGCCACAACTGAGTGTCTGAGCACAATCTCAGAATACAAGATGAATATTTTTGTAAATAACTTAGCTGCATTAAAAAAAACTCTTAAAATATTTTTCTGTAAAACAAATATCTAAGCTACCAAATCTATAAAGCCTTAAAGGGTTAAAAATCAGATAACAATAATAGTCAAGTTTTAAGGTCATATTTCTGGGAAGATATTTTTATTATCGTTTACTAAATTTTCAACAGTTTTCTTTCCCCTGGAATAAATTATTGGACTAAAGTTTTAAGAATATAAATTCTTGCAAACAGGATTTGTAGTGCTTTCTGAGATTTTCCTAATGGATTCATTACTTTTCATCCCAATTTTACATAGCTTATATTTCTTTAAAGTTGTGTTGAGAACTGCTTTCTTGAGAAAAATATTGGTAAAATATCTTATTCCGTTTCTCTTCATCTTAGACAAAAGGATGCTTATAGTCAGAACCGTAGCCTTCAGGCTGTGGTTGTCTAATTTTTTTCCATTTTTATTTGTTTTACAATTGATGATTAGTATACAACGTTATTAAAGAATGGGGTAGCAGTACAAATAAACACTATTGAATCAGTAGAAATGTTTGAAATTTTATACTAAAATTTAAGATAGAAACCTCAAATTGTGGTTGATTATTTCTTCTTTAAAACCTCAGTACACTTTGAGCCAGAATGACTTCTTTCTTTATGAGTTATCCATTTACTACTATAATCACTGAATTTTCTTTTTCTGTTTAAAGATATACTACTTATTCAGACAAAGGCTTCATTCATATGTGTGATCAAATCTATGTAACATGAACCTTTTTTATGTTGTCTGTGACATAAAGATAACATCTACTCAAAATGCCTTTAAAATAATCAAACAATTCAGTTAAATGATGCTACATGTCTCACTTAATCCTTATCACTGTTTTCCTTCAGGCTATGAATCTTTGGTAAATTTCAACCTCTTATTATTAACTTAATAAAGACAGATGATGATGGAAATGAATACAGAAAAACTAGTAGTAACACATTTAAAGAATAAATGTTAATGAATTTTCCCTGTGCATTTTATAGCAGACTATATTGTTCCCTTTCTCTCAAACATTTTATTTTAATAACAGTGCTCACATACTCTTTAAAGTTCTTGCATGAAAATAAACACCCACAATCAGCAAATAAATACAAGTTACTCTAAAAATGCTCACAAAAAGATAATAACTCAGGTTGTTTTTTAAAACCATGCAGCAACTTAGTGTGTATATTTAGAAATTTAGCAATTAACATCAGTTCTATTCATTACATTTCAAAAGTAGGAGAAATAATAAGTCAAGTCACCATTTAGTTTTTCATATTCATAGGACAATAATGTTATTCACTTGATAGATGTTGACCATTGTTGTAAACCCATCTGTACCTATGAACACATGTAGAACTGTCTACTGAGACTAAGAAACAGTTATCTCACACTTCTTTTCATTAAAACAGAAAATTCAGTGAAAAAATGGATACTTTTCAAGAATCATATAAAAAGGTATAAACCTCTTTTGTTATATGGGTATATTGCAACATCGTAAAAGTGTAAGCTAGCTATTACAGAATTCAAAAGGATTATCCATGTTCAAAGAAAGGGGTGAACAGATGGTTTTCTTTCATAAACTTTTTTTGATTAATAAGTTTCATCAAAATACAGAACAAGCGTAAAGCTAGTATTTGTTATCCATGTGTAAATACCTATCAAATTTAAGACATTTGGCAAAAAAAATTATTGAAAAAACCAAATGTAAACTATTTTGACAGACCTATTTTTGAATAGACATATTCTGGCATTTTACATGGAACCATCAAATACTTCCTTTCCCACTTCATTTATCACGTGGTCTAAGCTGCTGAGACTGGTTGCCATCTTGTGATGGGAAGAGTTGCACAAAGTGTTTACATTGTCAGTGGTCACACTCACAAGAGGAATTGTCCGTGTCATACTGAGAAAGGGAATTACAAAAGAGATTTAGAATATGCCTGAAGCTTGATACCTGCCAAGGAAGTGGAGGATAACCCTCTGCAATAAACTGATAGCTAGATCATTTAGGTATTAAACATTTAGGTCAATAAAATCAGTGCTGGTGTTTTACCCAATATTGGTGAAGATGTCCACTCTCAACATAGAGTTTAACATTTCCCATTCAAAACTCATTTTCAACTTGAGATTAAGAGAGATGGATGCTGAATTTTGTGACAAAAGCAAACTAGATGAACAGTGTCGATATCTGTCTACTCAGTGTGGGTTTTCAAACCCACCATTCTAAATCTCTCACTTGCCTGCTTCTCAGTTCCTACACTAGATATTTGTAGGTATGAGAAATAGAACGATTCCTGGCATACTTTAAGAGGCAGTTGTCCCATGATGATGAAGAAGTGTTTATGTGTGTTTGACTGGATACATTCTTCACTTTGTTACCATATGTGCAACATGGTCAGATGGTTAATGAGTTTTCAGGGCTGAAATGCATCTGGTCCAACTTTAAACTTATGGTTTATAATACTTCACTGGAAAGCATGTAATTAATCTTTCGGTGGATAATCTACCATAACTCCTAAACTAATTAAGAATAGATATTTTTTTAACAGGATTTGAAAATTAAGTTTTATATAGGTTAAAGGAGGAAAAAAGGTTGTACAATGATAAAAAAGTGGTAACACCTCAGATAAAATTGATTCCCTTCCTCCTTCCTCCTCCACTGAATCCTGTTGATAGAATTATGCCTCTTCATTGAATGTGTGCTAATAGTCTTTCCCTTGAGGAAAAGGACAGTCTCTTATTCATCTATAAATTCTGAGCATCTGGCACCGAGTAAAAGCATAAAAGGTGTTTATTGATCAAAATATTATGGGAGTTATTTCAGAGATATTCCACCTTATAATATATGGATTTAAAAAACTGTGTAGGCAAACACATACAATTACATGTTGTATGTGTTTGCCTACATAGTACATATACAAATATATATATGAGTGTGTGTATACAAATTTCACAAATGAATAAACTGAGGGAGAGAAATTTTCAAAAATATATATAAAGTCAGACTGGTGATATTATTTCAAATTTGTGATTCAAATGAAGAGAATTTGATGCTGAAGCTTATGTTCTTAACACTATGATATATGAGCCACTAAATAGTTCCTCATGTGGATCTAACACAGTTTCTTTGATCATTCTATTCTCCCCAACCACGCTGGCTTTTCTAATTTATTAAAATTATAAATAATTATAAGGTATAAAGTAGAATTCATCTGCTAATAAAAAACCCACAAGTGGTGTTCAAGAATCATGATATTATACCATTTTTTAAATGAAAAATTTCTTTATAGAGCATTATAATTTACCATACCAACTGCATTTTAAATGTTGCAGATTTTTTCACACCTTTGGCATCATTAAGAATCTAAAGAATTTTTCCCTCCAAAATTTTGTTAGTGTTAAAAGCAATGTTATTGTTATAATTTATGTATTTGATTTTAGCTTAAAAATTTCCTACATGTTTATTTACAGGTTTTATTTTTGCTCAAATTTTAAATTCATGCTAATCAAAAATGTGTCTGTTCATGTTTTTGTGTATTTATTTCACATCAGTTTGTGTGACCTAAATGATGATCAGTGATGCTAGATCTTCATTATACTGGCTGTGAATGTGCCCTAGTCTTTTGCTTATTTTATTTTTAATGTAAAATTTTTTCAATCATGTTTAATTTTTAAATCAACTTAATTTTTCCTTAAATAATTCTATTTTGTTTGGCTCAAGATATTTTTGACTTGAAAAATTTGAAAAGAATTTATTATTTTTTTCTATTTGAATTATTTTATATTTCTTTAATCTAGCAGAAACACATTTGTGTGTGTGCGTGTGTGTGCGCGTGCGCGTGTTGTACGCTAAGTCGCTTTTCATGTCCTCCTCCTGGGGATCTTCCCAACCCACTCTTTGTGACCCCATAGACTATAGCCAGGCTCCTCTGTCCATGGGATTCTTCAGGCAAGGATACTAGAGTGGCTTGCCATTGCCTCCTCCAGGGGATCTTCTCAACCCATGAATCAAACCCATGTCTTTTTATGTCTCCTGCATTGGCAAGCAGGTTCTTTATCACTAGCACCACTTGGGAAGCTCAGTCACATCCAACTCTTTGGCAACCGCATGGACTGTAGCCCACCACGCTTCTCTGTCCATGGGATTTCCCAGGCAAGAATACTGAAGTGGATTGACATTTCCTCCTCTAGGGGTTCTTCCTGACCCAGGGTTCAAATCCATATCTTCTGCGTCTTCCTGCATTGGCAGGTGGATTCTTTACTACTGAGCCACCTGGGAAGCCATATATATATTTCTATTAAACCATCCCCTCAATCTCTTCCAGAAAACAGAAACAGAGGGAACTCTTCCTGACTCACTTTATGAGGATGAAAGTGAAAGTTCCTCAGTCGCCTCCAACTCTTTGCAAACCCCGTGGACTATAAAGTCCATGGAATTCTCCAGAATACTGGAGTGGGTAGCCTTTCCCTTCTTCAGGGGATCTTCCCAACTTAGGATTGAACCCAGGTCTCCCACACTGCAGGAAGATTCCTTACCAGCTGAGCCACAATGGAAGCCCCTTTATGAAGATAGTATAAGCCTAATGTAAAAATCAGAAAAAGACATTACAGAAAACTACAGACCAATATCTCTCACCTGCACTGATGCAATAGTCCTCAATCAAGTATTAGCAAATTAAATATAGCTATATATAAAAGCATTTACACAGCAACCAAGTGAAATTTTTTTCAACATAGTCAATGAGACTTCCATAATTGGAAATTAATCAGTACAATCAATATACCAATTGGTTAAAGAGAAAAAGCTTATTACCATATAAATTGATACAGAACAAGTATTTCATGAAATTCAATACCTATTCATTGTAAAAACTCTCAAAAAACTAGATATAAGAACTTGTTCAACTTGATTAAAAAAAAATGTTAACATTAATTTTCCCCAAATTGATTTGTAGATTCAACTTAACTCCATTGAAAATCTCAGCAAACATTTTTTTTCAGTAGAAATTTACAAGCCTAAATTATAATATATGGAAATGAAATTGATCTAAAATAGTCAAAGCTATTTTACAAAAGACGAGTACAATGAGAACACTTATTTACCTATTATCAAGATGTGCAGTCAAACTACAGTAATTTATAAACTGTGCCATTGACATAATTTGGGCCTGTATATCAGTGAGACAGAATAGAGAGTCTAGAAATAGATAAATGGATCTAAATATATATCATCACTTGTGATCATATTGTGACAAGGAGGCCAAGTTAATTCAGTCTGAAAAGGTAATCTTTACAGAAATAGTGCTGGAGCTACTGATATTCATAGGGAGAGAAATAAACTACGACATTTACCTTACACCATACATGAAAATAAATAAAAATGGATTATAGAGGCAGGAGAATTTAGAACATTTGTTTACAACTAGAGTTTGAATATTTATAGTATCATTACTTATAATAGCCTCAACATAAAACAATGTAAATGCCTATAAAGTAGAAAATGGATAAACGAAATGTGACATATCCATACAATGGAGTAGTATCAGTGAAAAGCAGAGTTACTGAAACATCTCATGACATGGATGAACCTCAGAAATATTGTCAAAGAGGCCAGACATGAAAGACCACATATTAAATGACATAATTTGTATAACATTTCTAGAAAAAAAGAACTTGGTACAGACAAAACTTGGAGTTGTGGCTTGGAGGGAGAAAATTTTGCTCTGGTGGAAATGTCTAAAGAGCTAATTCTGATGACAGTTTCACAACCTTAGTAATCTACTAAAATTCACTGAAATATATATCTAGAGTGGTCAGTTTACATGGTATTTAAATCATACCACTATAAAGTTGTGCAAATATCAAAATGACTATAAGGCTCAGAAATTGTGCTCCTTGGTATTAACCTAAATGAGTTGAAAATGTATGTTCAGACAAAAATCTGCACGTGAATGTTTGCATTAGATTTATTCCTATTTGCCAAAATCTAAGCAACTAAGATTGAACGCAACTAAGATATCCTTCAGTAACTGAATGGATAAATAAACTATGATACATCCAGCCAATGGAATTTAATTTAACACTAAAAAGAAATGAGCTATCAAACCATGAAAAGATATGAGACAAACTTAAATGAGTGTAGTAAGTAAAACAAGCCAATAAGCAAAGTTTACATATTGTATAGTTCCAAAGAAATGATGTTCTGTATAAAGCCTCACTACGGATGAAGGAAAAAGATCAGTATTTGCTATGATCTACAATATTACCTGGACTTCCCAGGTGGCACTGGTGGTAAAGAAGCTGCCTGCCAATGCAGGAGATATAAGAGACATGTTTTCGATCCCTGGATCTGGAAGATCCCCTGGAGGAGGGTATGGCAAACTACTCCAGTATTCTTGCCTGAGGAATCCCATGGACAGAGGGGCCTGGCGGGCTACAATCCATAGGGTGGCAAAGAGTCCAACATGATTGAAGCCACTTAGCATGCATGCATGCACAATATTACCTGGCACAATGGCAGAGAAAATTTTATCTCTACATGTAATTTCTGAGGATATCAAATAATTTTTAATGACTGATATTTGTTACTCATCAACCTGAACAGGTCACATGGCTCCAAATTACTGTAAGGAGTTGAGAAATACGATTCTATCCTGTACTAGAAATATTGGGAAGGCAATACTAATGACTAGTACAAGTGAGTCTTCTTTTGTGTTGTTGGAAGAGAGTATTTGCTATGACCAGTGTGTTCTCTTGGCAAAATTCTATTAGCCTCTGCCCTGCTTCATTCTGTACTCCAAGGCTAAATTTCTGTGTTACTCCAGGTGTTTCTTGACTTCCTACTTTTGCATTCCAGTCCCCTATTATAAAAAGAACATCTTTTTTGGGTGTTAGTTCTAGAAGGTCTTGTAGGTTTTCATAGAACCATTCAACTTCAGCTTCTTCAGCATTACTGGTTGGGGCATAGACTTGGATTACCATGATATTGAATGGTTTGCCTTGGAAATGAACATATATCATCCTGTCATTTTTGAGATTGCATCCAAGTACTGCATTTCAGACTCTTTTGTTGACTATGATGGATACTCCATTTCTTCTAAGGGATTCTTGCCCCCAGTAGTACATATAGTGGTCATCTGAGTTCAATTCACCCATTCCAGTCCATTTTAGTTCGCTGATTCCTAAAATGTCGACATTCACTCTTGCCATCTCCTGTTTGACCACTTCCAATTTGCCTTGATTCATGGACCTAACATTCCAGGTTCCTGTGTAATACGGCTCTTTACAGCATCGGACCTTGCTTCTATCACCAGTCTCATCCACAACTGGGTGTTGTTTTTGCTTTGGCTGTGTCTCTTCATTCTTTCTGGATTTATTTCTCTGCTGATTTCCAGTAGCTTATTGCACACCTACCGACCTGGGGAGTTCATCTTTCAGTGTCCTATCTTTTTGCCTTTTCATACTGTTCATGGGGTTCTCAAGGCAAGAATACTGAAGTGGTTTGCCATTCCCTTCTCTAGTGGACCACATTTTGTCATGGACATCACCAGATGGTCAAGACCGAAATCAGATTGATTACATTCTTTGCAGCCAAAGATGGAGAAGCTCTATATAGTCAGCAAAAAAAAGACCGGGAACTGATTGTGGCTCAGATCATGAACTCCTTATTGCCAAATTCAGACTTAAATTGAAGAAAGTATGGAAAAACCACTTGACCATTCATGTATGACCTAAATCAAATCCCTTATGATTATACAGTGGGCCTGAGAAATAGATTTAAGGGTCTAGATCTGATAGTGGTGGTGGTGGTTTAATTGCTAAGTCTTGTCCAACTCTTGTAACCTGATAGATCTGATAGAGTGCCTGATAAACTATGGACGGAGGTTCACGACACTGTAGAGGAGACAGGGATCAAGATCATCCCCAAGAAAAGGAAATGAAAAAAAGCAAAATGGCTGTCTGAGGAGGACTTACAAATAGCTGTGAAAAGAAAAGAACTGAAAAACAAAGGAGAAAAGGAAAGATATACCACTTGAATGCAGAGTAGTTCCAAAGAATAGCAAGGAGAGATAAGAAAGCCTTCCTAAGAAGAGGTGGCAAGAATACACAGAAGAACTGTACAAAAAAGATCTTCATGACCCAGATAATCACAGTGGTGTGATCACTCACCTAGAGCCAGACATCCTGGAATGCGAAGTTAAGTGGGCCTTGGGAAGAATCACTATGAAGAAAGCTAGTGGAGGTGATGGAATCCAGTTGAGCTATTTCAAAGCCTAAAAGATGATGTGAAAGTGCTGCACTCAATATGCCAGCAAATTTGGAAATCTCAGCAGTGGCCACAGAACTTGAAAAGTCAGTTTTCATTCCAATCCCACAGAAAGGCAATGCCAAAGAATGCTCAAACTACCGCACAGTAGCACCCATCTCACACACTAGTAAAGTAATGCTCAAAATTCTCCAAGCCAGGCTTCAGCAATATGTGAACTGGAACTTCCAGATGTTCAAGCTGGTTTTAGAAAAGGCAGAGGAACCAGAGATCAAATTGCCAACATCCGCTGGATCATCGAAAAAGCAAGAGAGTTCCAGCAAAACATCTATTTCTGCTTTATTGACTATGCCAAAGCCTTTGACTGTATGGATCACAATAAACTGTGGAAAATTCTTAAAGAGATGAGAATACCAGACCATCTGACCTGCCTCTTGAGAAACCTGTATGCAAGTCAGGAAGCAACAGTTAGAACTGGACATGGAACAACAGACTAGTTCCAAACAAGAAAAGGAGTATGTCAAGGCTATATATTGTCACCCTGCTTATTTAAGTTATAAGTACAGTACATCATGAGAAACTCTGGGTGGGATGAAGCACAAGCTGGAATCAAGATTGCCGGGAGAAATATCAGTAACCTCAGAGATGCAGATGACACCACCCTTATGGCAGAAAGTGAAGAAGAACTAAAGAGCCTCTTGGTGAAAGTGAAAGAGGAGAGTGAAAAAGTTGGCTTAAAGCTCAACATTCAGAAAACTAAGATCATGGCATTTGGTCCCATCACTTCATGGCAAATAGATGGGGAAACAGTGGAAACAATGGCTGACTTTATTTTTCTGGGCTCCAAAATCTTTGCAGATGGTGTCTGCAGCCATGAAATTAAAAGACACTTGCTCCTTGGAAGAAAAGTTATGACCAGCCTAGACAGCATATTAACAAGCAGAGACATTACTTTGCCACCAAAAATCCGTCTAGTCAAGGCTATGCTTTTTCCAGTAGTCATGTATGAGTGTGAGAGTTGGACTGTAAAGAAAGCTGAGCACTGAAGAATTGATGTTTTTGAACTGTGGTGTTGGAGAAGACTCTTGACAGTCTCTTGGACTGTAAGGAGATCCAAGCAGTTCATCCTAAAGGAGATCAGTCTTGAATATTCATTGGAAGGACTGTTGTTGAAACTGAAATTCCAATACTTTGGCCACCTGATGCGAAGAGCTGACTCATTGGAAAAGACCCTGATGCTGGGAAGGATTGAGAGCAGGAGGAGAAGGGGACGGCAGAGAATGAGATAGTTGGATGGCATTACTGACTCAATGGACATGAGTTTGAGTAAACTCAGGGAGTTGGTAATGGACATGGAGGTCCGGTGTGCTGAGGTCCATGGGGGTGACAAATAGTCAGACATGACTGAGTGACTGAACTGAACTGAACTGAGTACAACTGAGGTCTGGGTGGGAGTCAGGTTGGTTCTGTTGTCTCCAATTTCAATGAAGTTTGTTTTTCTAATAGCTCATTCATGAAGTCTGTTCCTTTCTTCATATTTGGAGTGTTTTCTCTTCCATTTTTGGTCTCCAAGTTTGGGTAACATGTACAGAAATGTGATTTAAGTCACCGACAGTTTGCAGTTTGGACCAATAATCACACCCGCACACTCCTTGCACTGTGTCCCATGGCTCTCAGTACTTTCAGTCCTCCTATGCATGTTCATAAACCACAGAAATGGCACAGAAGCATGATTCCTCCCTTAGCAACTTCTCTGCTGAAATCTTGCATTGTCAGTGAATCTCTCTACAGAAAGTCACCAGCAAGTCCCTGGTTCTCATGAGAGACTCTTTAGAGTCTCTCTTTAGAAAGTCATTGGGATAGATCTGCATTGTAGCCCTTCCATTCTGACACCAAGATTTTTTCATGAGGTCTCAGGAGACCTGCATAATCCCCAACACTCACTTTCATCATTTCCCATATTTAATTGTACCTGGCAGAAATATCACAAAATTTTGGTTTGGTCATTGGCATCTTTTTTCATTCTTTCCCTTGTTTTATTTTGTGTTATAGCAAGAAAAGGAAAAACTTAAAAAAGGGGAGAAAGAGTAAAACACTTTTATTCTCCTATATTTCAAGGAAAATGACCATTTCACTGATCCTTTGATGGGACTATATTTCTAACTCTTCAGAGATACAAGACAATAGAAGATTATGCTACTCTTTTTCAACTTGCCCCTCTTTTTATCCCCCGGGCTGTGTGGGTACTTTCTTCAAAATATTGATGTCCTGTTCCTTCCTTTTTTTCTCACTTCAGGTCTTTATTTTTCTTGCCTCTACTCTGCAACTTTGTTACTCTTTCTTCAATCACTTATCATTTAATTCATTCAACTAATATTAAAAAATGAATTTTCTCCAAACAATGTTCCCTAAGACAAATACTTCTTATTGTCTAACTAAGTTAGTCTCAATGTTTTTTCTTCAAGCACACTTGGCAAGAAAACTTACTTAGTTAGAATGTATCCTATATGAATATAAACACAGATTGAAACTAAGCATTAGAGAAACTTAAATATTTGTCTAAAATTTTAGACTTTGGAGGCCATTATACATACACACGCAGAAAATATTCTTTAATGAATTTAATTAGGAACAAATCTCCTCCTCTTAACTATGATAGCATTTTTCCATTCATTTATAGTATTTTTGGAAGGTATTTTAATATTTATTTTCTGTCTCCTCAATGTCAAACCAATGTTTTTTTCACATCAGTATCCTATTGGAATCTTATTCAGATATAGTAATTAATTACAATGGAAGAGAAAATAAACTATGGATATAATTTTTTTAAATTATAGTAGATAAGACAGATAATTTATTCCTTATAAATAAAATGATTCATTTGATACTTATCTCATTCACGGGGTATCCTAAAAATACTTATACTTTCTCTAGTCATTATTGATAAGGTAAACTCAAATTTGCTCCTTACCCTTCTTTTTCACTCGACATTTTTTCTGAATCAAACTTTGAATACTGTCTCTCATGACAAAGAACATTTCTGCAAAGCTTTTTAATTTTCCTAAAAGTTCCTACCAAAGAGCTGTAGACTATTATAACTGAAAAGCATGAGTTTATTAGCCCTAAAAACTAATTTTATTGCTTATAGTTATCATTTTATTATTTTAAATTATTACTATTTCACATATACAGTAAAATACAATTTGGGTAGCAGTGTGCACATTGTTTAATTAAATTTGATTCATGTAGAACCATCTAGTATATCCTTTTAACAATTTAAATTAAAAAATTACCTATGGATAAAACTTTTTATTCTGTTTTTATAGTTAAAATGCAGCAGTTAAATATTTCTCTTACAAATTATTTTCCCTCATTTTTGTTTTTGCAAAGGTCTTACAAATTTCTAGAATTTCAGAGGTTTATCAACTATCGTGGTGTTTTGTAATTTATGACTCTTAAAACCTATGCTGCCATATGTTTTGCACCATTAATAGAGGGTTTGCTACAAATAAACAGGATATTTGACCTATTTTCCTTCTCTGTGCTTAAATATGCCATGTCTTTAGAGGATCAGTCTTAGAAGTACATTTCAATCTACATTAGAATGACTCAGCATTTCCAATAAACCATCCACAGTCTGATCTCTGAAACTTTGATATACTGGAAGTAATGCTCCATGTGCCTATTTTTTTCTTTTAATTGCCAACATTTTTTAATAAGAATGGTAACATTTTATACACTCAAGACTCAGCAAATAACCATTGCCTATTATGTCAGGCATTGTTATCAATAGCCTGATACATGAAAAGTGGGAGATATGAAGAAACTCAATAACAAAAACAATGTTTCCAGGCATTTTCCGAGACATTGCACACACGGAAATCATTAATAATGTGCAGTTTACTGTTAACACTGGCTACTTGAGCAACCAGTTGTGTAGATTTGAAGCTGGTAGTTGCCCAGCCAGGGCTACAGGTCCCCACATCCCTATCCAGCTGCCTCAGGGGCTGAATGGATCAGAACCATGGCAAAGCTGCTACCCATTTATAGCATGATAGTGAAAGCTCTGTCTGACTTAGGGAAGCTGAAAGCTAGAATGTACCAAAAGAAGGGTATCAGGCATAGGGATGCAAAAGGCACAGGAGACAACTGACAGTTCTGACTCTGTTGTGATCAGTCACCTCTATGCAGCTGCTGAGTCCATCATTCCTTATCTGAAACCCTTGGTACAAGGTGTCTTTTGGAAAACAATTGTTTCCATTTTAAAAAGGTAATTTGATACCTATATATACCATATTGGAGAAGGCAATGGCACCCCACTCCAGTACTCTTGCCTGGGAAACCCCATGGATGAAGGAGCCTGGTGGGCTGCAGCCCATGAGGTCGCGAAGAGTCGGACACGGCTGAGCGACTTCACTTTCACTTTTTCCTTTCATGCACTGGAGAAGGAAATGGCAACCCACTCCAGTGTTCTTGCCTGGAGAATCCCAGGGACGGCGGAGCCTGGTGGCCTGCGTCTATGGGGTCGCACAGAGTCGGACACGACTGAAGCGACTTAGCAGCAGCAGCATATACCATATATTATTTAATACTCCAGTGGGATCTGGAGCAGTATCTTGTACGAATAACAAACTAACATAAAGACAATGAGTAATTTCCTTTCGGTTCAGGTCAGATTTTGAAACCAAGTAAGTTCATCCTCAGTTGGCTTCAGGTGGGCTCCACTTGCCACCTGATAAGTTCCTTCAAATTGTCTGCTGTTTTATAACTGTTTTGATTTCAGAATTGGAAAAGTCCGTAAACCTGTATAAAATTAGATCACCTACATTTGTTGAAGAAGGTCATGGCAACCCCCTCCAGTACTCTTAACCTGGATAATCCCATGGACCGAGGAGCCTGGAAAGCTACAGTCCGTGGGGTCGCAAAGAGTTGGACACGACTGAGACTGAGCATACACACTTCTAACTTACTAATATATTCTGCTATAGTTTGAGGTGACTTCTAAGAACTAGAAACCAAAAGGTATACATTGGACAATAGAGGGACTTGGAATACTAAGGTATCATGCAACATACTGGGCTTCCCAGGTGACTCAGTGGTAAGACACAGGTTCCATCCCTTGATCAGAGAGATCCCCTGGAGGAAGAAATGGCAACCCACTCCAGTATTTTTGCCTGAAAAATCTAATGGACAGAGTACAGGCCACAGTCCCTGTGGTCGCAAATGGTCGGACACGACTGAATGATAGAGCATGCGCGTGCACACACACACACACATACACACACACAGCATAATTTATTGAAAAAAATATGAAATACTTCATATATAATTAGAATTGGTTGTATTAATATTTTGAAGGTATTTCTATCTTGAATTTTTTTAATTTTCTCATGTATTATTTCTCATACTTCTTAAATAACTATATTTTAAAAACTTGGAATGTACAGAATGATGCATCCACTGTGACTACTAAGTCATTATTTCTTCATCTCACATGAGTAGCGCCATCTCATTTAAGAAATGAAATGCAAAAAACTGATTACTCTGAAAAGAGAGAGAGCTTCTGCAGCATTCTGGTTTTTAAACAGCACCTTGTAATAGTTGGGCTTATTGCATTGAGACAATCTATTCCGAGGGCACTGTTTGTATCAAAAGCCTTCTATATATAATGTAAAACTTTCTTCAATTGTGAGCAGCACAGTAGTAGTAGTTAGGGCTTTATTACTTAGTTCTAATTTGTATTGATGTCCTAAAAAAGTAGCATGCTTTGCAGTTCTATGAAAGAAAAGATTATAAATGGAGATTAATTATAATTTTGCTAGCTCAGTACTTGTAAAACTAAAGCAATTTATATTCTTTCTCTTAATGATCTCTATTCCTGATTGCAGTAATGTAATCTAATTGTGATTATGATAGTATCTGAATCATGTGGGCCTCAATGTGATTGAAACTACTCTTTGCATTAAAAAGTAATTTTGAAGTAATGATGAAAAGTTACTGTGGAAAATTGGCAAGTAATATATTTTACTCTGTATCTTAAGTTTCTGCTTTCATTTTTGATTATATCTCATAGCATGGATAAGCACGATACTATATCGAGGATTTATTACATCAAAGCCTTATCGATGATAAGTATGCATATGAGTATCAGGGACAAGCATGATATTATTGAAATAGTAATGATATGGTTGAGTCAGGGAAATGACTGAAGATTTAAAATGCTAGGATAGGGTTTACTGAAACTAGAAACCAAAATAAGGAGGGGGAGGCTTCAATATTGCACAGATACTGTAGCCAGTGAAACGAAAAGCTCGGAGTGTTTTAGCTGACACAGCAGATACTCTTTGGATAGACATTCAGGAAGATAAGAATAGTCAGGTATTTTGTAAATGCTGAAATACACCTCCGGGGCATGAAGAGAAAATCGAGTAGGAACTGTTTTTTATTTTATATATATATAAAATTTTGTTTGCAGGGTTGAAAGTTGTTCAGGAAGAATAGGTACATCTCATGTTTGCACTCAGCTAAAGAAAATTATTTGTGAAATCATACTCTAGAATTTGAAAAGCAAGTGAATGAATGCTTAATGTTTGAGAAATATTTACTATTGAAACATTTAAATATGTACATATTGTGAAAATAGAGGAATGCAAGAGAGGTTATCCTGGGAAAAGATATTCTGGCAAGAATGCAAAAAACGCAAAAGCGTATTTATTGGAATCTTTTAATGCATGATGAATTTGTGGGAGAAAATTATAATTAAAAAATTGTGATGCATTTAATATTCATTTAAGATGAACCAAAAGAGATAACTGAAATAATTTTAAAGAGAACAACCTAAGCAAAATGATATTTAAAATATCCAGAAGTAGATATTAAATAATGAGAACTGAATTGACAGTAGGTCATAAAAAGAGAGACGCTAACTCATTGAAAACTATTAAAATATTTGAAGGACAGATTTGCTCTTTTTTGTTGTTGTTCTTTATTTACTAAGAGAAAATATTTGTTAATTCTTCAAGATGTTGTGTAGATGAACTAAGACAACCAAGGAGGTAACTTCCCAATAACAATGATTCCAAATGTAAGAAAGCAAGTCTTTCAAACAATTTCCTCAGGGCGATGCTACAGGGGGAACAAAAGATAAACAAGAAAAAAAAAACAACTGCAAACTAATTTTGTAGTTACTACTGACAACGAAGAAAAAAATCCTTTTTCTCTATCCCTGGAGCCTGTGAAGATCCATTTCAAAATGTCTGCAGCATTGATGTAACTCAGGAGAAGGGATTGCCTACATATAAATGACTCACTGTTTCTAGTGGGAAGAAGCACATTAACTCTTTCAGGCCACTTGAGTCCATTTACCAAATTATTTTTCTTTCTGCTTGGTTTCTTTTTCAGTGCCATAAATTTTACTAAAGAAGTAGTGCAACTCCATGAAGTGCATCATTTACTCCCATTCTGTCTTTGATGCTTATCTACAGACAAGTGCCTCGTCTATTGCCATTTGTAGACTCTCCCTTTAAGGGGAATACACTGTGAAATAGATACTCTCCAGGCTCAGTCAAGAAGAGAACATCTTGAGCCTCTATGGTACATTACGGCCAGTTATAATAGACCAGGGAGGGAAGTGTGCCTCCTACCATAATGACTGTAATATGATGACCCTGTGAACACGTAGCTGCATCAAAATAAACCACTGACACTTTTGCAATTTTTATCAGGAATAAAAATGCTTACTTTTTTTCCCACCGTGCTGATGAATTTATTCCCAACATGGAAGAAGGACACGACTATTCCACCGAGTTTCTACCCTCCCAAATGAATTCCAAAATATTCTCACTTCAGGAGAGAGAATTCATCTTTTTTATTTTATTTTTTTTCTGGTGAATTATAGCTATGTTGGCCACAATATTTTTGTCATCTTCTCAGAGGAAAATATGGAAAATTTTTGTAGTAGAACAACTGTCAGATCCTTGGGCAAAGATTCAAAGCTTTTGGCCTTTTGGTGGTTGGGGGGTGGGGAGCGAGGGGCGGGGTGGTGCTGTTGATTTTAGAAAAGTCTTAGTGAAAATAGAAAATTTATTTATTTACGCACTCAGCAAATATATATTAAGTGCCTGCAATCAAAAAACACTGAAATGAGCCCTGGGGAAGCAAGAATGATCCCATCACACATGAGTACTTGAGAATCCAATGGAAAACACATCTCACTGCGTTCAGTGCCTTCATTTGATCTCTGCCTGGATATAATAGGGGAATTGGAGGACGCTAGGAAAACACAGAACAGGCTCCTCTAATTTACTGCTGGGATCAGGGAAAATTCCTAGATAAGATAACTGGATAACATAAAGCCTAGGTGGACTATGGAAAAAGAAGGTCCAAAGTCCCATTTCTCTACCTTCAGTGTGTCTGCGTGGAAGAGGAATTCAATAAAACTTTTGGTGGCTAGTTGTAAGATGATACAATTTGTTGTATAAGTTACTGATTCTCAAAAGGATACAGTAAGGTAACAATGTAATTTCTGTTTTTACACAAAGACTCTCTTTCCTCTTCTCTTAAAGGTTAGCTACTTTATTTTGTTTCCAGCCACTCAGTAACCACCATTTTTGCTGTAGTATTTCTCCTTCAAAATTAGTTATGGCTGCAGACATGTAGGACACTTTGTGGGAAAAGTGATAATTAAGCTTTAACTAATGGCAACAATGTTCAGCCCAGATTGAACTTTAGAATCACAGGGAAAATTAAAAAAAAAAAAAAATTGATGCTCCATCTACCCTAATTTGCACATGACTGAAGCAACTCAGCACTCACACACTCACTACCCTAATTAAACCAGAAAACTAGGAATACCAACCAAATGACTTGAATGGACCAACAGGCAGAAGGATCACAAGCACTTGTCAAACGAGAGCAATGTATTTGCGTTAGAGATTGCAGGACTTAACCAGTCATTAATGACAGAGCAAATTAATTAAATTTATGCAACAACAGAAATATGGTAGTGGCAATGGCTTTTCTAACCTGTTCTTTTCTGTATAGAACTTAAATTAATAAAGTAAGTGTAAGTGTTAATCACTCAATTGTGTCCAACTCTTTGCAAACCCATGGACTGTAGTCCACCAGGCTCCTCTGTCTATGGAAATCTCCAGCTAAGACTGCTGGAATGGTTAGCCATTCCCTTCTCCAGGGAATCTTTCCGACCCAGAATCAAACCTGGGTTTCCTGCATTGCAGGCAGATGCAGGCAGATTCTTTACCACCTAAGCCACCAGGAAGCCCTTAGTTAGTAAACTCAGGTCTAATTCTTGGTTCAGAAAATATCTTAGCATGTCCTTTTATATTTTGACCAGGTTACTCCTTCACAACTATCATAGCAGTCTTGACTTAGCCCTAGGTATCATAATAATCACTTTAGTCTGGAGGGTAACATGTTTGTTCAGTGTTTGGATTTAGGAGGAAATTTGCTTATTTAAGTCCACAATTCCTCATATCCATGGTGTCTTGAGCTTTGATGCCAAAGATCATGAAATCCAATACATTTGGCCCTTCAGAGTAATAATGATTACTATTTATTGAGTTTCCATTCAAATGACTATAGTAGGTATCTCCATGCATAACCTTATCTAATACTCAGATGAATTCTTATTGTTTAGTCGCTAAGTTGTGTCCAACTCTTATGCGATCCCATGAACTGTAGCCTACCAGTCTCCTCTGCCCATGAAATTCTCCAAGCAAGAATACTGGAGTGGATTGCCCTTTTCTTCTTCAGAGGATCTTCCCCACCCAGGGATTGAACACAGGTCTCCTGCATTGGCAGGCGGATTCTTTACCGCTGAGCCACTAGAGAAGACCAATCTTCAGATATAGTTGTCCTCCTTTTACGTAAGGAAAGCTGTGTCTCAGAGAAGTTTCATAAATTTGCTGAGCCAACACAGCTCCTGCAATCCGATATTCAAACCCAGGGAATGTCTTGACACAAAAGCCTGTACTCTCTTCAGCTACCAGACTCCCTCCCTCTATACCAAACACTGACACTATCTTTGGAAAAGTGCAGAAATTCCTTCAAAAGCTACAGCACTTCTCTATGACAAGGAACACATAACTGCAGTTATAGTACAGAACAACCCAGTTATATTTGACAACAGCCCATGAAAACAAGACCTCTTAAAGGGAGATTAATGCCATCACACCCTTTCAACTCAGACCTACACCGGCTTATTCAATTGGCCTTTCACATACCAGTTGGTAAAATCCAGCTTTGGGAGAGAGAGAGACGCACGCAGTATTTATATTGTTGTTGAAAGTTTCACGGCCTTCAAACCATACAGGTTGGAATTGAATTTGAAAATCTATCTCCTGACTTCTTTTGAGGAATCACTAATCTTCCAAAGGATGCTGTGCTCGCTCTGCACGAATGGTTTAGCTAGAGAAAGTGGTTGTGTTCTGGTCAGTAAAAGAGGCTGAGTCGTTTTCCTCTGTATTTAAAACCAAAACATGGCTTGCCATATGAAGCTGTTCAAAATCAGTATCAGAAAGAATACTTCCTTAGTGTTCAAATAATATAGCAAAATCCTGTCCTTATTATTTTGACTTCTGAGGGAACATATGAAGTAAAGAGAAATGGTTAAATGAAAGGCCGAATTAACATTCTTTGATCTGGTAGACTTAGGCCACTAGCAAATAGCTGGCTGTAACTACTCCAGCATCATTTTTTTTTTTTTTACAAATGAGAAGTGAACTATAGCATCACACTATCACTGAAGTGTTAAGTCACTGTTTAAGTTGAGAAAGAGTGTTCTATTTCTGCCTTATGTTCTATAATATCCAAATTTGTAAAGAATTGGTATCCTTTAATTTTATAACAAATAACTGATATTATTTGTTTAGATTACCTAATGCTGTATTCTTCTAAAAGCTGGTACAAATACTAAGTTAATTCCCAAGCTGCATAAGTGATAGGCAGTTAGAATCTGAAGCACCATGTAATGATTCCATTTAACAACTTTTTTTGCATGTTGTTTTTTATAACAGTTGATATTGTCTTTTGCCATAAGGAGAGAGGTAGCTTAAAGTACTTCCCAAAGTGGCAAAGTTGCAGGAAAAATCCTATTGCCCAAAGCCAGTTTCTTAGCAACAGCACCCTCTCAATGTGTCACAAAGTCTGAAGCCCTTTGGCCCCTCAAAGGAAGTTCCTTAGGTGTCTTTTACACATTGAATGCTTTGTGATAGTTGAGGCCTGCTGGCTGTCAACTCCGTCCCTTAAGGGAACTTGACAGATCTTAAAAAAAATCAATTTTAAGCTCACATGCCCCAGTGGGTGCCAAAGCCACTTCAGAGAGCCTGAAAGATGGCTGAGTCGACAGGATTTGACTTCTAGAGGTAGAAAGGTGACAAACTCTATCATGAGAAAGGGGCAGCTCGGGGCCTCAGAGGCCTAACCTGCTCCCAGGATCTGGGGCCTAGTGTTGTATTGAACCTATTTATCTCTTTCATGGGCCGAAGGTACCACAGGGAAAGAAAAGTTGTTCAAAAAATGCTGGCAGAATTCAGGGGTGTAAATGATGAATTACTTTTCATCAGCTGAAAGGAAACATACTCCGGAACAATACTGAAAGGGAGCAGGAGCGGCTGACCCCCTGCTTCAGAGCAGCCAATATCTTCATTCAAGAAGACAACCATGAAATTACACAGAAAATGGGATTGTCATGAACAGCCCCTTGAAATCTCAGTATACAGTCATTACTGCATGGGAAAAAGCCTTCATCCACACATCATAACTTGTAACAGACAAGAAGGGAAAAAAAGAACAGAGGGGGGAAAAAAGGCCTTGGAGTTACCAGTAGGAATATGGAAAATATTTGTTGATTGAAACGTTCCCCCATAAATTTCTCAATACTTCCACATAGCTTTAGCAGTGTATTAACTTGATGCTGATAGTTGATTTCTTCTAACTGTATTAATACTGTCTGTATTAATTTTAGGGAAGTAGCAAGGGAAGAAAGACCTGTCTTTATATTTATAGTCTTCACACTACAAGGTAAAAATTAAATGGACTGGTATCATAGGTCCCCAAATTATTGCTTAATATTCTAAAACTCAATATTGTATATCACTTAATAACTCTACAGAGCTTGCTTAAATTTTTCACTCAACTCTCAAACTTTGGAAGATCAACTAATTTTAAGGTCTGTGTGAGAATAGTTTGAGTCAGAATATAGAATTTTTAGGAGGACAGCTAGAATATAAAATATTGATGATATAGAAACATTAACATAAATGATATCATGGCTATGTATTTTGCTTTGTCATTCTGGCTACTTTCTCCATTGAGTTTAATCAAATTTGCCCTAGTTTTTTGTTTTTTAAAGGATTACTCATTACACTCTTTTCTTCCTCTGTGTTCCAGTGGTTCAACTGACTAACTCTCATGAAAATTTAAATTACAAATTTTGGCACAAGTCCAGTTACAGACAAATGGAAGGCTGTGACTGCTACATAGGATACATTTTTTTCGCGGGTGATAGTGAGAAGAAAGTTGAGTAGGAAGTGTCTATTCAGGCCAAACAATTCCTTGCTAACTTCTTAGAGATACTGTTTGGAATTTCAGGGTGTTCTTGATAACATTTTATCTATGTTTTTTCCATAAGTCTATGTTTAAAAGCAAAGATAATTTGTATTGATTGGAGGAGTAATACTTATTTCCTTGTCTGCTTATAATTCTCTTAAAACAAACAATTTGGACTATGAAAGCAACTGAAAAGAAATAATTCTCCAGTAGTCCACTTCTTAAAAGAATATTATTCTCATAGAAAAGGAATTGTCTCACACACTGGAAGCTAGGCTTTGCATTTAACTACAGAGAAGATTGTCCAGAGAATAAGGGTAAAAGTAAAATGACTCATGATTAAGCTTAACTTAACAAGTTAAAACACAACACATTTCAATGGTAATAGCTGTCAAAGTTTTTGATACCTTTTGATAGTTGTCAAGGCTTTTGCGGTACTTCTACTATTTCAGTAAATGCAATATACTGAAGATGTTATGAGGTATATGGAAAAAAGTGAAATTCTGACCTAATTGTAAGATGGTGGTGGTTTAGTTACTAAGTTGCGTCTTGCCTCTTGCGATCCCACGGACTGTAGCCTGACAGCTCCTCTGTCCATGGGATTCTCCAGGCAAGAATGCTGGAGTGGGATGCCATTTCCTTCTCCTGACCCAGGAATTGAACCCAGGTCTCCTGCTTTTGCAGGCAGATTCTTTACCAACTGAGCGCATATATGCTGCTGCTGCTGCTGCTAAGTCGCTTCAGTCGTGTCCGACTCTGCGCGACCCCATAGACGGCAGCCCACCAGGCTCCCCGATCCCTGGGATTCACCAGGCAAGAATACTGAAGTGGGTTGCCATTTCCTTCTCCAGTGCATGAATGGGAAAAATGAAAGTGAAGTCGCTCAGTCGTGTCCGACTCTTAGCGACCCCTTGGACTGTAGCCTACCAGGCTCTTCCGTCCATGGGATTTTCCAGGCTAGAGCATTGCCTTCTCCAAACTGAGCTATGAGGGAAGCCCTAATTATAAGATGACTTATAAAATTTAAGAGTTCAAGACCTTATTTTAAAAGAACATGAGACCATAAGGCAAATCATCCAGTTCTCTGGTTTATTGTTAAATCCAAGCAAAAACAGTGGGTTTTGCCCTTCTGGTCTTATTCTTGTTTTATTTTCCATTTTGACATAACCACTGAACAACCTTCCTTTTGTGTCATCTGGAGCTACATTTATATAGCTGGCATTAGGAACTGGAGGATAAGAAGTATAGTAGCTTAATTTCACTGCCACTATCAAAGATTATATCTTATTGTCACTTCCTGATAAGTAGAAGTTTTCTTTTTATAGGCTCTTTTGTTTGTGGGGGTTTAATAAAGCTTTTTCTAATATTGTGTATGTGTGTATATGTGCAGGTGTGCATATGTGTACACCCAAGCTATGAGTTCAAAATTGTTCCTTTTCTTTTCCATTTATTTCATTTTCCATGCTTTTATGGTAGGTGTAGAATTTCTACCCCTCATGGCAAAATTATATACTCTTCTTAGTATATTTTGGACCTTAACAGATATTTATTGTAGCTCCAATGTATTTTCAGTAGCATAGAATTATTAATTTATAAAATATTGTTAATATCTTTCATTGAAAGACTGCCATTCATAATTGCAATAAATTGCAATGCAATTCATTGCTCCTTCAAACTCCCCCCAAAAATCTATTAATAATATTTGTTCACAGTTTTTTCTTTTTGTCATATGTATAGTTCAAATGTTCATACGCATCATCAAATGTTACTCATTTGATCCAATGACAGTAAAAGTAAAGCCACAACTGTTCTTCAAAGGGAAAAACTATGATTATTAAATAAGTAATATTCTCCAGAAGTAGATCATATGTTCTAACATGTAGGCTTGCTGACATTTAGCTAGCTTTAGCGTTTGGTGTTCATCCTTCTTTTTAATTATTTTTATTAAAAAAAAAATCATGTTAGAGGAACCAAAGTAAAGTTCTTTGGCAGATAGGAATCCTGTTTACTTTCCAACTCTGAACTCAGCAGGTTAGGTAATTGGGCTACAGAAAAGTTCCTCCATTTCTATTTCCAGCTGGTGATACACAAAAGGCAGGAAGTTATCTCATTAATGGGGCACCAGCTTTATGCAAATTATGGTAACAAAAAGGCTTCCCTTCATACTTTTTCATAAATTACCTAATAAAGTGGGAATAAATGGCCATATTCAAGAGTCTTTGTTGTATTTTTAGCACAAGACTCTTTCTGTTACTGCAAATATGACTAAATGTGCCTTGTTCAAAAGGGGTGTTTATGAAATAAGGCCACTCAAAAGCTTTTATTTCTTAACAGCCTTCAGTTACTTTTATGGCACAAAATTAACATAATTAGTCACAGAGAATAGATGACATAAGCAGCATGCCATGCACAAAAGGGGGAAGCAGTATCTAAGGAAGGTATTTTGAGAGATCAAAAATTTTCAAAGTGCTTAATACTAGAAGGTCCTTTTTATTTGTGCACAGCCTTAAGATACTTTTTTTTTTTTAACTCCGTGAAATTCACATAATGAGATGCAGTAGACAGATGACATTAGCGATGTGCCATTAGAAAGAGGTCAGTTTCCTCTGAAAGATAGTCACTGTTCCTGCTCGTCATTAATTTGCAGCTTCAAAGCACTGAGCATATGATAGCCTAGCATGTTAAGCAAGTTGCAGTTATCTTTAAATAACCATTTTTTCCAGTTATTAGAAACTAAAGTTTTTCAACTACCGACTGAAAGCAAAATTAAGGCATGCAGCAGTGTTGGGGAGGAGGGGAAGGAAAAGAAAGGCTGGAAGATTAGGAAAAGAAAATCAAATATATTTTAAAAATGATGTTGCTGATGGTTTTCCCTGGAGGTAACCTGCTTAAACTTCAGTGCTAGAATTTGGGGGTCAGTAATGGGCCTTGAAGATTGGAGTGCTGGCTCACAAATGAAACAAGTGGGCATTTTTGGTTTCTGTGGCCTTATTGTGGCACACTTAACAAGGCTAAAAAACGAATTGTGTGGTTATTTATGATCCCACTGAGGGGGAACATTGAAGCCAGAGGGCTCCGTGAGGTAGGAACATTAAAAGGGTTAAGAGTACGTGGGTTTCTCTTACATGAGTACTGATCAAATAAAAATGCATTGAGAAATAGATCAGATTATCTTATTTTAACGTGAAGATCAGTGAGATTTCTCTATTTTGGTTGGTGAGAAAATCACAGATGAGAACACAGAAAACTAAAGGATTGAGACTTTTAACTCATCTATGAGTTCAAATCTATTATGACAAGGCTGTTTTATTTTTAAATAATTCCTTTTTTGCATCAAAATACATGAATATGGTACAACATTCATAATATTCACAAAGACTTACAGACTCTCCAATTTACATTCCCTTGGAGTCTATTTTTGACAGAAATTCTAGAAGCATTTCATAGTGTTTAGCTGCTTTAAAAACATTCTGATTTATAACTTCATCTCCCACCACCCAAAGTTCAGTCCCAAAATCTGGTGTACATGTGATGACTGACTTTCTGCTGTATATTTAGCTTGTGAACAGTGAGTGGCAAGGCCAAAAGGCATCAGCTGAATAAGTATTAGTAAGAATAGCAGACAATATTGGTGAACATTTTGAAACTATTGAAGCAAAATGCTTATTTTTAGGTCAGCAGTAAATAAGGAAAAAACGGTGATTGTTGAATGATGATTTTATATCTGCAGTGACATTTTACTACTAGGAGGGTTATTTCTACTCACTGTGTAGTTGGTGACATTGTATCTTTGCAGTGCTTGAATTACCTGGTGCTGGGCAGGACTGGGGAAGATGGCCTGGGGCATTGTTCCAGGCTGTGGAGAGGAAGTAGAGGCAGAGAGACTCCAGGCTGATGCTGTAGCTATGATGGCCCCACAGGACATGAGTCATGGCAGCTGAACCAGCAACGTTTATGGAGGAGTTTCCTCATGAAAATCACAGATTAAGAAAGAGTAAACCAAACTGCCCTTCTTCCTTCCATAAAGTATATGTGATTTTATATTGCTTAACTTGCTTTTAGCATTGTTTGATTAGCTTCCATTTAGTTAATACTAGGGCTTCTCAGGTGGCACAGTGGTAAAGAATCCACCTGCCAATGCAGGAGACACACTTGATGTAGGTTCCATACCTGGGTCAGGAAGATCCCCTAGAAAATGAAATGGCAACCCACTCTAGTATTCTTGCCTGGGAAATCACATGGACAGAGGCGCTTGGTGGGCTACAGTCTGTGGGATAGCAGAGTTGGACACGACTGAGAGATTAAACAACTTTCTTTTTCATAGCATATTTTTCAAATAATTTGGCTACTTCTCTTCTAGCAACTTGCAAGTGACATATTAGTGCTAGGGAAACACAAGTTACCCCTCAACTAGCTTATAATGAAGGAAGCAAATATCAACAGACACACTGAGAAGAGCTTAATGTAGGAAAAATAGAGAAGCTCTGAGTGATTATTTCTGCCTCAGTGCATCAAAGAAAGTATCATTGAAGAGTAACTAGAAATTCACTAGAGTGACAAAACTGAGAAGCTCAAACAAGGGAGCCTGAAAGGCCAAGGGCTAGTTCTCCACTGATAGGGTTGGAGGCTTAATCAATGAGACATGGGATATGCTGACCCAGGAAGTTTGAAAATAATAGTGGTAATAGCTAAAAAAGTGAAACATTTCAAACTTAATTATTGTTTTAACACAGCATCTTATACAAATCCAGGCTGACTTGGACTGCCTTTTGGTAATGCTTTAGAATGAGAAGAAATAAGCATAACCATTACACCTTTTCAAAGTGCTTCCTATATGCTGGATGTTGTCATGGATGCATTGCAAAGGTTTTCCTTTTAACCCTCTCAACAATTGTATGAAGCAAGTATTTTTTATGCCTGGTTTTCATATGAGAAAACTGAAGCTCAGACAGATTATCTGATTTGCCCAGCATCACAAGAAGTTAGGAAAGACCAGCTGGATTCACGTTCAAACTCAGTTCTTTTTTTGGCTGTGAGGCTTCTTGTGGCATCTTACTTCCCCAGTCAGGGGAAGTGTCGAGTCCTAACCACTGGACTTCCAGGGAATTCCCTCAAACTCTTTTCTGAATTAAAATCACTGTGGCCTTTATAATATAATTATAGCCAGAAACTGTACATATAAGTAACAGATAGAATCCATTCTTCCACCAACTTTCAGGGAAAGCCCTAAAGGATCTGAGAGTGAATCACAAGAGAGGACATGTGGACAGTATAATATTAAATTTTTAGAGACTCATTTATTATACTCTTTACATTTAGCTTTTTAATGATTTAAAATGCCACATGCATTTGTAAATAAAATTTGTATGAATTTTCCTTTAAGAATATCAAGCTGTAAAATAATAGATGGTGCATATAAATGGCAAAAAAATAAACAAAAACAATCATTCACCCAAATACATATAATGTAGAGTAATTGAAAAAAGACTTCCATTGAGTTCAAATGCTATAGTTGCTTTTTTGTCACTGTTCCTTTCCATGAAAAATGCTGGAGAAAAATTATATGTGTTTAATTATATAAAAGAAGCCATGATAGTTAATACTATACTTTTTCTTGCAAAATGGATTCCATCTGCTTTTATTAAGGAGAATAGTTAGAGTAGAATGAAATACTTATTAATCTAGCTGGTCTAGGTAAGGTCTAGTTCACTTTAATTAAAAAGCTGAATTTCTGAAGAATTGCAAGTATATAGATGCACTTAAAGCACCTTGCATTTTACGCTTAACCTTTTACTTTAATCCTGAAGCTTTCTATATTGTTATTTTAAGTACATGTTAATAATATGCAAGCTGATGCTTTGAAAATTCGCGGAGATGTGGTTAATGAAGAGAAACTACACCATAAATTGTATCCAAAATATGCAGTCCATGCAGATGTAATTTTTCTTGAACTGCAGTATTTTGCAATAAATTGCAATAAGTAATTTTTCACCTTGTTTGGGCTTATTCTCTATTGTTTATAAGAAGTGTCATCAGGCACTACTGCATGAAACAACTACATACAGTAACAGGCAATCTTAGTTTAACAAGATCCTTTGGATAAAAATAGATTTCAGATCTGTCTCCTGCTAACAGAATGCAAATTCTGATGAAACTACACACTAGTGTTTTTCATAATTTAAAGTTTGTCACATGGTGTAATGCACTTGCTCACTTTCCCCTGAGTTCTGCCAGAGGAGGCAGAGTGGCTATGCCATTTTATGATCAATACAGACAGAATGTTCTACAAGGTATTCTGGGAACTGTAGTTAACAGAGAACATTTTTCTTGTAAATGCATTTGTTAAAACAATGCCCAAAAGAGACATGATATTCCAGCGACTGTCCATGTTTCTGTGATAAACCCTGTGTTTTTCAGTGGATTGTAACCAGCAATTTGGCCATTGCTAAGTGGCACCATCTGTAGTTTAGCCTGCAGGTTTGCACAACCCGAGATACTGTCACCATTTTGGAAAGTCTGTCTTTTAAAGATCTCATGTAAGCCTAGGTTAAGAAAAACATGAAGATGGCTGATCTTTTCACTGATTTTCACTTTAAGCTGAATTATCAAGGAAAAAGACGATGTGCTTAGAGTAGAGTGATTGTGTCAGTTTATCTCCAATGGATTATTTTACACTTCTGCTTGTTTTCCTTTCTACGTTATATTACTATCATTTGGAAGTAAGTGGGTATGTTGTAAGGAAGGAAATAAGAAAATACTATGATTCTGTCTTTTGCTAGAAGATGTAAGTCTCGTTTGAATCCTAGGTTATCTCAGGAGACAGAAACTAAGATCTTGCAGAAGACAGAAAATGAGACTGGGGCAAACTGGGGAGCAGTGCCCAGCTAAAATAAGCCTGAACACAGCACTGACAGATGGCTGCCATGCCCCTTGTTACAAGCTAGCCTATATTTTTTTTTTCAAAAAATGTCAGAATTATGGAGTTTTCTTACAATATTAAATATATCAGATGCCTTAATTTTTAAATGTTGGCAGCATATTTAATTTTAAAATATATCTGTTTTTTATTTTATGCAAGTCAAACAAAACACTTCTCCAAACTAGATTTGGCCAAGACACCTCAGTAGCAGACCTATACTCTAATCTTGTATCTTCACATCAGCCGAATGTCAATGCCTTCTTAAAAATGAGCAAAAATTGTAGAAAAGGTAAAAAGTTAAAAAAAGTCAAATTTGATATTTTTTGGTTCATCTGTTTCTGTTTCAAATGGATTGATTATATTGAAATTATTTTAATAGCTTTCTGTAAACTTTTAAATTCTTTTTCAAAGCATATTTCGGTAACTTGTGTACTCACATTCTAATGACTTCATAGGTCATCAGTACTATTTATGATTTTGTATTTTTAAATTTTTATTGAAGGTAGTTGCTTTACAACGTTGTGTTATTTTCTGCTGTACAGCAAAGTGAGTCAGCCATATGTATACGTATATCCCCCTTTGGGGGAGGGGGCGGATTTCCCTCCCATTTAGGTCATCACAGAGCATTGAGTAGAGTTCCCTGTGCTACTGAGTAAGTTCTCATTACTTAGCAATTTTAACATAGTACTCTATGTATGTTAATTACAACCCCCCAATTCATCACTCCCTTCCTCTTTTGGTATCCACACCTTTGTTCTCTATGTCTGTGTCTCTATTTTTGCATTGCAAATAGTTTTGTCTGTATCATTTTTCTACTCCACATATATGCGTTAATATACGATATTTGTTTTTCTCTTTCTGACTTTTGCATTATTTTCTTGAGGTAGCCCAATAGTCACTCATCGGAAATGATTATGAAAGGAATCTGGAGGTGACTGCCAGCTGCTGCTACCACAGAAGGAGATGGACTGGACTGGGTAGGTGGAGGGAGCTCCATGGCATGGGAGACCTCCAGGTGACCAAAGCCACATAATGTTGATAGCTCATTCATCTGTCCATGCCAAATGGGTCATGGGGAAGGTGACTGTGACAGCAATGCAAAAGACTGCTGAGTGGCCACTCTGTGGCCAGATTGTTCTGGATCCCTATTTATTAAAATATTTTAATAAGCAAAAAGTGTACTTTGCTGCAATGCTCTCCAGCACTCCAACATTGGGTATATTGAGCTTCTCAAAGCTCTGCCTGTCCAGCAAACAAAGCCCTGTTAACCATGAACTGGCTGAGATCATGTTCAGTGTTGGACAAGTCATATATCCAGTGACCACAAAGTGCTGTGGGGGAACCACCTACCTGGAGGGTCCAGTCTGTCTGAAGTTCACCCACCTAACCCAAAACTTGGAAGACCTCAATCTCTCTTCAACACAGTGAGGGAGGATTGGAAGATGGAGCCAAAGGGAAGGGTTTCTAACTTTAATTTTTCCTAAGTTTTCTCACAAATCATCTAGTTTCCCTTCTGGTATTTATGAAATAGCTAAAAGTAAATGAAGTAAAGACCTTGTTATAATTTTCATAAAAAAAAAGAAATGGCTATGGAAGAATTAACGTTATTAAAACTAAATAAAGCTAAGAAGCAAAATAATGAATGTATATTTATTTGTGAAAAAGTTATTTTATAAAGAATCCTTTGGAAATGAAAGATAAGAAAGTGTAGTTATTGGCAGCTTTTTCCTCAAAAATAAGGTAATCTCTGATAACTGAGTCCTTTTTAAGTACATTCTAATATCCTAACTTTGGCTGCTTAAGGATCCGAATACAACGAAATGAGATTGTGTAGACAACAATCACAAAGGGAGAACAACACAATTTTGGAGGAGAATCAAAATGATGAGAAAAATCTTGTTTTTTTTTCCGCCCCTAAGAGAATTAATATGCAAGTATAGAGATGTGTGGGTTCCTCAGTTGGCTCAGTGGTAAAGAATCTGCTTGCCAGTGCAGGAGATGCAGGTTCCATCCCTGGGTCGGGAAGATCCCCTGGAGAAAGGAATGGCAACCCACTCTAGTATTCTTGCCCGGGAAATCCCATGGACAGAGGAGCCTGGCAGGCTACAGTCCATAGGGTTGCAAGAGAGTCAGACAAGACTTAACGACCGAACAATAACAATATGGATGTGTAGGATCCCATTGTATATATGTTAAAAAGAAAGATGAAAGTATATCCAAGAGTATTCTTATTATTTTGAACATTAAACCCAAATCAAAGCATTTTGTATTTACAGTTAGTATGAGGATTGCTCTTAGCTTACATGTATTTAAATTCTACCTACAATTTTCCTAATTGTGCTCATTTTATTTGGAACAAATTTGCCATGCTAGCATATCAAATGATAAGTTATCTCATAGGAATCAGTTCCTAATTTAAGATTACTGGATATTTTAAAGACCCAAGTATGTCCCCTATTTGGCCCTTTAACACATGCTTGCTGCCTTAATTTGTTTCCCTTAAAAATCTGGTGACGGCTGAAAAGAAAAACGAAAAGTACATGTACTCTTCACTGAGGCAGAAAGAGCCCTAATCATAAAATTTCCGACCAGAACAGGGTCACCTACACTTAAATTTTCTGTAAACAAGTAAGTGCTGAGACAGCCGATCAACTTCCTCAGTGCATTTTTCCCCTAGTAAAATCAGTTTGAGATAAATTGCAAAATAAATAAATGTCAAATAACAATTCCCATGACTAGTATTTGAACTGGATTTAATGATGATTATGAAGACAAAGCTGTGATAGGCCTCTGCATAGAAGGCTTAAAGGGAACAATCTGAAACGATTTTAACTCTGAACCATTTTAACAAATGAATGTATTTCCTAAATTGCCACATCAACCAACCCTGCTATCTAATTATGGCCAGCAAAAAGGGCTACATATTAACTATTCCAAAACCTACGCCATTATTTTTGGTTGACATTCAGTTAATAAACCTGAAAAGCATTTTGCTCATTGAATAGTCAAGGTTTCTGCTTTACAACTGAAAGGGAATATAACAGGAAGTTGCATTGTTCTAAGTCTCACATTCTCTAAGGACTTTACTCAGACTCTGTGGTCTCGTTGGTCATCAATGCTTCCACCATCTTCTAGGATAAAATGATCACAGTTGCTTCTTAGAACAGAAATTTAAGAGACCTCTGCTCATCATTTCAAAATTATTAAGAAAAATATCAGTTACTCTTTGATTAATATAAATTAATAAGAGGCCAGACTAGAAATTCAGGCATAAGGGAGCAAAAACAAATAACAAGTTCCCTTGCTTGCTGCCCTAGGAGGGTGAGCTGGTCCCTTAGATGGGATGGGGTGGATTGGTGGATTGGGCTGGAAAAGTGGCTTGGGCCGTCTGCCCACCCCCTCCATGGTTCAGTGTACTGGGATCATGGGCAGCACTCTGCTTTTCCTTCTGGCACCTCAGAAATGGCAGTTGGGTTTGGGCCCTTTTGTATGTTATTGTTGATGATTTGCCCCAGTTGGGCATGCATGTGGTTATTTTTAGTCCCTTATATTTTCTTTGTATGCTCTGAGGAGACATTTATCCAGGTGCAAGCACTGCAGTAAAGGGTCCAAGGTCCCAGCCTGTCTCAGGCTCACTGTAGGCAGGGCCTAGTAACAAGGAACACGACTGTTTCCTTTAGGTTTTCCCTTTCTTGTCTCTCTCTCAATTGGTGCCCTCAAATTCTTTATTTTCATTTCATTTCATTTCATTTAACTGTGCATAATTCTTTGCCCTAGCCTTGACAGTCTATGACTTTTTAGCGAATCATAAAAATCCTCTCAGTCTTTTAGTTAAAATTCCTGAGGTAAGCAGAGAAGGCAATGGCACCCCACTCCAGTAGTCTTGCCTGGAAAGTCCCATGGACGGAGGAGCCTGGTGGGCTGCAGTCCATGGGGTTGCGAAGGGTTGGACGTGACTGAGCGACTTCACTTTCACTTTTCACTTTCATGCACTGGAGAAGGAAATGGCAACCCACTCCAGTGTTCTTGCCTGGAGAATCCCAGGGACAGGGGAGCCTGGTGGGCTGCTGTCTATGGGGTTGCACAGAGTCAGACATGTCTGAAGCGGCTTAACAGCAGCAGCCTGAGATAAGAAATTTAAACGAATTAACTCAAATATCCCAAGTTCCTGTTCAGCATATACCTATCCCCTAAAAGAGACAGTTTCAGAGCCCACCCATCTTTATTCATGGGTGTGTAGACCCCAGCTGATTTTGTGGGTGAATATGAGGTTACATGAAAAGGAATGCAGAGAGTAGGAAATGACAGACAATTCTAATAGTTTATTACATCTACCAATGTATATATGTGCAATGATAATTAACTTCATGTTTATTATTTGGTAGTCCAATTTAGAACCTGCCAAACACAATTTTGAGCAAAAATATTCCCTTGTTTTGATTTGTTTGATTCACTTGGTTTCCCTTATAAATACTCTATCCATCAGCTTTGATGTAATCATAAACTGTCCCCAAATTCCAGTGGCTTAGGTACGTATTTCTTGTGCATTTCACACATGATGGTTGTCTGGTTCTCAGTGGGTCTTCCTATATCAGACACATGCTGAGGAAGCATCCACCATTTGTGACATAGTATTCTTATGGCAGAGAAAAAAAGCAAGAGAGCTGGCAGAGATGTGTGAAGGCTCTTAAAGCTTCTGCCTAGATGTGCTGCAAATTATTCCTGCTCACATTACATTGGACATAGATTCAGCATTGATGTCGAAGGGATGTGCAACCCCCTTCCTCCACTGACAGGGTACAGCCCATCAGCTAGTGGTGAATAAAAATGTACCATCCCTTTACAGGACAGGGTGGGAGCAACAAATTGAGCACAATAATGCAACTTACCACAAACTATTATAGTGGCTCCAAATGTACACTAATAGAGTTAAACTTTATTCCAATGGTTTTTGAAATATTGCATCGATCCCTGAGGTTCCTTGGACATATAGTGATGTCAAGAAAAATTAAGGGGCGTGTGGTTCTTGAGGCCACTCCCTCCCCACTCCATAGTAGTTCTAGTTTTACCTGTGCTATCTGTCAGAGACCTGTGTAAGATTTACTTTGGGGGAAAATAATAGCTCTTTTTAATTTCAGAAAAATAGTTAAAATCATTTTCTTTGCTTGACCATCAATATTTTCTTTCATAAAATGCCAATGTAGTTTTCAAAATTTGTCTTTTCTATCCCCTCCCATTTACTTTACACTTCCACCTAACCTAACTTATAATTTTTATATGGCACCATTTCTTTCTTCCTTGACTTTTTTCTACATAAACTATACCCTTTTTTAATGTAAATCTTTTATTCCACCATTAATGCTTTGGAAACTTATATATCTTAGTTTGTTAAGACTACCATTACATCTTTCCTGCTGGCTCAGTGGTAAAGAATCCACCTGCCAATGTAGGAGACCTGAGTTTGATCCCTGGGTCGGGAAGATCCCCTGAAGAAGAAGCCTTTGACTGTGTGGGTCAGAACAAACTGTGGAAGAAATAGGAATATCAGACCACTCCAGTATTCTTGCCTGGGAAATCCCATGGACGGAAGAGCCTGGTGGGCTACAGTCCTCAAGGTTGCAAAATAATCAGACATGACTTAGCAACTCAACAACAACAACCATTACAAAGGACCACAGATCAGAGTACTTAAGCAATAGAAATGTATTGTCTCATAATCCTGAGGTTAGATCTGAGATCAAGGTGTTGACAGGGTTGATATTGTCTAAGGCCTTTCTCCTTTTCTTGTGGAGGGCCTTCTTTGTCTTTATCCAGTATCTTGACATGGTCTTCTCTCTCTGTGCATGCTCAGTTGTGTTCAACTCTTTGCGACCCCATGGACTATAGCCCGCCAGGCTCCTCTGTCCATGGAATTTTCCAGGCAAGAATAATGGAACAGGTTGCCATTTCCTCCTTCAGGTGATCTTCCTGAGCAGGGATGGAACCCGCATCTCCTGCATTGGCAGGTAAATTTTTTACCACTACATTACCCACTGTGTGTATCTGTGTCCTAAGTGTCTCTTCATATACAGACACCAGTCATATTGGATTAGGGCTTGTCCACATGATCTCATTTCACATTGCACTCATTTCATATGCTAGCAAAGTGATGTCCAAAATCCTTCAAGCTAGGCCTCAATAGTACATAACCAAGAACTCCCAAATGTACAGGAAGGATTTAGAAAAGGTGGAGGAACCAGAGATCAAATTGCCAATATTCTTTGGATCATAGAAAAAGCAAGGGAATTAAAAAAAAAATCTGCTTCAGCTTCATTGACTATGCTATAGCCTTTGACTGTGTGGGTCGCAACAAACTGTGGAAGAGATAGGAATATCAGACCACCTTACCTGTTGCCTGAGAAACCTGTATGCAGGAAAAGAAGCAACAGTTAGAACCAGGCATGGAACAGTAGACTAGTTCAAAATTCGAAAAGGAGTATGTCAAGGATGTATATTGTCACCCTGCATATATAACTTATGTGCAAAGTACATCATGCAAAATGCCAGGCTGGAAGACTCACAGGCTGAAATCAAAATTGCCTGTAGAAATATCAACAACCTCAGATATGCACATATCTGCACATACCACCCTAATGGCTGAAAGTGAAGAGGAACTAAAGAGCCTCTTGATAATGGTGGAAGAAGAGAGTGAAAAATCTGGTTTAAAACTCAACATTCATAAAACAAAATCACGGCATCCTATCCCATCACTTCATGGCAAATAGATGGGG
Source organism: Giraffa tippelskirchi (assembly GCF_054371585.1). Classification (NCBI taxonomy): domain Eukaryota; kingdom Metazoa; phylum Chordata; class Mammalia; order Artiodactyla; family Giraffidae; genus Giraffa; species Giraffa tippelskirchi. The sequence goes on from NC_137277.1 coordinate 111,581,043, forward strand.
AAAATGTGGAAACTGTGACAGATTTTATTTTCTTGGACTTCAAAATCATTGCAGGTGGTGACTTCAGCCATGAAATTAAAAGACGCTTGCTCCTTGGAAGAAAAACTATGACAAACCTAGACAGCATATTAAAAAGCAAAGGCATCACTTTACTGACAAATGTCCGTGTATCGCTGATCCTGTTCCTGATGCCAATTGTCTTGTTGTATCTGACTGTGCTCAGTGTTCACTGAACGCAGGGTAGACAATGTGCAAGGGAGGAAGCTGGAAAAACACTTGAGGAGCCGTAGGAACTGAAGACATGTTTATTCTCTCCTGGCTGGCGCAGCAGCCATAGCAGCAGACATGCTATATTGTCTCCTCTTGCAGCTGTTCCAACAGACACAGCCGAGATGCAATAGTAATGATGCCACTTTTTAGAGTTTACATAGCCCCACAGCACAGAGTAGCTGGTGACCATGCGAGTTCCTTGTGACGTGCATGTGCAATTCTGTAAAGGATCTCAGCTGTTACATAGTCATTATTTACAAAACGTGGTGTGAGAGAGCCTGAACAGGCCATCTTGTCTAATTTGCTCTCTTTCCACATTCTCTATAGGGTTTCGCTGACAGCTCAGTTGGTAAAGAATCCACCTGCAACGCAGGAGACCTTGGTTGATTCCTGGATTGGGAAGATCTCCTGGAGCAGGGAAAGGCTACCCACTCCAGTATTCTGGCCTAGAGAATTCCATGGACTATGTAATCCATGGGGTCACAAAGAATCAGACATGACTGAGTGACATTTACTTCACTTCACAGCCCCTATAGCCAAAGCTATGGTTTTTCCAGTAGTCATGTATGGATATAAGAGTTGGACCATACAGAAGGCTGAGTGCTGAAAAACTGATGCTTTCAAATTGTGCTGGAGAAGACTCTAGAGTCCCTTGGACTGCAAGCAGATAAAACCAGTCAATCCTAAAGAAACTCAACCCTAAATATTCATTGGAAGGACTGATGCTGAATCTGAAACTCAAATACTTTTGCCACCTGATGCAAAGAACTGACTCTCTGGAAAAGACCCTGATGCTGAGAAAGATTAAAGGCAGGAAGAGAAAGGGGCAACAGAGGATGAGATGGTTGGATGGCATCACTGACTCAATGAACCCAAGTTTGAGCAAACTTCAGGGGATAGTGAAGGACAAGGAAGCCTAGTGTGCTGCAGTCCATGGGGTTGCAAAGAGTTGGACACGATTTAGTGACTGAACAACAACAACACATGATCTTATTCTACTTTATCTCCTTAAAGATCCTGTCTCCAAATGTCATCATTTTCTTTTCAAAATTAAATGAAATATTGAGATATAATTGGCATGTAGCATTGTGCAAGTTCCCTGGTAGCTCAGACCATAAAGAATTTGCCTGCCATATACATAATATAAAATTTAACCAATTTTTAAGTGTATAACTTGGGGCTTCCAAGGTGGCACTACTGGTAAAGAACCTGCCTGCCCATGCAGGTAGATGTAAGATATGCAAGTTCGATCCCTGGGTTGGGAAGATACCCTGGAGTGGGAAATGTCAACCCACTCCAGTATTCTTGCCTGGAAAATTCCATAGACAGAAGAGCCTGGCAGGCTACAGTCTATAGGAGTTGCAAAGAGTTGGAAATGACTGAGTGACTAACACACATTATGTAAGTTAAAGGTGTAGAATGTATTGATTTAATGCATTTATATATTGCGGTATGATTCCATTATAACAGAGCCAACAGCTCTGTCACTTCACATACTTTTAATCTTTTCTTGTGACGAGAACAATTAAGATCTTGTCTCTTAGCAACTTTGAAGTTTATAAAGCAGTATTGTTGATCATAAGCAATATGCTGCGCATTAAATCATCAGCATTTACTTATCTACTTGTTACAGATACTGTCATATTTTGTGACATTGGGGGTAGAGCTTCAACATGTAAATTGTGGGGGAGACAAAATTTAGCCATAACACTGTTCTTCAAACTTTGATGGAAATACTAGCTCAACTCTTGTTGAAAACACTAATTCAAATCTTGTTGAATTTTGTAAATGTAATAGATTCATTCTAATTCCATCGCATAAAATGGAAGAAAGATAAATATGTTTTTAATACCTTTTGATAACTAGTCTATTTGCCTCAAACAGGTAATCTTCATCGGTCACATAAGATTTCACTCTGTGATTGGGCTTCTGTCTGTCTTTTAGCTCAATGACCATGCTGCTGAAGAGGCCTTTTCTGGCCACAGCTAATATGCTTACCTAATTGCTCTATCACATTTCATTTCACTTATAATAATGTGCCCTTTTCTTTTATTTCTTGCTTTACTTGCTTATTGTACTTCTCTATCCCTCTATTTTAAATGCCAGCCAGTCAAAGGACTTGTGTGCTTCATACCACCCACCATAGAGTCAGCTGTTCCAAGCCAGTTCTTGGCATGTGGTAGGGATTTAATGACTCTTCTCTTGAGCAAATAAATGGAGGGGAAATAGCATTAGATATCAAAAAGTGAGACAGTGGGCAAATAAGCAAAAACTGAGCTGTCAAAAGGCTTCCCTGGTGACTCAGTTGTAAAGAATCTGCCTGCAACACAGGAGACACAGGAGATGCGGAGGGTCAATCCCTGAGTTAGGAAGATCTCCTGGCAAAGGAAATAGCACCCACTTCAGTATTCTTTCCAGGAAAATCCCATGGACAGAGGAGCCTAGTGGGCTTTAGTCCATAGGGTTGCAAAGAATCAGATACTGAGCAATGAATACATACACAAACACACACACACACACACGAGCTATTAATATCAAAGCAATAATTCAACAGTGCCAGTAATTCAATAATTTACAATAGATTCTAATTATCAATGTCATATCAAACAATATTTGGGAAAACAATATAATATTTTTTTCAAAAGGTCATTGAACAATCACTAAGCTGGTGAAGAGTTGATTATAATTTAAATAAGATAATAAGGAATGAGACACCATATTGTTGAAAAACATTTTCACATCTATGAGAAAAAATAACAGAAGTAATATCTACTTTCCATATGCAACTGCAATTAATTATTAAAGTTTTTCTCTATTTCTTTAAAATATATATTCACCCTCTAAAAAAGTTTCTTGAATATAATAACAACATATAAATATTTTATCATTAGGTATACTTATCTAAATATATCCCTGCCTCTATGTGTACATACAGATGTCATTATAAATATCACTAAAGTAATACAGTGTCCATTCTGTGTGTTTAACAAATAGGTGTATCACAGTAAAGTTTTGGAAAGAAAACCCATGTCTTTAATTCTATATCCTTTTCATGCATCTAGCTCATTGATGCAAAATATTAAACCACTGAACAAGAAAATAGATTCTACGCAAGAAGCAGTTTCTCTGGAGGTAGGAAATTTGTAGTACTGAAGACTAGATCATCTGAGGATAAATTCAAAATAACCACTGAAGAAATGACATGAAGATTTAATTCTTTCCCAAGCGAAATTGTAAAGAAGAGCAAATTTAATGCTAATCGAAAAGCTAATGAGAGTTAACTGTGGAATAAAAATTTCTAAAAGCTTATTTTATGTGTGATCTTTTGGCTGTTTTCCTTTATCAAAATAGATGCTGAAATTGTAAGAGGATTTGTATATATCTTTATATTCTTCTTAAAATATTTTTGTTGGTTGTAAAGAATTTTGCAAACCATGTGTGTGAATGTCTTTTCAAATTGCTAAGTTGACACAAACCTTTCTTTTCCTTCTAGGTTTGATAGAATAAATCTCCAATAAAAACAAAAATGAACTTAGCAACAGGTGAAGGCAAAAGGCCATTGCCATTTCAACAATATAAATATACTTTCTTTCTATTTAAAGATCCTGGACCTTGTTTTTGCTCTTTTCTTCTTTCCGGTTTACATATTCAGGTGATAGAAGTAAAGGTTATGATACTATGAAAAAGCAAATAAAATTATTTGACTAAATTTAAATTTAAGTTGCAGCAAAATGACAATGATTATTCTCTTCTTCCATATCCTTATTTGGCACTGTTCAAATGATTTAGAAGCTTTTTCAAATTTATGTATAATATATGCCAGTAGGTGGTGGTAGTATTTTCCACAAGACAATGCTATTTTCATTAGTAAATAGCCCCCAAAATAGAGATCATTTTCTGATCTTCAGATATTCTCAGAGCAATACAGAAACTTCAGAGATTATCTTTCCCAAGTTATACTCCCAGATTCTGTTTAAAAACAAAGTTATGCATTTTAATCAATGTATTACATTTTTAGGGGTGGAGGCGGAAGCCTCTAATAAATTTGGGGGCCTACGGGTTTAATTCCATGGCATTAACCATTACATTTTTCTTTTCTAACAGATGCCAGCCATTAAATTGAAAAGTTGAAATTGAGGATATAAAAAGTAGGGTATGTGTAGCCAGCTAGTGAGTGATTTTAACCAGATTTTCTCCTTCATCATGGCTTATTTGCATTGTGAATACTCTGAAAAAGACAGCTTTTGTGGACTCTGAAGTGTTTGTTGCTCCTACAATGTAAAACTATTCAAAGGGTCTGATTGTGTGTTCAGATATCACATACATATTGCCCTGGCTCTGGGACTTCCTGTTACTCTGAATGATAAAGATTCTTTCCTATTTAAAGTACAATTCATCCATTGTGTCTATGTATGTGAAAGGGCACCTTTGTTGGATATATATAAGCAGGGGAAGAGATGGGGAATGGAAGGAATGGAGTAATTTGGCAGTTGTAGGGGGACAAAAGGTACTTTTTAGTAAGAGGGAGAAGAGAGGTAAACACTAGAGATCATCCCATAAAGGAGCTGACTTCAGTTTGAGAAGGGGTGGCCTGGAAAATGATCTGGAATTTATAACCTTCTGAACTGCATTTTTAAAGAGCTTTTCTGACCTTAATTTAATCCAATTTTCGGGAATCTAAAACACCCCTTCCAGTTCTCTGTCCAATTTTATTTTTAGAAATCAGAAACTGGAAGAATGTACAGAGAGTGATTCACATTTAGAAAGCCAAGATCTCTTTGAATCTGGATACAAACATAGGGGTTGAGAACCATGTTACTCTCAAGGTCTGGCCCAGAACTGGCAGCTTTGGCATCACCTGGGAGCTTGTTAGAGACACAGAATCTCAGGCTCTGCCTTCCCCCAGATCTATTAAACCAGAATCTGAGTTTCACAGGATCCTAAGGGGATCTGTATTCATGCCAGAGTTTGAGAAGGCCGGATTCAGAAGATTCCTAGTTAATGAAGCTACTTATTCTTTTCATAGGGTGGAGAAAGAAAGCACTGAGTGGCCTTTTTATACATTTCACAGACTCAACAGAATGTGAACATCTAGAGCAGGAACGTCAGTCACTCAAGGTCTTGAGTTTCCTATCTTAACTCTATTTGTGGATTCTGTTTATACTGTAATAAACGATTTTTAAAAACTGGGCAGATGGCCAAACAGAGGAAAAAAGTCAGAAGAGCGCTGCAATATTACGGATGACTGAATCTTAAAGATCATTTAGTTCTTCGGCTCCCCTGTATAGGCCGCCAGTGGCAGCATCTTTACATATCATGCTTCCATCAGGACTTGGTGACTAAAATGTCTTGAAAAGCTTTGCACATAAAAACTGGTGTTGCAGTTCTTTTGAATCCAAGAACAAACAAACAAGAAACCAAAAAACCAGAGAAGGTTAAGCACCAAAATTTTGGAAATCTTCCTTAAGGGCAACAGAATGGAAGCAAATGAAGCTGGTGAGCTCTGGTTAGTGTTCAGTTGTTCTACAAGATTTCCTGTTAAAATGAGTCTGGAAATGTTTGAAATATATTCCAAGCATTTTAAAATAAATTAGTCAATTATTACTATTCAAAATCCCCATCTTTTTAAAAAAAGTGAAAGCATGCCATTATGTTACTGTATCCATTTCCACTTAGAAACCTTTTGAGCAAAAGACGTTCAATAATAACTATATTCTAGTTTCAGTACATTACATGACATAAGTGTCTCCCCCACATTCATGCTAAACATAGATTAACACAGGTTTAAAGTTATGGAATTTATATAGTTCATTAAGTCATAATTGGTTTTCCCAGGTGGCTCAGTGGTAAAGAATCCACCTGCTAATACAGGAGACGCGAGTTCAATCTCTGGGTGGGGAAGATCCCCTGGAGGAGGAGGTGGCAACCTGCTTCTGTATTCTTGCCTGGGAAAATCCCATAGACAGAGGAACCATGGGGTCTCAAAGAGTTTGACATGACTGAGCAACTGAGAATATAATTCATAATTACTCTTAAGCAAAAGCTTGCCACAAACTAGCCTAAGATATCGAAAGAGATTTAAGCAATGCATTGGAACAACCACAGTATTATACAGTATATTCTAGGACCCCATGTGAGATGTTTCAGGTAGAGTAGAAATGCAAATAGCTATCTGTTGCCTTAATTTGGACCAAACATTTTCAGTGCATCCAATGATTCCAGTTTTACATTTGTCCACCTTCAGTGGTAGAGAGCTACTTTTTAAATTGGATTTGAGACTTTGGGAGTGCTTCAGTCAGTTATTTTACTAAGGGAAAAAATTATAGCTAATCAAGAGTCATTAATGTTGGCTGTTGATACTACAGGTCCTTCCTTACGAGTTTCTTCAGCTGTCACCAGCATAGGGCTACTGCCAACACCTGCTCACACAATCTTTCCTGCTTCCCCTATAACGGGTCCCCAACATTCCAGGATCTATTGCCTGATGATTTGAGGTAGAGCTGATATAATAATAGAAATACCACGTACAATGAATGTAATTCCTTTGAATCATCCTGAAATCACCACCCATATCCTCCCCAACCCCACCAGGCCCAACTGAGTTCATGGAAAAATTGTCTTCCACAATTTTTCTGGTCCCTGGTGTCAAACATGTTGGGGACCACTGCAGTGAACCTTTGCAAATAGTCTGTTTACAAAGAAACTCTTCCATACATATCAGATTTTGAATATCGTATGAGTTTCATTTTGAGAACCTGCCCGATTCAGGAGCATATAAAAGTAATTTAAAAATTAAAAAAAAAAAATCAGTTCAGCTCAGTTCAGCTGCTAAGTTGTGTCCGACTTTGTGACCCCATGGACTGCAGCACACCAGGCTTCCCTGTCAATCACCAACTCCTAGAACTTGCTCAAACTCATGTTCATTGAGTCGGTGATGCTATCCAACCATCTCATCTTCTGTCGTCCCCTTATATTTAAACCAAAGGAATTGAGTTGTCAAATAGCTTGATAGTAGCAGACCTAGATGGAAATCTCATGATTTATAATGCTCTTTTTTTCTATATTAAGTGGGAGATTAGATGCAGAATGAATCAGTTCCTGAGCATCTTTTTCAGACCACCAGTTTTTGTTTAATCTGATTGTTTATATATGCCATGTAAAAAGTCCTTTGATAAACTAAATGTGAGGAAAAATAAATTATCTACATGAAGTATCTGTTCATTTAATTTATTGAGATATGCTATAGCCCTACACTGAGTTCTCTATGTTGATGTGGGCAGTAAACCTCCATTTACAAAAAACCTGGTAAGTTAAACATGGCAATGTACCCTTGGAAACTAGGGCTAGAGGAAGAGCATATTAGGTCCCAAGAAAACACTTGATGTTTAGTTCAGCAAAATTACTAGTAGTGCGCTTGTCCAGAAGTACTGCTTGTCAATCTAATATTTTACCTTCATATTTCCCATCTTAAATTCGTATTGGTGTTCACGAAGACTTTCTTTAAATGTAAATATACAGTTGTTGTTGGTTGTTCAGTCACTCAGTCGTGTCTGACTCTTTGCAACCCCATGGACATCAGCCTGCCAGGCTTCTCTGTCCTTCACCATCTCCCGGAGCTTGCTCAAACTCATGTCTATTGAGTCACTGATGCCATCCAACCATCTTGTCCTCTATCATCGCCTTCTCCTGAATACACATAACTTCATCAGCTAACTCTTCTCACAATTCTCTAACCAGAAGGTAAGGAGACCTTATGATGATAGAGTCCCAGATAATGCTACAGATGGGGACCAGAGTTGGCAGGAAATGAAAGAAAATGGCCACTAAGTCAAACTTGACTTTTTAGGAGAGCCTGGGCCCAGGGCTGTAAGCTTGAGTTCTATTTGGAAGCTTTCTTTGAAAATCCTCCTTACATGATTGTGATGCTCATTTTTAACTTCAGATTTGATAAAAAATAGTATCCTTCCTCTGTTCTTCAATCTTATATTGAGGAGATAACTTGTACCTCAGGCAGTCTCAGGAGTGTCCTCTCTAGGCAGAGTGGGTGGGGTCTGTCCCTGAACACCTGGAGCAGGAATTAGCATTTGCAAAGGATGTGGAGGAAGTCTGGGGGTGGAATCACAAGATTGTGAGTAAGGTAGGCAGGCATGAAAAGTCACTATGCAGGAAACAAAAACGTCATAGAATTGAGTGTTTGTGCAGCATGCTGTGTGGGAGTAGGAGAAAGGGAGTCTTTTTCTGGTCAGGAACCCAATTGAACACATTTGCAAAGACCAGTTAAGTCATCTGAAGTGAAGCAACTTTCTGCACATGGTTTAATTTAAGCTCTGTTTTGGAGTGGGGGCTTCCCTGGTGGTTCAGATGGTAAAGAACCTACCTGCAATGCCCAAGACCTGGGTTCAATCCCTGGGTTGGGTTTTCGGGTGAAAGTGAAAGATGCCTAGTCATGTCCGACTGTTTGTGACCCCATGGACTATACAGTCAATGGAATTCTTCCGGCCATAATACCGGAGTGGGTAGCCTTCACTTCTCCAGGGGATCTTCCCAACACAGGGATTGAACCCAGGTCTCCTGCATTGCAGGCAGATTCTTTACCAACTGAGCTATCAGGGAAGCCAATAATTAACTGAGGTTGATCAAAAAATGTGTTCTTCCTCTTTGGCCACCCACGTTGACTTAGTTCTTAGCTCTGGTCCCTTTGAATTGAACTAGCTCTGTTTTCTTTCATTTTCCACCTTTTTTTTTTCTCTTAAAAGAAGATGGTTTTGATCTTCATGAAAGACTATTTCATCGAGGTCTTAGAAGGTGTCTTAAATAATCATCCCATGTCTGGGGAGATATCCATCAATGATATCATTTTGAGATTTGACAACGCAGTTTATTTTTTCAGAATTATCTATGAATGCAAGCACATAAAAATTAGTAATTACACACCATGGCCATTTAAACATTTTCTTTTTCAGTATGGTTATATTTGCTTAAATTGGAAAATGTGATGTTAACCAAAAAACAAATTTCACTTGTGTGAAGGCAAGACATTTTATTAATGTCAATTAATTGAGTATACTGTGTCATTTGTTTGTTTTTTCAGTTTTTATATTCAACTCACTTCAATACCATGTGGCCATAAGTATTTGTTGTTGTAAGAGTCATATCCAACTCTTTGCAACCCCATGGACTGCAGCACTCCAAGCCTCCCTGTCCCTCACCATCTCCTGAAGTTTGCCCAAGTTCATGTCCATTGCATCAGTGATGCCATCCAGCCATCTCATCCTCTGACACCCTCTTCTCCTTCTGCTCTCAATCTTTCCCAGCATCAGGGACTTTTCCAATGATTCCATTTTTCTCATCACATAATCAAAACACTGGAGCTTCAGCTTCAGCATCAGTCCTTCCAATGAGTATTCAGGGTTGAGTTCTCTTAAGATTGGCTGGTTTGATCTCCTTGCTGTCCAAGAGACTTTCAAGAGTTTTCTCCAGCACTACAGCTCGAAGACATCAATTCTTTGGTGCTCTGCCTTCTTTACAGTCCAGCTCTGACAACCATAGGTGACCACTGGGAAGACTATATCCTTGACTGTATGGACCTTGGTCAGCAGAGTAATGTCTCTGCTTTTCAACACACTGTCTAGATTTCTCATAGCTTTTCTGCCAAGAAGCAAATGTCTTCTAATTTCATGGCTGCAGTCACCATTCGCAGAGATTTTAGAGCCCAAGAAGAGAAATCTGTCACTACTTCCACCTTTTCCCATTCTATTTGCCATGAAGTAACAAGGCAAATGCCATGATCTTAGTTTTTTTAATATTTAGTTTTAAGCTAGCTCTTCACTCTCCCTCTTCACCCTCACGGAGAGGTTCTTTAGTTCTTCTTCGCTTTCTGCCATTAGATTGGTATCTCTGCATATCTGAGGTTGTTGATGTTTCTCTTGGCTATCTTGATTCCCACTAGTAACTCATCCAGCCTGACATTTCCCATGATGTGCTCAGTGTATAGGTTAAACAAACAGGGTGACAACAGACAGACCTGTCATACTCATTTCTCAATCTTGAACCAATCAGTTGTTCCATACAGGGTTCTAGTTGTTGCTTCTAGATCCACATACAGGTTTCTCAGGAGACAGGTACGATGGTCTGGTATTCTCATCTCTTTAAGAGCTTTCCATAATTTATTATGATCCACACAGTCAAAGGCTTTGGCGTATTCAAGAAAATAGTATAAGTATGAAACAGGCCATAAGTATAAGGACTCCTTAAAAACCATGTCTAAAATAAATGTGTTTCTCCATGATTATACAAGTTCTAAATTCTGATTATGGACATTTAAAAAATATAGAAAGAAAAAGAAAAGAATGGCCCTAAACCCTACTTTTAAAAATATTACTACTGGGTGATACTTTGATTTATTTCTTTCAAGCTTTTTTTTTTTTTTTAATTGTATTTATCTACATAACTGTTTAAGCCCAAAGCATATTATTATGTAAAATCTTATTAGGCTATATTATAATTCAATAGTTTTCACATAACTGTTCTTCCATTTTAGCATATTTTAGTTGAGTTCATACTATTCTATCATGGAGTCCTAAGCATGAGCCTAGAACACTCTTTTAGAAGATATTCAGTTTTTCCAATAGTTTGCTACTATAAATAATACTGCAATAAACATGTTCATACTTGAATCTTTGTGTTTCTGACAATTTTTTAAGATAAACTTCTGGGAGTAGAATTAATGTGACAAAAGATACATAAATTTAGTCATAACAATTTTCACATTTTTAATCAACATTTCCAACTGTTTTTACCTTCCCATACAGTCTATGAAAATATATATGCCTACCAATAGTTTAGGAGAGGTCTTTCCTAGAAAAATATACTTTTGTTTTAAAAATATATTTGATTTAAAAGTTTTGGGTGGCAGACGAGAATAATTTTTGAACTAATATATTAGTTAATTCTATTTCTTATTTTGTGAATCTCATTTATTATGTTCAACATTTTATTGGGGAATGGTCTTTTTTATTTTAGTCAACAAACTATTTATAAAATGAGAATAACACCACAGGTCTATTTTATAATTTGTAAAATTTTGCTTAGTTTTTATTTATTTTAAAAATTTAATATATTACTCTAGAGAACATTATTATATTTAGAAATTTCATTTAATGGTATAAAGTTTCTTAATTTCTTGTTTGTGAGTTCCTCCATTCCAGAAATTTAAGAAGATTCTCCACATTACTGATTTCATATTCATCTAAACTGCTTCTATTTAATGTTTTAAATGAACGTTTTAAGCAATATGGAAATAATTTTAACATTAGATAAAGAGAAGTTTTGTTACCTATAAACTTTTAACTAATGTTTCAGTATCATTTATTAAGAATTCTTGCTAGAAAGTATTGAATAATGATATCAGTTCAATCATATTCCAAATCCTTTTTAAAATCTTTTTATGAGTTACAAATTTGGTATCTTGGTCTGTTTATTGATTTTACAGCAATCTACAGTTTTAAGTATTAAAGTTAAATAACACACTTTAATATTTTATATTTCTAGTGTCCACTAACTCTTTTTTCCTTTGTAGAGGTCTCATATGTAGCTTATCCCACGTAATTATAGTGTGTGTTTTTTATGTTTACAGAGGATCTACTTAGCTTTTCTTTTATTTTCTTTATTTTGGGACAGGATATATTCTACTACAAACAAATGCATAACAAGTACACATTTCAAGACCAAACATTAGAAATATACGTCAATGAAGTATGTTCCCATTATCACTCAACACACCAGTAAATTATAGATCTGGAATCAGACTTTTGTGTTATTACAAATTTCCAGCCTGATGCTTAACCCACTGAAACTCATAGCTGTATTGTTTATAGGCTGAAAAAAGGACCACTGTGGGGCTCCTGGCTCACAAGGAGCTTTTTCCTACACGTTATGGAAAGCCTCTCTATTGGCTTGCGATAGTTTCTTAAAGTCTCCTACTCAGAAAGGAAAGGAGCTCAGGACAATACTCTCACCATGCCATCTTATCTTTGTGAATTAGAAAATGAAATAATGTTTGAAATCTCTATTGAGAGTGCTGTTATAGAGATAGTCTCTCTAGGGGCTGGTTAGGGTTGAAAAGGGCAGGTTCCTGGAATGTTATGGGGGCCTAATGATAATGTCTGAGATATAAAACAGTTTCTGATGTTTTCCAAATGGGTGATCATTCATGTTTAAGTGATTATAGCAAGCAGTGATTTAAGCCAAACTAAATATTCTCTTTCTATGGTTTACTTCAATTCTAATCCCTTTTCATGCAAACTTGTCCAATTTTGATTTTTTTTTTTTTCTCACGTGGGTATTTGATCATGTGGGCAAAACTTAATGGGTGAAAAGAGTGTAAAAACTAAAAAACGATAACAACAACAACAACAAATCCAATAATGTGTGGTTGGTAGGAGGTATAGGGCAGGATTGATTGCAAGTGTTCTAAGAGAAAAATGACACATCAGCTAGGCATCAGAAATCATTTTTTGCCAATAAAAATCTCTAAAGCTATGGAATCATCTCTGAAAGAAATGATTGAAACCTCTTGTCTGAGCCACTTAAAATTGCACCTAATAAAGCTTTTGAGAACTCTATACTGTTAGTAAGAGATGATGACCTAATAAGTCCAGTCCATTGATTCTGTGATAGTCTTGGCAAGACCTACTCATGGAATAACTTCATAATCAAATCTAAGACACCCTGCAAGCACTATATAAATTCATGTCTCCAATTTCTAGATGACTATTCAGATACATCCTTGTATTCATAAAAATACTTTTTTCCCTCATGAAAGAATATGTTCATCTACTACCGAGGAAAGAAGTGATTTGAAAAATAAAATACAAACACAAAACAATGATTTATCAAAATATAGTATACAACAACCCTGATGCTTGTTTCTAGCTGTTGATGTTGTTATCTGAAGACTAAAGAACCATGCTAGAGACTCAATTATTATTTTATCAAAATAAAAGTGAAGGAGGAAGAAAACTCTCCAAGCTGACAATCTGCATATCATATTTCAACGTGATGTGATTTAAAACAGCTGATCTATTAAGCACTCAAATTAGACTTTACAAGCAAATAACCGATTCTACCTTGGCTTTAGCATTGCCTCTGGCATTTTTATAAATGAATATCTGAACAAAAATATAAGATCCTCCCTTCTGGTGCCTGGGAAACTTATTAACTATTTCATATTCAAAGACTTTCAAACTTATGAACTTTCCCCAAAGTGAACAACTAGTGCTAATACTTGGTATCTGTCTGACTGACTGAAACTTGTGTGAAAGTGAAAGTCACTCAGTCGTGTCTGGCTCTTTGTGACCCCATCGACTATATAGTCCATTCCATTCTCCAGGCCAGAATACTGGAGTGGGTAGCCTTTCCCTTCTCCGGGGGATCTTCCCAATCCAGGGATCAAATCCAGGTCTCCTGCATTGCAAGCGGATTCTTTATCACCTGAGCCATCAGGGAACCTTGTGTAGTTTCTGTAAAAGTCTGAGTTGGCAGCTTCCTCCTTTTACCAAATAGTGATTCCCTTTTTAAACCCTTTCGTGTTCTAAATTAACCTGGGAATTTCCACATTGACTTCTTTAGTTGCAAAGAGAAATAACATGCAGGAACTTTCCTGTTAACTTATCATGTGGGATAGAATTTAGTTTCTGTAATGGTAAGCACGGAACCCTATAGAGAGTTTCTAAGTGGTGAGAGGAAAGGAAATTGGAAGGAAGAACTGAAGATATTTTTCTCCTATGAATTAGCACAAATACAGATTTATAGCCTACACATGTGTTTTGTTTTTACTGATGGTTGTAACTAGGGACACCTGTAAGACAGAGCCAAAGGGGAAGAATTAAAAATAAATGGAAGAAAAATGTAATAATAAGCTGCATTTCAGAGCTTGATTTGAAGCCTAGTATGTGAGACTCTAAAATTCTCCTTTCCTGGAAAATGTTTTATCATTTAGCTTATGTAATTTAGCATACCATAGGAAGGCTGAAATATGACAACTTTTTTTTTTTTTAAAGATTCTTTCAGTATTTCCAACGGAAATGTTGAGCTAAGTGCAGAATTTGTGGGATCAGTTAGCTTATAAATAACGATCCTTTATGCTGGCATTGGGAAATCCCTGTTCCCACAGCTAGTTCAATAAAGCAATTAATATCAATAAACGCTGAAAAAAGCAAATCTCTATTCACTTTTGCCTGGATTAGATAACATGAAAAAAATCCTATCACTCTCCTGGAGTATTTAACCTTTTCAGAGGGAGATATTCTAATAAAAGGTAAATAAAGTATGTTTTTGACATATGTTCCTCTTGTTCTGTTCTGTCTGCTTACTATAAGATGATTGACCTTTCTCCCCTCTCTGCAAGTTCAATGTGGTTTTCAATTTAGATTAGATTCTTGTGAAAACTTGTGTTGTCAATATACCTTAGCATTTTCTTCTAATATCCCTAAATTTACTTGTTATTTGGATGAATTTCCTTAAGAGAAACACAATTTCCAAAATTCAGATGAAATGTTTCTTTTTTACTGCATAATAATCATACATTTCATGTAGAGTAATTCATGTGTACTTTGAATTCACAGAGGATATTCTAGAGAAAGAAATTTTTACGTGACATGGCATGTTTTAGCAAACCTCTTAAAAATAATGTACAGAGTGGGAGAAAAAACTTTGTCAAGGTGGTGGTGAGGTTTCATTGACCATAGTGATACATAAGGATTTGTGCATTGAGATTTTCATAGATCAGCGTTCAGTAAACCAACGTCATGGAACAGCCCTGAACTTTCATTACATTTGGCTAGATTATTTGAGATTTCACACACAAGAAGCAAAAAGCTTTAAAGATACTATCCTGTAGCATCCAAGAAATGTAATAAAGTAAGAGTTAAAAT
This sequence comes from Giraffa tippelskirchi, assembly GCF_054371585.1. NCBI lineage: Eukaryota > Metazoa > Chordata > Mammalia > Artiodactyla > Giraffidae > Giraffa > Giraffa tippelskirchi. The sequence continues at coordinate 111,596,246 of NC_137277.1, forward strand.
GTGTTGTTGGCATAAGGAACCCATGGTTCCTACTTGATTTACAGCACACCCAGTTTCGTCAGAGTTGGCATAAGGGTGCTCGTTCTGACAGTATGGTGATAACATACTGAAAGAGTTGAAGCTGCCAATTCTTACACCTTCATTCTACTAGCAAAGAATTTTAAAACAAAATTTCAGTATTGCTACAATACCACACTCCTCTGCTAGTTTCCCCAAACTGACAAACTCACTCTGCCTGTTTATAAATTTGAGAAAGGAGAGTTAGTTAACTTTAAATATACTTAACCAAATGAATGTATGTGTATTTGTTAGTTTTATGTAGAGCAAAGTTATATATAGTTAAAATTTGCCATGGGGTGCCTATTACTGAGTCATAAGCAGGTGCTAGTTTAATTTTGAAATGGAATAGTCATACCAAATTGGTGTCATAAAATTAAAAACATAAACTCAGACAATATTATTATTCTCATTACAATAGGTTAAAAAGTGTTATCCTGTCCATGGGAACTGAATAAATAAGAAGACAAAATTTCTTATGATAATTACATTTAAAAGTTATATTACAGTAAAAGGAGTAACAAGTTTTGTTTCTTTTTAGAAGCTGAAGATTTACTTCTGCTGTGTTATACAAATATATTTTATGTGGTGAAAAATATCAGACGGAAATCATACTGTATGGAAAATGGAAGGACCATTCGCAGTTTGTTTTTCAACTATTACTTTAGTGGATTCTTTAAGACTTTTGTTTTTAATACCATTAAAAATGATACTTTAAAAATGTTATATATAAATTAAACTATATTCAAAAGTGGATATATTCTTGATGCTTAATACATTGAAGCAAGGTATGTATTAAAGTGAACTTTTAATTTGGGATAATTGTAAATTCACATGCAATTGTGAGAAATAACGTCATGAGATTCCACATACCATTTACCTATTTTTTTCAATGGTGACTTGTATAACTACAAAACAATATCACATGTAGGATACTTACATTGATACAAGGCACTGATCATTTTCAGATAGCCTATGTTTTATTTGTACCTGTTTGTGTGTGTGTATATGTGGGGCGGTATTTAGTTCTATACAACTTTGTCACATTTACAAGTTCATGTATCCACCACCATGATCAAGGTACTGAAGCGTTCCATCACCATTAGTCATTTCTCATACTGCCCTTTAATAACAATATCAACTTCCTTCACTCAGACTCACTTCACTCCTAAGCCCTGAAAGCTACTAATCTCCAATTCTAAAATTTAGTCAATTCAAAAATATTTTATTAATGGAATCATATATTATGTAAATGTTGGTATTGATTTTTTTTCACTCAGCAAAATTTGCTGGAGAGGCAGTCATTCAAGCTGTTGTGTGTATCAATAGTTTGTTTATTTTTATTGCTAAGTACTATTCCATGTAATGGATGAACTACAGTTTGTTTAGTTGAAGTACAGTCACTTGTTGAAGTACATTCATCTTGGGTTTTTCCCCCATTTTGGCTATTATGCCAAGTGTCTAGAGATTTTCCTCTTGTCTTTCTTTTATTGTATTCTTGTATGTATATAATTCCTTTATATTCAGAAAGCATATTGTATATTATTTTCGTTTGTTTAAATGTGTTGGGGCTTACTTTATAGCTTAGTATATGGATACTTGAAAAAAAATGTATAGCCTACTATTGTTGGGTGAAGTGAGATAGAAAGATGGATATAAATGTCATTTAGATTCTCTTGGTTGATTGCATTGTTTAGATCTTTTATATCCTTGCAGATTTTCTGTGTAGCAGTTCATACCAGGTGCTGAGAAAAGGATTTTTAAGTCTCCGGCTACAATTGAGAATTTGTATATTTATCCTTTCAGGTCTATCAGAGTTTGGTTCATGCATATTGAGACTTACTTGCATACACATTTAGATCACTATGTCTTCCTGGTAGTTTGATCATTTCATCATTTTGTTATACCTCTCTTTGTCTCCAGTGATTTTCTTGAAGTCTATTTTGTGTGACAGTAATACAGTCACTCCTGCTTTTTAAAAAATTAATATTTGCATTGTTTATATCTTTCCCCATCATTTTATTTTCAACCATATATGTTTCCAAATTTGAAATTTTTCTTTTAAACAGTGCATAATTTGATCATATTTTCTTATTGACTCACTGATTTATGTCTTTTACTTATTGTGCTTAGACTATTTACATTTAAAGTTATTATTGATATGGTAGAATTTAAGTCTACCATTTTATTATATGTTTTCTGTTTGATTCCTTTTTACTTATTGCTTGGTTTTGTTTTTCTTGTTTCCCTGTGAGATAATTGAATATGTTTTTTTTATTACTCCATTTAGATTTATTTACTGAGTATATCTCTTTAATTAGTTTTCTTAGTGGATGCTCTGATGATTACAATACATATTTGAGGCTAATCACAGTCTATTTGTATCAACATTTCACTGCTTTGAGTGAACTCTTGAAATCTAGTTTCCCCACTTTTAAATGTGATCAGCTTTAGTATCAGATGGTATTATATTTTTATTCAATCGTCAATTATGATTTATAAAACCCATAAAAAGAAGAAGAATAGCCCATTGTATACCCCTGTATTTTGACTCTTTTTGTGCTTTGTTATTCCCAATATTACAAGATTCTATCATTTCCTTTCTATTTGAAGAAATTCTCTCAGCCATTTTTAAGGGTAGTTCTGCTAATTACAAATTCTTTTAGTTTGCTTTGTCTAAGACCTTGTTTATTTTTCCATCTTAAAAGACAGTTTCTCTAGGTAGAGAATTTTTAATTGACAGTACTTTTCCTCAGTATTTGAATAATGTAGTACTTTTTCTTCATCTTTAAGTTTTCAAGTGAGAAATCTATAATTTTGAAATGGCCATAAGTAATGTGGTTTTTCTATCAGGTTACTTAAAATATTTTTTGTCTTTAATTTTTAGGTGTTTAATTATGATATCTCTTGCTGTAAATTTATTTGGATTTATCCTATTTGGAATTTTCTTAGCCTCTTAAATATGTAGATTTATGTCTCCCAACAAATCTGGGTCATTTTTAGCATTATTTCTTCAGATATTTCATCATTTCCACTCTCTTTCTCCTCTCCTTCTGGAACTCCAGTGATGCAAATGTACCTTATGTTATTGTGTTACAAGTCTGTAACACTCAGTTTTCTTCTGTTGTTCTATTTTCTTTCCACTGACAAGATTATAAATTCTACTGATTTATTCTCAAGCTCACTGATTCTATTTTATGATATTTTCATTCTACTATTAAACACATTAAGCAAAACGTTTATTTGGCAATTTGATCTCTGGTTCTTCTGCCTTTTCTAAATCCAGCTTGAACATGTGGAATTTCATGGTTCACTTATGTTGAAGCCTGGCTTGGAGAATTTTGAGCATTACTTTGCTAAAGTATGAGATGAGTACAATTGTGCAGTAGTTTGAACATTCTTTGGCATTGCCTTTCTTTGGGATTGGGATGAAAACTGACTTTTCCAGTCCTGTGGCCACTGCTGAGTTTTCCAAATTTGCTGGCATGTTGAGTTTGCTAGCACTTTCACAGCATCATCTTTTAGGATTTGAAATAGCTCAACTGGAATTCCATCATCGCCACTAGCTTTGTTCACAGTGATGCTTCCTAAGACGCACTTGACTTCACATTCCAGGATGTCTGGCTCTAGGTGAGTGATCACACCATCCTGGTTATCTGGGTAATGAGGATCTTTTTTGTACAGTTCTTCTGTGTATTCTTGCCACCTCTTCTTAATATCTTCTGCTTCTGTTAGGCCTATACAATTTCTGTACTTTATTGTGCCCATCTTTGCATGAAATGTTCCCTCGGTATCTCTAATTTTCTTGAAGAGATCTCTAGTGTTTCCCATTCTATTGTTTTCCTCTATTTCTTTGCATTGATCACTGAGGAAGGCTTTCTTATCTCTCTTTGTTATTCTTTCAAACTCTGCATTCAGATGGGTACATCTTTCCTTTTCTCCTTAGCCTTTTGCTTCTCTTCTTTTCTTAGATTTTGTAAGGCCTCCTCAGACAACCATTTTGCCTTCTTGCATTTCTTTTTCTTGGTGATGGTCTTGATCACTGTCTTATACAATATCATGAACCTCCATCCATGGTTCTTCAGGCACTCTGTCTTTCAGATCTAATCCCTTGAATCTATTTGTCAGTTCCACTGTAAAATCATAAGGGATTTGATTTAGGTCATACCTGAATGGTCTAGTGATTTTCCCTACTTTGTTCAATTTAAGTCTAAATTTTGCAATAAGAAATCCATGATCTGAGCCACAGGCAGCTCCTGGTCCTGTTTTTGCTGACTGTATAGAGCTTCTCCATCTTTGGCTGTAAAGAATATAATCAATCTGATTTTGGTATTAACCATTTTGGCTATCACTAAAGGTTATTATGGGTCCTGTTTAAATATTTTATTTTACCAGACAACCATATGTTTACGTTTAGCCTACTGATCCTATTCTACATTTGTGAACTATGCTTCAAAAGGAAATTTATTTTATAGATTATCTGTGGTGATATTTTGGCCAATCTAGTTTACCTGTTATGACCCCCACTGGTCTCTCCTCATGCAGGGTAAAGGAGTCAAAGAAGTTCCCAAGTTTTGGCTGCCATATATTTCTTGCTGGGGAAAGTAATTCTATTATCTGAACAGACAAAATTATTTCCCATAGCAAGCCACTTCTTTGGAAGTTACATCTTGCTGCTTCCACCCAGGCACACAGTGTCTCTTAGTGGGGAGGGGGACTCTCACGTTCATTGGAGGAGAGCATAGTCACCCGGGTTCCTGATCAATCTATATTGCTTTGCTGCTTGAGTGATTGACAGGACAATCAACTTGTCCTGAAGAAATGAGCCTACCTAGGCCACCTTCTGTTGTTATGTTGGTGGTTTGAAAGTGAGGTGAGATGTCATCTTATTCTTTTGAGTGGTGCTTTATAAGATGTCCTGCCACTTTGTTATTCCTGTTATCCTAGAGTCTCTAGTCAGTTTTCTTTCTTTCCACCATTCAGTCCTCCTTTGGTTGCCTGTTACATTATTTCTAGCATTTCTAGTGGTATTAGTGGAGAGGAAGAGGAAAGAAGAGTCTGTTTAATCTTGTATAGGTGGGAAGTGCCACATATAGCATGTTTTAACCTTTAAAAAACTATTTTCCATAAAGTTGATAAAAAACATATTCCAAGAGGATATATGTGAATGGTACAAATAAAGCAATATAAGGAATGAGAGGTTGGAGAGATAAGAATAGGTCTGATGCTGAGTATGCAAAACACTAATGAAAACAATATTTTAGTTTCACAGGCAATTTAGTACTATAAGTAAAAAACAGCCCACATATTTTATACATAAGGGAAAAAAGAATCAGAAACTGGATATTTTGATGAGTGTCAAGATAACAGTAATGTAATATTTGTATTAGTTTTAAATCTTTAAAAGCCTCATTAAAGTAAACTAAAAGGAGTTAATGATAGTCCAATAAATTTTTATTATATAATTGTTTAAATTATTGCACATTCTCAAAATGATTACTTTAAATGGATGCAAAAATGCAATAGATCAAGAATAGAATAGACAACACTGAAGAAGAAGATAAAATCAGAAAATATATATGAAGCACATTTGAAGTTTTAATAAATCTAGAGAGATTGATACAAATAGGTCATAGCATATACAAATGGAACAAAATAGAGGGGTCACATACATACAGTCAATTGTTATATGATGAAGGTAGTACTGCAATCTAGGGAAAAAGAAATCTTCAGTAAGTAGCATTGGGTCAACTGTATACTCAAATAGAAAAAAGAAATTTGACCTATACCTCTCTGTATATTCAAAGACTAATTCCAAATGGATCATAATCTAAAATTGAAAGGTAATTCACTAAAGATAATACAGGAGAAGGCCTTCATGAACTTGAGACGGGAAAAGTTATGTTAAACAGAACAAAAAGCACTAACCATAAGGAAAAAGGTTTGTAATTTGGATCATTAAAATTTAAAACTTCTGTTCATTTTAAGACAATATTAAGAAATTGAAAGACAAGTCTTAGAGTAAGAGAGGAACTTTGCAATGCATGTATACAACACTGGACTCTTATGAAGAGTACATAAAGAACTCTTACAAATTCGGGTTAAAAAGACAGACAGACTAATTGGAAAATTGTCAAGAGACTTGAATATTACTTTACTAAACTACAAACTATAACTACAAATTAATTTTCTCACTTTGTGAAAATATTTGAGAGTATCTATTAAAATGTTTAGTTCAGTTCAGTTCAGTCGCTCAGTCGTGTCCGACTCTTTGCGATCCCATGAATTGCAGCACTCCAGGCCTCCCTGTCCATCAAAAACTCCCGAAGTCTACCCAAACCCATGTCCATAGAGTCAGTGATGCCATCCAACCATCTCATCCTCTGTCGTCCCCTTCTCCTCCTGCCCTCAATCCTTCCCAGCATTAGGGTCTTTTCCAATGAGTCAACTCTTCTCATGAGGTGGCCAAAGTATTGGAGTTTCAGCTTCAACATCAGTCCTTCCAGTGAACACCCAGGACTGATCTCCTTTAGGGTGGTCTGGTTGGATCTTCTTGCAGTCCAAGGGACTCTCAAGAGTCTTCTCCAACACCACAGTTCAAAAGCATCAATTCTTCCTGTAACCCAACAATGTGTACATACTTGCGCCAAAATACACACAGAGGGACATTCATCACAGCTTTATCCATTACACATAAAACAGGAAACAATCCAAATGCCTATCAACCTGCAAATATGCAAGTAACCTACAGTGTATTTATATACTAAAATATCTTAGAGTCAAAAAAGTTTTTTTAAATTACTGTCACAACAACATACAGACATAATATCAAGCCAAAGAAGGCAGACACTAAAAATTACACACCCTATGATTACAGTTGTTTGCAGTTAAATATATATAATATATATATATAAATATATATATAATATATGTAAAAAGAATGGGCATATTTTACAAACTGAAAGTTTGTGGCAACTTACTGTCAAGCAAGTATATTGGCATCATTTTTCCCACAGCATTAGTTTTTAATAGGTATGCACATTGTTTTTCTAGACACACATACAGTGCTTTTGCATACTTAATAGACTATAATATATTATAAACATAACTTTTATAAGCACAAGGAAGTCAAAAATTCATGTGGCTCACTTTATAGTGATACTCCCTTTACTGTGGTGGTCTGGAACCTGCAATAACTCTGTGTAAGTGATTAGAAACAGGAGAATGTGGATTTGGGTCAGAACTCCTCTGCTTAGTCATGATAAAACATAGCAGGTCACCTAACCATTCAGCATCAGTTTTCTCAACTGTAACATGTAAATTAAAACACCTGCCTTAATCAAAATGATGTGGATTGTTGTAAAGTCTTTCCTTATTATCTGTGGAAGGAAGATTGTTTCCAGGACCTCTTTGTATACCCAAATCTGAGGAAGCTCAAGTCTTTGATATAAAGTGGTATTGTACTCTTCCTCCAAGAGATCTTCCAGACCCAGGGATCGAATCCATGTCTCCTACATTGCAGGCAGATTCTTTACCACTGAGCCACCTAGGAAGCCCCTTTCTCCATCGTATCACTACCTAATTCAGACTGCCATCATCTGTCTTTTATTTTTATGTAATAAACTCTTGACTGATATTTCAGCATCTAGGAAAATCTCCATACTGTCGCCAACGTCAACTAGCAAAAACACAGACCTGATCCCTGCCATATAAAAATTCTTCCATTGGCTGGGAAATGCCCTAAGGGGAAAGACACATTCTTAAACATAACATAATTATTTTTTATTATTAGACTAGTGGTGTCTACTTTTAAATCTAATTCTCACAATCCTGCTAGTCCATTATTTGCCCTTTAACAAGAATTTTTCCTCAGGCCTACTATGTCACTTATATTCTTGGAAAAACCAATGATATTTTAACTAGGAGCTTTATTATATATTCCCTCTGTCCAGACCCTGTTCTCTGTTCTCCATTCTCTCCTGAATTCTTTCAAAAACTCTGATGCATTCACAGATTAGACCTCGCAACCAGGAAGCCTCCAGGCAAAGCCGAGTGTATAGACTCTCTTATGTACTCATATAGCATCTGAAACTCTCATCAAAGTGTTGAGATTGAGATTTAAAGACCAGGATCACATCCCACTCTGTATTTACAGTATCTGTGAGAATACAGGCTTCCCTGGTAGCTAAGCTGATACAGAATCCACCTGTATTGCAGGAGACCCCAGTTCAATTCCTGGGTTGGGAAGATCTGCTGGAGAAGGGAAAGGCTACCCATTCCAGTATTCTTGGGCTTCCCTTGTGGCTCAGCTGGTAAAGAATCCACCTGCAATGTGGGAGACCTGGGTTCAATCCCTGGGTTGGCAAGATCCCCTGGAGAAGGGAAAGGCTACCCACTCCAGTGTTCTGGCCTGGAGAATTCCATGGACTGTGTGGGGTCCAAAAGAGCCAAACATGACTGAGCGACTTTCACTTTCACCAAGTATTCAGTAGGCATTTGATGGCAATGTCTTGAATAAATAAATGAGAAATAGGTATCAAATTTGCTATGCAGAGAATTTGAAATTCTGCCATTCTTTCCTCCACAGATAGGGATAGTGGGGTTTCAGCAAGATGGAGATGTAGTACAAAGGGGATCACTAGAGAGGAACAATAGCTTGGGAGAAATAATAATGGGAAAGGGGATGTCTGTGGATGGTTGGATGAGAAATCTTTCTCAGGCACTTCAAGTAAAACAAAGTTATATGCCCTTACTAAGCCACATAGACTTGTTGTAAATGCTTTTGAAAATAAGTTGAGTAGAATTTTAGAAAGGCGACATTAATATAAGGCTTCCAAGAATAAGGAGTGGCCTGTGGAAGCTATAAATTTTAGAGATTATTGCATAACTATCAGGATGGTGAATTACAATCACATTGAAACCCAAGTAAAAAGATTTGACACAACTGCAGTCACCACAAAGGACGTAAAAGACACAAAAATCCCCAGAAATTTAGCAATGCATAGATAAAAAATAATCAACGATAGATTAATTTACTGTATCAAGGTTGAATATTGATTTTTGTTAATAATTTTTAATTAAAATTATATTTAAAAATATTCTAAAAGTTTTTATGCTGTAATATAAGCTAAATGCATGGGTATATTATTTCATGTAAGAAATTATTTGGGTGAGAAAACATGTTGTAGCAATCAGGACAAATATAATATGTTGCAGTAACAAATTATTCTAACTTTGCAGTGGTTTCTATTAATATATTGAATGTTGATTTACTGTTTTATGCGACATATCCATTGTGGATCAGCAGCGAGTTTAAAACATTCCTATTTATGCAGGTACTCAGACTACAAATGCTCTATCTTGACATGACTTTCCATGGTTATCATGTCAGGGACAAATCACATATTGGTTCTTTATTTTGCCTAGAAATGACCGATGTCACTGCCACTCATATTTCACAGGAGCTAGAGCCAATCATGGGGTCACATCCAATTTCAAAAGTCAGATCTTACCAAAGGCCTTCATAGAGAAGCAAATATTATTTACCATCCTGCTAATAGCTTTGAATAGATCACAGTAAATAAGATAGTGAAAAATCTTATTCTGGGTCCTCTATTCAAATCCAGGAAGGTATCACGAAGCAGCAAATTCAGTTTCTGAGAAGTGGAGTGAAAGGCCCATGTGAAATAACCAGCAATTGGCAGAACTATAGCTGGACTTCAGTTTCTTAATCTTCCTTTCATATTGTTTAATTGTGCAACCTGCTGCTTCCACCTTCACATATTTAAAAAGTGATCTGTGAATTCCACATTCTTGTGGCAGTCTGTAATACAATGTCCTTTATTTTGTTTCCCTTAATACTTCTATAGACTCAATGGACATGAGTTTGAGTAAGCTCTGGGAGTTGGTGATGGACAGGAAGCCTGGTGTGCTACAGGCCATGGGGTCTCAAAGAATCGAACATGACTGAGCGACTGAACTGAACTGACTGAATACTTTGGGCTTTCTTGGTGGCTCAGTCATAAAGAATCTGCCTACCAATGAAGGAGATGCGAGTTTGATCCCTGGGTCAGAAAGATCCCCCTGGAAAAGGAAATGCCAACCCACTCCAGTATTCTTGCCTAGATAATCCCATGGACAAAGAAGCCTGGACGGTTACAGTCCATGGGGTGGCAAAAGAGTAAGACGGAACTTAGTAAGTAAAACAACAAAATATTCTCTCATCCCCCAAACCATCAGACAAAGATGTGGATTAATGACTACCTTGTATATCAAGCCACCTTGATTTCACAGGTATATAATTATAATTAAGAGAATTTTGGTGATTTAGTGAATTTACTCTTGTCTTTTTGTTTAAACCAGTATTAAAGCAAACAGCATCTTCTTGCCCTGAAAACAAGTTTCCTCAGATTGTTTAGTTGAGATGGACTAACCTTATGATAAGTAAACACTTATAACTAAAAAAGTGACTATAAGAACAATCAAATAAATTATATTTGGCTCAGGTTCTGTTTTATCAAGGAAATGGAACTTTAGCACTAACCCAAGACTGTTAACAAGAATCCCCAGTCTGAAATAGCAAGACAGTCATCTGCTTGAACACTGATTCAGGAACAAATACCCTCAGGATTCTAACTTTATAATTTCAGGAGTAAAAGATAGGATTATGCAACCTGAAAAAAAATGTCACTCTACATTTAGAAAATAATGCCACATACTGGGAATATCCACACTTGCTATACCCCCTTTTATTCCAAAAGGCTTGTAAGAGATTTAACTGTGATACTTAATCAATCACAATTTGCTAATGATATCAAAGTGGCAGATTCAAGTGCACTTTAGATCATTTGAAAAGCCTTTTATTTTTCATGTACTCCTTTTGTCTGGTGTAGAATAACCTTTAAAACTCTGTCTCAACCCTCTCTTCAGTGAAAAGACAGAGACTAATCACAAATGGGAACTGATTGCTGTTCACCAAACTTGAAATAAAATGCAGGTCTAAAGCTTCATATGCAGAAATGATGGAGTCCTCTTATCTCATATTGAATGTGATTGCTCCTCTCTCCCCACCCTTTGACATCCATTACCATATTAAAGACATCTTTACACAGAGGGGAGGAAACTGTAGATTTAAATTTGATACTCTTATTAGTTCTACTAAGTATTTCTTTAATATTTGTTTGTTTTATCTGATTAAGCACATCTCCAGCATCTCTTCTTTCTTCCAGCTCACCTTCTCTAAATTTCCTTTGAAATTCTTGGCTCGGTATGACTGCTATCTGAAAATAATTCAAATTCTGAGGCTGTTTATGGAAAGAAAATCTTGTTTAATTGCTAATTGCTGAATTTCTTGCCACTTTTCAGGAACATGTTTTTCCAGACCTTTCTCTCTACTGACTCTCCATATCAGAGCTTGCACATAGGTTTCTTCTGGATTATTTCATGCCTATCATAGAAGAGAGAGAGAGTGTGTGTGTGATTCCAAACAAAAGATCTTTTTTTTTTTTAATCCATTTGAAATGTTTTATTTTAACATTTAGAATAGAATGTGCTTGTAAACACATTCTAAGAGGACACTTGGAGACACAATTACAGGATGGACCATCAGCCTTTCAGAGACTTGATTGTGTGAGGAAAGGGCAGACATGCTGTATTTAATAGCAAACCAAGAACGGAGAATTTAAAGATTGGTTTCAAATATTTGAGCAAGCCCTAAAGCAATGGTCACAAGGAATGAATACACAAGATGCCTGTCATATGGACAATTCAATGTTAATACTGCAGAAGGAGTAAATTCTTATTAATGTACCAGAATGAAGTCAATGACTGCCGAAAAACTGGGGCTGGCAGCTAGCTGAGAAACAGCATAAAGTCAGGTTGCAACTGACCAGCATATACCTAATACAAAAGAGACAGAGGTGACTCACCATTTCTGTCATCGAGGGATCTCCAGGGTCTACTCAAGTTGACACCTTTTCACTGGTCTAACTGATCGATCTTAAGTAAAATTCTCAGTGTCTCTGGGCACTGCCTGATATGAACATTCTCCATACTTCAGCTGCCCTTTTCCTTACACTTGTTCCCAAACTTCTCTGTAATCTCTCTACCTTGGCTATTTTTTTCCTTTTTTTTTTTTTTTTTAATAAAAACCTTTCTATTCTTTGAAATAGCACATCACAGCAAATCATCTTAACAGAGCTGGCTACCTAGTTTGTGAGGTTCTATGTCAAGCAAAAATGTGGTCACTGCCTTAAGATGCAGGAAAAAAAGTACAGTTAAAGGTACTAAAGCAAATATTTTTCTTCTAGAATATTTTAGTACTTATACAACACAATAACAGTATGTAATACATGAATAATGACAAACATAAAAATTGCAAAAGAAAATATTTTGGCATAATTATATATAAATATATATAACATAACATAATAATAATACTTAATTAAGTGATATCTTTACTGACAAAATTTTATGGCTCACTTTTCTGAATATTCATAATTTGGCCATCAGAATTCAGACATTAACAACTTATTTTCAGCAACATAATTTAAGGTGACATTAGTCATTCTTGGCAATGTAGGAGTGCAAGTAATTTTTGATTAAAAGAATCTTTTTGCTGATGCAGTTGTTACTAGAACTTTTCAGAGTATTTTATAGACTGTGAAAATACTGCAATACATTCCTGATAAATTATTTTGAAATAAAATTTTTAGTATTATCTTGAGCTGATAATTCTTGAGGAAAAGTTTTTCTAGAGATGTTAACTCTTCATATAAATCAGTTTTGTATGTTGTTATAATTTTAATATATAAATATAATGCAATTAATATATAAATGTAGCTATAAATTTACAAAGAGCATTTTAAGGCTTCTACTGACATTTCCTGTAAATATTGGTGATTGTACAAGACACAGCAGTGACTTCATGATTTGTTTCTATATGGTATAGCTGTCCCTTCAATTGCAAGGAAACAAATAATTTCAAAATTCCCTTTTTTATTTATAACTGATTGATCCAAAATTTCATATGAAAATGGTGTTTTTTTTCTGTACATGCAGCTGTTTTAAACTTAATTTCTATGGTCTGTGCATATGTGCTTTGAAATGTTGCAGTAGGTTTTAAAGCCAGGGATTTTCAAACTCTGAAAAATTGTAATATCCCTCTGATATCCTTGATTGCAATGTCCAAGTGTACACTTTTATTTTCCAGTAATGCATGGACAATGTTTAGTGTCTTGGTACTGACTCTGCTAACACTTGTGTGTGCTCAGGCCAGATCTCTGATATCTGTGAGGTGTTGCAGGCACAGGCTCCCAGTCTTGATGCTGCCCCATTGGAAGTCTTCCTTGATCAAGGAACCAAGACACCTACCACCACTTCTGCTGCTATTGCTGTGCTTCCCACCCTTTTCTCTGCCTGTCCCAACATGGGTCCCCACTGGACATCCCTTTGGAGCACCAGAGAGCCTGAATAACCCTGGGATTCAAGCTTTAACTCATCGAATTGAAACATCAGACATTCATTTGCCCAAGTGTGCAGTTCAAACATTCCTTTTGATTCTCTTACTTATGTTCTCTACTAACATCCAAGCTTTCTTATTCCTCATCTTACTCCAACTGTCATCAGCATTTGACACAGTTGAGCACACATATTTTATCAATACCCTCCCTCACTTGCATTTAGAATAATCCACTTTTATTTCCTCTCATTTACTGGTCACTCCTTAGTCTCCTTTGTCATTCTCTCTTCTTCTAATCTTTAATGTCTGAGTTCCCCACAACTCAGTCTTCATCCCACTTCACTTTGCTTCTGTCTGTACCCACTTCTCCAGTTATCTCATCCAGTGTCATAGCTTTACATGTTATCTTTATGCTGATGACCATCACATTATATCTCTCATTCAAGTATCTTTCCAAAGTCCAAATGCATAAATCCATCTCTGCTTGGATGCTCAGTAGACATCCCAAACTTCACATGTCTGAAGCTACAATCCTGAACTTCCCAATGCCTACTCCATCTTCACTTTTCCTATTTCAGTTATTTGCAACTCCATTTACACTGCTCCCGGGTCAAAGGAAGTATCTTCCTCACACTTAATCTCCAATTCCTCAGGAAATTCTATTAGCTCAAAATTAAAACAAATCAAGTTTCTGATCTCTTCTCACTTCTACAACCCCAGACAAAGTCACAACATCTTGCCAAAATTCCTGCTACAACATCTTAATAAAATCTCTCAGTTAATTCTGGTCCCACTACAGTCTAGCCTCCATGAGCTAGTCAGTATGAACTATGTAAACATGGAGGTCTAATCATTACATCCCCTGCTCAAAGCCCTTACATTTCTGCCCTCCTTACTCAGAGAAAAGCTGTGGTACTTATGATGGTCTCCCCAGCTTGAAACGATCTGGGTTGTATTACCACTCTGAACATCTGTGCTACTCATGTCTCTAACTTGTCATGTGTGACTCTCCTGCCTTAGAGCCTTTATTCTACCTCTATGTTCGTTCCACTAGTTCTCACAAGGGTCACACTTTTACCTTCTTCAAGTCTTTCTCAAGCCACATGTTCTTATGGGTGTCAGACTTTCATTTATCCTAATCTTCCATTTGGGTACCAAAGGCTCTCCTTCTGCATTTCCAGTATCTGCAGTAATTGCAAATGTGAAATGACAATAATTGCCAGAGTCCAGCTCTAGCAGCCAGGGAGTCAGCCTGAAGGGAGAGTGGTGTCGGCAGAGAATGATGCAGCCTCTGACTCAAAGTGAGGGACTGCATGTTTATTTTAAGCATCAGGTTTTCTTTTATACTTTTACAAAAGCATTAGGTCAGAGGTTTGACATCTTCAGTTCCCCTCACCCAGATTTACTGTCTCCATAAATCACTGTTGTCCTTCAGAGTTCCCTCTTAAGTGTCCTTGTGATTACACTGTAACTCATGTTTGTCTCTGGGCTGCATACCACATTACTCAGTTTATTTCTTATCTTTCTAAATCCTGCTAGCCCCTAGTATCTTGAGCTCATTATCCCTAAAAAGGCTTCTAACTATTAATATCTCTAAAATTCCTAGTTTCTATAAGCTATAGTAAAATATGCCAACACTATAACATATCTTAAACTTTTAGCTTCTAACTATTCTTAATTATTCCTAAACCTTAAACTCAGCAAACTTCTTTTGCCATAAACATTTCCCTCACAAGCAGGTCTCAATAACAATCTGTCCCATGGCCTGCTGTGGCCTATGTGCTCATCCTGGAACATTCTTTGTAAAGGTCCTTGAACAAATGTAACTTTCTGGATTATTTCCTGGGCATAACTGCAGAAGGCTTTGTGCTTTCTCATGCAAGAACAATAAGCTCCTTAACATTCTTTCCAGTCAACTCAACCGAAGGAAGGAAAGGACAAGTCAGAATCACAAGACCTAACTCCTTCATCCCGGGACTGTGCCTGAGGGATGAGGAGAGGGGGTTGGTGCCATGCCTCCATTTTGTCAGTAATGCCTAATGTGGCTCCCGACAAGTACTAATTCTCCTTTAATGACTTTGGAAATACAGAGGTAGCATCTTTTGGAAAGTAGCTTCTTCAAGTTCAGAAACAGCAGGTATCACTTTTTAAATAGTCTCCCAATGAGCCTCTACCAATTTCCTTTTAAGTAAAGTGCTATGTGTGTTGTATCTTCTATAGAATAACCTCATTTTGCAGAACTGATGATACAGGACCCAACAGGAGATGTTCACTGCTCTTTTGCCAGCTGGTGTATGTTTCTGAAGCAACTCTACAGGAAACTCTCAGCTGCAGAGATAGAAGCCCCTGTATTTAGTTTCCACTGTGTGAATGATGAATAGGCCAGCTAGATCAAATCCTTTTGTCAATTTTACTTCATCTGTCCAGCAACCTTTAAGTTCCTGGAGGTGCCCTATAAATATGAAGATACTGTCTGACACAGTATTGTTCTCTGTGAGATGTTCATTTGCTGGTATTCACAATGACTGTAACACATACCCTTTTCAAAGAATTAATTTCCATTGACATCCTTATTATAAAGTATCTGCCTGACACATTTCAGCTGCAGTGTTAGAAGGATTTAATTCATCATCACACAAGTTGCCCCAGCTTGTTGGTGCATTTACCTCCACAAACCGGGAGGGTTCACCCAAGGCATCCGTGGAATGAGAAATTTAGCTTGTCTTTTCTTAAATTTCTCAGCAATTCAATATTCACTAGGGAATTTAGACCACTCAGACTAGTCTCATTCAGGTGGCAGTCAAAGTGGGTTAAACTCCTTATGGAAAGTGCCCCAGCGTGTCAAAGCCCCCATTACTTAATAAAAGGTCAATAAGTTGCCCTAGTGTCAAAGAACCCACCTGCCAATGCAAGAGAAATAAGAAACACAGGTTTGATCCCTGGGTTGGGAAGGTCCCCTGGAGGAGGGCATGGCAACACACTCCAGTATTCTTGCCTGGAGAATCCCAAGGACAGAGGAGCCTGGTGGGCTACAGTCCATAGGGTCACAAAAAGTTGGACATGACTGAAGCAACTTAGCATAGCACAGCAATTATAATAATTATTAATTACTTTTCTTACTTCTCATTAACATCAATAGTTCACCATTTGGCTGTACTTCTCATACTTTATTGTAGTTGCCTGCTCACTTGTCAGAAGCCTTCCACTAAACCATAAGTTTCTTGAGGGCAAGAAATATGATGAATTCACCTGCATTCTCTAGAATCTGCAAATGAATAGGTTGATTAAATGAAGCCCATAGAAGCTAATTGTGGGATTCTACTTTACTGGAAAAGTTCAAGTATTGACTGAATAATGATTTATGAAGTTATTATAAATAGAATTAGACCAAATTTTCAATATCTATCTACCCCTATGCTTTACATCTGTAAATAGTAGCAGTGCTAAATATCAAAATTTTATAGAAATGACACCAAAGC
This sequence comes from Giraffa tippelskirchi, assembly GCF_054371585.1. Lineage (NCBI taxonomy): Eukaryota > Metazoa > Chordata > Mammalia > Artiodactyla > Giraffidae > Giraffa > Giraffa tippelskirchi. The sequence continues at coordinate 111,613,241 of NC_137277.1, forward strand.
ATTGCAGGAGTTTCTGTTATCAAAAGTGATGTGTTATTTTCAGAATACTAGACTTATTAAGGCAGAAAAATAGACTAGTATCCTAGTGTGTCTAACATTATTATATAGAGAAATCAAAGACTGTAGATTAATTTAGGAGATATAATTTTATGGGAACATTTGTACATAAAATCATTAACAAAGCAGTAAAAACAACTGTAAAAGCTTTTTATAGAAATGAAAAGTTATAATTATCAACAATTATAATTTTTAAAAGGAAGGTCATAATTTTTTGGAGAGCAATTTATTGATTTCCTATTTTCCAGGAAATTTCTTAATTTATCTTCCTTTATGTTTCCTTATTTATGTTTCCTTCCCTAATGATAAAGCTTTAGATTATATAAGACAACATATTTTGTGATGTTAGAACAAATCCATATCAATGCAGGAGTGGGTATATGTTCCACTTGTATAATTTTTCTATTAATTATGTGGAGTAGCACTGTCCAACTGGAATGCAGTTGGTGAGATGATGTTCTAGGTTTTTCATGTGCAATGCAGAAATGTCTACAATGTTGGAAGATGATCAAAGTATTCTTTGTGATCCAGTACAGTAGCCACTAGCCACAAAAGGCTATTTAGTACTTGAAATGCAGCTTGTACAATTGAGGAACTCAGATTTTCAATTTTATTTAATTTTAATTTAAGTAACTCTATGGTGCTAGTGGCTACTATATTGGACAGTACAGTTCTAGAGAAAGATTTCCTTATGTTCTGAATTGGAGGACAAATCAAAAGTCATTTCTAATATATCTCTATACTACATCTCAGAATACATAAACTGGTAAGTTTTCTCACATGTTGATCATGATTCAAGAGAAAAACTGTTTCCAAGTTGCCATTTTTATAAATCTAAATTTCTTTGGAAAGAACTAGGTGATGGAATATATTCTAGATCCATAAAAATTAGGCTGCTTCTGTGGTGACCCTTCATTATTTCAGCATGCAAAGTGTGACATGATGTAAACCTACATCATTAGATGTGTTCATATATTTATGTCATGAGATTCAATTGCTTATCTAAGAGAAATAGCTATTTTTAAAAATTCCACTAAAGTGATCACTAAAACACAGTTGGCATCCATTCTACTACTACAGAAGTGCCACTTTCTATATATTTCATAAGGCAAATAAATAATGAAAACATTAAAAATGCGTTAGGAAAGAACATGACAGAAAATTGATTTTTTTTTTAAAAGCATAAGCTACAACCCTATTGCTAGAACTTTTGTTTTCACAGGTAGGAAAAGTGTTTACTAGATATTTTATAACATTATTATTGAAATTGAACTAGATAATATTTAAATTTTGAAAATATATCCAGGTGGCAGGAGACTTAAGAGATGCAGGTTTGGTCCCTGGATCAAGAAAATCTCCTGGAGAATAGCATGGCAACCCACTCTAGTATTCTTGCTTTGAGAATCCCATTGACCTCTATCCCACTGATAGAATCTATCTATCCCTGTATAGATAGAAATCTAACTTAGAAAAGCATGTGTGTCTCTTCAAGAGCCAAGCATTTCTAAAACACAATTTGAAATTGAATTATTGTACATATGCACATTATCTCATTAATTTCTTAAAGCAGATGTTATTAAGTAAATGTAATTTGTAAAGTTAGTTTACAAATGTTCCAATAAAATATATTATTATCAACAAAATAGAATAGCAGTTATTTTATAAATTATATCTATGACATTTGTCATAATCTTCAATGTTCAAATAAGTCAACCTAATACTCATGAGTCTGGGCATTTACTTTTAGGTGTTTTGTCTTTAGACAGAACTGACGGTTTCTGTAATCCTAGATATCAACTTTATGTTCTAAACAGACATACTTTTCATGGATGTATATAATTTGAACAAAACCAATAACATACTTTAAAATTTAAAATGCATTCTTCAGTGAAAGTGAAATTACGTTTAAAAACCATATTTTAAAAGACAAAATATGAATTGGAACCAGAATAAATCCAAGTAATGCATGTGGTTATTTAAATTTTTAATTAATACTAACTCTTCTGAACACATTCTCTTAAAATGATTTCTACCTTGCCTATCTTGACAAATTATTTGGTACAATTTAAAATAAAATATATATACAATACAGTGGTAAATCTAGAGAAAGAAAATATAAAATGACAAGATGTTGGGGAAATTGAATATTCCAAAGGCTTAGGCTAACACAGTTATTGTAACTGAACATTAAATTTAGTTCAAAGCTTTCTAGAAATAAAAGCATTTTTAAAAAATTGAAAAGGAGACCCAAAATGTCACAAACCTAGAGTATTATAGATGGTTATGGTTTTGTCATGAAAGGAGATGAGTAATTTGACATTTTTAATATTGTACTTGGTAGTAAATAGGCACTAGTCTGTGACAATAGAAACCTTGTTTTTCTCAAAACTGAACTCGGAAAGTAATTTATTAATGATCTTTATGTGAGTGATGTTGAACAACATGAAGGAAAATTCCCCCAATAGTGTTTTTTGCAAAAGATGCAAGAACAAACTTCATGTGACCATTTGATTTGGATGTTTTATTCCAGGCAAGTAGGCTAATGATGTCCATACTATGTAGGCTATGGATTTCTGGTTCCAAATTGACTTTTCATAAAACTGAGAAATTAAAAGAGAAATGATTAGTTAGTAAATGTCTCTGCCATCCTTTTTCAAATATAAATTCTCTAAGGTATACTGTAGTGTCTGGGGCAAAGGTATTGAGCACAAACAATATCTTCACTCTTTATGGGCACCATGTTATAGCCATAGAATTTATTCTACATCATGAAAATTCAAGAACTTGAATTGTAGTTTATTCAAAGGAGAGGAAAAAATTGCTTAACACAGTTGCCAGAACAGAATGAAAAATTCGTTCAAAACTGACCCTCAAAAACGAGAAAAAGAAAATCAGCCAAACCAAATATTTCCAAGGTGGGCATCCTGGATATGCTATATTATCTGAATAAATTCTCATTTGGCAAGTCGATTTTCATACCATAGAGCACAGACTAAATTAATTTGGCCAGAAAAAATTGAGAGCAGGTATGATTATCCATTTTACATTTACATTTATATCCAGGTATGATTATCTAATTATTACTCATTGGAATATCTGGCATTTGCATGGCTTTATAATGATTAATTAATATGTATTCCCAGACCAGTAATTTGAATGACTTATAGTATATGGTAATTATATAATCAAATATTACTTTATTTAACTTTAATTTTCTCCTTTGTTATTTAACAATTTCTAGAAATTTTAAGAAAAATATAAAAAATTTTCTTGTGTAGTATAAATGACTCTATAAACTTCAGAGCAACTTGGCAGGAAAAGCTATTTCTTGCATTTATTCATGTCTCCTCATTTCACAAAGGCTATCCTTTAACATCCTTTTAAAGGTACTCATCCTCATTTTTGTTTATCTTAGTATAAAATATATATTTGAATTTCTGCCATTTTTGCAGTAGAAATACTGTTCAGCTTCATGAAATTCTATGAATTTACATTTATGTGTTTATTCCTCAATGCCTTAATATCACTGGATATATACTTCCACTATATAATAATTATCACTCTCAAGTCTACTTAGTTTTCATAAATTTATCTTTCAGCCTAATCTGTAACCAGTTAGAAAACTTTAAAAAATACTGATATCTACAAAATGCAAGTGAAAATGTTAGTCACTCAGTAATGTCCAGCCTTTGCAAATCCATGGACTATAGCCCGCTAGGTTCCTCTGTCCATGGGATTTCCCAAGCAAGAATACTGGAGTGGGTTGTCATCCCTTCTCCAGGGGATCTTCCCAACCCAGGGGTTGAATCTGCATCTCCTACCTCACAGGCAGATTCTTTACCATCTGAACCACCAAGCTTAACCTAAAGACAACAAAAAACAAATGTTGGCAAGAATGTGGAGAAAAGGGAACACTTCTGCACTATTGGTAGGAATGAAAATTGGTACAGCCTCTGTGGAAAATAGTATGGACATTCACCGAAAAACTAAAAATAAAACTACTATGCTGCTGCTGCTGCTAAGTCACTTCAGTTGTGTCCGACTCTGTGCGACCCCATAGATGGCAGCCCACCTGTCTCCCCCATCCCTGGGACTCTCCAGGCAAGAACACTGGAGTGGGTTGCCATTTCCTTCTCCAACGCATGAAAGTGAAAAGGGAAAGTGAAGTCGCTCAGTCGTGTCCGACTCTTCGCGACCCCATGGACTGCAGCCTACCAGGCTCCTCCATCCATGGGATTTTCCAGGCAAGGGTACTGGAGTGGGTTGCCATTGCCTTCTCCGGTAAAACTACTATATTCCCCAGCAATTCCACACTTGGTTATTTATCCCAAGAAAGCAAAAACACTAATTAGAAAAGATTTCATTGCCATATTAGTTACAATAGCCAAGATATGGAAGCAAGCTAAATGCCCATCAACAGATGAGTGCATAAATAGATGTGGTGTTAGTTGCTCCATTGTGTCCAACTCTATGTGACCCAAGGACTGCAGCACTCCAGGCTCCTCTGTCCATGGAATTCTCCAGGTAAGAACACTGGAGTGGGCTACCATTTCCTTCTCCAGGGGATCTTCACAACCCAGGGATCAAACCTGGGTCTCTCCTGCATTCAGGCAGATTCCTTACTGTCTGAGCCACCAGGGAAGCCATATATATATATATATATATACATGAAATATTAGTCATAAGAGGAAGAATGAAATCTTGCTATTTGCAACAACATGAGTGGACCTAGAGGGTATTATGCTAAGTGGAGTCAGAGAGAGAAAGATTAATACTGTATTATTTCACTCACATGTGGCTCTAAAACTGAGAACAAAGGAACATACATGACAAAATAGAAACAGAGTTATAGATACACAGAGAAAAATCAGGAAGGGTAGGGAAGAGGACAGAAGAAAGAAATAGGTGAGACAGATTAAGAGGTACAAGCTCCAAGTTTCAAAATAAATGCCACAGTTGTGAACTGTATATTGTGGGGAATATAATCAGTAATTGCTTTATATCCTTGTATGGTGACACAGCATAACTAGATTTATGGTAGGGATCATCTTGAAAAGTATCAAAATATGGAATCACTATATTGTGTAACAGGAACTAACAGGGTGCTGTAGGTCAATTATACTTCAAAAACAAACAGACAAAAAATTAAAGAAAAAGAGAACAGATTTGTGGTTACCAGATGTGAGAACTGGGGGAAGGGGGATTGGATGAAGGCAGTCAAAAGGTATGAGATTCCAGTTACAAAATAAATAAATACTAGTAATGTAAATTAAAATTAACACTGCTCTATGTTATATATGAAAGTCATCAGGAGAGTAAATTTGAATAATTCTTATTACAAGGAAAAATTATTTTTCTATTTCTTTAATTTTGTATGTGTTAGGTGGTGGATGTTCAATAAACTTATGATAATCATTCATGATGTATGGAAGTCAAATCACTATGTTATATACCTTAAATCTATGCAGTGTCAATTATAAATCAAAAAATACTGATGCCTAGACTCTCTTCTAAACCATGATTCTGATTTAATTGGTCTGGGGGTGTATATGAGCACTGGTAGTTTACAAAACTTTTGCAGTGATTCTTGCTGCTGCTGCTGCTAAGTCGTTTAAGTCATGTCCGACTTGGTGCAACCCCATAGATGGCAGCCCACCAGGCTCCCCCATCCCTGGGATTCTCCAGGCAAGAACACTGGAGTGGGTTGCCATTTCCTTCTCCAATACATGAAAGTGAAAAGAGAAAGTGAAGTTGCTCAGTCATGTCCGACTCCTAGCGACCCCATGGACTGCAGCCCACCAGGCTCCTCTGTCCATGGGATTTTCCAGACAAGAGTACTGGAGTGGGTTGCCATTGCCTTCTCCGCAGTGATTCTTATGTGTAGTCAAATTGAGAATTATTGCTCTCAACTGTAAGATTCTTAAGTATAGGAGCCATGGCTTATTCATCCTCGCATCTGTTTAATATTGTGCCTGTTATATATATTTAATCTCAGAACATATGTTTTCTGGTTATATTTGAACAAATTCTGGGAGATAGTGGAGGACAGAGGAGCCTGGCATGCTGCTGTCCACGAGAATGCAAAGAGTCAGACACAACTTAGTGACTGAACAACAACAACAATCCAATCATAAAAAAAATCAGCCAATTTTTTTTGCTATTATCAAGGTTTTCCTCTTAGCAATTTTGATCCTCTTAGGATTCATTTTTTTCTTTCATGGACAAAACAAAAACCAAGTAAACTATGAGTCACGTTGCCTATAATAACGAAAACTAAGTATTGTGGTTAATTTCCCCCACTAAAAAAAAAAAAAAAATCATCTGGCCACTCCCTATGATCTCTCCTAACTTCTTATTTCTTCAGTATTTACTTTACAGTTAAATAAATTACAGTTTCCAATGTCATGCACACACTTTTGAAATAATGTATATGTACAAGCATTTTAGCCAAAACCACACCTGACTATGATTTTAAATCCGTGGTTCTCTATCAGAGACATTTGGCAACGTTTGGGGACATTTTTTGGTTGTCACAACTTGGGGGAAGGGAAGTGTTACTGGCTTCTAGTGGGGAGGGGCCAAGGATGCTGCTAAACATCCCCACAGGGCAGCCCCACAACAAAGAATCTTGGGTCCAAAGTGTCAATATTGCTGCGGATGACAAACAAATGCAAATTAAATGTAAATTAAGCATAAGTATTTCTAAATTAATACCATCTTTCATGACTTAAAAGATACAGGAGTGATAATCCCCACTACACCACCATTTAATTCAAGTCTGTCTCTTTATAAAGTGAGTTAAAAATAAGAGAAGCAAGTTGACCACTGAAAACATAGCCAAGTAGCAACCTCAGCTGAAACTGCTGCACTGAATAGAATATTTTTGCTGGGGACAATTGATGCCTCTGGAGCACAGAGGCAACCATTGATCTGTGACCATTGATATGAATTTGTTTCCAGCATTGTGAAAGGAGGATCAAAAGCAGTTCACATTTACCAGGGACAAACAGTAGTACATATTTTTATTTTTGCTGTGGACCCAAGCCAACTTTACACGTAGTGGACTTTATCAATGGTACCAGCTTAATCAGACTGGATAACAAGCAGCAGCAAATACATTGGAGTCCTTCATACAACTCATGTACTCAAGAAGGTGGGAGAGGAACCTAACAAAGATTAAAACTTAATGACTTCAGTTGATTGGGGTGTGTCTGGACCTACTCTCCAAAATAAAAACCAAGTGATGATCCTGTAACTTCTACCAGAAGGAAGCAAAATGCTTGGTAAGGCTTTTTGGATTCTGGCCACAGCCCAATCCCATGGGAAGTACTCTCTTACTTGGTGACACGGAGGACAGCCACATTTGAATTAAGTCCAGAACAGAAAAGAACTCTTTTGCAAGTCCATGTTAAAGAGCAAGCTACTGCTTGGGGCCCTATAATCTGGCAGAAGTTGTCTCCTGGAAGTACCTAGTATGAGAAAATTACTTTGCCATATTTCACCAAGTACCATTAAAAATTCAACATTTAAAGAGGCCCAGAAGTTTTGAGAAGGAACATGCTATCTGTAAGAGAGAACTATGCATCATTCAAAAATAGCTCCTGGTCTATACTGAATCTCAGAAGCGACTGAGTGACTGATCTTGAGACATCACGTGATCATACGGTCAGAGCCTTACATTGTGAATTGGATTCTGTCAGGCCAAAAAGTGATAAGGTTTGAAGGGCTCAATAGCAATCCATCATAAGATGTAAGTGTTACAACCAGGATCAGGCATAAAATAGGCCAGAGGCACAAATAATGGTGCATGAACAGGTGGCCCAGACCACACATCAGCCTCATGTGGCTCCAGTGCTTTTTACCCAGCTTATACCTGTGACCATATGAAGTACAACCTTTTTAACTGACTGCTAGAAGACAAAATAGTCCCAGGATGAGTTCACTTGATGTGTTAATAAAAGCTGAAAATGAATTGTTATGGCATCACATCCCTAAGTGGGAGCAGCTTTGAAAGTAATAAGAAGAAATTTTCTCAGTAGACAGAAGTCTTGATGATTTACCTAATTATCTATTTGTGTTGAAGTGGAGGTAGCTTGAGATAAAAGGCACATACAATCATTAGCAGTGATAAATATTTTGTCTAGTTGGTCAGGATCCTAGAAGAAAAAATATTGGAAGATTGAAGACAAGATCTGAGTAAGTGGCAAGTGGATGGACACATGGAAGTGAATACAAATGTGAAAATCTTTGTATTTCTTTCTTTTTATTTTTTTTATTTTTTAGCTTTACAATATTGTATTGGTTTTGCCATACATTGACATGAATCCGCCATGGGTGTATATGTGTTCCCTTTCCAGAATCCCCCACCCACCTCCCTCCCCATCCCATCCCTCTGGGTCATCCTTGTGCACCAGCCCCGAGCATCCTGTATCATGCATGGAACCTGGACTGGCGATTTATTTTACATATGATAATTTACATGCTTCAGTGCCATTCTCCCTTATCATCCCGCCCTCGCCCTCTCCCATAGAGTCCAAAAGACTGTTCTATACATCTGTGTCTCTTTTGCTGTCTCGCATACAGGGTTATCTTTACCAACTTTCTATTTGTATTTCTATTCTATTTGTATTTCATATTAATGCTCACCAGAAAAATCTGAGAGGAAGACTACTAAAAATTAACCACCTAAGCAGAATGTCTCATTTGCTGGCACAGTGGACTCCTAGACAGGGTCCTCTTGGTGATAAGAATAGAAATTATGCAAGAGCTCAAAAATTTGTCTCTCCGGTAGGATAAGTTTAGCCCAGACCTACGTTCCTGCTTGCTTGGGGTTAAACACTATGCAGATTTACTATGTGGAGACAATGGACACAGACATGAGAGATTGACAGGGCTGTCACCCGAGTGCCAGTGTTTCACATTCACCATATTCTGGCCATATTTTGTAATATCTGCACTCTTCTAGCCTTCAAACCATATCACTGTTTCCCATATCTTCAAAATATCTTCCTCTTTGATAGCTTCATAGTTTAGAAAGCCATTTGCACCATCTCAGCTTGAAGAGTTTTTTTTTTTTTCAACAGTGTTTGCTTTGTAAATGTGTGTAGTCGTGTCTCACAGATCCAGCTATATATGAGCATAAGTTGTCAGCTGGTATATATTAATGCTAAAATCATTTGGTCAAAATACCCCTTCTACTCACTTGTGAGAAAAAGTCTCATTTGAGGACTGGTACTTCTTTAAAGTAAGTCCATTAAATTGTCTAGCTTGTGCATTTTGACACTAACTTACTAAGAAGGTAATTCAAGAGGACTTTTCATTTTGCTTTCTTTTTTTTTTTGCCTGAATGGGACTTTGACATTATTATCCCTCTATGCAATCTTATAGCATTGTTGTGAAGGATTGGGTCATTGAAGAAACTTGTTCTTGCAAAAGGAAAGGTTTTTGCAAGTTATGCAGTGTATGATTTATAATTTCCTTAGAAATAAAACTTGATATACAAAGTGACTTACAGAAATTATTTTATATTTATACATATATGTAAATTAGATACTAAAATTAATATTATATTAGATTTTTCCCCTATTTTCTTTTTCCTCTTAGTTTTCCTTAACCCCACCTTTATTTCTGCCTATACATTCAATCTGGAAATTTTGCCTTAGAGAAGTAGTATTACATGAAGACAATAACAGCAATACAGTAGTAAGAATAATAGTAATGATATAGTAACAACAATAATAATAGAAAATTTGGAAACATCCTGGTTTCAAAGATCCAATTTAAAATGTATCCTTTTGATTCATAGGCAAATATCACCATACAAAGGTGTTTTTGAGGAAAAAGCTGTAAAAAGAGAGGAAGAGATTTCCCCTCGAGAGGAAAATGTACACCCCTAGTTTTGGAGGAGACAGTAATGGACTGGGGAGTGATGAAAGACGGGTGATACTTGTAAATACTAGAGAAAAGTGTCCTGTGTCCTGTGTTCCAGGTAGAATCCTCAGGGAGGTGACAAGACCACAGAGAGACTGGGAATATCCCAGAGCAGAAAGAACCTGAAAACGCCCTGCCACATAGAACCTTAGGAAGGCAGCAAAGCTCTTAGAGACAAAATGGGTAGGAGAGCCTGGAAGAGATGAAATCCTGAATAACAAACAGAAGCAGCAGATGTCTGCCCACACTCTGAGTGTGACACTCAAGTGACAGAAGGAAATACAGGGTGAAGAGTCTTAGTGGGCAGGAATGAGGGAACTCTGGTAGACTAACGGCCATGAAAAATCAGGGGACCAAGTGTTCCCCAGCAAACATCTTCATGGACAAATAATCCCCAAAACTTTGGCTATTTAGGGGCCTAAAGTAGAAATGAATTTATGTCTTATAAAACAAAAAGAGTTTGTATGATTTTTGATAGCTGAGATTCCAGATTAAAAATCATTCCTGATAGAATTCTGTTTAGGAGACTGTCAGAAACTAAATAATTTTCCTAAGGTGGTATAAGCAATGGTGGAAGAGACATTCAGGCTTTCCAGCTTCAAGTCAATATAATTTCTCTACTCCTGCCATCATCAATATATATTTGCTTTAAAAAGTAACTTTGGTTCCCAAACTCACATTCATGAGACAAACACAGAACAAATATGAATTGAGAGTCATTCTACAAAAGAATTAACCTATGTCCCATTTAAAATAAGACAAGTCTAAGAAACTGGCACAGTCAAGGTGAGCCAAGAAACATGATGGATAAATGTAACATGGTATCCTGGATGGGGTCTTGGATTGAAAAAAAAAAAAAAAGAACAAAAAAAACAGGCAAAAACTAAGAAATTTGAAAAAAAATTATGGACTCTAGTCCATAAGAATATACCAATATTGGTTCATTCCTGAAGAAGGGAATGGCAACCCACTCCAGTATTCTTGCCTAGAAAACTTCATGGATGTAGGAGCCTGGCAGGCTGCAGTGCATGGGGTCACAAAGAATCAGAGGCAACTGAAGCAGCTTAGCATGCACGCATGCATTGGTTCATTGATTGTGATAAATATGCCATGCTAATGAATAATAGGAGAAACTGGGTGTGGGGTTAATGAGAGCACTGTCTTTGAAATTTTCCTGTAAATATAAGTCTAGATTTGAAAGTTTATTTTAAAAATAAGAAAGAGAAAGACAAATATATGATATTACATATAGGTAGAATTAAAAAAACGGTACAAATAAATAAACCTATTTATAAAACAGAAAGAGTCACAGATGTTGAAAACAAGCATCGTTACCAAGAGGAAAGGTGGGAGAATAAAGCAGAAGACTCCTTGATAGCTCAGCTGGTGAAGAATCCGCCTGCAATGCAGGAGACCCTGGTTCAATTCCTGGGTCGGGAGAAGGGATAGGCTACCCACTCCAGTATTCTTGGGCTTCCTTTGTGGCTCAGCTAGTAAAGAATCTACCTGCAATAAGGTAGACCTGAGTTGGATCCCTGGGTTAGGAAGATCCCCCGGAGAAGGGAAAGGCTGCCTATTCCAGTATTCTGGCCTGGGGAATTCCATGGACAGTATAGTCCATGGGGTCGCAAAGAGTCGGACGTAACTGAGCGACTTTCACTTTCACACACACTACTATATATAGAATAGATAACTAATAGGAACCTACTGTATAGCACAGGGAGTTCTACTCAATGCTCTGTAATGATCTATATGGGACTAGAATTTTTTAAAAGTGGATATATGTATATAATTGATTCACTTTGCTGAAGAGTAGAAACTAACAGAACATTGTAAATCAATTAGACTCCAACTAAAATTTAAAAAAATGAAACAAAACCTTAAAAGGAAAAAATTTAAAAAATAGAAAAATATGTAACTTTGGGGGATCCCACTCTAGAAACTATCATTTCTTTTAAAGAGATCACACTGCAATTTTCCTTTCAGAAAGAATACTTCCTGAGAATAATGGCATATTCCTCTTCTATTATTAACTGACCATTGTTTTCTCTATTTCCCAGCTCTAGTTTGGCTTGATTCAATGTGCTTTCAATTTTCATTGTTTACTCTTGATGTTTCTCTCACCTCATAAACCCAAAATATGCTAGTATAAATATAGATGCTAGTATAAATATAAATATGCTAGTATAAGTATAGTAACATGGAGAGCTACACACATGCAGATTAATACACATCTAACACCTCAGTTCTCAGATTCAGAGAAGTGGGTGATTGAAAAAACTTAAGTTTGAATATATATTCAGTCACTGTGAGACTTGTTACTCCATAGTTTCAAAATTTACTTTTCTTATCTGAAAATGGGTATCATAATACCTATGGGGTAGAGTAAGTGTTTCAATTAGTGATAATATTTCAGCAAAATGTCTGAGCCATAGCAGGTACTCAATTTTATTATGGGCTGCTGAAAGTCTAATAGGCAAATTCAATTTTATGGTCTCTGGTCAACTAAAATGCTCAATCCTGTTCCCCTACCCATTCTTCTGAGGCCTTCTAGGTAGCATGTATGTTATTTTCTCCATCTCTGGAGTTCTTACATATGTATGTTTATGTCTATTGAACTGGTGCCTATTACCTTGAGTAAACAGATGAACAGCAGATCTGAGAGACATGTGGTCAGTCAAAGATATAGCAGTGTGTTCTTGACTTAGCAATGAAGACATAAAATAGGACAAGTGTTTGCAACTTAGGGATTATAAGAAGATGGAATTCAGTTGCAGAATACACTGTTGAGGAAGAAAGAAGTCAAGGGTAGATAAAAGTTGTTATTACCAGTGGAAGCCTGAAGATGTTAGAAGCTGATACTCTCACGTGTACATTCTAGATTCCTCAGAGCCTTCCTACTGGGGGCCTTGAAATTTGGCATCTTCATTTTGGTCAATGCCTCCTCTTAAGCTGGCTGCTCTTGATCGCTGCCAATTATCTTCATGCCAGCAATATAATTCACAGCATTTTTTGGTCTGAATCTCTTTTCCCTGGTATCTTGCCCCATTAGATGGTATGACTTTTAAAATAAGTTTAAGTCAACATTTTAAACTTTAAATCAACATTTTAAAGTTATTTAAAAATAACTTTAAGTCAAAGTAATGCTCAAAATTTTCCAAGCCAGGCTTCAATAGTAGGTGAACCGTGAAATTCCAGAAGTTCAAGCTGGATTTAGAAAAGGCAGAGGAACCAGAGATCAAATTGCCAACATCCGCTGGATCATCAAAAAAGCAAGAGAATTCCAGAAAAATATCTACTTTTGCTTTACTGACTACGCCAAAGCCTTTGACTGTGTGGATCACAACAAACTGTGGAAAATGCTACAAGAGATGGAAATACCAGGCCACCTGACCTGCCTCCTGAGAAATATGTATGCAGGTCAAAAAGCAACAGTTAGAACTGGACATGGAACAACAGACTGGTTCCAAATCGGGAAAGGAGTACGTCAAGGCTGTATATTGTCACCCTGCTTATTTAACTTGTATGCAGAGTACATCATGTGAAATGTCAGGCTGAATGAAGTACAAGCTGGAATCCAGATTGCTGGGAGAAATATCAATAACCTCAGATATGCAGATGACACCATCCTTATTGCAGAAAGCAAAGAGCCTCTTGATGAAAATGAAAGAGGAGAGTGAAAAATTTGGCTTAAAACTCAATATTCAGAAAACTAAGATCATGGCATCTGGTCCCATCACTTCATGGCAAATAGCTGGGGAAACAATGGAAACAGTGAGAGACTTTGCTTTTCTTTTTTTTTGGGGGGGGGGGCTTCAAAATCACTGCAGATGGTGACTGCAGTCATGAAATTAAAAGACGCTTGCTCCTTGGAAGAAAAGCTGTGACCAACCTAGACAGCATATTAAAAAGCAGAGACATTACTTTGCCAACAAATGTCCATCTAGTTAAAGCTATGGTTTTTCCAGTAGTCATGTTTGTATGTGAGTTTTGGACTATAAAGAAAGCTGAGCATTGAAGAATTGATGTTTTTGAACTGTGGTGTTGGAGAAGACTCTTGAGAGTCCCTTGGACTGCAAGGAGATCCAATCAATCCATCCTATCCTAAAAGAGATCAATCCTGGGTGTTCATTGGAAGGACTGATGCTGAAGCTGAAACTCCAATATGTTGGCCAGTCAGGGAAGAACTGACTCATTGGAAAAGCCCCTGATGCTGGGAAAGATTGAAGGCAGGAGAAAAAGGGGATGACAGAGGATGAGATTGATGGATGGCATCACCAACATGATGGACATGAGTTTGAGTAGGCTCTGGGAGTTGGTGATGGACCGGGAAGCCTGGCGTGCTGTAGTCAATGGGGTTGCAAAGAGTCAGACATGACTGAGCAACTGAACTGAGCTGAACTAAGTCAACATTTCCTTTGCGAATTCCCATCTATTCCTTGGATAGAGGTACAGTTCCTTCACGGACTCTTCTCTATACCACAAGATGCTTTATTTTCCTGGTCATAAATCCAGAACTCATCTTCCAAAGCCTTAACTGAAGAAACATAGTCCTTTCTTCTCTATGGCCTTCTCACTGGGCATGCAGAAAGAATCAGAAACTGCCCCACCAAAGCACAAAGAGCAAAGAAATGGAATGGAGCTCACATCACGTTAGCTATTCTCTAAAGTAATGCTACATGCACTCTCTCTAATATCTACTTTCCTGATCCTTTTTATCCCTCAGTAGACATGAGAGACTTCCTGAGGCAGCTCAAAGTTTTGTACTTTTAAATTCTGCCTATAGCCCAGCATCTCCTTTGTAATACAGTCTTATGAGCTCTTGGTTCCTCAGCAGAAACTTCCAATTTAACATCCTGTTACATGTACTACAAGTGAAAATAGTGAGGTAGTTTCCTTAACGGACTTTTATTACTATTTGTGGGCCAGCATGAAACCTTAGAAATGAGTCATAGCTCAATTAATATTGGGCCTGTTATGGGTTAAATAATCCTTTCTGTACCACTGGGAGGGTTTCATAAAATAAAAGCAATACTTCTTCAGGAAAATGAGAATTAATTTCTAAAGACAAAAATTGGCAAATATGATTTTGGAATAAACTGATTTGTACATTCAGAACTTACTCAAATTGGTTATTGACCTGCTACTCACACCTTCAAAGAATGTGTGGCGCTTCGTGGCACATAGTTTGAAAATATCTGGCTAGAGCCATGGTTCGTGTTGTGATCTGAAAACAACTGTTGCCCTTGAATTGAGAAAGCTGACAGTCCCACCCAACTGCTTATAATTTTAAGTCTTATGTTAGTAGCCTTATACTCCAAAAAACTGAGCCAAATGTTAGCATTCATCCAGGAAAAAAACCTTTACAAATCCAGAACAAAATCTTTAGCTTTTGTGTGCTGAAATATATCTACCTAAATTATTTCAACCATTCAACATGACTTAGTTTAGTTTAGTTTAGCTTGTGAGTGAATTTGAACCCTGGCAATCTATGACACTGAATGCAGACAGCTCCTGCAATTCTTGTGGTCCTTTGTACTTTGGAACCTGCTGATAAATATTTTAAAATTTATACAACTTGCCTATCACTTGGAGAAGGCAATGGCACCCCACTCCAGTACTCTTGCCTGGAAAATCCCATGGAAGGAGGAGCCTGGTAGGCTACAGTCCATGGGGTCGCTAAGAGTCGGACATGACTGAGCGACTTCACTTTCACTTTTCCCTTTCATGCACTGGAGAAGGAAATGGCAACCCACTCCAGTATTCTTGCCTGGAGAATCCTAGGGACGGTGGAGCCTGGTGGGCTGCCA
Source organism: Giraffa tippelskirchi (assembly GCF_054371585.1). Taxonomy (NCBI): domain Eukaryota; kingdom Metazoa; phylum Chordata; class Mammalia; order Artiodactyla; family Giraffidae; genus Giraffa; species Giraffa tippelskirchi. The sequence goes on from NC_137277.1 coordinate 111,629,038, forward strand.
TCTATGGGGTCGCATAGAATCGGACACTACTGAAGCGACTTAGCAGCAGCACCAGCAGCCTATCACTATCTCTAATAAAAGATAGTAGAAGTTAGTCCTTCCAAGGAAGACAGATGCAGCCATATTTTATGGGAGGAATGTTTTCTCGCAGCTTTACATAATTTGAAACTCACATACTTCAAAATTATTTTTCCCATAGGAATAAACATAAAATGAAAATTTCATGGTTTCAAATTTTGCATTAAATTTGAAAATCCATTAATATTTTATATCACACTATTTCAAATTACCACAACCAAAATTTACATTAAATATGACCTCACTTTGCATATGTGAGAAATGAGGTTGCAGGTGTGTGTGGGTGTGTATGTGTGTTGAATAATGGGGTGAGATAGCTCTTCAGTTTGTTTTTTACAGATATTAATAATAGCAATCTCTCTAAATATTGAATTAGGGATATACTTCATTCACCAATTTCCCTACTCTTTATGTCCAAAGCAAAGAGAAAATCTTCCTGATCTCCAAGTTTTGAGCTCAGTAGCTGTGTCTCCGTGGTAAGAGGACTTCAACTCTTAAAGTTGCTTCTGATGTTAATGATTTCACTAAATATCTCACTCAGGGAGAGCTGAGAACTGACTGGCAGCCAAGTACAGAAAGTTTGTGAAGAGTGCCTTAATTCTATCAGAATATGTATTTTTGTGGTCTGTTAATATTTTTCATTAAGCCAATTTTCAGCTATTAAAGTTTCTCTGTTCATTTTTTTTTCCAAGTTTGCTAATCATCAGGAAGCATTCATTTTCTTCTGGGATTTGTTTGCATTGATTGTATTTCCTCTGGTCCTGTACTTTATACAAAGCTTTCAGAATGAGAGCTGGGGGTGGCTGCAATGTAGAGTTGTTGCAATACTGACTCTAACTGCTCGCTCACCCCACTTCCCTGACTGTGTACTCCTTTTGCTTGTCTTTAGGCTCATGAAATTAAAAATAGGAGCATAATGCCAGACAGCTGGGAAAATATTTCTACTCATATAAATGGACAGACTTGCTCCTATTCCTTAGGAGAGCAGTTCTTTCTGTTCAATTATGTTGATTTTTCTTTCTTTTTTTTTTTAAACTGTAGGCATATTGAAGTATTTTCCACCTGAGTTTGAAGTTCTTTTTCTGAAGATCTGTCACATGTTGGCTTCTCTTTTTCTCCATGGCTTAGACTTTTCTGTCCCATCAGTTGGGTCTCCATCATGAAACATACAGTATATTCAAAGTGCTTTAAGTGAGAACAGTTTAATAAAAAGACCGACCAGGATTAAGAGAACCAGCCAGAGATGTTTGAGGCACTGTAATACATTTGAACATTGAGAAGATATTGCTATTCTTTGTCATGAAGGAATGAAAAGAAGGGGCAGTGTTACTGGAGCGATAACTCCAGGGAGAGATGGAGCCATTGAAAATGACCTGCCCCAGATATCCAGTGGGAAAATAAATAACCAACATTTCTCTTCTAGTCCCTCATATCCTGCCTATACATCCACCATTCATCCCCAGTTGATTGAGCTCAACTGGAAGCCCAGTACAATAACAGTAATAACAAACCTGGCAATGGAGTCCACAGGAGCTAGTTTCCAAGGTTACAGAGTAGGGTGAAGAAAGGCAGGAAGGAATGTGGGGAAGCCCTGAGGAATCACCAGCTCATCTGCTCTCTCATCCCTTTTAAATCAACTATTGATTATGAATTCCCTTCATCTCACCCTCTCATCTTCCTATTGGCTTCTCATTTCAAAACAAAGTGTCCTAGCCTGTTTGGGCTGAAATAAAAATATACCACCAACTGAGTAGCCATAAACACAGAAATTTATTTCTCACAATTGTGAAGATTGGGGAAGTTCATGACTAAGCTACTAGCATGGTTTTGTTCAGGCTTCCCAGGTGGCCCTAGTGGTAAAGAACCCACCTGTCAATGCAGGAGATGTAAGAGACACAGGTTCAGTCCCTGGGTCAGAAAGTTCCCCTGGAGGACAACCCACTCAGTATTCTTGCCTGAAGAATCCCATGGACAGAGGAGCCTGGTGGGCTACAGTGCATGGGGTCACAAAGAGTTGGACATGACTGAAGTGACTTAGTGCATGCATGGTTGTGTTCTGGTAAGAGCCCTCTCCCTGGTGCATTGCTGGCACTCTCACATGAGGAAAGGGATGAGGGATCTCTGAGGTCTTTTTTATAAGGACACTAATCCCATTCATGAGGGCTCCATCCCCAAGATCTTAGCATTAATTAAAGGTGTCATATCAGTATACCATCATCTTGTGAGATTAGGATTTCAGCATATTAATTTTGGGGCAAACAAACATTCAAATCACAGTGCAAAGTAATCCTATTTATTCATTTTTTTTATTTACTGAGTGCAACTATGCAATAAACTCTATGTTAGAACTGGAAATTTTTTAAAAAACAAAACATACAGTTCTGAATTTGGGGGGAAATGTCATGAAAAAGGGCTTGGAAAGGAATTTGAATTGGACCACACCAACACATCCACTACTCCTCCATCATCTCTACACACCCACATTGCCCAGCCTTCAGGTATATTTGTTAGCAACTCCCTCTGCTAAGGCCCATTTCTTTCCATGGACCCCTACCATCCACCAGAAAACTGAAACTTCTCTGTCTCTCTGTCTCTGTCTGTCTCTCTTTCTGTGTCTCTTTCTCTCTCTCTCACATACACATATTAGCTCTTGGAATATAATACTATAATGTTAAGGGAACCAGTTAAAAGACAGAAAATATAAAATGGGGAAAAAAGGAAAATAATGCGCCTTGACTTCTTGTCAATTCCCCAGTATTACTAGGAAAAATAGAAATAGAAATATGCATGTACATACGCAGGCATATGTAATCTTAGAAAAAACCCATTGAAGGTGCTTCAAGCAGTACTGGTACAGAAGAGAGATAACACACAACATTTTTTTTTTTTTGAAAGCACAAGGGAGCCACTGATGAAAAGCCTCCTTCTCAAGACTCACTTCCAGTACCCTTATTTGGAACCATCCAAATATACTAGCCCCTGACTGACTGTAGCCGTGTCTTAAGCTGCTGGAACTACTCCCACTTCTACTATCAAAAATGAGCTGGGGAAGAGGACAAGGGTCGTTTAAATACCTCCATCCTACTGGAGAGTAGGATGGATTGCAGTTTAACTCCACAACATTTTGCCATAGACACAGTGTTTACACAACACAGCTGCTGGGATGGCTCTGATGACAGGAACTTATTAAAGCCTTTGGGGGATGATGAGATTTGTTGAAATCACGATGTCTGTTGGCTAACCTTGATTGATGTGCCATCACCAGTCCTAGGCTTCAGGCATACTATGGCTTACACAAGTTTTCTGGGCTGAACTGCAAGCTTATCCCTGCCATTAAAAACAAATCAATCCCTTGTTTAAAAGTTTTTGATGTCTCCTATAGCCTGAAAAATAAAATTCCCTAAAATTTAAGCTCCTTAACAATGTACATAAAGCTTCTTATGATTTGGCTTCTGTCTCCACAACTCTCCCTTCTGGAAACAAATCATCCCTACCCAGTCCTCATAGGCTATTTCTTTCCTGCTTAACTACCTCTCTGCTTAGAATGCCTAATCTGTCCTTTAAAACTCCTGCTTATCTTTAACACTCATCACAGGCATCACCTCCTCCCTGAAGTCCTCCTTGATAACTTTCCCATCCCCATTTAAATTGTTCTTTATTGAGCTCAGGAAGATCCCCTGGAGGAGGAAATGGCAACTCACTCCAGTATTCCATGGACAGAGGAGCATGGAGGGCTACAGTCCATGTAGTCATGTGAGTCAGACATGACTTAATGACTGGGCGCGCACACACACACACACACACACACACACACACACACACACACAAGTCCAATATTCTGATATCAATCTCCTGTATATATATGTATGTGGTTTTCCCATACCACCAAGCAATTCTCCTACATCAATTGGGTGTCTTACAATTCAATTCAGTTCTAACACTATCTACTCTGAGACTGCATCAGATTACACAGTTTAAAGGCTTGGCCCCACAAAATTGTCCTCCACTTCATATGCCAATTGAAAGCATATGCTTTTTTTACTTGTGTTTTTGACTGACTGGCTCTAAATCAGAGGTTCCCATGACTTCCTCTTTGCATTTATTTGTTTGCAAGAGTGGCTCACAGAACTCAGAAAACCCATTTATTCACTAGATTATCAATGTATTACAAAGTATATTAAAGGGTGCACATCAACAGCCAGATGAAGAGATATACAGTGCAAAGTCCTGAACATAGGAGTTTCTGTCCTCATGGATTTTGGGGCCTGGCTGGTAGCCATGGAAGCATTCTGGTTCTCCAACCAGGAAGCTTTCAGAACCTCATCCTTTTAGGTTTTCATGGAGACTTCCTTACATAGGCATGATTGATTAAATTATTGATCACTGATTTAACCTCCGCTCCTCGGAACTCCTGGGACTGAAATGTCCAATCTATTAATCACATGGATGGTTTTCCTACCAACCAATCCCATCCTTAGATGCAAAAGCAACCTGATTAGCACAAAAAAAGACTCCTTTGTAGGTCTTATCATGGAGAATATTCCCAGAGTTTTAGGCGGTCTCGCAGAAACATGGACAAAACCAAATGTGTGTGTGTGTGTGTGTGCGCACATGTGCACGCATGCACACTCACAGGCACTCAGTTGTGTCCAACTCTTTGTGACTTTATGGACTGTAGCCCACCAGGCTCCTCTGCTCAGTTCAGTTCAGTTCAGTCACTCAGTCGTGTCCGACTCTTTGCGACCCCATGAATTGCAGCACGCCAGGCCTCCCTGTCCATCAAAAACTCCCAGAGTCTACCCAAATCCATGTCCATCGAGTCGGTAATGCCATCCAACCATCTCATCCTCTGTTATCCCCTTCTCCTCCTGCCCTCAATCCTTCCCAGCATTAGGATCTTTTCCAATGAGTCAATTCTTCGCATGAGGTGGCCAAAGTATTGGAGTTTCAGCTTCAACATCAGTCCTTCCAATGAACACCTAGGACTGATCTCCTTTAGGATGGACTGGTTGGATCTTCTTGCAGTCCAAGGGACTCTCAAGAGTCTTCTCCAGCACCACAGTTCAAAAACATCAATTCTTCAGCACTCAGCTTTCTTCACAGTCCAACTCTCACATCCGTACCTGACTACTGGAAAAACCATAGCCTTGACTAGATGGACCTTTGTTGGCAAAGTAATGTCTCTGCTTTTAAATATGCTATCTAGGTTGGTCATAACCTTCCTTCCAAGAAGTAAGCATCTTTTAATCTCATGGCTGCAATCACCATCAGCAGTGATTTTGGAGCCCAAAAAAATAAAGTCTGACACTGTTTCCACCGTTTCCCCATCTGTTTCTCGTGAAGTGATGGGACCAGATGCCATGATCTTAGTTTTCTGAATGTTGAGCTTTAAACCAACTTTTGAGTTGCCATTTCCTTCTTCATGGGATCTTCCCAACCTAGGGATAGAACCCAAGTCTCTTGCATTGACAGGAGGATTCTTTACCACTAGCACCACCTGGGAAGTCCAAATCTGTATACTTGTTATAAATTGCAGTGTCACAACAAGTATCTGTCACTGACAGATGTCTTACAGATGAGAAAAATAATATTATTCCTATGTGTGTTTTCAAAATTCTCCAAGCCAGTCTTCAGCAATATGTGAACCATGAACTTCCAGATGTTCAAGCTGGTTTTAGAAAAGGCAGAGGAATCAGAGATCAAATTGCCAACATCCGCTGGATCATCGAAAAAGCAAGACAGTTCCAGAAAAACATCTATTTCTGCTTTATTGACTATGCCAAAGCCTTTGACTGTGTGGATCACAATAAACTGAGGACAATTCTGAAAGAGATGGGAATACCAGACCATCTGACCTGTCTCTTGAGAAACCTGTATTCAGGTCAGGAAGCAACAGTTAGAACTAGACATGGAGCAACAGACGGTTCCAAATCGGGAAAGGAGTAAGTCAAGGCTGTATATTGTCACCCTGCTTATTTAACTTCTATGCAGAGTACATCATGAGAAACGCTGGGCTGGAAGAAGCACAAGCTGGAATCAAGATTGCCGGGAGAAATATCAATAACCTCAGATATGCGGATGACACCACCCTTATGGCAGAAAGTGAAGAAGAACTAAAAAGCCTCTTGATGAAAGTGAAAGACGAGAGTGAAAAAGTTGGCTTAAAGCTCAACGTTCAGAAAACTAAGATCATGGCATCTGGTCCCATCACTTCATGGGAAATAGATTGGGAAACAGTGGAAACAGTGACAGACTTCATTTTTTGGGCTCCAAAATCACTGCTGATGGTGATTGCAGCCATGAAATTAAAAGACGCTTACTCCTTGGAAGGAAGGTTATGACCAACCTAGATAGCATGTTTAAAAGCAGAGACATTACTTTGCCAAAAAAGGTCTGTCTAGTCAAGGCTATGGTTTTTCCAGTGGTCATGTATGGATTTGAGAGTTGGACAGTGAAGAAAGCTGAGCGCCAAAGAATTGATGCTTTTGAACTGTGGTGTTGGAGAAGACTCTTGAGAGTCCCTTGGACTGCAAGAAGATCCAACCAGTCCATCCTAAAGGAGATCAGTCCTGGATGTTCATTGGAAGGACTGATGTTGAAGTGGAAACTCCAATACTTGGCCACCTCATGTGAAGAGTTGACTCATTGGAAAAGACCCTGATGCTGGAAAGGATTGGGGGCAGGAGGAGAAGGGGATGACAGAGGATTAGATGGTTGGATGGCATCACCGACTCTATGGACATGGGTTTGGGTAGACTCTGGGAGTTTCTGATGGACAGGGAGGCCTGGCGTGCTGCAATTCATGGGGTCGCAAAGAGTCAGACTCGACTGAGTGACTGAACTGAACTGAACTGATGTGCATTTTCAGATGAATGTAAAATTTAGCGGTCAGTTGAAGAGTAACCAATTTTATCCTTCAAAGTAAGTCATTTTTAAAATTTACTTCAGAGTGGAGAATGAAGAGGTATGTGTGTATGGGAGTCATAGTAGGATTTAACTTAGTAATGCACATAGTAAAACTTTTATTCAGTACTAGCTTGTTTACACTGTTGTTCTCAATGTTTTACAAGGAAAAATAATAAATACTACCATTTATTGAATATATGATATGTGCCAAATGCCTGGATAAACTTATTGCTTTGTATGTTGTGAGCATGAAATCTAGGGAAAATGTGAAGATATTTCCAATATAGAAGCATATTTTTTGTTTAATGTCATAGCTAATAAAGATCAAAAGGGGTGGTGAGTCCCACAAAGTAAACCAGGTTACAAAATTCAGGAGAAATCTCTTCAAAACTGTTAACTTTTCTTACATCACAAAACTGTAAGGATTTAAAATCTTCATAAGACTTGATAATCACTACTGAAGTAGCAGTTTCCCAGAACAGTATTGTATTCTGAGCTGAGTATTTATACCACTAATTCTTGACAAATACCTCCAAAAATTCTCTCATTTTTTGTTTGAGTTTATGTTAAATTATTTATTTTCCAAGTCCAAAATAAATGCTAGAATTCATCCTTCAGATATGAAACCAGTATGGCTCACCCATGGTTGGTTTGTTCCTTGGATTTATTTGGTAATCCAGTAACTGGGTTTTTCACTTTTCACTTGACTTAAGGAAGAGTGAACTCAAAAATTTATTCACTATTTCTGTTCAGATCACTTCAGCTGGGAAGGGTGCATGTGCTTACTCTCTCAGCCTGTCCAACTTTTTGCAACCCTATGGACTGCAGCCTGCCAGGCTCCTCTGTCCATGGGGTTTCCCAGGCAAGAATACTGGAGTGGGTTGCTGTTTCCTCCTCCAGCGGATCTTCCCCACCCAGGGAATGAACTCCTGACTCCGGTGTCTCCTGCACTGGCAGGCAGATTCTTTACCACTGCGTTACCTGGAAAGCCCTAACTGGGAAGGATAGGTCTTAGTAAAATGCCTACACTGACCTTTCACAGGATTGAGCCTTAGAACCCTTGAACTCTCCCGTGGCGCTATTCTTGCACACTGTGTTGTCAAGCGGGTGCTCTGCTCAGAAAATTAAAAACAAAATTCTTTCTTCCCAGAGTGCCAAATATTTCTCCATTGTGAAATTTCCACAAAATTCCATGGAAAGTCTCTCCTGTAAAATGAGACTCCATACTTCGGCACAGCTGCAGTACCTGGCAACTTCCCTAGCCCTGGGACGCTCATAAAGCAAACAACAACTATCCTGGCTGTGGAAACCGTGAACAAGTTCTGAAAATGGCGGTGCAACATAGCTCTCACCCCAGTATGGGAAGACCACATCGATACATCGATTTTATTGCCTGCGTAGTCTCCATGATCAGCATGCTACTTAAAGGGCGATCAGAACAGTCGTTTATTACAGGAGAGCCACGTGCCTTGGTAGAAGCAATTGGTTTTTGTTTTCCTCTGCTATAATCCTTGACCCTCTCAGCAAGCCTGACTAAGCCACGAGTGTGTGCTTAGAGAGTGTGAGAATTCAGTCAGCGAAGATGGGCCCAAGTGTTCCCTAAGAGTCTTTCTTCCTTTCACTTCCTAGGAGAGCAATGTGCCATCTTGTGAACTCGAAACGCCCCTGACCGGCACTGAAAATTAAAGATGAATGTTCTGTGTATCAACTGCAATACAAATCACTCTGTTATCCTCTTGAGTTTGCAGAGAAGATAACTCTTACTTCATTTGCTATGGGGCGGTGTATCTTTCTGGCATCTTCCACAGTACTGTGCTATTCTGGACTGTGTCCAGAGTCAACAGCTGAGCAGCATGATGTAGCCTATGATTCAAAGGCCCAGGGCAGAAGGGAAATAATTCTCCAGTGCCACGATGTATTATCTTGCTTTTTACATAAATAAATCAACGTTCTCTGAAAGATATTTGACTGTGTAGGTAGTAAATTTAAGAAGTTTGCTTCATGTGAAGATGAAATGAGTGATATTGTGTCCTTTAAAAAATTGGTCACCATTGAGAGAAAAACCATACATGTCAGAAATTATTTTTAAGATATGTGTTTTGGAGAAAAAAAATCACCCTTATCAGAATGTCAGGTTCTCCCACAATTGATTATTTTTTCCACATTTTTTTAAATTACTCTAAAAATATAACTGCTTTAGAGAGGAAAAATTGGAAAAAAAAAAAAATTGCATTTTCCTAACTACTAGATATTTCATTCATGGACCTTAGTGAACAGGTTTAAAGATGTACTTAGAAGTAACTTTTTAATGCATTTAAAATGAATGTTAACCTGTGACATACAAACCTACAGCAGTCCAGGTTTCTAGCTGTGCATTGGATAATTCATATTGGATTAGACAAGGTAGGTATAACCCAATTCATGATACTTAAGTAGATCTGACATTTAGTATTGGAAACATATAGGATCTGTTGCTACTACTTAGTCTAGAAAGAAAAAAAATGTGTCTTGGGTCCACTTTTCAAATTATGAAGTACCATAAATTTTTTGGCATTCTGAGGATGCTCCCTTTCTAATTTGGAAAGGTTTAGAAAACTCACCTTTTATGGTCAAGTGTGCTCAACAGGATCTAGAGCAAGGCGTCTCGATATTGGCACTTTCAATGTCTGGGAGCAGAGCATTTTGTTGTTGTGGCTGTAGTCTCTGCTTTGTGTTACTCACCAGTTTCCCTTGCCTCTACTTACTAGGTGCCAGTAGCACCCATCAGTTATGACAATCCAAAATGTTTCCAAAATTTATCCAATGTTCTGGAAGGGGAGGGGCAAAATCATTCCTGGCAGAGAACTACAGCTCTAGAGGAAGGAAAATGGGGTTTGTAACCTCACAAAACCTGTGGAGCCCTTCTCCATCCTTTCATGGAATAATCTCTGCCAGGATGGGTTTGCTGACTCAGTGTTGAAAAGACTTTTCCTCTTATCTTCTTTGTGGTTGCTGTGCCTCTTCTTGGCCTCTGTTTACTGTCCTCTCTTCATCTTCTTTCAAGTCACATAATGAGTCCAATAGTGTTCAACTCTAGACCCCTATTTTCTGCTTCTCTTTTCTTCCTCTAGGTAATTTCATCCGGGACTATAGCTTCTTAATACTGCTTTTCTCCTAATTCAGACTTTTCTAAGCTCCATGTTTCTACCTATCTTCTGGCAATTGTGCATTGATACTTGAAACTTACTGTAAGATCCACATAACTAAAAATGACCTCATTTCTCCAAGTCCCTTCATGCTTCCTCTTCCTTTAACTAGTATTGCCCTTACCAGCTTCCAGCTGTCCCAGGTTTTCAAATAGGGAGTTGTCTCTTCCTTATAGCCAATACACAAACATACACTCATAAATTTACTTATATATCCTGTCTAGTCATTTCTACCTCGGAAAGTCTTCTTATACTGACCCTCTGTTTCAGGGATCCCATCAGGATCTATTTATTCTAAGCCTGGCTGCCACTGCTGCTTTCCTCAAATTTAATGATACTTCACCAATTGCCTCACTGTCATTTCCTGCCTCTCTTTTGTCTACTTCTTTAAGAGGATCCTTCCTAAAGTCTAATTTTGACTATCTCATTTCCTTCCCAAAACTAAACTAGTTGCTCCCTTGCCCCTTGACTATTAAGACCTCCATGATCTGGTAGTCCAAATCTTCTAATTCTCTTTTCAGTATTTCTTCTCCACTTATAATATCAGAACTGCAAGTGTTCCTTGAAGATACCTTTGTTTTTTTGTTTTGCTTTTCTGTCTTTCCTCAAGCACTTTTCTTTTGCAAAAGTTTTTTCCCTCTCTGCCCCTATGATCCTATCTAAGCATCAAGATTCATGTCAGGATAGGGTCTTTTGTGTATTAATTGCCAGTTCTCCCTGCAAGTAAAAGCTGTACTTTCCTTTATCACAATCTGGTGTCAGTGGATTGACTTTCCTGTGCTTCGGGCAAACAAACCCAAGTTTGATTCAGTAACAGTGGTTTTTGTCACTGCAGTAGTGGACCAGTCGGTTATCCTCTCATCATTTCTAACAATTACTGAGCTTTTTTCTCTTTCACCGTCTTATAAAACTTTTGTATCATTTATTGAATTAGAGTTGAAACACTACTTTCAAAATAGAGTAACTTCATCAATCATGAAATAGCCAATTTTATAATTAATTTTATTAATGGACTTAGGAGAACAAGGGTGCCTAACAATATCAAGTATGGAAACATACTTAAAATGAGTCAAAATGCATTGCTTTCTGTGTCTCTGAAGTACAAAGATTGATTAAAAAGCAAAACAAACACTCATAATCCAATGAATTAGGTATTATTGTTATGGCTGAATGGGAAAGATTTTTCCTTTATTTACATGTTTTTCAAGACACGAAAGTATTTTATGGAATGTTTTGTTAGACAAAATTTTGTTTTGAAAAATATTCAATTGATATTACTACTTAAGGAATTGGACAATTGTATTATTTACAAAATTATTAATCAAATCTTATTTTATGATTCAGACACATGCACACATATATATGTGTGTGTGTGGTGGTGTTGGTTTAGTCACTAAGTCGTGTCTGTCTCTTGTGACCCTGGACTGTAGCCCACCAGGCTCCTCTGTCCATGGGATTTCCCAGGCAAGAATACTGGAGTGGGTTGCCATTTCCTTCTCTAGTACATATTTATAGTGATGTTAATAATAAAAATTATAACAGCAAATATTTACCAAGCACTTACTTTATACCAGATATTGGTAGACATTGTTGAACTTGAGAGTTAGTCTCTCAAATTTAGGTGTTAAATCATTCAATCCACACAATCACTCTGTGGGATAAGCACTTCAAATTCCCCACCCACCTGGCCTTTTTTTTCAGTTGAGGAGAGTCTCAAGAAGATTCAGAAAGTTATACAGATATATTTGTGTTCACTCTTGACATATGTTTGTAAGTGCTCTTTTGTGTTCTTTGTAAGTATAAACATACACACACACATTAACACAGTTTTGTCAAGTTTTCTGGAAGAAAGACATACCACTATTTAACTAGCATATTTTCTTCTTTGTTTTACAATGGATAAAATCCAGCTCCTGCCTTAGTTGTCTTGCCTACAATACCCATTTTTCTTCAGGAATTGTCTTTGAATTGGATGTTCTAGCTGAGAGGCTCACTGTTGTAACAGTACCCACAACCATCAGTACATTAGCTCCTACTGCTGCTGTAGCCATTGCCATTTCCAGCTCTCCCAGGAGAATTCAGTTGAAAAAAGGAAACTGTTCGTGCTAAGTGTGTGCCAGGTTTGAATATAATCTCAAACACATTCTAGCTGAGCTTAGAAATGAGAATATCTTCTGTATTTTTCAATGGGCAAAATAATAAGTTATAGAGTACAAAACCTGAGCACATTACACTAAAAACAGTGGTTTTGTAAAAATGCACACTTATTGAGAACAGAAAGGATTTCATTTGGAACATTAGTTTTGAAACTAGACTCTTCTTTCTTAAGTTTAAATACTACGAAGCCAAAGGGGCAAAAATCTAATTTAGTTACTGAACCCTGACTTTTTCCAGATTGCTCTAAATTCAACCAAGGAGTTTGGGTTAATTCAAAAAGAGGATTTTAATAGACTTCAATTTTATCTTAACATTTCCTCTCTTATCTCAAAGTCATACATGTGAATACATATGTACATGCACATACATATTTGTCTATATTCTTACTTCAGTTCTATGGAAAGTTGATTTCAAAGTCACAAGGAGAGCTTCAGGAGGATCCTAAGCCAATAGAACTGGGAGTCATGCAAGTCTTTGGAAATTACATCCTTTATCTTTTAAATGTGGTGTTATTGCTTCTGAATGAGAGTTAAAGGCTGAAACCTGCTGCTAAATAACTCTGCTCAATATGTTTGTAGGTGCAGCTTAAAGGAATCCAAGGGATTCCTCCTGGTTTTTGTGCAAGTTGTAATGCTTCATAGTCAATATGGTGAAGTCCGACACATTCCATAGAGAAGGGATGCTGCAATGAGAGCTTGAGCACAATGAGAAAGGTATAATTAGACAGTGGAATCAGAATAACTGAAAAAATATAAAGTGTAAAATAATAAAAGCAAAGCAGAAAATGGTGCATAAAGATTCTGGGAAAAGATTGAAACTAAATAAAAGACATCTTAATAATACCCAGCAAAACCACAACCTCCTGGAATTTTACATCAGAAATATTATAGCAGAGTAAACCCAAATATAAATGACTTCAATAACAATTTCAGAATCCCACCAAAAATCCATCCACACTTCCATTTATCCACTTATCATTGTAATTGGTAAACCAAATACAGTATTGTGGCTCTCTGACCATCTGAGACACCAGAAGTCAGATTTTTCTAAATCACAAAGGTATTATTAAAAGCAATATTGAAAAATTTAATGAGATGGGATAATGCAAAGAGCCCGTCTTTGTAAATGATTAAGTGACTGTTATGTTTTTATTGGGTTTGGTGATTCTGGTATGTATATTATTATAGTGGTGTGTAAAAGTGATATGAAAGGAATTACTTTCTCCTAAGGTAATTTCACCCTTTTACTTCTGAACAAAACGTGAAATAACTACTTTGTTTTACAACTCTTACCAGTCGCTCACACATTTTTCTTTGCTTTCTACATACTTATTTTCTTAAAGTTCCAAACTTAAGAGAGTTGATAAATTAATGCTCATGGCTGGGAAGTACAATTAAATTTGAGAGATATTAAAATACAGTATTAAATCATTGCAATGAATCGTACTCCTTAACATAACCCCAGCTATCAGACATATGTAGCTGTGGAAAATTGATAGCACTTCTGGTCTGAATATTTGAACCATTCCCATATCCACACCCTGTGTCTTTTCTCTGAAAAGAGTTGAGGTCTATTTGCCCATTCCTTGAATCTGGGTATAAATGGATGATTTGTTTTAGTCAAAAGGATGTCAGCAGGCTTCATATAAGCAAAGGTCTCAAAAACTACTCATGCGTTTCTACTTACTCCCTTGGAAGACTGCCATATCAGGAGATGTAGAGGAGGATGAGAGACCCAGTAGGATAGAGTTTAGTTATTAATGTTGATGGTCTCTCCAAGATCAAGCAGTCCTTACACTACTAAACAGCTGAACACAGACCCATGTAAGAACTCCAGCAGAGCCCTGCAGATATCAGCAGAGACGAACAGAATTTCTAGCCTATCTATAGGCATGTAAGAAACAACAAATAGTTGTATTGAGCCACTTAAGTTTTGGGATGCTTGTTAAGCAGCAATAGCTAACTTGTATAATATTTCAAAAATTTACAGTCTGCATCTTTAAAAACACCTTTTGCAACTTTGGTAAGGAATAGATCTTGGCCTATGTCAGATGCTACTTTAATAACATTTTAATAGTAACATATTTTATCATCCTCATAGTATATTAAAATTAACATATTAAAATTGGAAAACTGAGAAAGATAAAGATTAAGTGATTCCTCCAATATCACACATAGGTCTGGCTTGCAATCAGGAATTTGGCTTCAGAGAATTGGATTCTAGCTACTAAACCATAGTAAATAAGACTACCACCATTCTGGTATTACGTTTTTCAGGCATAGACTAAAACTACTGCTTTTTTATTTGTCAGAATTTTCTTCCGTAAGAGATCATTTTTCTATTAATTTAATATTTTTATGTAAGGCCTTGAGACAAATCCATTGGATTGTTTCCTAGGATCCAAAACAATCTGACAAATGGATAAATCTCATTTAAAAAAAATTGGCCTAACTATCTAATGAGTATGGTCTACCTTTCTAGTCCAGCATCCTATGAATATGAATTCTTATCAATATATCAAAACATAAATATTTGATCATTATTGAGAAAGGATTTTAAATCTAATCAATATGATCTTCCTCTGCTTCCAGTTTCCGTTTTGTGTTTAATTGCTTTTGAGAACACAGCTTAACTAAATATCCTAGAATATACTAGGCAAGAATCCCCCAGTTGACAGAACCCACTGGCCATGTAGCAGTGAAGCTAGAGAAACACCCATATGAGAATCTAATGGGAAATACTGACACCTGACTGACTCCACCTGTTCACCCTGACTCATTTCAGACACAGCTGAGGTGATTAACAGAATATCATGTCCACTTCCTGTGTGGGGTCTATTTCATGGCTCCAGGGATTTCCCCCTTCCTGGATTATTTCCCAATGTTTTAGGAAGATATATATTTAAACCTATGATATCACTAGGGAAGACTCAAGAAAATATCAAAAATAACTGAGAGAGTAAAGAAAATATTGGAAACAACTGGGGGAGAGGAAGAGACCTGCATTTTAAAATACAAAACTAATAAGTCTGCACTTTAGGAAGAGACCAGTTGTATGTGTAGAGCTGAGTCAGACCTTCAGTCAAATGACAGTTGATCATTCCCTCCTATCCACTGCAGTGTGGAATATGAGAGCAAAGGGACCCTCATTGGATTTAAAGGGCAATAAATATAGACCAAGTAAAAAGAAATATTTTCTCACACAGCATATAGTTAACCTGCAGAATTTCTGTCTCAGGGGTTCATTTAATTAAATAATATACACAGATAGAATTAGGTAATTTTATGACCACTGATAACATTTTCAGTGCTACAAAGTGAATATGGTAAAGGTAAATCAACTCTCATCTTTCAAGCAGAAGATCATAGTCCATAGAAGATAATAAGAATTTTCTTTCCAATTTCAAGTAACACTGGACCACCCAGTAAACCCCATTGACTTCCTTATGAGGAACAGGAGAGAAACTTGGAATTACCTTTCCTTTAATTGTGAAAAACTCACCTCCATTCAAAATATAGCATCGATGCCAAAAACATTAATGGCTGAATCCATATTGGCAAGATTTGGGGATAACTATTTTCTCTACTATGTTTTATACTGAAGTAAAGATTTATAGCAGGAAAATCTATGAAAGTGGTGAAAAATAAATTAGAGAAGTAAAGGTAGATGTGAACAGTTTCAATTATACAATAAAAAAAGTAGAGCTCCATAACCTACTGCTACGCAAAGTTTTGCCTGTTTCTAGACTGCCAACTTTGTTATTGAAATGTGAAGAGACAATTTTTTTAAGAGGAAAATGTAATGATACTATATGCAATAGTCAGCTCAGGCTGCCATTAACAAAATATCATAGACTGGGTGGCTTAAACAAAAGGAAATTATTTTCTCACAGACCTGGAGCTGGAAGTTCAACATCAGGGTGCCAGAGCGGTCGGACTCTGATGAGCTTCTCTCCCTGGCTGTCAGAATGCCACCTTCTCACTGTGTCCTCAGATGATAGAGAGAGGAGAGCAAGCTTTCAGGTGTCACTTCTTAAAAGGCCATCAATCCTATTTCCATCATGAGAATGCTTCAAGCTTTCAGGTGTCTCTTCTTATGAGGTTATCAATCCTATCCCATCACGAGGAGCCCTGTCCTCCTATGTGTGTGTGTGTGTTAATCTCTCAGTCATGTCCGATTCTTTGCAACCCCTGTGGACTGGAGTTCTCCAGGCTCCTCTGTCCATGTG
Organism: Giraffa tippelskirchi; assembly: GCF_054371585.1. Classification (NCBI taxonomy): domain Eukaryota; kingdom Metazoa; phylum Chordata; class Mammalia; order Artiodactyla; family Giraffidae; genus Giraffa; species Giraffa tippelskirchi. The sequence goes on from NC_137277.1 coordinate 111,645,592, forward strand.
ATTCTCCTGGCAAGAATACTGGAGTGGATTTCCATTCCGTTCTCCAGAGGATCTTCCCCCTGACCCAGGGATAAAACCCTGCATTGCAGGTAGATTCTTTAATGTCTAAACCTCTCAAGGGCCACATCTTCAAATACCATCAGTGAGAGTTATGGATTCAACTTATGAATTTCGGGGCACAATATTTAGTCCTTAGCACTGCATGTTTACCAAATGCTCAATTTAATTGATAGGTAAGTTTTCGTAACAATGGACAATTATCCAGCTCTAACTATGTGTCAGGCCATATTTTGGGCACTGGAGACCTAAAGGCTGAAAAAAAAAATCCATCTAGGATTGTGTTTTCAGTTTAGTTGAGGAAGTACATATACAAGTAAATTATCCTAATGCGATATTTTAAATAATGTAGGTGTACATCATAGAGTCTATAGATAACACTATTTGTATACTTAGTAATTTGCTAAGTGGGTAGATCTTAAGTGTTCTAATTAGAAACATAATAATGAAAATAAATAAAAAGGATGATAGATAAAAATAAATAACATAAAGTAAGGGTATGGCCAAAGTTTTGGGATCGCAGAGGCGAAAGAGGGAGTTAGAGAAAACTAGCATCTAGGTTGGAGCTTAAAGTATGAGTAAGAACTTGTCAGACATGAGTATTTCGGAGTTGTGGAGTTAATTGCAATTCCATAATCTGCCAAGGGGAAAGAATATGCCATATTCAAGGCACGGTCAGTAATACAATGTGGCTGAATCATATCATGAGTGACAGGGAACTGATGATATTCATCTGAAAAGGAAGACTGAAATAAAATGTGAGCCCTTTAAAATGGGCTGGTTTCTGCAGCCCATTATAAAGTCACATTTCTAGACGAGAAGATCAGCAATAGAAAAGTACTGTTAGTAAAACAGGAAAGCTGTTAATAATTGTCCTCCCATTTTCCACAAGTACTGAGGAATGTCCTGCAAAGTGACAGGTCTGCAACTTTCGCTCCCCCAGAATTTTACTGCTGCATTGATAATAAGAGAATCTGTGGCAATTACACATTTTGGGTGCATCTACACAAAAAACTAAATGTGTTGTGGAGACATGATTACCAACTGCTGGTAGTTAGGCTTCATACAATTGTTGAAAATGAAGATTGTTGGAAGTAAGTCATATTAAGAGGGGAAGTGACCAAACTGAATCAAATTGAATGGACATGGCCAACTGAAAATTCCTTCTGATTCACGTTTATACCCTAGTCACACTGCCAATAAATTGGTTCTTTGCCAGATGCTAGATTTACACATCTGTCAAGACACATGCTGGGTAGGGCATTCTTAGTTGTTTTGAAGGTTCATTACAAGGTCTGATGAAAAGAAAGGTAAATATTTCAAGTCTTATAGTTCAAGTGACTAGATAAAAATTGATTAACATTATGAGTCCTCAGAAAGAATATCAAACATTAGAGCTTTGTATTATAGATGTGGCTTGAGTTATACATATATTTATTATTATTTTTATTGATGAAATAATTTATAATTTTTCTCCTTACTGAAGTAAACTTGATTATAATTACTGGAACCAACACAACAGAATAGAAAATTAAAAATTTGTATATGTTTTTCTTCACATTAAAGCATAAAATAGAAAAGTAAGTGAAACTGAGATATTTTCGTTCTTTGTTTCACATTTGTATCTTTGAAGAAAGAAATTCTGTTGTTTTAAAGGAATGAACAATTTTAAACTATGAGACTATCAATATTAAGAGAGTCATCCAAAGAAAATTATGACATTTCGTCATCTTTTGTTCCTTTTACTCAGCCCATCTTTTTAAAGCTGTGGGTTTATTTTATTTTATTTTATTTTTTGTTATACTCAAATAAGCAAAAGCACTCTAGATCTATGTGTTTAAATAAAGCTTTGGCCATTTGGTCTATAATTTATACATATTTTTTTTTCCTGTATCAAATAAGCACCATCTGCATCCTTAACTTACTGCTATAGTTTTCTGTAGGAAACATATATATCCATTTACCCTGGATTACCTATTTATGTATTTTTTAGAAATCTGTACCTTCATCATATTTAGCTCCATCACATAAATATAAGTTTTCATATTTGTTTCTAAAACTGTAGAGCATGGTTCTAAAAGACTGAAATTTAAATGTCTAAAAATATCAAACAAAACAAAAATATTAAAGTCCTATTATGAAGCAGAAATCATATCTCACAGAGGATGTTTTATGTGTAATCTTATTCAATGATTTTTGAAGAGACTCAACTCTAATTCTACTTCCTGACTGTTGCCATACTTACCATAAGCAAAAACTTTGCAATGCTAACTGTAAAGGAATTTAGGGGTGCTTATAGGAAACTCACTTGTTACCCCTTTTAAGCATCAAATTGGAATTTATAGTGTCTATTGTCATTCTCTTTTGACTGCTTGCTTCTCTTTCTCCTATTTAAATTGTAAATGCTATTAAAGAACACAATAAGGTTATGTAATAGAATTTAAACACACTTTATTGCAACAATATAAGTTCCATGTACAGTTTTAAGCAATATGGCTGTATTTAATAATTTTACATTAGAAGCATAATTGTGGTATCAAATTAGTAATTTTCACAAAGTACTTGCATTAGAAATTTGTATGATACAATATATTTCAATTCTCAGTTGCACAGGAAGATAGCAATTTGTTTAATAGGAGGACTGGGGATACAGTTCATACCCTTAGGTCTGATTGTCGTGTTTTATACAAAGCTTAGACTCCTAGTCATAGAATTTTAGAGTTTGAGGAGACCTTAGAGATCAAACAGTTCAACAACTTCATTTTATGGGGAAGAAAATAGAAGTTAAAGGAAATTATTTAACTTAACACAGAATGTTCCTGACAAAACTGGAATGAAAAGCAGTTTTTAACTTTCTCAGGACCATGAAAGGAGGTTGGTGCAAAAGAATTAGATTTGGAAATCTCATCACAGAAACGGTACTCAAAGCCACTGGATTGGACTCAGTCACTAAGGACTTGAAGAAAGGGAGCATCCTGACCAGGAGTGGTTAACCAGAAGAGGAAGAACCAGGAAGGAAGGCTGCAGAGGAGCACCTGGTAGAATGACAAGAAAACTGAGAGAATGTGAGCTCACTGAATCCAAGAAAAGAAAGAAGGGTTGCTATCCAATGCTGCTGAGACATCAAGTAACAAACCTCAGTATAAGTGACCATCAGGTTTAGTAACATGGAAATCACTGACAACTGAGCTTGGATGGGGTGATTAGAACCAAAGCCTTTTTTATCTGAGTGGATAGAGCTGATAAAGTGACTTGGAGACATTAAGCTCAGGATGTTTTTCTAGGAAGGCAGTAGCTGAGGGTCAAGGAGAGTAAATGCATTAAGCTTCTTCTTCAAATTTGTACTCCCAGTAACACAACCCAACACCAACAAATATTAAATTGCTATAGGAAATTGGCCTGGCATATTCAACAGGCACAACACTTTGTTTTGGGATCAGAGTGAAAGTATTAGTTAACCACCCATCCTAGAATGAAATGTGTGCTAACTTTACAAAATACTATGGAATCCCTGGGGATGAAGGTTAAAGCTACATCCTCCATTCTGGTCATAAGCAAAAGTTCTAGCCAAACCCTCAGAAAATAATCAGCATTTCTCTCCATAAAACTGTCACTAAGACACTCCATATCTGAAGCAGTCCACCTTGAAGACTTGTTTCTTTTTGCAGGAGCTCATCAATATCTGCACAGCCTCAAAGGCAGCTAGGAGGCCCCTCCATTAATGAAATGTTAATGACTGAATTAGACCTGTAATAACTGAAGTAGGGGCACTGCTGTGAGTCCATTAGCATCCCCAGACCCTGCTGAGGAACAAGTAAACACTGCACACAATGAAAAAACTTTCCTGCACAAGAGTTAGAAGGGTTACACAGGTGTTTTCACATGGAAAATGACATTTCCCTGAAACAGGATTAGTTTATTTAGGAAAGCTAATCCCAGTCACTGTATTTCTTCAGACAAAAATAAAGACCATAAGATGGATGATGTACTTATTCATGAGTGTTTTGATTTTTTAAATTCCAGTATTGCACAATTGTTTTCACAAAACTTTTTAGGATAATTTACATTTGTCAGGTGCCAATTATTCCCAAGAACTATGGCCCTCATTTTCCTCTTGCCTGGTTCTTATAAGGGTTTGGTTTTGTTTTCTTGTATTCCCTTCTTTTCAACTATATATTGTTTTTATGCTTCAAGTAAATCCTACAGTTTTGCCATACCATCTATCCATGTTTAAAAAGAGGGAAAGCGTCAGAAGATTTAGGACACTTTTTTAGCCTTGATTAATATAAAATGATAGTGGAATTCACTCCTGAGATATAAATATAAATCATATGGCATATGAAGTGAAAGCTGTTATGTATTAGCATCTAGCTCAATTCAATAATATATTGTTCTTGTAATAAGCTTGAAGATTTACCATTTTTATTTAAACATATATTGTAATTCAATAATACTTGAATTGTAGCAACTTGATGGGAGTAAAAGTAATTGCTATCTCAAGTTATTACAGAAGACGGAATAGCGAAGGCTAATTCTATTAGATTTCTTTATAGTGTCTACTGTGGGCCTTATTATTTTCCCATATTCATATTTAGATCTCTAAACACAGTTAAAAATAATGTATATGTGGTCTGAGGATTGGACCTTAGGGATTACTAGACATACGCTTTAGAAATATATATACAAAAGTTACAAAAAATTAGTATCATGTTATTGAGTTCATTACACAAGATATTGTGTATCAAATAAAGTAGTTCAATAATATGTATTGCATTTTGTGTTTAACCTCAAACATCATTCCAGGTCCTCAGTTCTAGATTTACTGTTAACTAGTTGTGCGGTACTAGACGAATCCTTTAACCTTTCAGGGATTTTTTTAATCTTGTAAAAAGTTTTATAAAGGATAAGAACTATAAATATTTAAACTTTAAATTTATATAAATTTAAAATTTATATAATTATGGTTTTTTGATATATTAAACATTCAAGGGTGGAAAAGATGAGAGAGTGAATTTAAAAGGTGCATTACAAATCCATCAGTAAAGTCTGTCCACAAAAACAGAAAAGTTGTAGCAGAGGAACCCAAATTCATGGAAAAAAACAGAGTCTACATGAGCACAAAATAAATATTTTAACAGAATTCACAAACATAACAAATCATAAAGCATATTTGTTTGAACAAACTGTGCTGTAGTACAGACCTTAAGAGGTTGGATTAAAGGACAAGTGAAAATACCAGCATGCTTCTTTTCTAAAACCTAAATGCTGGTTTATTATGCAAATCAATGGCTCCTTGATTTACACATCTGGAGTGTTGTGGTTAACTTTAGACTTTAAAAATACAGACAAGTGGCACTCCCACATGCACACACATACCCACACAACATCTTGGGTTTTGAAGTTTTTGTCAGTGTTCTTATTTTATTTCTGAATTCAAAGGGAGAAATTCTGCACAGTGTTTGCAAATAGCAGGCATGACACTTGAGTCGAAATTCAGACCATGCAATGAACTAGCTTATAAAGATGAGATCAGTGATAAATAGTAACACCTTACAAAAATTATCATTTTGATTACAGCTAATGGAATGCTTTTCTTCATTCAGAACTTCCAGTCTGTAAACATGGCCTTACACTTTTAAATGGACAAGAAAGAGAAATCCATGAAGCCCAAATGGTACAGTGATAACTATGAATATATAATTTATGGATCATCTATTGAATGTATTTTCTGGAAGAGCCAAAGTTCAAGTATGGTACATACTGGTAGTATAAACACCATATGAGCTACTACAAAATAATAAGCTCATAAAATCACTCACAATAATAATAGTGAGTTTAAAGGCAATTTGAAGCAGTAGGTTATGAGCTTTGCACTGAATTCAGCATTTAAGATTGGATTTCTGTTTTTACCTGGACACCTATTGATTCCAGAATCAAATATCAAATGGCTTTTGTAATGCGAAATGTATTCCCCAGAGTTTTGTGTTTTCGTAGAGTAATGAATGCCCTATCCCTAAAGACTTCATCAGTACAAAATTTCAAGAGAAAAGTCTGAACACATCTATTATTTTCAATAACAATAAACCCCTGTTAGCAATATATGTGTAATCATCTCCTATGTCAAAGAATAGGATTGAGGTTATAAAAAAGTATAGAAAATGTCACATGTTCTAAAAGTTTGTATAATTCTCAAATGTTTACCATGTAATAGAATACACAAATATCTTTTTATTATGGAATAATAATATATGGCTTTGTTGTTGATGTTAGTTGCTAAGTCATGTTTGACTCTTTGAGACTCCATGGACTCAAAGGAGAAAGAGAAAAATTTTTGACTTGCTGCTGCTTAGTCATTCAGTGGTGTCTGACTCTTTGTGACCCCGTGAACTGTAGTCCGCCAAGCTCTTTTGTTCATGGCATTCTCCAGGCAAAGATACTGGAGGGGGTTGTCATTCCCATCGCCAGGGGATCTTCCAGATCTAGTAATCAAACCTGGGTCTCCTGCATTGCAGGCAGATACCTTGCCACCCGAGCCCCCAGGAAAGCCCATATATGGTTTATCCCACTATTAAAAATAGCATGAAATTTTCCAAAATGAGATTGATCAGGATTTGATTAACTTTGCACCCAAAGGATTGATGAAGCTGAAACATATCAGACAGCTTAGTAGAAACTCCAGGGTCCATGAAGCCCAGATGATATTCCTCCTTATTTGGAACAGAACTGGTCCTTTTTCAGACTGCTATGTGAATATTCATTGGCCCGTGCTCTTAAAAAAATTATAATGTACAAAGTAAAAATGCTAATTAATTGTAATATAGAACCACCAGCAATGACATTTTCTGTTTTCCTAATAGTATTAATATTTGTAGAATATCTCTCTAATACACTAAATTGTAGACAGAGAATAAGGCCTTTTAACTAATCAAATAGCTATTTTATTAATTCATTTATTCATCCATTCTTTTATAAAATTATATTAAGCACCTATTGTGTACAAGGTAGTTTATTTTTATGTGCTTGTGGTTTACTGCTCTCAAAAATTTTTAAGTTCAATAGGCAGTATCCATTCTTTCATTTATCCATTTGGCATATTTCCTGATATTCCAAGTACTGCTATAAATATCAGAGACAGACATGAAGATAACTGCTAGAGTGTCTACTTTCATAAGGCTCATGTGCTAAGCATGGGGAACATAAAAATTGTTCTTCAAATGCTGTAAGATATAACAATAAATGAATAAGATGGTTAGAAAAATGACAGAATGTCTGACTTCACGAAGAGTGGAGAGATGCTGGAGGAGATGGGAAGGTTAAGAACCAGTAACCAAAAGGAAACTGTGATCGGATTGTATTGGTGGTAACTATAAAACCTGTGTAATGTAGGAGTCATTGCATATACTGTCTCAGCTATTTAACAATGAAATGCATCCTATACCTGTGTTTTTACTGTGGATTATTAGTAGGTGGAGTAAGATGACTTGAGACACATAAACTTCAAAATGCCTTCAGATCACTTTACTGGGAACAAAGGAAACCTTAACAGAAAAAGGAGGTCAGGAGCACCGGTCAGAGGACAGGAAGCTGGGAAACCAGGTAATAGTGTCAGACTGTAACCTGCATGCTCGTCATTGCCCAGTATCATGTGTGATCCTCTAGGTTAATTCTACTCAGTAGAACCTGTCAGTGGTGAGAAGAACTGTGTTTTTAAGTAGAACTCCTTGTGTTCGGGCTTGGCAATTAATCAGTAGCTTACTAAAAGTATAATTACTGAATTATCAAACATTCTGGTTATATTCCAGCAAATCTGAGAGAAGTTCTGGGATGAAACAGATACAGATGGTTTCTACATCTCACTATGAGTTACCTTCTATCCAGAATTTTGTTTTTGGTGTATTTTTCTCCTTGCAAATTTGAGTTCATAAGAGCCTAATGACTATTGCTTTCTCCCTTATCTGTTACTATTCATACTTTCAAGATGCAGTTTGAATGCCAACCCAACTGACTCTAGTAGAAAGGAAGTCATGGAGTTAGTGCATCTACTGAGGATAGAGAAGCAATGGAGTAAGGTTTTTAACAACAAAAGCAAAGGCAAAGTTCTTTCCCTCTTGTACATTTCCAACAAAAGAGGTGAGCACAGCGCGATCCTCTCTATGAGGAGAAAGGGAAGGGCAAGGCAGAAAAGGACCAAGAGGAAATTTTGCACAATGGACTAGATGACTCCAAACTAGATACAAACAGCAATCCTAATATCAGAAGTTTAATGATGCTTTTTTTTAATCCTATAACTTTGGGCCAAGGGGACACATTCTGAAAGAGAAAGAAAGAGAAGGTAGCAGTAAACATATATTCTTTGCAAATAACCCATTTCCCATAGCATGTGTATGTCCAACTCTTTGCAACTCTATGGACTATAGCCTGCTATTCTCCTCTGTCCATGGAATTTCCCAGGCAAAAATAGTAGAGTGGGTTGCCATTTCCTCTTCCAGTGGATCTTCCCAATCCAGGGATTGAACCTATGTCTCCTGCATTGGCAAGCAGATTCTTTACCATTGAGCCACCTGGGAAACCCCATTTCCCCTAGTAAATCTCTATAAATAGACTAATTCCTCATAAGCTGTGAGTGGAGGAAAGGCTAACAAATAAGTTCTTACTTGGTATTGTGTTCTTTATACACATAATTTCATTTTATCTACACAAATCACTGCAAATTGCTGTCTATTTTGACATGAAGAAACTGAGGCTCAGGAATTTAGTCAGCTGAGTGTTGAACTGCTTGGCACTAAATACCCAGTCCTGCTCACTAGGCTTTATACCATATGGATTCCTGCTCTGTGGCTGTGAGCATTCTGACTGAATGGGGTTGAGGTGGGACCCAGGAGTCTATATTTTTAGTAAGCTTTCCAGGTGATTCCTCCAACCAATTAATTTTGTCAATCATAGGAACAGGGTGTGCTGATTCTCCGAGAGCAAACATCTCAGTGTGTTGAGAAAAAAGTTGTAAAGACAATACATCAAGGACACTGCTCAATAAGTAAAATAAGTTATTTTTCTGAATCGTCAGAAATATGTCTTCAACTCTACAGGGCAAGACAATGAATGAACATGCAATTGCAAAGAGAAGGATATAAATTAGAGAATCCCATGATGGTGACCCTGAGCTATACAGGGATGCGCCTTAGGAAGTCAGAAAAAATAGAATAGATGTTATAAATTTCAAATGGAAAATGATTCTTTGCCTAAGAGAGCAAAGAGAGAAAGTGAGGTGCTGATTGGTAGTATAAGATGTTAAATCCCCTTCCCTTCATTCCCATGTCAATGACTTCCTAAAAGGTGGAAAGGAAGAGGATCACTCTGATACCAAACCAAAGAAATGGAGCTGATGCCTCTGTGAAAGAGAGATATCAATTAGCCTGGGGGGAGGCTGAGTTTTGTCATATTCAGTGGAGTTACTGAGTGCTAGGAGGCTGAGCATTGAACCAAATTAGAGCTCGAAGGTCTTGCATGCCCATCAGGAAAATAAATAAAGCTTAAGGGGTTGCAAGGGATGTGAATGGATTATGCATTTTAACCCTGGAAGCTTTAGTGTTTCTATGCAATCATTATACTTCAAGGATGGTTACATGATACTTTATTTCATTTTAATTTTGTTAGACATCTGTGGAGAGGGTGTTCTTCAGTTATTTCTGGGAGGATGCAGGAAGAGGAAGTGTCTCAGCCTTCTCTTTACAGATCCCACTCATCTTTTTTAACAAATCTCCATCAGATCCTCTCGAGGCTAAGACTATAGCCAGTAAAGCCAGCTCATAGAGGCTTCCATCACTTCAGGTCAACTGGACAGGAGCAGACAGGGACTATGACAACACTGAAATCACAGCCATGAAAATGTTCATGAAGCAGCTCCCAACTTTGCCTGCAATTACAATGTCCAAGCCGCAGCTCAGACTAATTAATTCATAATCTCTGGCCTTGAGGCTCAGGCATTAGTATATTCAAAAGTATCCAAGATGATCCAAATAACTGGCAAGTGTTGAAAACCACTAGTGTGAGACTTTGCCTGTTGCTCTCAGAGGTTAAAGATTTTATCAACATACTACAATGGAAAAAATGGGATTTAGTGAAAATGACACCCATAAATATAGTTAGCAGTTATTTATTTGTTTCAAAAACAGAATGTATTCAGGCATATCATTCTTTCTCTTCTAAATCAATTTTATTTCTTATGTCCGATTTAAATATGTTAAAAATATTTCATGTTATCCAGCAAGAAATGAATTAATGTTAAAGAAATTAAATGACCATGCATTCATGACCAGGTCATCATTGGTGAAGGTGGCAATTACACAAGTAGTACCTACACAGAAAACCTCTACTATCTAGGAGATTTAGTATTATAAAATTTAAAATAAAAATAAATTTTTAAATACTAATAATCATTAATTCAGTCCACAGTTCTGGATCAACCGTTGACCCAATTTCATAATGTCACAGGGAGAGAGACTCCAGCATGATCTTTTGTACCCGATTTATTGGAAAACTACATTTTTTTCTCTCTCTCTGTTTCCGCTCTTCATGTGTTTGTTGTGTTAAGTTTTTTCGATGGAAGACTATTACAAAGAGGTCTGGTAAAAGATAACATAGTATGGATTAAAAACAATTTCGATGAACATTGGGGTACACGCGTCTCTTTCAATTCTGGTTTCCTCGGTGTATATGCCCAGCAGTGGGATTGCTGGGTCATATGGCAGTTCTATTCCCAGTTTTTTAAGGAATCTCCACACTGTTCTCCATAGTGGCTGTACTAGTTTGCATTCCCACCAACAGTGTAAGAGGGTTCCCTTTTCTCCACACCCTCTCCAGCATTTATTGCTTGTAGACTTTTGGATAGCAGCCATTCTGACTGGTGTGAAATGATACCTCATTGTGGTTTTGATTTGCATTTCTCTAATAATGAGTGATGTTGAGCATCTTTTCATGTGTTTGTTAGCCATCTGTATGTCTTCTTTGGAGAAATGTCTGTTTAGTTCTTTGGCCCATTTTTTGATTGGGTCGTTTATTTTTCGGGAATTCAGCATGGGATGGGGAGGGAGGTGGGTGGGAGGTCCAGGAAGGGAAACACATGTAAACCCATGGCTGATTCATGTCAATGTATGGCAAAAACTATTACAATATTGTAAAGTAATCAGCCCCCAACTAAAATAAATAAATTTATAAAAATAAAAAAAAATAAAAAAAATAAAAAATAAATCCTTGGCTGAGCAAGTGTGCAATGCCCATGAACCTCAAAAAAAAAAAAAAAAAAAAAACAATTTCGTCCCTAGATGTTCAGATTTCTCACCCAAATGGTAAGGAAAGTATCAGATATAGGACTTTGAGGCCCTTTGGCACCATGTACTTTTCAAAGAAAAGAAATCTGAATTAGGAGCCAAGTGCTAGGATAAGTAAACATGCATTGGAGTTAACAACTTGTGCTCTCTTGAACAAATCATTTAACCAATTTCTCTGACATCAACTTTTTCATCTGTCCACTAAAGGGCTTGGATGACACTGAAAGGCTTAGTTCCTTTTAACTTGGACTTCTTTGGAATAATTTTAGATCTGTGACCTATGGAAATAATTGTGTTATGAGGAGTTTGATGGCGATTCATTTCATTTGTTATAAATCAAATGCAGAATGAATAAACAAGTTATGTAGGATTCCCAGAAGAGACTGGAAAACATTGCTTTCCTGTAACTGTGCTTTTTATAATTGCAGGTTGCACAAATTTCCATATTATTTCAGTTGCAGAAGGTCTGTTCAACATTGATTTAGAGCATTCACATTACATTAAATATGTATGTTCCATGAAATGACATTATATGTACATATAATTAAAGATTCTGGTGTGTGTTTTTGGATAAAATGTTGTTGCTGCAATAAAAAAAAAAAAAAAAGGAAAGAAAGAAAGGGAAAAAAGGCTGAATCCCAAAGCAAACAAAACCTCAAACACCAAAAACTGCATAAATCAGAGCTTAAAATCTGACTGGTAACAGCAGGACCAGATCTATGAGTATAAACTGAAGGAGGTGTGGTTTCCAAACCTACTCAATCCGCTTGTATACACAAAGCTTGAATTTATTGGGCTTTGCAGCAGTGACCATTTGCTTCTATGGCTCAACTTTTGTTTCCTTGAGGGTTTCCCAATCTGTCTCCTTGAGCAAACTGCACGAGATGTGAGTTTTTGGTCCAAGCCATTTGCATTCCTTTTAGTCTTTCTCCTTTTAAGGTAAAATGGGTTTTAATTCATGTTAATGCCAATGAAATTTGGCATGTTCTTGTTCTAAGGCACAGTTTCTTTCCATATTGTTTTTGTAAGATGCATGCATGCATGTGTGCATGGTCATGTCTGACTCTTTATGACCCCATGGTCTGTAGCCCAGCAGGCTTTTCTGTCCATGGGATTTCCCAGGCGAGAATACTGGAGTGGGGCTACCATTTCCTACTCCAGGGGATCTTCCTGACACAGGGATCAAATCTTTGTCTCCTGTGTCTCCTGCACTGGCAGGCAGATTCTCTATATATTTGAAAGTCAGAAGAATCAGGCTTAAAGACTTTGAAAAGTCATCTGAGCCACATTCCTGCCTTCATACACATATCTCTAGAACAGAGAAATTAGCTTTTCGAAGCTGTCCCCCACTTACCCTGCTGAAAAAAGCCAAGCTTCATTTGAACAAATCATTTTAAAGGATGTCAGTATCTACTTATTCCTAGCACCTAAATGGTGGTCAGGAATATTGGACCATATGGAATGACAGGCCTGGATTGGAGGCAAAGGAGAAAAACACTCTTCCATGGCTGCCACTTTGACCTATGCTACATATGTGAGATTTATGCTGATAAGTGATTCACATCTTCTGATCCGCTCGGTTTCCCAGAGCCAATTTGTACATTTTGTGAATGTTAACATGATGCTGCACGTAACTTGGTGGTTCAAAGATGTCAGCTGCATATACTGTGCTTATGCTCTAGGTCACAGGCCTTGGAAGGGACGTGCTTGCAGCTATTGGATAAAAACGATAACTCTTCCTACATAGTAATTTTTAGTAGTATGCTGAAGTATTTTTTGTTTTTTTACTATGTTTTAGGCTATCTTGTTGTGGATTCTGTCACTTCAGTTGTGTCTGACTCTTTGCAACCCTGTGGACTGTAGCCCACCAGGCTCCTCTGTCCATGGGATGCTCCAGGCAAGAATACTAGAGTGGGTTGCCATGCCCTCCTCCAGAGGATTCTGCTACTTCAGACCTATTAGAATCCAGAGTCAAACTAATGCTGATTTTCAGCCATGCTTTCATTTAGGGTTACAAGCAGAAAATTAAAGTCCTTGGCTTCTCTCCTTCCTATCTGGATTCAGATTCCTGTTTGAATTGACCTCTTCTCCAAACATTTGCATCAGAAAAAAATTACAAAGTCTCTAAAATAAAATGCATATATGATAAAAGAGTATATGAAAAAATTCAGGTCTTTTGCCTGCCTTTTATTGAACCTCTTATATACATAATAAGAATATCCATTAACATAGGAAAAAATTCAAACTATGTATTGATTTTGTAGATAAACATCACCTGTTTTATCTTTCAGTCTCATTTAAAAAATTTAGTTAAATAATCTGCGTTTGTCACTGTGACTAAAATTTGAAGCTATACATATACATATATATATATATATATATATGTATGGAGGAGGAAGTGCCAACCCTATATGGCAACCCACTCCAGTATTCTTGCCTTGGGAATCCCATGGACTGAGGAAACTGGCTGGCTATAGTCCATAGGGTCACAAAGAGTCAGACATGGCTGAAGTGACAGCACGCATGCATACATGTGTGCATGCACACACACACACACTTATATATATTTGTATGTATACACACACAAACACACACATATTTTCTCCATAGGACAGGAGATCAATGATATTAGAACATCTGACCTACTGTACTCTGAATTGAAGAACTTTTAACTGTTTGGTCTGAAGGCAAAGAAGTAGTTTAGCTCTGAGCAGGCACCATTTTTTTAAAACTCAAATCACTTTTTCTCTTTGAGATATTGTTTCTTATATATTTCCATGTCTAAATGTCTCTTATTTTTCAAAACAGTGAAATTGTCACCTTTTCCGTAAATCAGTTTGGCTGATGTTGACAGACTAAAACAATCTTCCTAAAGACTCCTATAGTAATGTATCTATCTGTATTCTTTTCATATTACCTCTTGCTTTTGGTTTTGTTTTGTCTCTGTGTGTATTTGGAGAAGGCAAATAATCTGTGCTTGTCACTGTGACTAAAATTTGAAGCTATACATATATATATATGGAGGAGGAAGTGGCAACCCTATATGGCACCCCACTCCAGTACTCTTGCCTGGAGAATCCCGTGGACGGAGGAGCCTGGTGGGCTACAGCCCATGGGGTCGCGAAGAGTCAGACATGACTGAGAGACTTCACTCTCACTTTTCCCTTTCATGCACTGGAGAAGGAAATGGCAACCCACTCCAGTATTCTTGCCTGGAGAATCCCAGGGACGGAGGAGCCTGGTGGGCTGCCGTCTATGGGGTTGCACAGAGTCGGACACAACTGAAGTGACTTAGCAGCAATAGCAGCAGCTGTGTGTATTTAAACAAAAAGTTCTTTGAAATCATCATCATCATCCTTATTCATCTCATCAGTTTTAAAATTTTATACAATGCCTGGCACAATGTACTGAATAGTGTAAATACTTAATGTACATTTTTGAACTCAGGAAAGGTAGAGATATAACACTGTTTATCTGTGTTATAGTGTGACAGTACTTCTTAACATTGTTTCCACCCCAAAAAAGGAGAAACAGTTTGTTCTTCAGGATTTTGCATCCTGCTCCAACCTCTAATTCTGAATTTAGATAAAAATCTGGCTCCTTTTGAGTCAAGAATTACTTTGTTTCATTCTCTGTTTTCTTCAGAGTTTTGAGTTACTGTGAAAATTCCCTGGGATCCTATCAGATGTGCAGTGACAGCAAACTCTTATAAATGGCCACTACAGATATTTCTAGGAATTAATCCATAGTATCCTGAGCTATGTCAAGTAACAGAGGATCATCCACAGGCCAAATAATGAGATTATAACCAGGATTTCCACTTAACAACAGCCCAACAAACCAACATTGTCCAGAATACACATATGGTTAAGAATACAATGGCTGCCTTTGTTTCTCACAGAAGTCTTCTGTGTGATCAGGGCTCTCTGAGTGAACAGTCACCAGGCTCTCAAAATCAAAAGTTTATTTTATTTTTTGTAATCCTTAGGTTAGAGAAGAACATTAGCATATATCGACTTTATCAAAATATAAAGAAAATTTAGGTATACCATACACTCATCAGCCACTTGAAATTTGGTCCTAAGCTATCATAGTTCTCATCTGAATTTCTCCTGAAAGCCTCATTGCTTAAAAATTGTCAATATGGATCTAAGATAATAAATAAAATCTAAATATGAAAAAGGAAAAGATTAATCATTTTATTAAATTTTTGAAGTCTTTAACTCATAAGAACAATGACAAGGTACATATCATACTAGGTTAAATTATTTGCTACATTTAATTGATACAGTCATATAATCTTACATATAAAGTGTTTGTACAACTCAATAAAGTAAAGATTTTAAAACTGATTAAATATCAGTAGGCAATTCATTATAAGATTACAAATAGGCAATACATTGAAAAGGCAACCCATTTGAAAAGGCAACTCATTTCTGTTTAAATAAATTGACTTTTTAAAAAAGCTTCTTTTCAACTATCAAGTGAAAAATATCATAAAACTTGAAAATTCTAGAGCTAATGTGGTTGTAATCACCTTTATAATGACAATAAATCCTAAAATTGAATCTACATGTCCTTTGACTCAGCCTTCCTACTTATACCTATGGCTGATTCATGTTGATGTTTGGCAGAAACCAACACAATTTTGTAAAGCATTTATCCTTCAATTTAAAAATAATTAAAAAAATATACCCACAATACAAGCACACATATGAAAACTATTATAGTATTATGTGTAACAATACAAATTTTTGATGAACCAAAGTGATAAATTAAAAGTGGAAGTCGCTCAATTGTGTCCAACTCTTCTCATGGATAGTCCATGGAATTCTCTAGGCCAGAATACTGGAGTGGGTAGCCTTTCCCTTCTCCAGGGGATCTTCCCAACCCAGGGATCGAACCCAGGTCTCCAGCATTGCAGACAGATTCTTTAGCAGATGAGCCACAAGGGAAGCCCAAGTATATTGGAGTGGGTAGCCTATCCCTTCTCCAGCAGATCTTCCCAATCTAGGAATCAAACTGGGGTCTCTTCCATTGCAGGAGGATTCTTTACAAACTGAACTATCAGTGAACCGCACCCCCCCCACCAAAGTGTCCATCAGTGGGAAGAATTAAAATAACTCATTATATATTCATATGATGCATGGATATGATATGTGAATAATGTGAATATCATAAGTTTATCTTAAAGATTAAGCTAGAAAACTTGAATATATTAATACATGAAGAAAGTATGTTGAAGAGCAACATAGATAGCATAATTTCATTTTCTATAAAAATCAGGAAACTATTAATGTACGTATACAAATAAAAATTAAAGGGATATGTATAAATCTTCTTGAAAAGGAATCTTTTCATGAAGTAGAATTATTGAACACATTCAATATCTATAATATATTTGTCTATTTGAATTTTGCACACATTTGTATTATTTGTTTTAGTCTGAAAACAATATATGTATTTGTTCAAGGAATTTAAATAACATCTAGCAAAGTGCTGTGAACGTTAAATTGCTACAATTTATAAGAAATATATTTAAAAATGAACCTTTTAAATGATCGTTGGATGAAATATTTAGTAGTTTAATGCATATATTTTAGGGCAGTAATCTGTGGCAAGATACCCAACAATACTATTAAAGAATTAATAGAACACTTACTGTTTAAGATTTTTAACATTTAATACTATTTTTTAAAAATCAGTAAGGTATAGTTAAACTCTCTTCTTATAAAATTAAGATCATTTCTCCTACTAAGTGTGAACTTAGAAATATGTTGTGTCCTATGATAAAATCTCAAGTACTCAGAAAACTGATTAAAATATTTTTCAAAAACTCTAAGAAAAGACCAGTGTTATTCTTCAAATCTTTCATAATGATTACTCTCTTGATTCACTGTATTTTAGTCACAATGTACACCAATATTAAGAAAAAACAAAACTTAAAATCTACAGATGCTTTTGAAAAATCAAGTAGGGGTATTATTTCACTCTCCCTAAAACTGTATTGCCTTCAGTGGCTGATGACTTTTAAGTTGACTTTTAAGTTGGCAGAGGTTATCATCATTCTTAAGGAAGGCATAGATACATTGTACAATTAATATTCTCTTTGGAATTAGTCTATAAGTAGAACAGTATTCTACCTTTTTTAAGGCCAGACTTTAAATAAATTGGACTTCCCTGGTGGCTCAGATGGTAAAAGCGTCTGCTTACAATGCAGGAGACCTGGGTTCAATCCCTAGGACAGGAAGATCTCCTGGAGAAGGAAATGGCAACCCACTCCAGGACCCTTGCCTGGAAAATCCCATGGATGGAAAAGCCTGGTAGGCTACAGTCCATGGAGTCTCAAAGAGTCGGTCATGACTGAGCGACTTCACTTGCACTTTAAATAAATTTAAAAAAAGAAATGTTTTGACCAGTCTTTTGCCTCAACAGGATTTTATAAACCTCAAAAATATATTTAAATACATGTAAAATGCAATATAATACTCAGACTTTAATATAACTTCAAAAGCTTACCAAAATAACTTAATATTTTAATGAAAATAGGTATGCCAAATATTATAATGCTTTTATAGTCCAATGGGGAAAATACCTTCATATATTTAATACTTTTTAACCACAAGATAACAGGTGATTTTCACTTAAATACTGTCTCTGAGACAATAAAATTATAAAACAGAATGCAATCTCTATTGGGTAGCATTATCCTTTACTCAATCATTAAACAATGAGAAATATTGGGCTGTTTTTGTTATGGATGAAGAAAATGCTTTTGGAAGCAGATAAACATTTATCCCTGCTGGAAGCTCCTTCAGTGGTAATGCATCATTATGCCTGACCAGCCCTAGAAACCTTGGAAAGACAAAATATGTACATACTGGTTGTTAAGCATATGTGATATGTTTTGCCTTGTCACTTGGCAACCAGAAGATTTTTGAACTTTGCTAAAATCCAAACTTTTGAAACTCTTAAGCTGCTTAATTTTTATATTCATAGAATGTAACTCAAGGTAGTTTTTGTTAGGAAAACAAATTGACTTCTTGGGTCGTGATAGATTTTGTTTAACTTAGTTTTGTTGAACTTAATTGTTAGGCATGACAACTTCAATTCCAATGCTAGTTATTTAGACCTACATGAATGGTTGATGAATTTTAAAAGTCACGTCAATTTCATGTCTTTATCATGACTTGATGTAGCCATGAAAGTGAAGTAACCACAGACCTGAAATCAGAGGATGAGTGTTCTAATCTTGCTTAGCTGTGTTATTTAAACCAGCTTTAAGACTTCAGAAAAGCACATAATCCCTCTGGTCCCAGTTTCTTCATTTATAAATTAAGAAGATTCTCTGAAAAAGTTCAAAGAGTCTTAAAAAGTGTTTGAGGTATATATTCCTTCTTTTGGAGGAATGCAAAAGATTTTCAGTCTAGTGATGGGTGACCACATAAGCCTCTCATTTTTACTCAGTCAGTTCTTGACCTCACATCCCATCACCTAAACCTCCAGAATGCTCTGATATATACCTTGTAATTCTAGAATATAAATCCTATGAAAAAGACAATGGAAGTGTCACAAACTTTTTTGAAGTATTTCTAGGTTCATTATTACTGTTCACCATCAAAGATATCGAACCATTTTTTCTTTTATTTCTTTTAAAACTTCTCCATCCTTCTGCCTTATTCCATTTCCAAAATGTGCCAGGGGTAAACCACACTACAGTATTCCAATTTAACTTGGTTACCTGAATTTTTCATAAACAATGGACCCTCCTGAACGAACTAAACTATGGAACCAAGTGACTGTAATTGATAAAACTTCTATAAATACAGCTTTATAAGGCATCTAAATTGCATCCTCGAATAATACTTCATATAAGGATGGATATTTTCACTGTCTTTAACATCCAGGTTAGTGATGTTATATCAATGACTGTGACATTCAAAGGATATGGGGCCCAGAAGCAAATAATTGTCACTGGAGACCATCGGCCTATGGCAAAATAGACATCAGAGCGCTACATAATTTGTGTTTGTTCAGAGAAAGACTATTCAGAATTTTATTATCCTAATGATAAAAAAAAAAAATTGTTCTTGCGACTTGTTCCAGTAAAAGTGAAAAATATTCTTAAATGCTAAAACAATAGTAGCTCCTTTGGCGAGTGATGCGCCACTTAGTAATAATGCAGCACATTTTGAACAGATCTGTAGTTTTTCAAAGACAAACATCAAATAGAAAGAAAAAGGTTATGTCACCTTCACCCTCACAGTACTGTCATTTATATGCTATCAGCTCATTAAATTCACATTAGGATACTCCATGGGACTTGAGTTGCTATTAGTGCACCTAAAATGGCATAACAAAATCTCAGTTCACTTTAAGAGAGATGGCATTGCGACATTTTGTATTTCATCACTGAATTATTACAGTCTCAGATGCATTCTGCTGTGATGGTAATGGAAGGAGGAGCGCAAGAGAGGAAAGCTGTCCATTTGTTGTTCCCCAGGGAGAGAAAAAGCAAAGTTTGATTAAAAAAAATTTAAGGAAGTGAAAGTAAAGCATTAACAATTTAACCCCTGTATCTAGGCTGAAAATACACAAGAAAAGGCAAATGTTACATTTTGAGAGAGGCCCTAGGGAAATTAGAGTAAAGCAAAAGTACAGAATGCCACAAGATTTTGGTTGGTTAGTTGGTTTATGGTGACAGGTGGATGACCTTCAGATTCCATGCTACCTTTATAAAGTTCTTCCTGGTAGCACAGCACTGTCCTTTTCTATTATATGCTCACTGATTCTATCTTTGTGAAAAAAATATGGGTAGCCTCTCAAAGGTAAATGATCCTGTGACAAATATTGTGAATATTGATAGTTTTCTCCATGATAAGAGAAGACTTTTATGTTGACAGAAGCTATTGTCTCCTATTCTGACTTCTATGTTCCCATGCAAGATTTTATGAGGCAATTTTAGCAGCATTTGCAATGATCAGATGGTGAATTTGTCAAGAAAAAAGTCACCAGTGGAAGAAGCCTGGCTTAGCCACGATTTACATATGAAACCAGGATTAGTGTTGCTTCCAAAAACCAGTACACTTAGGGGAATTTTGCAAATATTCAACCAAAAGAAATAAGCAGAATGTGTGTCTGGTATAATATGTTCATATAATGAAATAGAGATATAGACATATTTATTGAGATGAAATTTTGTAATAGCATAGCACACTCTCGTACAAAGATGATTTCTTAGTCACTTATATCACTACTTGCACAATATTTAAAATTGTAGTTGTGCAGGCATTTTAGGCTTCATGACTCTTTCTTCTTCATCACCTGTTACGCAAAGTAAAATATATACTGAATATGTGGAAAAATGAATACTGGTTGCTTGATAGGAAACATGGGTTGTAGTTGGAACTCTGTTGCTGAGTGTGTGGTTGGTAACTCCAATCACTTGAATACAGGTTTTCTCATCTAAAAGAATGTTAAACTAGACTATTATTTAAGATTCCCTACAATTCTAAATCTCTGTGTGTTATAGAACAGAGCAGAGTGTTGGGAAAAGAGACTCAACAGGAGTCTGGGGTATTGGTCCTTGAAAACTGAAGTGACAGTGTTAATCACTCAGTCTGTCCGACTCTTTGTGGCCCCAAGGACTGTAGCCCACCAGGCTTCTCTGTATAGCGGATTTCCCAGGCAAGAATACTGGAATGGGTAGCCATTCTCTTCTCCAGAGGATCTTCCCAACCTAGGGATCGAACTCATGTCTCCCATTTTATGGCAGATTCTTTACTGTCTGAGCCACCAGGGAGACTGTCTATCTGTTAGCAACCTGATATCTAAATTACTCAAGTCATTTATTTAGTGCAGGCCTTTGTTTACCTTTTCATAAAATAAATAAAAAATAGTTTTTGATCTCTGAAACATCCTGAGATCTAAATTCTTTGTTTTTCATTTTTAATTCTCCAATCCCTTTCCAGCTCTATCACAGTTTTACCTTGTGATATTAAACAAAGTATTAAAGCATATGGGCTTCCCTTGTGGCTTCCCAGTATACTGTTGAGAGTTTAGAAAATGTTGCTCGATTCCAAATGAACAGTTGCAGCTCTCAACTAGCTGCAAACTTGTAAGGCACCTAGGTTTATCTCTGCCTCTTTAATACCACAGTCTTCCAAAACTTTTTAAACTCTTAACCTCAGCTCAATTCAATCATTAGGTTATCTGCCTAACAGCCATAGCTATCCCAGTTCATAACCATCCTAATAATATAAGGAAAATGAGATCCACCCAGGATAGATGACTTGTCCAAG
The DNA here is from genome assembly GCF_054371585.1 of Giraffa tippelskirchi. Taxonomy (NCBI): domain Eukaryota; kingdom Metazoa; phylum Chordata; class Mammalia; order Artiodactyla; family Giraffidae; genus Giraffa; species Giraffa tippelskirchi. The sequence continues at coordinate 111,667,277 of NC_137277.1, forward strand.
GTGACATAGCAGAGAACTAGGATCAGGGTAGACTCTTAAGTCTAGTGACTTTCAGCACGATGCTTGCCCAGCCAGTGTCCTACTGAATTAGGTTTCTCACCTAGTGTCTTTTTATCAGCTTTCACAAGGCCACAGCAGGGTGAATTCTTTGAGGGAGTTTTGTATTCACTACAAAGTAAGTTGTTATTATAAAATGATAGGACTCTAAGATATGAAGAATCAACCGGCGATGAGAGAGAATCTTTCAAGGGAAGCCAGTTCATTTCCGGTATCCTCTGAAATGAGTGAGCAATAGATAGTTGTTTGCTCAACCTGAGAGGGTGTTCTGATCCATATTTAATGCAGGCAATGTATGCTCAACATTGCACACTAACTTCTCTTTTTCTTTATATCCTCAAGTCAACTGCAAAGCCTGGGCATAAAGTAGAGACCTTATAAGCATGTTCTGTATTGAATCATTAAATATGATCCTTTCAGAATGAGGCCAGTGTTTGCAATTGTGGTCCCCTCAGGTGTTTTTTTTTTTTTTAAGAAAAAAAATGTGTGTGTGTGTGTGTGTGTGTATGTAAAATCTCCGCATCAAGCAATGACAGAGTTTAGTTATGTAGCCAACACATTGATGTGATGCTCTTCAAATAGAAATTACCCTAAAATATACGAATATGGTCATTAAATGTCAGCTTGTGAGTTGAAGCTGACTTCATTCAACACAAAACAAATGATATTAGCCATTTGTAGAAGTAACCCTCCCAAAGAGACTAAGAGACTATTTTACATGTCTTGATGATGAGATAAATAGGTCTCCTAAAATTGAGCAAGGAGCCTACAGAACTTTCCCAAAACCCAGTGGAGACACATTAATCTGAAATGTAAGTAATGAAAGATAAGCTAGAAAGTAATTAATTGTGTGAAATACCCATCATAAAGAAATGTTATAATGGAATATTTTGTTAACTAATCAGGAGTATCATTTTGTTCTGTGGGTTTGTTTTTTTTTAATACAGACTAAAATCTGTCAGTGCTCACTCAGAAAAGACTCAGAAGGAAGGTAGCTGGGTTGGTGATGTTGTTCTTAACTTCTTGTCAGGTATAAACCTAAAAGGGAGAAGGATGCAGCAGTCTGCCACTAATTGAATGTAATATTCCCCAGTATCAGCCAGTTCTCTTTATTTTGATTCTTGACTCACCATAAAACTCCTGCTCTTATTTTGATCTCCCAGGAAGACTCCCCTCTCCTCCGCCCCCACTGGGAAGGTGCATGTTCTTGCCAGTTGATGCAAGTGTTCTTTTGTGTAGTGCAGTGCAGTGTTCTGTTTAAGTGAATAAATTGGCATTTTGGTTCATAAATCTGTTTACTGTAAGCTGATTTAATATTAATCAGAGTCTGACCATCCCTGGGAAAACTGATAAAATAGTGCTCCTGAGTAGGCAAAGCCAAGGCCCACACCCGAGTCTGAAGTAACAACCGCAAACATTATTTATCTGTCACATGTTTCTATTGGAAGCAGCACTTCAGTCAGTCTCTCTCTTCACTCTTGGTAATTAGAAGTGAGATAAGTTCTTAGGATGAAGACTCCCAAGATGAATAGGACTAGTGCATAACATATTCATCTCTCAGAGATTCACAATGTATTTTACATCACGTGTGCATACTCAGTCACTAAGCCATGTCTGGCTCTTTGCAACCCCATAGACCATATCCCACCAGGCTCCTCTGTCCATGGGATTTTCCAAGCAAGAATATTGGAGTGGGTTGTCATTTCCTATTCCATGGGCTCTTCCTGACCCAGGGGTCAAACCTGCATTTGCTGCATTGGCAAGTAGATTCTTTACCACTGTGCCACCTGGGAAGCCCATTTTGCATCATAATGGATTGTAAAAGATACATCTGATTAATATTGTGCAAACCAATGTTTCTCTATACCCCAGCATTTTTATGTGACCTATATTAAGCTTTCTGGGAATGTACTGTGGAGACTCTGGGGGATGTGATAGCCCTAGGGATCCTGAAGAATACCTGGGAGCAGAGCTTCTCATCTGGGATTTCTATTTCATTTGCACCTAGATAATAAGGAAAATTTTTCACTATATAAATCCCAATAAGAGTAATGTCTGGCAATGTTAAATTAGTTTCAAGTGGAACCTGCATTGATTTGCTTCACAATAGCACTAGGAAGGGACTTCACATTGACATTCTTCTGTTTACCTTTCTTTCTCAACAAAGAACCCACAATATGTATTTAGGGTAGTCCTAAAATATTATTTAGAATGGTTCGGCTACTGAACTTTATTAGAGTAAAAAATATACAAAATCACGGGACTTCCCTGGTGGTCCAGTGATTGGGACTTTGTCTTCCAATGCAGCAAATGTGTGTTAGATTCCTGGTTGGGGAACTGAGATCCCACATGTAACAAATTCAAAAAAAAGACTTTGAAAATGGTCCACATTAAAAAAATCTAAAAAAGAAAAAAACAAAATCAGTCATCTAATACTGTGCTGGACTCCAAGGGGCACCCAAGAAACATCAGCCCTCCTCCCTATCAGAGTTCTGAAAAACAATAAGGAACTAAAATAAAAGAATGGCAGGTGAAATCCACTTATTACCTTATTTACTGATGGAGGCCAGGTGGGAGGGGCTTGATTAGATTGACAGCCACTTGTACCTGCCCAATGAATCTTTGGACTTAGGTTGAATTATTTACTTGGGCTCAGCAAATTGGACTGGACAGGTGGAGAAAAGGCCTGCCACTGGTGGAGTAGAAAGACTGTGTTCTCCCTGTGGGGAGACAGGGTTGGAGCTGCCCCGAAAACACCTACTTATTCCTCAAGTGCCTCCATCCAGAGTGAGTGAGCAAGGCGATGTAGAGAAAGTCTTCCTCTAGGTGGAGAAAAAATCGGGAACAGAGAATAAATTCTTTCTAACATATGATTTCTAGTGGCCAGAAACCTGAAATATAAGACCTAAAGTGTGAGTGAGTGAAAGTTGTTCAGTTGTGTCTGACTCTTTGTGACCCCATGGACTGTCCAGTCCATGGAATTCTCCAGGCCAGAATACTGGAGTGGGTAGCCGTTCCCTTCTCCAACGGATCGTCCCAGCCTGGCAGTAGAACGCAGGTCTCCCGCATTGCAGGCAGTTTCTTTACTAGCTGAGCCACCAGAGAAGCCCATAATACCTAAAGTAAACGTTAAAAGGAGAAAAGAAAAAAACAAACTAGGATTTAAATGCAGTGCTATACTCCTAAAAGACACAGCTGACACAAATTAGTTACCTGGACAAGAGAGTTGTGTAAATGTGCCCATGGCCGGACAAGAGGAAAAATGACAAAAATAGAATGAGATAAGAACTTTCATGGAGAGAGAAATTTAAAGGGATTCTTCTACTTTCCTACCAGTAATGCACTGATTCAGAAGCAATGACTTTTAAGTGGTATGTTTTCCTAGGATTTATATACCATTCTTTTTGTCTTGGTTTGTTTTCATCACATTTACTCTGTTTTCACATCATTCAAAGAATCACTGGTGTGCAAATTAGGGATTGTAAAAATCTGAATATTAAATGTTTCAGCTTAGACTATTGAGTTTTCTAAAATTAACTGAAGTGTCACCTTAAATGGCAGTCAGATGAATGATTTTAAAAAGTGGTCACAGATTTACAAGTCATTTCATTAATCATAACAAATTTTCCTTCTTTGTGTACCGTGCATATTTTTTAGTCTTATGCATCTCCATATGCTCAGTAACCATTTATTATGTCCCTGATTATAACATGCTCTGTACTATAATCTAAAATTCAAAATTAAATATGACACAGTTTTGTCTTTGAATCTTTTTGATTCTCATAGGAAAAGAAGAAATCACCGATAATCATATAGTATGAGAAATTCCTAGGTAGTGCTATCTATAAGATGCTGTGGGAGACATAGCATCAATGTTAGACTGATGTCAAGAAAATTGGTCAAATGGTGCTTGAGCTCAGGCTTTCCTTTGTTTTTTTCTAACTTTCATTTTAGTGTAATTTCAAGCAGGTTGGTTGTGAATCATTCAGCAGTAAATTGAAATCATGCCTCTTTATATTAATATCTGTGTGTTTCCAAAAAACAGAGATATTCTCTTTCATTAGAACACTGCTATGATCAACACTAGGAAACTGAACACTGAGACATTTATAGAGAACTATTACCTAATCCACTATCCAGATTCAGATTTTGCTGATAGTTCTAATAATTTGATGTGTTAATTTCCTCTTCAGTCCAAGATCTCTTCTGGAATCACTTGCTGAAATTAGTTGTCATGTCTCTTGGGCTCCTTCTTCTCAGTCTTTAGCTTGACCTTGATATTTTAGAGAGATACAGGACAGTTATTTTGTAACTCATTTTGGGTCTGTTTGATGTTTGTAATTTAGATCATGATTCTGTCAGGATTACCAAAGGAGTTATGAGATGACCTTCACTCCTTTGGTAGTCTGTGATGTCTCCTTGTTCTACTATTTGATCATTAGGTTAAGGGGCTCTTCATTAGGTCACTACATTGTGAAGCTACTCTTTTTTTCTGTTGCAAGTAAGAAGTATTAATGATTGTGGCAGGAGAAACTTGGGCAGTTAAAAACATTTCATTTTACAAATATTTCTCCATTTTTTTAAGTGTGATAAATAAACCTGCTATGGAAAGTGCTAGAGTAATTTTCTGTTTGTACTGCATCATCAGGGAAAGTTTCACTGATAAAGTGATAGTGAATTAGAAGAAAATAAATGTCCTTAATGTGGAAATCAATTTGAGTCGGAAAAGTTTTTCTTGGATAAGTTAGAATGTGTAAATTAGAGTACTCAATCAAAAATAAGTTAAATAATGGAGGTTTTATTATCTCTTGTAAGAGGTCTAGAGGGCTTCCCAGGTGGTGCTAATGGTAAAGAACCCACTTGCCAATACAGGAGACATAAGAGATGCTGGTTTGATCCCTAAGGCGAGGAAGATCCCATGGAAGAGGGCATGAAAACCCATTCCAGTATTCTTGTCTAGAGAATCCCACGGAAAGAGGAATTTGGCGGGCTAAAGTCCATAGGCTGGCAAAGAGTCGAACAAGACTGAAGCAACTTAGCATGCACAAACAATAGAGGTCTGAAAGTAAGCTATCCTAGGACTGATCTAATGACTCAATTTTTCCATTAAAGAACAAAGTCTCCATACTTTGGAACCATGATTCTTATGTATTTGCTTTGCCTGAGGTTTGTTTTGTTATGATCATGAGATGTATCACCCCCTGCACCCACCCCACTGATTCTCAACACCTCAGTTTGATTATTGAAGAAAGCCAAGTGACTGCTAAGTAGAGGAAACAGTACTGTCTAAAGGAGTTTGTCTAAATGAGAGCAAAAGTATGGAAAGAGATTTTTTTCTACACTCTTCAAGCAATAAACTATTACAAGAAAGTATTTGCTTTGAGGCCTCCACTTCACACTTTTATGTGAAACTAACCATTATGCCATAAAATATTAATAGAAATGGTGGCTTACTTCTGCTTAATGTGCTATGACTACATTTTGCTAAATGAAAATGTTCTCATTTGCTTCAAAAATGGATGGCAAGAAGTTCCCTTATTTATCATATTCTTCACAGATTCATATTAATTCCCCTCTTTTGTTACATTATAATCCTATCTGGTTATGTTCTAAAAACTATGATGTAATTTTAAAAATAAATTTATGTTTTTAATTGGAGTATAATTGTCTTGCAATATTGTTGTGGTTTCTGTCATACATCAACATGAATAAGCCATAGGTATACATACGTCCCCTCCATTTTGAACCTCCCTCCCACCTCCTTCCCCACCCCTCTATGTTGTCACAGAGCACCAGGTTTGGGTTCCCCATTTCACCAGTCAGAATAGCTATCATCAAAACTCTACAAACAATAAAGGCTGGAGAAGGTGTGGAGAAAAAGGAACTGTCTTGCATTGTTGGTGGGAATGTGAATTGATATATCCACTATGGAGAACAGTATGGAAATTCCTTAAAAAAACTAGGAATAAAATTACCATATGACCCACAATCTAAACTACTTGGCATATACTCTAAGATGCAATTTTAACTTCATTAATGTATCTTATAAAAATAATGAGAAAAATTTAAAAAGAGAGAAAAAGGAAAATATGCATGACTGTTTTAATCATCATGTTAGAGTTGCTTCTTTCACTTACCAATTTTATGTCATCTTTGTCCTCAGCCCAGTCTTCAGTCTTGGGGTGGTAAAAGGTTTTGTCTCTGGGGATGATTCAGACCTTTCTTCCTTGGTGTCCTATGTTCTAAGGACTCTACTATAAAAACTTGTTACCAGTTTTATAAGATTTTAAGTTATCCCTGGTATAGGATTCTCTCTTTGTGTTATCTTGCAAATGACATGAAGTAATGTAGTGAACCATTGCATCATAATTGTAAGTAAAATAATTAGCTATTTGAAGTGTGTCCTATAGAGCATTATATTGAAAAGAAACAAGGAGGTGACAACACAACACTTCAAAATTAGTAATTCTATTAGGAATTAAAAAGATGGAAAACTGCCCCAAGATCAGCCAATCTGATTCTTTTGGCCAGAAATTATGAACTAGGACTAAGAGATTACAGTTTCAGTCTGGATGGGTCTCTTGAACAGAGGAGATATAAAAACTTGAGATGGTAGTGTAATGTACTTTAACATATACTGAATGCAGAGGAAACCATTACAGGTTTCCTGACAGAGACAGAAATAGAAAGAGAAGACATGGAATAGAGAGAGCTTCCCTGGGTCTGATGGCGTTTATACAGAATATAGTACCTGCCTCTAGTATTTCTAGAGAAGTTTGAGTTAATTCTTATCTTTATATTATAAAATTCACATTATGCTTACAGATAGCTTCTCGTCTATATTCCCTTTAAAATATCTACTTAAGTTATCTCAGGTTATTATGTGTTACTTGCATTCAATGAGTTTTAACTCGTACATGCCTTTCTAAGTTATTTTAGCCTGGACATTCATCTTCTGCCTTTGCAAAATGTGAAAATATTCCTTCAGTAGTTAAGAAAGTGTCATATTTTACCTTATCATATGAAATTATTTTGCCCATATGATTTTGAAAAATTCACTTCAACTCTGAAAGATAAAAGTTTAGAAGTTTAGATACTTCTCCCATCTGTTTTTTTTTGTTGTTGCTGTTGAAATAAACTTTTCTCATTATGAAACAAAAATAAATGTTTATTCCAACAACAACAATAAAAAGATGGGAGAAGCATTTACTCATTAAATCTGTATAAAAGGCTTACAATCTCTATAACATATCATAAATCTCTGTGGAATAGAAAATTTTATGAAATTTAAAAAGCAGTGTCTAATCCACAAGGGGGCTATTCCAGACATAGCTGACTGAGAGGTGACCAAATTTCAATATAGCAAATACTTTTACTTAAAAAACAGAATGGGGATCCTAGAAGTATCACTTTGGAGAAGTGTGGTAGAATTTAACTATGTGTACAACACTCAAATTCAAGTCAGATGGGATAACTCAGAAGTTTGGTTATTTATTCTCATGTTTAAAGGTTCTAGCAAATATGTCTAAAAGCAAATGGGGAAAATTAAAATATTTATTATTTTTTCCATTGAAGCTTTTGGTCTCCCGATTACTTTGCTCCAGGTGGCTTTCATCTTAAATTAAAAAACACATGACAAGAGCAGTTTTTTTTTTAATTTTTAATTTTTTTTTTTATTTAGGAACTAGCAATAATTTTTCAATGGCAGACAAAAAAAAATCAAGAAAATTGCTTCTAAAAGGAAGCCTCTTTATTGTAATACCATAACCATTTGTGGTCACGAACTAGGTTTTCTTCATGAACTTATTTGTGACCCTGTCCAGGCTGTTGACCTACCAAAAGTTGTACTAGCTATTTTTAAAAATGAGTGTTTCATTGATTTAACATGTGTTGGACATTCATGCTTGTATTTATTTTACTTAATTTTAATTCCTTTGAACTTTTGCCCTGAGGTAGTTTTAATGTGATGGCCAAAATCTGAAACATTTAATGAAATAAACAAATATTTTTAGCAACATAATATTTTCCTGGAAGAATAAACATATTTCCCAAAATAACTCACTTAATCAGAGATAATACCATTTAGGTTGAGATAATCAGAAATAATTTAAAATAACTTAATGTATAAAACAATCCCATATGTACAGATAAACACATTCACCCTATACAGAAACATACACATACATAAATTCAACAAATATTATTGAGTGTCTACTACAAAGTAGAAATTGGAAATATAATAGTGAACAAGTTAATTATGATTTTACTCTCAGCAAACTTATTTTATAGTGGGGATATAAAGAAAAACTTTCAATAAGCAATGTACACTGCAAAAATAATAGGAAAATGTTGGTAAAGGGGATATATGTTTACTCAGCAACAAGTCAACTTTATGATGTAGATCTTACTTTCCCCCCTAGTCACATAGTGCTCACCCATGATTCTTGGAAATAAACAATTCTCCTCTCCTAATCATACTCAATTATTGCATCAAAAATATTGGGTTAGTCATAAAGTTCTTCTGGGCTTTTCCATAAGATAGAATAGAAAAAATGAACCAATTTTATGGCCAACCCAATGTATTTAATTCTTTTAAAACTACATACAGACTATTTCTTATACCTGGAATGTCCATATTTCCAAATTTCATTCATCATGTTAGACTCAGATTTTCTTTTACTTCCAGTCATGATACTGGCCCTGGACTTTCCCTCCAACCAAAAATATACAAGTCAGCTGTTTTTAGACATGGGGCCATAAGTAAAATGTATCCTGAAGAGAAGAGAAATATATTGAGCCCCAAGATCTCTCCAGATTTCAGATTGGCGGCATTTTACCATGCTAGCAGAGAGAGAAGGAGCAGAACAGAGGGCAAGAGATCAAAGTTCAAGGCTGCAATGAAGGGGCTGGCAACTGAGGGGGCGGAAGCCTTGAGAAAAGAGGCTAATGGAAAATGACCTCAGATGTAAAGTTAGAGACAAAAGTGATAAGGAGCATCAATTAAAATGAGCAGTAGAGGAACATGGCAGAGGAATAGGATGGGGAGATCACTTTCTCCCCCACAAATTCATCAAAAGATCATTTGAACGCTGAGCAAATAGCACAAAACAACTTCTGAACGCTGGCGGAGGACACCAGGCACCCAGAAAGGCAGCCCATTGTCTTCAAAAGGAGGTAGGACAAAACATAAAAGATAAAAAGAGAGACAAAAGAGTTAGGGACAGAGACCCGTCCTGGGAAGGGAGTCTTAAAAGAGGAGAAGTTTCCAAACACCAGGAAACCCTCTCAACAGCGGGTCTGTGGGGAGTTTTGGAATCTCAGAGGGAAACATAACTGGGAGGAAAAAATAAATAAGTAAAACCCACAGATTATATGCCTAACTGCAACTCCCAGAGGAGAAGTAGCCCAGATGCTTGCGTCTGTCACCAGCAAGTGGGGGCTGAGCAGGGAGATGCGGGTTGCATTGCTTAGGGTAAGGACCCTGAGGGCAATCTGAGGGAGCTATCCTGAGATAACACCCAAACCCTGGGCTAACCAGAGAGAAAAAAAAAAAAACAGGAAAGAGAGAGAGAGAACTTTCCTGCAGAAAACTCTAAACTAAGGCACTGCCTGCCCGCTCATGGAACAAAGGACTGAGGGAATACCAGAGGAGTTAGCCAGCTGTGGACCGGCCCATCCCATGCTGGAGGCAAGGAGGCAGGTGGGCGATAGCCAGAGCCGGAAGGAAAGGGGCAAACTCAGCCCCAGAGATGGCATCCCCTACCAAACTGCAAGCAGGCTCCCAGTTGCTAACCAAGTCTTCCTGAGATCCTGCACAGTTGACATCCATGAGGAGGGTCACAGTCAGAGATCAGCACCCCAGAAGAGACACACGGCACACCTAAGATGACATCCCCACTGGGCACCCAGGAAACCAAGCGGCTGGGACTAGGGAGGTGATAAGACACACCACCCAGCTGGGAAGAGTGCATTCACCAAGCACCTGGTTGCCTGAGCTGCCCGGACATGGGAAGGACACAAAATGCAGGCCCAACTGATTCTATGCCTTTGTGGAGTACCCGAGAACCTGAACCTGAAGTGGCATAGATCTGGGAAGTGCACACAACCCAGGGCCCACCTTAGACAGTTCCCTGGCAGAACAACCTGGATCCTGAGCGGTGTAGACCAGAAAAGCACACATGCCGTGAGCAGGGGCAAACCCAGTGTGGCCCAGACACTGCGAGCACTCCCCACACACACCAGTGATATTTGCTTGCAGTGTTCCTCCCTCCCCGCAGCACAATTGAACAAGTGAGCCTAAATAAATGACCACCTTCACCCCCTTGTGTCAGGGCAGAAGTTAGATACTGAAAAGACTTGCAAACAGAGGAAGCCAAAATAAACAAAGAAGAGGGAATGGCTTTGGAAGAGAGAGGTGCAACAGATTAAAACCCTGTAGTTAGCACTGGTTACATTAGAAGGGACCTATAGACCTTGAGAAGAAGTATAAGGTGGAAAAAGGAACTATCTGAAACTGAACTGACCACACACTGCCCTTAACAGCTCCAGAGAAATTCCTCGATATATTTTACTATTATCATTTTTTAATATTTAAATGTTTTTAAGTTCTTTATTACTCCTTTAACTTTCATTTTTAAAACCTACTATTACCTTGAAAAAAAAGGCCCTATTTTTAAAGCAAATTTCATTTTTTTTATATATAACTTTTGCGAGTTTGTTTTGTTTTTTTAATATTGTATTTTTGAGAGTCTAACCTCTACTCTAGATTTTTAATCTTTGCTTTTTGATATTTGTTATCAGTTCTGTACCTTAAGAATCCAATCTTCAGTACCCACTTTTACCTAGGAGGGTGATTACTGGCTTGATTGTTGTCTCCCATTTTGACTCTTCTTTTTCTCCCCCAGGTTACCTCTATCTCCTCACTCCCCCTTCTCTTCTCTACTTAACTCTGTGAATCTCTTTGGGTGTTCCAGGCTGTGGAGAAAACTTAGGGAACTGATCGCAGGCTAGATTGGTCTCTTCTTTGGAATTCCCCTCCTCTCCTCCTGCTCATCTCTATCTCATTCCTCCCTCTTCTCTTCTCTATGGAACTCCATGAACCTCTCTGAGTGGTCCAGACTGTGGAGAGCAAATAGGGAATTGATTACTGTCTAGACTGCACTCTCCCCTTTTGAGTTCCCCTCTTCTCCTCCTGGTCATCTCTATCTCCCTCCTCCTCCTTCTTTTCTTCATGTAACTTTGTAAACCTCTCTGGGTGTCCCTCACTGTGGAGAATCTTTTCACCATTAACCTAGATGTTTTATCATCGGAGATGTATGGATGGAGAAGTCTTGAGGCAACTATAAGAATAAGACTGAAAGCCAGAGGCAGGAGGCCTAAATCCAAAACTTGAGAACACCAGAAAACTTCTGACTCCAGGGACCATTAATTGACAAATGCTCATACAAAAGCCTCCACGCCTAGACTGAAACCAAGCTCCACCCAAGAGCAATCAAGTTTTAGAGCAAGACATACCAAGCTAATTCTCCAACAATGCAGGAACATAACCCTGAACACAAAAATACAGGAGGACAAACATCACACCAAACCCATAGACACCTCAAAACTCACTACTGGACATTTCATTGCACTCCAGAGAGAAGAGGTCCAGCACCACCCACCAGAACACCGACGCAAGCTTCCATAACCAGGAAAACTTGACAAGCCACTCATCCAACCCCACCCACAGGGAGGAACCTCCACAATAAAGAGGAACCACAAACTTCCAGCATACAGAAAGACCACCCCAAGCACAGCAACCTAAACAAGATGAAAAGGCAGAGAAATACTCAGCAGGTAAAGGAACATGATAAAAGCCCATCAATCCAAACAAAAGAGGAGGAGATAAGGAGCCTAACTGAAAAAGAATTCAGAATAATGATAGTAAAAATGATCCAAAATTTTGAAAACAAAATGGAGTTACAGATAAATACTCTGGAGACAAGGATTGAGAATATGCAAGAAAAGTTTAACAAGGACCTAGAAGAAATAAAAAAGAGTCAATCAATAATGAATAATGCAATAACTGAGATCAAAAGCACTCTGGAGGGAACCAACAGTAGAATAACTGAGGCAGAAGATAGGATAAGTGAGGTGGAAGATAGAATGGTGGAAATAAATGAAGCAGAGAGGAAAAAAGAATTAAAAGAAATGAGGACAAACTCAGAGACCTCTGGGGCAATGTTAAACACCTCAACATTCGAATCATAGGAGTATCAGAAGAAGAAGACAAAAAGAAAGGCCATAAGAAAATACTTGAGGAGATCATAGTTGAAAACTTCCCTAAAATGGGGAAGGAAATAGCCATCTAAGTTCAAGAAACCCAGAGGGTCCCAAACAGGATAAACACAAGGCGAAACACCCCAAGACACATATTAATCAAATTAACGAAGGTCAAACACAAAGAACAAATATTAAAAGCAGCAAGGGAAAAACAACAAATAACCCACAAGGGGATCCCCATAAGGATAACAGCTGAACTTTCAATAGAAACTCTTCAAGCCAGAAGGGAATGGCAGGACATACTTAAAGTGATGAAAGAGAAAAACGTACAACCCAGATTACTGTACCCAGCAAGGATCTTGTTCAAATACGAAGGAGAAATCAAAAGCTTTACAGACAAGCAAAAGCTCAGAGAATTCAGCATCACCAAACCAGCTCTTCAACAAATGCTAAAAGATCTCTAGACAGGAAACAGAAAAGTTGTATAAACTCGAACCCAAAACAACAAAGTAAATGACAACAGGATCATACTTATCAATAATTACCTTAAAATATAAATGGGTTGAATGCCCCAACCAAAGACAAAGACTGGCTGAATGGATACAAAAACAAGACTCCTATATATGCTGTCTTCAAGAGACCCACCTCAAACCTAGGGACACATACAGACTGAAAATGAAGGGCTGGAAAAAGATGTTTTATGCAAACGGAGACCAAAAGAAAGCAGGTAGCAATACCCATATCAGATAAAATAGACTTTGAAATAAAGGCCGTGAAAAGAGATAAAGAAGGACACTACATAATGATCAAAGGATCAATCCAAGAAGAAGATATAACAATTATAAATATATAGGCACCCAACATAGGAGCACTGCTATATGTAAGGCAAACTCTAACAAATATGAAACGGGAAATTAACAGTAACACAATAATAGTGGGAGACTTTAATACCCCACTCACACCTATGGATAGATCAACTAAACAGAAAAGGAGCAAGGAAACACAAACTTTAAATGATACTATGGACCAGTTAGACCTAATTGATATCTATAGGACATGTCACCCTAAAACAATGAATTTCACCTTTTTCTCAAGTGCACATGGAACCTTCTCCAGGATAGATCATATCCTGGGGCATAAATATAGCCTTGGTAAATTCAAAAAAATTGAAATCATCTCAAGCATCTTTTTTGATCACAATGCAATAAAATTAGATGTCAATTACTGGAAAAAAAAAAACCCTATTTCAAATACAAACATATGGAGGCTAAACAACACACTTCTGAAAAACCAACAAATCACAGAAGAAATCAAAAAAGAAATCAAAATATGCATAGAAATGAATGAAAATGAAAACACAACAACCCAAAACCCATGGGATTCGGTAAAAGCAGTGCTAAGGGGAAGGTTCATAGCGATACAAGCCTACCTCAAGAAACAAGAGAGAAATCAAATAAATAACCTAACTCTACACTTTAAGCAACCAGAAAAGGAAGAAATGAAGAACCCCACGGTTAGTAGAAAGAAAGAAATCACAAAAATGAGGGCAGAAATAAATGCAAAAGAAACAAAAGAGACCATAGAAAAAATCAACAAAGCTAAAAGCTGGTTCTTTGAGAAGACAAATAAAATTGACAAACCATTAGCCAGACTCATCAAGAAACAAAGGGAGAAGAATCAAATCAACAAAATTAGAAATGAAAATGGAGAAATCACAACAGACAACACTGAAATACAAAGGATCATGAGACTACTATCAGCAACTATATGCCAATAAAATGGACAACTTGGAAGAAATGGACAAATTCTTAGAAAAGTACAACTTGGCAAAACTTAACCAGGAAGAAATAGAAAATCTTAACAGACCCATCACAAGCACAGAAATCGAAACCATTATCAGAAATCTTCCAACAAACAAAAGCCCAGGACCAGATGGCTTCACAGCTGAATTCTACCAAAGATTTGGAGAAGAGCTAACACCTATCCTACTCAAACTCTTCCAGAAAATTGAAGAGGAAGGTAAACTTCCAAACTCATTCTATGAGGCCACAATCACCCTAATACCAAAACCAACAAAGATGCCACAAAAAAAAGAAAGAAAGAAAGAAAGAAAATTACAGGCCAATATCACTGATGAACATAGATGCAAAAATTCTTAACAAAATTCTAGCAAACAGAATCCAACAACATATTAAAAAGATCATACATCATGACCAAGTGGTCTTTATCCCAGGGATGCAAGGATTCTTCAATATTTGTAAATCAATCAATGTGATACATCACATTAACAAATTAAAAGATAAAAACCATACGATTATCTCAATAGATGCAGAGAAAGCTTTTGACAAAATTCAACAACCATTTATGATAAAAACCCTCCAGAAAGCAGGAATAGAAGAAACATGCTGCTAAGTCGCTTCAGTCGTGTCCGACTCTGTGCGACCCTATAGACGGCAGCCCACCAGGCTCCACCATCCCTGGGATTCTCCAGGCAAGAATACTGGAGTGGGTTGCCATTTTCTTCTCCAGTGAGTGAATGGGAAAACTGAAAGTGAAGTCGCTCAGTCGTGTCCGACTCTTAGCGACCCCATGGACTGTAGCCTACCAGGCTCCTCCATCCATGGGATTTTCCAGGCAAGAGTACTGGAGTGGGGTGCCATTGCCTTCTCCAGAAGGGACATACCTCAACATAATAACAGCTATATATGATAAACCCACAGCAAACATTATCCTCAATGGTGAAAAACTGAAAACATTTCCCCTAAAGTTAGGAACAAGACAAGGATGCCCACTCTCACCACTACTATTCATCATAGTTTTGGAAGTTGTGGCCATAGCAATCAGTGCAGAAAAAGAAATAAAAGGAATCCAGATTGGAAAAGAAGAAGTAAAACTCTCACTGTTTGCAGATAACATGATAGGGTTTTCTACATAGAAAACCCTAAAGACTCCACCAGAAAATTGCTAGAGCTAATCAATGAATACAGCAAATTTGCAGGATATAAAATTAACACACAGAAATCCCTTGCATTCCTATACATTAACAATGAGAAAACAAAAAGAGAAATTAAGGAAACAATTCCATTCACCATTGCGATGAAAAGAATAAAATACTTAGGAATAAATCTACCTAAAGAAACAAAAGATCTATATATTTAAAACTATAAAAAACTGATGAAAGAAATCAAAGATGATACAAATAGATGGATAAATATACCATGTTCATGAATCAGAAGAATCAATATAGTGAAAATGAATATACTACCCAAAGCAATCTATAGATTCAATGCAATCCCTATCAAGCTACCAATGGTATTTTTCAGAAAATTAGAACAAATAATTTCACAATTTGTACAGAATTACAAAAAACCTCAAATAGCCAGAACAATCTTGAGAAAGAATGGAACTGGAGGAATCAACTTGCCTGACTTCAGGCTATACTACAAAGCAACAGTCATCAAGACAGTATGGTACTGGCACAAAGGCAGAAACATATATTAATGGAAAAAAATAGAAAGCCCAGAGATAAATCCATGCACCTATGGACACCTTATCTTTGACAAAGGAGGCAAGAATATACAATGGAGAAAATACAATATCTTTAACAAGTGGTGCTGGGAAAACTGGTCAACCACTTGTAAAAGAATGAAACTAAAACACTTTCTAACACCACACACAAAAAATAAACTCAAAATAGATTAAAGACCTAAATGTAAGACCAGAAACTATAAAACTCCTAGAGGAAAACATAGACAAAACACTCTCTGACATAAATCATAGCAGGATTCTCTATGACCCACCTCCCAGAGGAGTGGAAATAAAAGGAAAAATAAACAAATGGGACCTAATTAAACTTAAAACCTTTTGCACAATGAAGGAAACTATAAGCAAGGTGAAAAGACAGCCTTCAGAATGGGAGAAAATAATGGCAAACAAAGCAACTGACAAAGAATTAATCTTAAAAATATACAAGCAACACCTGCAGCTCAATTCCAGAAAAATAAGGGACCTAATAAAAATATGGGCCAAAGAGCTAAACAGACATTTCTCCAAAGAAGACATACAAATGTCTAACAAACACATGAAAAGATGCTCAGCATCACTCATTATCAGAGAAATGCAAATCAAAACCACAATGAAGTACTATCTCACGCCAGTCAGAATGGCTGCTATCAAGTCTACAAACAATAAATGCTGGAGAGGGTGTGGAGAAAAAGGAACTCTCTTACACTGTTGGTGGGAATGCAAACTAGTACAGCCACTATGGAGAACAGTGTGGAGATTCCTTAAAAAACTGGAAATAGAACTGCCATATGACCCAGCAATCCCACTGCTGGGCATACACATTGAGGAAACCAGAATTGAAAGAGAAATGTGTACCCCAATGTTCATCACAGCACTGTTTACAATAGCTGGGACATGGAAGCAGCCTAGATGTCCATCAGCAGACGATGAGATGGATGAGATAGCTGGAGTACATATACCCAATGGAATATTACTCAGCTATTAAAAAGAAGGCATTTGAATCAGTTCTAATGAGGTGAATGAAACTGGGGCCTATTATACAGAGTGAAGTAAGTCAGAAAGAAAAACACCAATACAGTATATTAATGCATATATACGGAATTTAGAAAGATGGTAACAATGACCCTATATGCAACACAGCAAGAGACACAGATGTAAAGAACAGACTGTTAGACTCTGTGGGAGAAGGCAAGGGGGAGATGATTTGAGAGAATAGCATTAAAACATGTATATTATCATATGCGAAATAGATCGCCAGTCCAGGTTCAATGCATGAGGCAGGGTGCTCAGGGCTGGTGCACTGGGATGACCCTGACAGATGGGATGGGGAGAGAGCTGGGAGGGAGGGTCAGGATGGGGAAAACATGTACACCATGGCTGATTAATGTGAATGTATGGCAAAAACCACCACAATATTGTAAAATAATTAACCTCCAATTAAAATAAAAAAAATAAATAAATAAGGAAGTCCTTAAGAATAAATCTAACTAGAAAACACAGTACCTATATGAAAACTGTAAAATCTTTCAAGGGTATAAAACAAAATGTGAACAAATAAAATGATATGGCTGTATGGGAAGACTTAAAATGATTAAAATATCCATTCTCTAAACAAAATGAACAGTAGAGCATTAGAGCATTGCTCAACATCTGACCTCTTCTGTATTTACTTCTTCTCTTATCCATTTTCTGCCCTTACAAAGCACATAAACTTTGTGAAGGCAGGGCCTTTTGCTCTTTGATTGATGCTGTATCCTTCAGTTTAGTTCAGTTCATTCAGTTGTGACTGACTCTTTGTGACCCCATGGACTGCAGCACGCCACGTCTCCCTGTCCATCTCCAACTCCTGGAACTTAGTCAAACTCATGTCCATCGGGTCGGTGATGCCATCCAACCATCTCATCCTCTGTCATTCCCTTCAGCTTCCACCTTCAATCTTTCCCAGCATCAGGGTCTTTTCCAATGAGTCAGTCCTTCCCATCAGATGGCGAAAGTATTGGAGTTTCAGCTTCAGCATCAGTCCTTTCAATGAATATTCAAGACTGATTTCCTTTAGGATTGACTGGTTGGCTCTCTTTACAGTCCATGGGACTCTCAAGAGTCTTCTCCAATACCACAGTTCAAAAGCATCAATTCTTTGACGCTCAGCTTTCTTTACAGTCCAACTCTCACATCCATACATGACTACTGGAAAAACCACAGCTTTGACTAGATGGACTTTAGTTGGCAAAGTAATGTCTCTGCTTTTTAATATGCTGTCTAGGTTGATGATAGCTTTTCTTGCAAGGAGCAAGTGTCTTTTAATTTCATGGCTGCAATCACCATCTGCAGTGATTTTGGAGACCCCCAAAATAAAGTTTACCACTGTTTCCGTTGTTTCCCCATCTATTTGCCATGAAGTGATGGGACCAGGTGCCATGATCTTAGTTTTCTGAATGTTGAGCTTTAAGCCAACTTTTTCACTCTCCTCTTTCACTTTCATCAAGAGGCTCTTTAGTTCTTCTTTGCTTTCTGCCATAAGGGTGGTATCATCTGCATATCTGAAGTTACTGATATTTCTCCCAGCAATCTTGATTCCAGCTTGTGCTTCATCCAGCACAGCATTTCACATGATGTACTCTGCATATAAGTTGAATAAGCAGGGTGACAATATATAGCCTTGATGTACTCCTTTCCTAATTTGGAACCAGTCTGTTGTTCCATGTCCAGTTCTAACTGTTGCTTCTTGACCTGCATACAGATTTCTCAGGAGGCAGGTAAGGTGATCTTGTTATTCCCATCTCTTTAAGAGTTTTCCACAGTTTTTGATCCACAGAGTCCATGGCTTTGGCATAGTCAATAAAGCAGAAACAGATGTTTTTCTGGAACTCTCTTGCTCTTCGATGATCCAATGGATGTTGGCAATTTGATCTTTGGTTCCTCTGCCTTTTCTAAATCCAGCTTGAACATCTGGAAGCTCATGGTTCATGTACCATTGAAGCCTGGCTTGGAGAATTTTGATCATAACTTTGCTAGTGTGTGATATGAATGCAATTGTGTGGTAGTCTGAACACTTTTGGCATTGCCTTTCTGTGGGATTGGGATAAAATCTGACCTTTTCCAGTCCTGTGACCACTGCTGTGTGTTCCAAATTTGCTGACATATTGAGTGCGGCACTTTATCAGGATCACCTTTTAGGATTTGAAATAGCTCAACTGGAACTCCATCACCTCCACTAGTTTTGTTTGTAGTGATGCTTCCTAAGGACGACTTGACTTCAAATTCCAGGATGTCTGGCTCTAGGTGAGTGATCACACCATCGTGGTTCCTTAGTACAGGTTTTTCCCCGTGGTCTGAAAGTGGAACATTCCTATGACAACTTTTGTAAGCCCAAAGACAGTAAAGCAAAGAAACAGTCATCTCACGACACGTCTTGCTAATGGATTCACAAAATACATGGAGATAAAGCACAGATGCTCACAGAGGGAATGACTTTCAAAGCTATTTGATGATGAGATAGAGAGTGTAGTTCTGGGGAAAGACCTTGGTGATGTCACTTTTGATGCTCAGAAAATGTGCTACCTCTATAAATGGCTTGTGACAAAACAAATGGTGAACTTTGTCTTCACTTTTCACCTTTTTTCGTAAGAGCAAAACTTTCTTTGGATTTCTTTGGGTTAGCTCAGATAGCTACTAATGTAGGTCTTTCATAAAAATGAAGTTCCACAAAGTGAACTTTCAAAAATCAGGGGATGCCTTTAGATTGATGAGTATTAACATCTGCAAATAGAAATAGAGTCAATTTTCCTTGATTCATACATGTTGTATGGAGGAAGACTGGAAATCTGAATAACATCAAGTTCTTTAGTAAGATACAATGAGGAAACGAACCTCATCTAGGTAACCAATATTGTCCCTTGTATGTATAGATACATGTTTTTATTGCACACCATTTTCAAAGAGTTTATGCTTAGCAATGCAACAAATATTAAAATAAAATGGTCTAAACAGAATAATTTATTTATTGCACCAGAAAATAGCTATTTAAAATGAAAAATGCCTCAATATATCTCGGGGAGTTTTTTTTTTTTTTTTGACCTAACAAGAACATACAAACCAAACCCTTTGACTGTATAGATCACAACAAACTGTGGAAAATTCTTAAAGAGATAGGAATATCAGACCACCTGACCTGCCTCCTGAGAAATCTATATGCAGATCAGGAAGCAACAGTTAGAACTGGACATGGAACAACAGACTGGTTCCAAACTAGGAAAGGAGTATTCAAGGCTGTGTCACTCTGCTTATTTAACTTACATGCAGAGCACATCATGTGAAATTCTGTGCTGGATGAAGCACAAGCTGGAATCAAGATTGCAGGGAAAAATATCAATAACCTCAGATACTCAGATGATACCACCCTTATGGCAGAAAACGAAGAAGAACTAAAGAGCCTCTTGATGAAAGTGAAAGAGGAGAGTGAAAAAGTTGGCTTAAAACTCAATACTCAGAAAACTAAGATCATGGCATCTGGTCCCATCACTTCATGGCAAATAGATGGGGAAACAATGGAAATAATGACAGACTTTATTTTGGGGAGCTCCAAAATCACTGCAGGTGGAGACTGCAGCCATGAAATTAAAAGATACTTGCTCCTTGGAAGGAAAGTTATGACCAACCTAGACAGCATATTAAAAAGCAGAGACATTGCTTTGCCAACAAAGGTCAATCTAATCAAAGCTGTGGTTTTTCCAGTAGTCATGTATGGATGTGAGAGTTGGACTATAAAGAAAGCTGAGCGCCAAAGAACTGACACTTTTGAACTGTGGTGCTGGAGAAGACTCTTGAGTGTCCAGTGGACTGCAAGAAGATCAATCCAGTCAATCCTAAAGAAATTAGTCCTGAATATTCATTGGAAGGATTGATGCTGAAGCTGAAATTCCAATCCTTTGGCCACGTGATGCCAAGCTGACTCACTGGAAAAGACCCTGATGCTAGGAAAGATTGAAAGCAGGAGGAGAAGGGGACGACAGAGGATGAGATGGTTGGATGGCATCATTGACTTGATGGACATGATTTTGAGCAAGCTCTGGGAGTAGGTGATGGGCAGGGAAGCCTGGTGTACTGTAGTCCTTGGGTTTCAAAATGTCAGACACAACTAAGCGACTGAACTGAACTGAACTTACAAGGTAGTAAGTAAAGTGAGTCCCCTACATATTAATCCATTCCATTCCAAGAGCTCATTTGTAAGGCCAGTTGGTTCATAATCCAACAAAGTTAGCCTAGGTACTCAGCTTTTACAGATAACACCAGGCATGTGGACTAACATGTTACTGGACATGCATACGCATGTTCACATGTTTGAAAGTTTGCAACTTAGAGGTTCCTGCATAGGGTACTTATTGTATTGGAAAGAGTGAACTGAATCTCTGTTCAACATTGTATCCACAGTCCTAAGCACAATCCTTGATACAAAGCCTTTGCTCAGTGAATACTTGCTGAAGGAATGAATGAATGAGTTTAGGTATCTATTTTTGTAAAGAGAAAATTGTGAAAACTATAGAAATGCACCTTGCATTCAAGTAAATTTGTTTATAAATTATAGTTGTGCATTTAAGTTAAGGTTAATCAGATTGATTCTAGAGAAATGTAAGACTAGGGGATTAAAGTTGGCCATCTTGCTACATGGTATTTTATTCCATCTGTTACTGATTTTCTCTTTTGCTTTCTCTTGGGTTAATTGAACATTTTGTATTAATTCATTTTATCTCCACTGTTAACCTACTATTTATAATTTTTTTTCATATTTTTGCAGTTGATTTATGGTTTGGATACACAATATGAGTGGATATACCAAATAAGTCAGTTAATCAGACTCATTTCAAACAATACTGTACATGTTTCATAAGTAGATTCAGGCCCTTATAGCTGTATATTCCAATTCCTCTCCTTCACCCTTTATCCTGTTACTGTCCTACATTTCATTTTATACCTGCTATAAACACAGAAAACATTGTTTCTATTTTTACTTTTGACAGTTATCCTTTAGGCTTTTTAGATCAATTTAAAAAATTATTTTACTTTTATTTATTCCATTCCTGTTTCTCTTTGTTTCTTGATAACTATTCAAATTTCAGTTTGCTACCATAGTCTTCCTGCTGTATAAATATTTTTATATTTCTTGTGCAGTATACGTCTGCTTGCAATGAATTTTCTGTTTTTGTTGGCCTTAGAAGAAAACCTTATTTATGCTTCTTTTTTGAATGATCTTATTTTCTGGGTAGAGAATGATGGAAGGAGAGTATTTCTTTCCTTCATGCTTTATGATGAGAAATCAGCTACAATGTATTTGTTTCTCTGATTGTAATGCAACAGCTTTAAAGAGTTTTACTGGTTTTTGTTTTCAGCATTTTTAACATGATATGCCTAGGTGTGTTCACTCAACTTCATCATCGTATGGGGTTTTTGTTGTTGTTTGAGATTCCTGGATCTGTGCTTTGATGTCTGTGATTAATTACAGAAAATTTGTGGCCATTATTTATTTCTTCTATTCCATTCTGTCCAGATTCTCCTTCTAAGATTCCAGTTAGATTTTTTTTATATCATCACAGCTATTGAATGCAATGTTCCATGTTATTTTTGTTTATTTTTGGCACTTTTTTTCTTATTGTGGTCCATTTTGGGCTATTTCTACTGCTCTGTGTTCAAGTCCACTGATTTCCCCACTGTGTTGAGTCTGCTACTAAGCCAATCAAAGGCAGCCTTTTATCTGGATTGCTAAGCTACTCATTTCCATTTGATTTTTTCTCATGGTTTTCTTCTCTTTGGTGAAAATAGTCATCTAATTTTTGCATGTTGTTCACTTTTTTCATTAGAGTTTGTATAACATATTAATCATAACAATTTTAAATTCCCTGTCAGGTAGTTTCAATATCTGTGCTTCATCTGAGTCTGATGGCCCTCTTGATTATATTATCTCTTGCAGAGTCTGTGTGTATGCGTGTGTGTGTGTTACTTTTTCAAATTCTCTATACTTTTTTTTTTTTGTAGAAAACCATGCATTTTGTATAAGAAAGTAGAGATTCAGATGAGTAGTTTTTATGCTTATAAATGGACAGAACATTCCTTTTGCTGTTTTTAGTGTGAAGGTTTGTGTTAGTTTAGCCAGGAATTCATCATTTTTGAACTTGCTATTGCTATGTTTACCTTTAGTGAAATAACTTTCAATTTTCCCTATCAATATCTTGTGTTTAAAGCAGAAACGGGCTTCTGAACATATTTGCCTCCATTTCTACTCCACCTTCACCAATCAATCTTCCCTTTGGGGCTGCACCACAGAGGGGCCTCCTCTCACAGCTTCCTCAGCAGGACTCACTGTCAACTTTACTTGATGATTCTTAGCTGTGTGGCAGGAAGTGAAGGTGAGATGAGCCCCTGGGGCTCCAGGATGTGACTTCCATGTTCCTGCTCCTCCCCAGCCAGAGTTCTGGTTAAGAATGCATCCCTGCCCCTTCTCCAGGCTGGAAGGTTGGTTCTTGTTTCCTCTGCCAGGTGCAATGGGTTTTCATCAGTGCCCTAAGAACAACAGTTTTATTGTCCCTCTCTCTATAGATTAAGGTTTTTGTTTCATAAAGGAGACAGTGGAGAAAAGTGGGGTGAGGTGGGGTGTGAGGAATATTTTCATGTCTATCTTCCTTGTCCTACACAAAGGAAGCTATCTCTGGGACTGTCCCATTTCCCCCCATTAGCATATGGTGTTCATGGGCAAAAATATTGTTGGAGTGTGAGTTCCCCTCCCTCATATCTGTGCCTTCCTCACCCCAAACTTCACCTTTCACTAGTCTGAACTCTGTCTTCAATTTAACATGTATTCCAGTGAATTTCTGGTGGTGTTCGGTTACATCTGCCTTAGGTAGGCCAGTGTTTGCATCATACCTCCTTCTCTAGGCATCTACTTCTCCCCAGTTTTCTGGTTAGTTGTTGTTTTCTGATCTCAGTTCTCTGATACGTTCAAGAGAAAAACTGAAATTTCCATATGTCCAGCTTTTTTATTTCTGTAATGGCAGTATCAGCACTCCTAGTTTTTTATGTCCTGGAGCAGAAACTTCAATAAGACTGGAGACAAACTGTGTTTAAAAGAATTATAAATTGTGTTCAAATTATAGTTTTTTCTTTGTGATGCTATATATATCACCTATATTGTACTTTCTATAAAAAGTATTTCAGCTTAAAAAAGAAGTGCAGTTCATGATTCATGTTATTATGAATAGCAAGATTGTTGGGTAGGATCTCTTCTGAAAAAAAAATGAAATTTCTAGGAATTGTTGCAGAGGTCATAACTGAAAAAAATGGAAAATGGCATATGTTTCAACATTTTAGATGCAGTGGCTACTTAGGGTCTACCTGGATCTTCTGGCTTATATGCAATCTTTGGTTTCTCACTTGACCAAATCAAAGAGACAGTGGATACACTATGAGTGTGAAGACCGTTGAGTTGACAAGAAATTAAAGTAGTTTAATGAGTGGGTAGAAGCAGTATACACAGAGAAAACGAAAACAGTTTAAAGCATAAGTGGTGGCTATAGCTATTTCCTAAGCCCATTTTATCTTTTTACATAAAGTTTCATTCCTCCTATTATTCCTAGACACTGTTTTGTATTAACTGACACTGGAGAGCTATGTACCTAAGAAGATGTTATCCTTGAGTGCAGAGTTCATCATGAGCACATCAGTGCAGAGCACATATCATATGCAGAGCACATCATTCGAAATGTAGGCAGAATGAAGCACAAGCTGGAATCAAGATCGCAGGGAGAAATATCAATAACCTCACATAGTCCGTCTAGTCAAGGCTATGGTTTTTCCAGTGGTCATGTATAGATGTGAGAGTTGGATGGTGAAGAAAGCTGAGCGCCGAAGAATTGATGCTTTTGAACTGTGGTGTTGGAGAAGACTCTTGAGAGTCCCTTGGACTGAAAGGAGATCCAA
Organism: Giraffa tippelskirchi; assembly: GCF_054371585.1. Classification (NCBI taxonomy): domain Eukaryota; kingdom Metazoa; phylum Chordata; class Mammalia; order Artiodactyla; family Giraffidae; genus Giraffa; species Giraffa tippelskirchi. The sequence goes on from NC_137277.1 coordinate 111,692,087, forward strand.
CCAGTCCATCCTAAAGGAGATCAGTCCTGGTGTTCATTGGAAGGACTGATGTTGAAGCCGAAACTCCAATACTTTGGCCATCTCATGCGAAGGGTTGACTCATTAGAAAAGACCCTGATGCTGGGAAGGATTGGGGGCAGGAGGAGAAGGGGATAACAGAGGATAAAATGGTTGGATGGCATCACTGACTCGATGGACGTGGGTTTGAGTAAACTCCAGGAGTTGGTGATGGACAGGGAGGACTGGCGTGCTGCAATTCATGGGGTCGCAAAGAGTCGGACACGACTGAGTGACTGAACTGAACTGAACTGAAGCAGATGACATCACCCTTATGTCAGAAAGTGAAGAAGAAATAAAGAACCCCTTGATGAAAGTGAAGGATGAGAGTGAAAAAGTTGGCTTAAAGCTCAACATTCAGAAAATTAAGATCATGGCACCCAGTCCCATCACTTCTCAGCAAATATATGGGGAAACAATGGAAACAGTGACAAACTTTATTTTTGGGGGCTCCAAAATCACTGCAGATGGTGATTGACTGCAGCCATGAAATTAAAAGACACTTGCTCCTTAGAAGAAAAGCTACGATCAACCTAGACAGCATATTAGAAAGCAGAGACATTACTTTGTAAACAAAGGTCCACATCTAGTCAAAGCTATGGTTTTTCCAGTAGTCATGTATGGATGTGAGAGTTGGACTATAACGAAAGATGAGCACCTAAGAATTGATGCTTTTGAACAGTGGTGTCGGAGAACACTCTTGAGAGTCCCTTGGACTGCAAGGATATCCAACCAGTCCATTCTAAAGGAAATTAGTTCTGAATATTCATTGGAAGGACTGATGCTGAAGCTGAAATTTCAATACTTTGACCACTTGATGCGAAGAACTGATTCACTGGAAAAGACTCTGATACTGGGAAAGATTGAAGGCGGAAGGAGAAGGGGATGACAGAGAACGAGATGTTTAGATTGTATCGCTGACTCAGATGATTTTGAGCAAGCTCCAGGAGTTAGTGATGGACAGGGAAGCCTGATGTGCTGCAGTCCAGGGGGTCACAAAGAGTCAGACATGACTATGTGACTGAATTGAACTGAACTGAATCCTTGAGTACCTAGAAAAATACTTGATGATGCTGATGCAAAATAAAAAGAATAATGGGTACAATTTTTCTCAGGCCCAAGTCTCTACAAACAATTGTGGATCAGATAAGCATTCCTTAAACATGTGGTCTAACCAACTTGAGGTTCAGATTACATGCATAGAAAGTGTTTGTATATTAAAAATTGCTGTGAAAAGAGTTATGTCTTAGAAAAAGAAAGACAATTTAAACAGCAATCTAGGGGTTTTGTTTCCTGAGTCTAGTTTAAGAGAGAAACACAGAAGGAGAAAAATAAATCAAAAAAGTTTAAAATATTACTCTGGAATCCCTCTTTCCACTGGCGTTAACAGCCACAACTTTGTATTTTCAGGCAAAGCTAAAGTTCTTGGTTTGTTAATGGAAAGATAGGCTGTCACTCAAATGAAGATGGCCAAATGGTCACTCAAATAGAAGGCCAAACTTGATTTTCAAAGTTCAGTGAAAGGTAATCAGATGTACTAGAATATTTCTGATTCAGTCAAGAGGTTCTTAGTACATTGCATCAAAATTTAGAGAGATTACTAGAGCATATACTTAGACACAGTATTTAAATTCAAGAGATTAAAAAACACTTACTCTTTAAATTCATAGAAACTGTAGAGATCAAGTCTAATCACACCCAAATATGTTCCATGGATCATCCTCACTGGAAATACATGGAAATATTTTAAATTTTAGGAAATTTTTGCCTTATCTCTAAAATATATGTCAGTATGTATTTTGTGATTGCCTAGAGGGTAACCCTCAGTTTGGTTTCTTAATCAGAATTTAGGACAATTACCTAGAGTTCAAACTACATTCTAATTCTCTAATTACAATTTATGACTTTAAATTACCAAGATTTAATGATGTAAGTTAGTTATATTTTGGTACAAACAATGTTTAAAGTGTTAGAAAAAAATAAACAATTCTGGCTTTTCCTCACACAAGGCACCTGAAGAAAAGTGAGCTAATTTGCAAGATCACCATCTAGTGGCAAATTTATCCCACTGCAAGCACATAGTCCCTAGTGCCCAAGAAGGATTTCTAATGATATATGGCCAGGCAAATCCATCTCAGATACAAGATAGGCGATGTAATTTTGACCATATCAAGCAATATTGCACACATAGAATATTCCTTCTGTATTTATAAATCATTAGACAATAGCTGGGAAAGAAGTGGAGGACACATACTACATGTTTAAATTAGGTAATTAAATGAAGGAAACTAACCAGATTGTTTCATTTTTGTTTCATTCTACCCCATTCAAATTGACAAAGTTACATACTCCTACTTTTATGAAGATAAATTTAGGAAACAACTATCAGGAAGCAGGAGTGAATGCTAGGAATAAGGCTTTTTTTTTTTCTTTTTTTGACATAGGTTTTACAAATTCTTACCACCTACAGAACTGGGTGGAAAGAGACCCCTGGAGTATAGTCTATACCTATTCCTTCTCTTAAATTCCTTTAAAACATTTTGGAATCTTCATTAGTAACATAAACTTATCCTCTGGAAATAATATCAGCACTTCCATCCCCGCAAAGCAAGCTGCTTGTTCAGTTCAGTTCAGTTCAGTTGCTCAGTCGTGTCTGACTCTTTGTGACCCCATGAACTGCAGCACACCAGGCCTCCCTGTCCATCACCAACTCCCGGAGTTTACCCAAATCCATGTCCATCGAGTCAGTGATGCCATCCTACCATCTCATCCTCTGTCGTCCCCTTCTCCTCCTTTCCCAGCGTCAGAGTCTTTTCAAATGAGTCAGCTCTTTGCATCAGGTGGCCAAAGTATTGGAGTTTCAGCTTCAGCATTAGTCCTTCCAATGAACACCCAGGACTGATCTCCTTTAGGATGGACTGGTTGGATCTTCTTGCAGTCCAAGGGACTCTCAAGAGTCTTCTCCAACACCACAGTTCAAAAGCATCAATTCTTCGGCACTCAGCTTTCTTTATAGTCCACCTCTCACATCCGTACATAACTACTGGAAAAACCACAGCCTAGATTAGATGCATCTTTGTTGACAAAGTAATCTGTCTGCTTTTTAATAGACTGTCTAGATTGGTCATAACTTTCCTTCCAAGGAGTAAGTGTCTTTTAATTTCATGGCTGCAGTCACAATCTTCAGTGATTTTGGAGCCCAGAAAAATAAATTGAGCAACTGTTTCCCCATCTATTTGCCATGAAGTGATGGGACTGGATACCAAGATCTTAATTTTCTGAATGTTGAGCTTTAAGCCAACTTTTTCATTCTCCTCTTTCACATTCATCAAGAGGCTTTTTAGTTCTTCTTCACTTTCTGCCATAAGGGTACTGTCATCTGCATATCTGCTGTTATTGATATGCTGCTACTGCTAAGTCGCTTCAGTCGTGTCTGACTCTGTGCGACCCCATAGACGGCAGCCCACCAGGCTCTGCCGTCCCTGGGATTCTCCAGGCAAGAATACTGGAGTGGGTTGCCATTTCCTTCTCCAGTTATTGATATATCTCCCAGCAATCTTGATTCCAGCTTGTGCTTCTTCCAGCCCAGCATTTCTCATGATGTACTCTGCATATAAGTTAAATAAGCAGGGTGACAATATACAGCCTTGGACATACTCCTTTTCCTGTTTGGAACCAGTCTGTTGTTCCATGTCCAGTTCTAACTGTTGCTTCCTGATCTGCATACAGGTTTCTCAAGAGGCAGGTCAGATGGTCTGGTATTCCCATCTCTTTCAGAATTTTCCACAGTTTATTGTGATCCACACAGTCAAAGGCTTTGGCATAGTCAATAAAGCAGAAATAGATGTTTTTTGGAAACTCTCTTGCTTGTTCTATGATCCATCGGATGTTGGCAATTTGATTTCTGGTTCTTCTGCCTTTTCTAAAACCGGCTTGAAAATCTGATAGTTCACAGTTCACGTATTGCTGAAGCCTGGCTTGGAGAATTTTGAGCTTTACTTTACTACTGTGTGAGATGAGTGCAATTGTGTGGTAGTTTGAGCATTCTTTGGCATTGCTTTTCTTTGGGATTGGAATGAAAACTGATCTTTTCCAGTCCTGTGGCCTCTACTGAGTTTTCCAAATTTGCTGACATATTTAGTGCAGCACTTTCACAGCATCATCTTTTGGGATTTGAAATAGCTCAACTTGAATTCTATCACCTCCACTAGCTTTGTTCATAGTGGTGCTTCCTAAGGTCCACTTGACTTCACATTCCAGATGTCTGGCTCTAGTGAGTGTAAGTGATCCTACCATCATGATTGTCTGGGTCGTGAAGATCTTTTTTGTACAGTTCTTCTGTGTATTCTTGCCACCTCTTTGTAACATCTTCTGCTTCTGTTAGGTCCCTACCATTTCTGTCCTTTATTGAGCCCATCTTTGCATTAAATGGTCCCTTGGTATCTCTAATTTTCTTGAAGAGATCTCTAGTCTTTCCCATTCTATTGTTTTCCTCTATTTCTTTGCACTGATCTCTGAGGAAGGCTTTCTTATCTCTCCTTGCTATTCTTTGGAACTCTGCATTAAAATGTGTATATCTTTCTTTTTCTCCTTTGCTTTTCACTACTCTTCTTTTCACAGCTATTTGTAAGGCCTCCTCAGACAGTCATTTTGCTTTTTTGCATTTCTTTTTCTTGGGATGGTCTTGATTCCTGTCTCCTGTACAATGTCATGAACTTCCATCCATAGTTCATCACACACTCTGTCTAACAGATCTAGTCCCTTAAATCTATTTCTCATTTCCACTATATAGTCATAAGGGATTTTATTTAGGTCATACCTGAATGGTCTAATGGTTTTCCCCACTTTCTTCAATTTAAGTCTGAATTTGGCAATAAGGAGTTCATGATCTGAGCCACAGTCAACTCCCAGTCTTGTTTTGCTGACTGTATGAGCTTCTCCATCTTTGGCTGCAAAGAATATAATCAATCTGATTTTGGTGGTGACCATCTTATGATGTCCATGTGTAGAGTCTTCTCTTGTGTTGTTGGAAGAGGGTGTTTGCTATGACCAGTGTGTTCTCTTGGGAGAACTCTATTAGCCTTTGCCCTGCTTCATTCTGTACTTCTAGTCCAAATTTGCCTGTTACTCCAGGTGTTTCTTGACTTCCTACTTTTGCATTCCAGTTCCCTATAATGAAGAGGACATCTTTTTTGGGTGTTAGTTCTAAAAGGTCTTGTAGGTCTTCATAGAACCATTCAACTTCAACTTGTTCAGCGTTACTGGTCGGGGCATAGACTTGGATTACCGTGATACTGAATGCTTTGCCTTGGAAATGAACAGAAATCATTCTGTAGTTTTTGAGATTGTAGTAGCTAAATTTGGGTTGCTCCTTTTGGACTTTGGACCAATTGTTTTAGCTGGAGTTAGCAATCACTTACATGACAGGTGGAGTTTGGAGAAAGTAAGGCTATTAATTTTTGGTCAAAATGAGCACTTGAAGTAAAATTCTATTTTACCTAAGAGTCACACAAATTAATGTTTCTTGATTTCTAGGAATCCCGAATTTTTAACCTCTCCCAAAATCCCATCAGTTGTAAGATATAATATTATTTTATGTACAACCATGGAAGAAAAACACTGTCAATTTAATGATGACAAGTCATCAATTATAAGATGCATCCCATTTCAAGTATTTTCAGTCATATTTAAAAAATATGTTTATATCCTTGAAATATGGTAAATGAAAATTTTCATAATGAGAGAAAGTATTGAGAAATAAGACTATAATAGTATTAATTCAACATCGAGTTTCTGATGTCAACTAGCTAACACAGAGGCCTAAGGAAATGGAACACAGAATAGTTGTGTTTTGATAGAAAAGGAGGAAAAGAAAAACTCCAACTGCTTCACAAGGTTGACTAAGCCCAGCTTTATTTAGACCATACACCCTCCTTTGAACAACTCCTTTTAGCAATGTTTATTTAAAGAGGTCACTATTTGAAGTTAGCATCCTGAATTCTATAGCTGTTGACCCTTTGGAAAAATAACTGACTCTGAGAAAGGTTAAGAAAGGTGGGAAAAGTCTATGAATAAAACCTTTTCAAGCTAGAAAGAGGTCAAAGTACAGCATGATCAAAGGCACAGATGAAATGCAGAAGAATGAAGATAAAGGTAAAATAATGAGGGCCTGGAGACACTAATCAAAAGAGATATGCTTTCTTACATGGCTAGGTGCTGCTGCAGGAACAGGAAAGTGCTCTCAGACTCCCTGTGGAAGGACTTTACTCATCCCAGCCTGTACACAGCAGCAGTAAAGAAAACAAATTAAAACAACAACAGTTGCTGAGTTTCAATTCTAAAACAGGTTGACTTACACTGGATGTCAGATCTCACAGTAGAGTTATGGGGACAGACTTCTTTTTCTTCTTGAGCTGCATATTAGATTTTATAGTAACACAACATTCTTCTTGTCAGAGAGTGAAAACAGATATAACCCAGAAATTCTCCCTCAAAAGAAAAGAAAAATTTGTAAACTGAATTGATGTTAGGGACAAAATAGGATATTATTGAGGAAATGTTTCAAGGAAATATCCATGCCTAATACTGGAGAAGGAAATGGCAACCCACTCCAGCATTCTTGCCCGGAAAGTCCCATGAACAGAGGAGCCTAGTAGGCTACAGTCCATGGGATCACAAAGAGTTGGACATGACTGAGAAACTTCAATTCACTTCACTAATACTAGGAGAATAACACAGTGTCTACATGACATCCTTTGAAAGATTAATAAAAGATTTTTTTTTCTTGCTTAATTGTTCCTCAGGGTCTGAAATCTACCATCAAAGAATAATTTCTTCTTGTGTGTGTGTGTGTGTGTGTGTGTGTTTGTGAGACATCAAAATTCTAACAAAATTAAAATGTCCTGGACACAGGATGTTAACATATTATGCCATATTACTTAGTAGGTTTGTTTTATTTGATAAAGTTGTTAGGTAACTTGAAAATCATAACCACAACTTACCTAACTGCCTCTGGTTGGTAAGAGTTGTGGGGAGAGGAAAGAAAACTGGCAAGTTGAAATTTTAGAACTTTAAAACAGATGTGCTACCAAATACTTTACATATAATCTCTTAATTCTCATAAGAACACTGTAAAATAGTTATTATTATCATTTTCATTTTATATAAGGAGAAACTGAGTCTCAACCATGTTAAATAAATGAAGGCAACATACTTAGTCAGTGGAGAAATTGGGTCCATTCAAGTCAACTCACCTCAAATCCCTTACAAAACTATATCAAGATATGTGGGAAGACAAAAATATTGAACCAATCACTTTTATGTGCTTCAGAATGTTTTCTCAGAGCAACCTATACTTTGTAACATTTTGAAAAACAAAAATGTAGATTTTCCATATTAAATTTACATTCGCTGAAAATTTTGATAGGATAGATTATACCATAGTTCATCTTATTTTGCTTGCTCTTCAAAATCATGATTAAAATATAGGTGTTTTAATAATCTTCATATAATCGGTATATGATAGAACCAAGACTTTTACCTCTTCTTATGATTTCAGATTCTGGACATCTTTCAATAAACCATAATACCTCGAGTGTATGTTTTACCTAAAAATTGTTTAAGATCTCATGAGCTCTTTCAAAATCTTTAAGAACAAACAGAGCAGGAACATCTATCCTTCCTGTCCCATCCTGCTCTGCAGCATCACACACAGCACATCTTTAAACCAAATGTTATGACTATAATTTCAAAAAATCAAATTCCCGTGGTGTGAAATTGTTTTTATCTAGACTTAAGCCAAAGTTGATGGCCACCAATCTTTAAATCACCATAAATACTACTGTTATTAATGAAATGAAGTTTCTTTAGGATAACATGATATGTTAGACAGTAAGTTATAAAGAACATTAACATTTTTAATAAACATGAGTATATAGAGTCAGAATATGCCATCCAGCAAACATCTCCAAGCATTTGCAAGTATTTATTGAACATCCCACGTGCCACATACTATTATATGTTCTGGGAATATAGCAACAAACTATGTTGAAAACTTCTGCCCCCATGGAGCTTACATCAAGTAGAGACAGACAGTAATGAAAAAACAAATAAAATGCATTGCATGCTACATAGTGATAAATACTGAGGGGGAAAATGGGTGGGGAAAATTTTTCTGTAAAAGGACAAATAGTAAATATTTTAAGATTTGTGGGCCAGTTTCTGTCATGACTACTTCACTCTGCCATTGTGGCATGAAAGCAAAGCAACTATAGCTCATATGTAAATAATCAAGAGAGGTAGTGCTCTGAAATAACTGTATAAAATAATGGAGTTGGTCATGCGGATATTTGAAAGAAACGTTTTGCAGACAGAGGCAACAGGCAGTATCAATACCTAGGCACTGAGACAGAAGTTTGCCTGGTGGTGTGTTAAAAAATCTATGAATAGGCCAGAGCTGTTTGTAGAACAGAGTGAGCTGGAGGCAGCAGGTAGGTAACAGAAGGTCTGGTCAGACATGTGAGGCCTTAGAGAGCAGAGTAAGACTGGCAGAATTTATTCTGTATGAAACAGAGAGCCATGGAATGATTTTGAAAAGAGAAGTGGCGTGGTATGTCTTATGCTTTACACGATCTCTCTAGCTTCTTCATGAATAGACCAAAAGGCATCCGGGAGCAAGAATGATCAGGTTGTGACTATAGTCATTTGTGTCTTGGATCAGAGAAGGTGTTGTCTAGTTGATGAGAAGTAGTGAGGAATAAAGAAAATGATGAACAAAAATACAGGGATCACAATGTCTGACAATATTAGTAGTAAATGTGAAATAAAAATTTGATGTGCTTAATTGTTTTCAATTATGAAGAAAAGTAAGGATGCTTCAAACCTATAGCCTTTAATTAATGAAAAGTAATACTCATTTAAAAGGTATCAGGGACTTCTCTGGTGGCTCATTGGTAAGGAATCTGCCTGCCAGTGCAGGAGACACAGGTTCTATCCCTGGTCTCAGAAGATCCCACATGCCACAGAGCAACTCACCCCCTGTACTACAACTATTGACCCATGCTCTAGAGTCTGGAACCTACAACTCCTGAAGCCCATGTGCCCTAGACCTGTACTCCACAATGAGAGACGCCACTGCGATTAGAAGCTCTCGCTCTGCAACAAAGAGTAGCCCCTGGCTAGCTGCAACTAAAAAAAAGCCCACACAGCAATGAAGATGCAGTGCAGCCAAAAACCAGTACATTTTTTTGAAAAGGTATTCAGGAATATATAGTCTGCATGCATATTAACTTTGGCTCTATAAAAATTTTGATCTAGCAATTTCTTCAGTCTTCAAAAAGATAAGGACTCTGGGATTATTTGAAAAATTTTGCTTCATATATTTTCACAACTGAAAACTCAAGCCCTTCAAATAGGCTTGGTATTAATTTTGTTTTGCTTTTTAGTTTTTTTTTTCTTTTAAGCATTAGAGATAGGTAGGTTATTGCTAACTGATAGCACAAGGAATATAGGACAGAAAAAGGCAGGAGAAAAAGGAAGAAAGGAGGTAAGAGACAGAAGGAAGAAGGATAGGAGGTTGGCAAGGTTACACTGAATAGGAAATAGTGTTCTGAGGGTTGAAAGTGAAAGTGAAAGTCATTCAGTCATGTCCGACTCTGTGACCCCATGGGCTATACAGTCCATGGAATTCTCCAGGCCAGAATACTGGAGTGGGTAGCCTTTCCCTTCTCCAGGGGATCTTCCCAACCCTGAAATAGAACACAGGTCTCCTGCACTGCAGGTGGATTCTTTACCAGATGAAACACCAGGGAAGCCCTAAAACATAAAGAATACTAATGTGGGCTTCCCTGGTGGCTCAGTCGATAAAAGAATCTGCCTGCAATGCAGGAGACTTGGATTCGATCCCTGGGTTGGCAAGATCCCCTGGAGAAGGGAAAGGCTACCCACTCCAGTATTCTTGCCTGGAGAATCCCCATGGACAGAGGAGCCTGGTGTGCTGCAGTCCATGGTGTCTCAAAGAGTCAGACCCAACTGAGTGACAAAGCAGAGTCCAGCATAAGTTTATTTTTACAGAACTTCCTTCTTCTCTATCCTCTCTTCCAAACTTACCACGTATCAGTTTGCAACTGATACTTTGGGTGATAAACTATGAGAAATAGACCAAATTAATTCTCAGTGCAAGCAGAGTCTCCTCAGTGGTTTAATTACTTGGTAAAACAGAACAATATATTGATGCTTCTTTTTATAGAGCATCTAAATATTTGTGTCACCATACATTAGGGAATGGTAGTAATGGTATTTCATTTATAAACTTTGTATTTTAAAATATTATTTAAGCTCATAATGCACATTATTTGTGTTGAGAGTCCATTCATTCAAAGAAATTTTAAGGACAAAAATAACCAAATATGAAAACAAATTACATAGACATTTGCTGAAATGAAAGTTCAGTTTCCCAGCTTCACATAGTCCAATAAAGATTGTTGAAGATATGTTAGAATAGCATCTATCACTTTTGATCTTGGCTTAATCTTATTAAAATACCAGTTTACCTTTAACATCTTAAATAAACAATAAACAACAACAGCAACAAAAATGATACCTGGGAAAACAGTGGAAAAGCAGTACAGAAGGCAAATTTTCAAAGTGCTGGAATTCTGAATGTAGTTTTGAATTCCAGCTTCATGACTTAACAATGTGACATTTGAAAGTTATTTAACTTCTCTGAGCCTTAGTTTTCATATTTGTCAAATAATTACAAAAATATCTTAAAATTGGATGAAAGGATTACATGGAAAGCAAAAGTGAAATCCCTTATAAAAACTGTTGTTCTGTTGTATTAAATTCATCTTACTTAAGGAAATAACTACCATTAGTCTTATTTTTAAAGAATATTGCAAACCAAAGTTGGAAAACTAAGCTTGATAGTTAGATTAATAACCATGTTAACTAATGTATTTATTATAGCATTTTAAGTAGTCAAGATTTCTCTTCTTCCAGAGAAAATATTTCAATATCATTTTTTTCTTAAATTAGATTCTCATCTGTTGCTCCTCCCCTCAAATAAAGCTGTATGAAATCGCCTTTGACTTAGAGCAAAAACCTAATTTGGTGTTTTCTAATCACATGTGCATAGAAATTAGGTCTATGAATACAGACAGCCTCTGCAGAACTGGGGCACTAGTGTGTGCCAGGGAAGTGTTTGCACTAGTGTGGAGAACTTGACCCCATAATCAGACAACTGGACTGATAGTTGTTACAGATATTTTAAAATTAGTTTATTCCATTCCAAATTTAAAAACAATTAAGTCAGAAAGAGAAAAACAAATATTGTATATTAATGAATATATATGGAATCTAGAAAGATGGTACTGATGAACCTATCTGCAAGGCAGCAATGGAGACACAGACATAAAGAAGAGACTTGTGGACCCAGGTGGGGAAGGAAGGAGAGGGTGGAATGAATTGAGAGAGTACCACTGAAACATGTACGTTACCATTTGTGAAATAGACATCAGGTGGGAATTTGCTGTATGATTCAGGGAGCTCAAACCTGTTGCTCTGTGACAACCTAGAGGGGTGGGGTGGGGTGGGAGGTGGAAAGGAGGTTCAATAGGGAGGGGACATATGTGTACTGTGGCTGATTCATGTTGATGTATGGCAGAAACCAACACAATATTGTAAAACAATTATCCTCCAATTAAAAAAGTCAGTGGCAATTTATCATCTACCAATTGCTAAGGTTGTTGGGAAAGGAAATAAGAGAGACTAATATTGAAATAAATATAGGACAACAAAATTGCAAAATTGATAACTAGTCACTATTTGCACATATTCTTCTGTATTCACCTCCGTGTGTTATTATGTTAGCCCATTACGTGAATAGTTTATTAACTGGAGTTTTAATTTTATTTTTTCCCCCTCAAATAGAAAAAAAGTCAGTGGAAATTTCATTTGTAACATAACTTAATTCTGGATTTCACTTTTGATTACAGCCAGGGTTTACTTTGATGTTTTCAAAATGAATTTCAAAGACCAATTTATTCAGTAAATTTTGAAAATAGAAACATACTGAAACTTTTATCCCACTTGGTAAGCAGCCATCCTTTAGTTTTATCCAAGCTTTCCCATGAAAATGCCAATCGGGAATAAAACTGACAAATATATTCAATCAAAGATGGAATTTTTTTGCTCTTAAGTTGCAAATGGCCTCATTAAAATAAAAGCACCACCTTAGGGATTGCATAAAGCAGAGTATTGGTACCTAAATGGTATTTATGACCAGGCTAAATGTAAAGTGAATTAAAATTTAAAGGATTATAGTCAGGTAGGCCACAGACATCTGTAGAGAAATGTCCATTAAGAAGATGAAAGAACCAGCGGTCCCTGGTGACAGGCATATGTCAGGGTAGCGGTCAGCCATACCTATACACTTAGTGCCACAGCAAATGAGAAACACATTGCCCAAGGAGGAAAGTACTTATGAGATATTTATTTTAGACTGAAAAAGAAAGTCATGAAACAAACATTTTGGAATTCATATCCATCTTTGTCATCAAACGGATGTGAAAAGAATGGGGGAAATAAGATGTGGGCTGATAATAAATATTATCACATATGTGTTTATAGATACTGTAGGCATTCTGACCCATTCTGTATTTATAGAATCTACTGAAAGTATAATCTTTGTAGAGTCTCATTACATCTATGGTGATGGAACCACAATGAGGTGCCACTGCCTGGCTTCAAAGAAAGGCCTTGTTTAATTGTTTTTTTTAAAGTGAAAAAGCCTCTCGGGTGCAAATACACCAAGGGATTTATTCTTCGTAATGTGAGTGAGTCACAAAACCAGTTACTAGTTTGTCCTATTCAGGATACAATGCTGTCCTGTGCATGCAACATCTGCCTTGGTAAGGTCAAGAATTCTTTTAAATGGTCATCAAATGCCTTCAACTGATGATTCATGGACACAGGAAATCTGGTCTCATAATTAAAAAAGACTGACTGCTTCTCTCTTCCCTCCCCTTCCCTTCCCTCTCTCCCACTAGCCTCATCTCCTCTTCTCTCTTTCATACTCTTCTTTCTATCCCTCTTCCCCCCTCTCCTCTCCTTTGGCATTTGATATTGCAAAAGATGGTTGAAGTTGTTCATTGCCTGATTCTCCTTCTCTGGCATGTGTTAATAATCCAAACATAACTGTTTCTCACTCCATGCTTTTAAAAACAGTTCAGAGAGAACATTTTCCTTACTGAGGATGCAATTCATACTTTGGAGGAATCATGACTTCCAATTCCATTTTTCAACTAACAAGCCCTTGATGGCTAATGATCCCCAGATGTACTCACTGCCAAGCTGAAGCCACACTCAAATATGGACACGTATTCCCACAAATATGGAAAAAGCAGTGCTTTACGTTTTTGTTTTTTTTTTTTGCCTTGAAATGAAGAGTTGTTCATTACCAATGCGCTATTCCTACTTCACTGGACATATTAAATGCTCTTGGTGTGGTTTTACCTGTCTTCAAGATGAAAGTGGTTCAAAGATGCTCATCTTCTAGTTCTGTCTCTGTTGTCAGTCTATAGTCCTTTATTTCAATATAACTATTTGGTGGGTGAAATCTTGGAAACGGGGAATAAGAAGTGGAAGATGATACCTTCAACATCACCATTTCCCAACCCCAGAATCTTCTAGTTTGCACCACCCTTGTGCAACCTCTCAGCCTTATCACTAGTCTTTATCACCAACCACATTTTAGATTGTGTAACTAACTGACAACCTGGTGAAACAGAAGCTATAGCTTAAATATTTGTGGTAAACATCATCCTTAAGATTGGATTTGGAGCAAAAACATAGTAGATTTATTGAAGTGAGATGTGGTAAATACATAGATTGGACATCCATCAATTACCTTAGACATACAAATGGGGTCCAAGACACAATTATCTGGGATAATTGTATTCCAGCCCCACCAAAAACTTGGTCCAGTTTTTATATATAGTTTTTGAATTTCTAACATATGTACACTACCATGTGTAAAATGGATAGCTAGTGGGAACCTGCTATATAGCACAGAGAGCTCTTCTCAGTTCAGCTCAGCTCCATGGTGACCTAGAAGGGTGGGATGGGGGTGCTGGGAGGTAGGCCTAAGAAGGAGGGGATAGTTGTATATACATGGCTGATTCACTTTATTGTATAGCAGAAACTAACACAATATTGTAAAGTAGCTATAATCTGATTAAAAAATAAATAAAATGTAGTATTTTATGATTCTAGAAAAATTTATGTCAAGCACTCTCCTTTATGGCTTCCCTGGTGGCTCAGATGGTACATGCAGGAGACCTGAGTTCCATCCCTGGGTGGGGAATATCCCTTGGAGAAGGGAATGGCAACCCCCTCCAATATTCTCCCCTGGAGAATTTCAAGGATAGAGGAGTCTGGTGGGCTACTGTCCATGAGGTCTCAGAGTCTAACAGGACTGAGTGAATAACACTTTCACTTTCTTCACTCTCTTTTCACATTCAAGTACCTCTTTTCTGGGGCAATAACACTCCTGGGATGATTTACTGGCTGAGACCTCTAATATAAGCAGTCCTATTAAACTCTCTTACCCTCCCTACCTTCAACATGAATTTGACATTGCTGGCTTTGCTACAGTACCTTGTTCTCAGCCCTCTTAGGTAGTTAGTATTCACATTACCGAGATAATGGATAAATAAAACGTGTGAGTTTTCTTCATTCAAAGTTCCAAATTCTAATACATTTAAAGAAGCTTTAAGTTAAACAAGTAGAATAACTGCAGGTAGAAAAGCTAGGCAGTAGTGGGAGTGATCTGATGCTCAGAGAACGTTCCATCCATACCATGCAGCTGGCTACTGCGTCTGGATGCAGGGTTTTCCTTCCAGTCCAGAGACGTGCTCGACACTACGTGTGCCACAGGGGGACTGTTCAACAAGCTACCTGTCTCATAAATGTATGCTCAATAGTTTGCTCCCCAAATTCATTTTTATTAAATATAAGTCTCCTGTGAAATATCAAAAAGAATGCTGAATACATTTAAGAGTAAAGGAGATGTCTTAATGTATTTTCGCTAAGTCAAAGCGTGTGTGCTTGATAGGGGAGGATTTCACACCACTCCAGCCCCAGACTTGACTCCTCAGGGAGCGATATCAGCCGGCCTCATTAGAGAGACTTTAAACCTGGGTTAATCCCAAACGGTCTGGAATTTGATTTCTTCTCACTGTCTCTAGAGATTTGAATCTGAATTAGATAAATTGCTCAATCTATTTATTCATTTCCCTGTTTAAAGTGTATGCTGAAAAGGGTGTAAAGTTATGCAGGTATTTTCCTTTTTGAGAGTTTGCTTTATGCCACTTCACTTCTGCAAAAGCACTACGTTCGTACCTGTTTTCTCTAACTGAAAGAAACCTGAAGACAAGTTTTATTTAAAGAAAGGCAGAAGGGGAAAGTGGTGTTCAGTTTGTTTCACGTTGAGCTCTTACAGAAACGGCAGGTACCCTATGCCGCGAGCACCGCATTGCTGAGTGCCTTCCGCTGGAACTACATTCATGTCTCAGCATTGAGTCTTCATAGTTTTGAACCAGGTGTGTGAGCATCTGTATTTTGTCTTGATTTATTTTGTACATCCATTAGCAAGATTTGCCCTAAGGTAATTGCTTCTTTACTCCATTTTGGGTTAAGAAAGGTTTTAGAATAATGCAGCCTCCTTGCTGATAGTGAATAGCGGGGGAAACCGCTATAAAATGAGTGAAAAAGAAGCGACCCGCACTGTTAATAAAAATAGTACAACCCACAAGCAATTGAGAGGCTGCTCTGAAACATGTCCTTAGAGTTTACCCAGAGGCTTAAACTTAGATTTTGTCAGACTTGGAGAAAGGAGGAATTTAAAAAATGAGACGGCTCTCCATGGAAAATAAATGTCCTTACTAGGTCTTGTGAGAGTTCAGATTCAAGCTCAAGCCAGCCTGTAAACCTCAAAGGCCGACGGTTCAAGGGGAAAGAAGTGATTGCCATGTCCAGGCTGCACATAGCTTGTCATCATTGTTCTCTTGAAGAAATGTCAGGCATTTCCTCTTCCCAGCCAAGAAAGAGCCTAAAGAACCAAACTTATGTTCCCACAATCTAGAATTTCAACAAGTAATTCCTTTGTCTCTGAGTTAAAAATAGTAGTAAAAAAAGGTGGGGAATAATTTAAAAGGGGGGAAAGGAGTCTCTTGAAGTGGCTGTTATCTTGTGCCATGTTAATGTTCTTAGCCTGGGAAGTAACATTTTCATTTGCAATGTAGGAAGAAAATGTGTATTTCACAATGAATCAGAAGTCCTCAGCATTCTTGGACTAGAATTGACTGCAAAAGTGTCTAGCAAAATATCGGACACTTCATTGCAGCTGAATGTATATTTATTGAAAAATAATTTTCTTTATATCATATCTCTGTGCATTAAACTATTGTCTAAAAAGATATTTTAATAGTTAAACATTTTAATGTTTAAAATGAAGGGTGATTATATTAAGATGGAGAGAGAAGAAGTAAACATGTTCTTAATGAAAATACTAACAGAATCTGATCCTGAAATATCAAGAAATGCTATATTATTTTTATTATTTTTTTTCAGAAATAAAACCTTAAAAAAGTGTCTAAGAAAGCAATGTGTGGACTTAGTCTCCAAATGCTTCCTCTTGAAGCTGTAGATTTGGATTGACTAGGGCCCACCTGGACTTCACCCCAAGGTTTGGGGTCCATTTCCAGGCCAAAACCCAAGTTTCCAGTTCAGGGCCCCCAGATTGCATTAAGAGTTCCTGTGAATCAGGCCAGGCTAATTCAGTCTTAAACAATCAATCATTCTCACTGCATTTTGTGAGTGGGAGTGACTGATGGTTTTCTGCAGGTCATGGCTGACCCAGAGGTAGAAAGCAGACCTGAGCACCATGCCTCATGTGTGAGTGGCTTATTTGGAATCAGTCAACTGTGAGGAGCTCTCTGTGTCTTCCTGGTTCCTTCCCTAGATAAGACACACATCCTTCAGGTCTTTTCTATAGCTCCTCTCGTTAAGGTCAACTATTCTTGCTCTCTTCTTCCCCTCACTCTCTGGAAATCACTGTGTATGTGCCGCTCTGTACTTAATTTTGTAGTCCTGTGTTAACTAGACCCCTTTACCCCTCTGTATTCGATTATTTTCCCATTTAATCTTCACTGTTTAGAATCTTATCTGCAAATCCATCCCATCCTGATCTTCTCTTCTAAAACCTGGACTTTTTGCAGTAGTTGCCCTTTCTCTTGTTTTCTCATAGAATCATTAGAGAAGAAAAAGAAACAAAATGTCATTCAAGCTGCTTTTCTCCTTTTTCTGACATTGTTCTTTTAAGCCATGAAGGGAAAACAACACAACAATTCCTTGGTTTTATGCATTAGTATATTTTGTTTGCCATGTTTGCAGCTGGTTATCTTCCTTTCTCGCAAATATTCATGTTGCATTTCAGAGACCAGTGTACCATTTTGTAGATGTTATCATTATGGCCTTTTTACCCAGAATTACCATTGCTGCTACAGTCACTACAAGGAAATGCTCTCCCACTCATTTCTCTGATAAGAAGCTGCCTGGCATCCTCAGGCTTCCCCTGGTCTGGTGGCTGGATGGAGACATTTACTGCAAGGGTTTCAAAGGGTAGCTAATAATGTGCACAGTTTCAGAATTGTTATTTTTCCCCCAAACTCACTGAAGTTGTGAAAACCCTTATGAAAAATGATTAGAGAAGTTGCAAAAATTCGCAAACACAAGGCAAAACTCAGAGCAGTTCTTTTCATCATTTTGGTGAAGAGAAAAAGGGAGGGCTGATTCTTCTTTCCTGTCTCACAGTGGAATCAAGATTCCAAAGCACAACAACCACATATATTTATGAAATTATGAACAGCTTCCTTTAAAGGAGAAGCACAATTACAGTAAGCCAGAGAAAAATAGCAAGTGAGTATCTCATAGGTTACAAATGAAAGGGGGATTGTAATTTAATGTGTAACCTATATTCATTTATTTGTTTAATATCAAGGATTAAATGAGTATATACAATTATACAATCATTTGAGATAGAATATTATAAAAATATGGTATATATATATAGGCAGCTTTTAAGATTATACACACACACATACACGCACACACACACACACACACACAAACACACCCTTCATGGATACAAATATATAGATTGATGGGATTCAAAGGAGCAAAATATTTTGTTTAGATATAAACATGAGAAGAGAGTCTTTTCTAGACATAGTTGCATCTCTTAGAGGAGAAAAATGTTTTTCTTGAGGGATTTTAAGGATTTTATGATTTTGTTCAAATAAAAGATGTGACATAAACATTCTGTATTCTTTCATAAAGTCTTTTTTCACTTTCTTGGTCTCTGCTAAGAAGTGAAAAAGACAATAAATAATATAGCATCTTGTTTAATAAACAAATAGACAGATGAGTAAAGGGACCTGTGCATATTCCATTGCTACATCAGTATCTCCAGTAGGGACTGGACAGGTATCCCCATAGGTACCTTGTGCTGGGGGAAGAAGAGTAGGCAGTGTGGCTGAAGGAGCACCAGGCTTTTGCCATGTGACAATGGCATATATGCGGCCTCCCTCCTGGTTCAGAGCAGCAGGGACCTACTCTTCCCTGCTCTGTGTGAGGGTAGCACATCTGAAGCTCATTCAAGAGAAACCTAACCCTGAAGGGAGTGACAAGTGAAGTGCCCTAGGGCAGAACTGGCAGCTCCCTCTGAGCAGTCTTTCTATCCCCTCAAGGACCTCAGTGCTGCCGCAGAAGTAGCACTGTGTAAGCCATTGGGTAGCACTGTGTAAGCCATTGCTGAATCACAAAAATATCCCTCTACTGTCAGCCATGTTGCCATTCTTAGATGAAAAGCCAGGCTACCCCTCTGGCCATGAGAACAAGAAGACTTGGAAGGGGATGGAAAGGAAGTAGATTTTTCCCCTGGTATCCTAAACCCTTATGTTGCTGAATCTGTCTCAGAGAGGGAAGGTCACTCTTTCTGATTTTATTTTAATTGAAGAATAAAACCATCTTTTGAAATAACAGCCACTAAAGGTACACGTGACTTAGAGCACAGGAAATGTCATGGTTCCTAACCAAATAAGAACCAAGGAACTCTCCAGTTTTTTTTTTTAGTATCTGTACATCAGAATGTGTGTGTTAAAGTTATTTGGTTGAGATTATTATTAAGCAGAGAGTATGCTGGAGAGATATGATTGCTTTAATGCTAGGGACCAGCAGATGCGTATCAAATGTACATAAACATCTGGGAGCAGATAAGAAAATATTGGTCTTGCTTCAAATGAGATGGAAGCAAAGATAGGCAAGAATTATTTATCAGAAATGGAGTGGAAAAAGATCAGGGCCAGGTATGTAGAACCTCCAGGGTTTGCAGTTGCAAGCAAATGAACAGTAAAATTTTAGATGCAAGTTATTGAAATGCTGCCATACTTGGTTAAATAAACAACTAATGAAAATATATGAGAGTTTAAAAGGTAAAGATGTTGTCCATCATTACTTACAAATAAAGGGTAATTGAGCATATTTTGATATTTTTCCCCTTTATAATTGTGAAGCAAGATTAATTTGAAAACCAATTCTTCTTTCTGCACTAATGGCCTTAAATCCAGATGGTGGTATTCTTTTTCACCCAGAGCATGAGGACAATTTTGCATAGAATGCAGAATTTCTAAGGAGTGACTAGTCCTTAAAATTAGGCATGGCCCAGCTGTTATGGTTAAAAGATATCATGTTTACAAAATATGACCACAATGTCTTTTGATGACATATTTGATAGCTAGGTTGGTGCTCCATATATATTTCTTAGATCACAGTTTATTAACTTATATACTGTATATATCTCTCAATATGATAGACAAAAATCATTAAAAAATATTGAAAGCTGTCTCACCTTTCTAGGAGGTAAGGTTTTAGTACAGCTTAAGGCAGAATTATTTTTTCTGAGAGAAGCGCACGTATGGGCTCTTTAAAGAGAGCATGGGCAGATTATTCTTGAGAAAAGCTGTGAAGTGACCACTGAGCTGAATGCAGATGTTCACTGGAAAAGCTACCTGTTCTATCCGATAATGAAGATTGAATACAGGTTTAGCAGAGTTTCCTCATGCTTTGTATCACTAAGGAAAATGTGTCTGTACTTTGCATGAATTTAGAGTATCCTGAGCCTATTTAGAGTGTCCGTCACCGACTCAATGGATGTGAGTTTGAGTAAACTCTGGGAGTTGGTGATGGACAGGGACACTGGCGTGCTGCAGTCCATGAGGACCAGCTGAACTGAGCCTATATGGCTTTACTTACTTTGTTTTAAGTGTTAGTCACTCAGTCATGTCTGACTCTGAGACCCCATGGACTGTAGCCAACCAGGATCCTCTGTCCATGGGATTCTCCAGGCAAGAATATTGGAGAGGGTTGCCATTTCCTTGCTCAAAACCTGGAAGTCTGAACTTTACAACAAACTGAGTTATAGGAAAGAAAGGTCTTGAATAAGATTGGCCCAGTTCAACACTGGCTGGGGTGTGGATACTCTGAGTGTGGAACTCAGGATTAATGAAACTAGATATCTATTTTGATTTTGAAACATTCCTGGGGCAACATAATTGTATCACTCTGCATCAAATGGCTATTACTAACAAACATTTTTGGGAAAGGTCTACCTGAGGATAAGAAATGAAGACTTGAGAGACAGACCTCAAACTGGAGTTAGGAGGAACTGTTTTTCTCTTTCTGGACCCTCATAGAATTAGTGCTTGATCAATAGGAAGAGCAGGCTTGCTGGAGGGCATTTCTATTGGCCTTGCTGTTTGGGATGGTCCAGAAAATATGACCATAGTAGGCTACAGTCCATAGGATCACAAAGAATCAGACATGATTGAGTGACTGAGCACTCACGCACACGTGCGTGTGCGCGCACGCACACACACACACACACACACACACACACACGTCTCCCTGTGCTGCACTTCCTCCCACTAGTTGTAAGCATTCAGAGAAGTCCACCTTGTTAAAGATAACATCACCCAGACTTGGAGCTGAGTATCAAGGGGATAGCAGCAAGTCCTGCTTTAAACCCAGACAGGCATCATAGCTCAGCATCTGCCAGAAGAGAGTTCTATCTGGAAGCAGTAGGGAGAAGGTGAAAAAAGGAGATGCACCGTGCCATCCATTCATTGCTGATGGCCACTTGCCGCCCCAGGAGTGCTCATTCTGCTTCACCCCCACCTGGTATACTGCAGCTCAGTTAGGGCACTAGTCTTCTGGAGTTAGCATAGACCTACTAGTTAAGGGCTCAATCCTCCTCGAAACCTCCCTGGCTACAAATTCCAGGGCAAGATCAGGGTTTCCTCAGGCCACCCATACATCTGATTGACTGACTACAAATTCAGATTTTTCCTCAATTCCAGTTGGATATTTCACCAGAATGACTCACAGAACTCAGTGAAGTACTATACTTAGGATGACAGGTTTTGTTGTAAAGGATACAATTCGGGAAAAAACAAATGTAGAGAGACAAAGAGAGAGGTCTGGGAGGGTCCCAGTCTCAGAACTTCCATGCCTTCTTCGTGTGGAATCTGGGCCTGTCATCATCTTCTGAGCATATCAGTGTGTTCACCAGTCAGGGAACACCACTGAGCATGGGTCCAAAGTCTTTATTGAGGTTATGTTATATAGGCATGATTCATTAAATTCATGTCCCGATAACTGAACTCAAACTCCAGTCTCCCTTCCCTCTCCAGAGTTTGGGTTGACTCAAATTCCAACCCTGTAACCAGAGGTTGGTATTTTAGGGGACCACATCTCAACCTGAAGCTATCTAAGGATCCACTGTGAGTAACCTCATTATAAAAAACTCAGATGTGATCATGAATTACAAAGCTCATGCATTAAAAAAAAAGGCATTTCTATCACTCACGTCATCACTGCAAGGGTTGTAGAAATCCCATGACAGGAAGGCAGGAGAAAAACCAAGTACTTTATAATGCAGCATGCCTATTTTAAAAGTGGATGGGGTGCTCCTTGGGACTCTCTACTGGCATTCGAAGGGAGTAGAAGGCAGAGCCATTCAATTTGGTGGTATATCTGGGAGTGTTTGTAGTCACTTTACTGGTTGACTTAAACAAACTGGGGAATACTTAGGAAATGGAAATTGTATTTAAAGGTTCTTCCTTCTTGGTTTGAACACTGGTATTATAAGAGGAGGCTTCTCAAGTCAAATATAGTCTCCAAATATGAGTACTAAGCCAAGTGTGCTACTCATACAAATGTGGTAAGCAGCTAGAGGACTTTCTAAGTACATATCCTGCTAATCTTCTCCCTGAGCTGGCTCTGATTTCTAGTGAGAGATCCTTACCTTTCTCAAGTCTGTATCACTCATGCATTACAAGCATGTAAACCTCTGCACTGTGATAAGATAGACACCTGTGTAGGAGAGTCACAAGCTAGGATAACTGCAGATCTTGTTTTCATAAATGTTCTTATAAATAAGATATAAAGTTCAAAGAATTGCAGGAGTCTCATAGTAAATTCATTTAAAAAGCTACAATACGAAAAACTTTTGAGTAAGACCTCTGTTTTGTACCTGTTTATATCCCTAAAAGCATACTTCATAAGACTTAACAAATTTTATCCACTACAAACCCTGTCTGGCACTTCCCAGATGAGAGTCAAACTCATGGGAGAGCCATTTTAACAAAGGAGAAAATGACTGTTCATTAGAACTGAGATAGTGCAGAATGGTGTTGGAGGAAAACAACCTGTACTACCGCACATTAGGCTCCATTGGGTCTACTGTGTGCTTGGTCTTTCTCTGGCTGATGAATGATGTTCTACGTCAAGGAAACAAGACATATGGGACAGATGCTATCACTGTGCACAGGAAGCTGGCAAAAAGTCATTAAGTGATTTTCTAAGTTTACTCAGAAAGCCAGTAGCAGGATTGGGTCAAAAGTCCCATGTTTTATTATCATTACTGGATCAGGAGCACCTAGAAAAAAAGAGTTTGAAGGGTTAAGTACAAGGTCTTAAATTGACCATTTTTATCCTTTTGTTTAATTTTATGTCATTCTACCCTTTCTCAAGCTCCTTCGTAGATCACAAGTAGATTTATTAATGCCTAGGTACTTTTCTGGTTTTCAGAACTGGTTCATAATCTCCATTCTTTTACTTAAATTTAGTTTACCCCTCAATAAGGAAGTCCTTTTTTTATACTCAAGGATTGAGAGAAGAGGGGCTTTTTTAAGTCCCCTGCGTAATGCCAATTGATTCTGTGGTGAAAGTGATTAACCAATCTAGGTATGGTTCTGTTATACCCTCTGATCCCTGGGTCTACTCGGAGGGAATTTTTTTTTTTTCTTTAACTTTAATGAACAGTGAAAAATAGTTGTTTCTTTCAAGGAAAAATTTAAAAAGTAAGTTTGGAAAAAGAGAAAAAGTGTTCTGTATCTTCTTTCTGGGTTTCAGCCAGTTACCTTTGCTTATTTTTCCTCATTTTCTTACAAAAGAATTAAATTTTATTTTATTATGGGTGTTGTTAAGTCAGAATTTTTTCATCTGAAACACATTAAATTCTTTAGATATTGAAGAGTGCATAATTACAAATGTATATCACTAAAGCAAAGCTATATTAATTAATACAAAGCTGCCCCAGGGTCTAGTAGCTTTTGGAGGCCCCAGCAAAAATACCTCGAGACTCCTTTGTCTAAACATGTTGATTTCTTTCTTCAATTTTAACTTTGCAACTGAACACAAAGTACATTTTGGAAATGTGCACAATTAGTTTAGAATGTAAGTCAAGTTACTAAATAATAAGTAATAATACAGTAAAAAGTAATCACAATAGCTGTGGTTCTATCATTAAGCCACATTTTTTCTAGTAGTACACATTATACAATACATTGTTTAAGCCCAACTGTTGGAATATTCATTTTTATTAAGCATTATTTTTTAAAATAAGTCCACTACTTCAAATTCAGACAAAATTCAAACTTAATTAAAATTTCCCATAAGTTATATTTAGTCTAAGGAAGGAGAGACAAGTCTAAATGTGTGAGTTGTGTCAGTACAATTTTTTTTTTAATTCTAATTTTCTCACTTACAAATATCTTTGGTTGTCACATTAGTGGTGATGTTATGGCAACAGCTACTACACCACACAACCATAAATACACACAACAAAGATTAACAAATAGACACACTAAGTGATTTTTATGACATTAACCTGGAACAACAAAAGATTATCTAGTGGAGGTTCTAGGGAATCTTCTTTAATGATGGGATAAGTGTAGATTGCAATAGGCATACTGACATAAGATAAATCGGTGCTTTTAGAAATTTCTCAGCCTCAGCAATATTGACATTTTGGGGTGGATAATTCTTTGTTGTGGGCGATTGTCCTGTGCATTGTAAGATGTTTCACAGCATCCCTGACCTCTGCTCACTACATACAAGTAGTATTTCTTGACTTACAAAAACGCCTGTGGCATTGCCAAATGTTCCCTGAAGGACAAAAGCATACTGATTGAGAACCACTTGTTGAGAACCACTGGTTTAGAAGATGCCTGGAAATAGCTTTCATTCCACATTAAATATTTTAATGGCCTTCTATGTAGGATTTACTCTATTAATGGAATCAGCAACATAGTTCTTTCTAACACACATGAAGCCCACATAGCCCAGACTCTGAGTGAATTATCTTAAATTCCAAATTGATATTGTCTAAATTAATTCATTTTGTTGTATAAACCTAATCAACATTGCATTAACCAGAGGTTCAGATGAGTTTATAATATTTTTCAGCCTCTATCAAACAGCTCTTCTGAGTATCTCTTAGTCTAAACAAAGCTTTGGAAACTATGTTATAATTTGTGCAACAAAGGAATATGAGGCAAAATGTTAATTTTGTTGTGGTTCAGCATGTTTACCCACTGGTCAGTCTTGTCCATTATCAGATATAGTAATTGGCTAGCTTGTGTAGCTGTACTTTTTCCAACAGAAACTAAAACAGTTATTGTTGAGGGAATATCTTTAATAAGAGTGTTCTGGGAGTTCAGTGCAGTATGTGTCATTTCTACTGAAATCAGCCAAGTGGTTGGAAGAAATCGTGAGAATGTGAATGAAACTGAGAAAGGAATTGAGAAGAGTGTTGGGACTGGTTATGTGAACCACAGAAATTGTTGCTTTTCTCAGCTTCCCTTCTTTTCTGATGTCCAAAACAAGGGCCTGAGCTCATCTCTCCATTTCCCAGCTGTAATTACTTCATCCTATCTTCTGGATATCTTCACTGGCCCCTCTTTTCTTCAAGTAATTGTACACTCTTGTCTTTGCTCTCAATGCCAACATACGCTATTTGCTAAAAGATCCTTATCTCATTGTACTATTTTTTATAACCAGTTTACTGAGCCTTTTTTCACTTAGTAGCCCTAACATTTTCAACATTCAAATTTCAAAAGCAAAGAGCTAATTGCTTATTTACCAGTTGATCTTTTTGACTTTACAATGACCGCTAAAAAGACTCAAAACTACTCATTTCTCAGCTCCTGTCTTTGATAAACCATGGTGTAATAGAACTGGAATAGACCCTAGGGATTATCAACTTTACACAGATGGGAGCTTTAAGCAAAAGGCTCAAAATCATAAAGACAGAAAATCAAATTCCGCTTCCATTTTACATCATAGGGGTGACTTTGAACAGGTTCTTAAATTTATTGAGTCTCAACATAACTCTCTTGAATGGGTATAGGAGATCCCACCTCTCTCACGTGTTCCCCTCATAGGAACATATGAGATAATATATTGAACTTTCTAACATATAACACATAATGAATAAATATTTTCTCTCTCATTATTCCCATTGGAGTAAACACTACAGTAAATATCTATAACTAGAATTATTTTTCCACATTATAGCAATTTTAATTAAAATTTTTGATTAAGTAATATATGCCCTTGTTAAAAGTTCAACATGGTGAAAAGTAAACTTCTCCATGAACAACTGGAGTCATTAGTTTTGTGTGTATGTGTGTGTAACCAATTAGAAGGAGCCTATGTACACACAAATGTAAACCCATGCACACATTTATTTTTGACACAAGTTGTAGGATACTGTGCATACCATCCTACACCTTGACTTTAACACGAAACCTATTTAAGTATCAAGGTTCTTGTATTATTGCTGTCTGTATTTTTCTAAGCAATAAATACTCTCAGTTTCTTTAATATATATCTACATATATATGTATGCATATATACCCCTCTGTTTATCTATGTATGTGCTTATGTATCTATTTATGTATTCTATGTATCATCTATCTATTCATGTTTCTTGCTGCCTTGATCATTGCTTTTAAACATATACTTCTCCATCAATGACATTCTTAATTTTACTTTCCCAAACTGAATACTATATTAAAAAATACAGACTTTTGTGGGTCTCCCATCTAATTTCCCTATATTTTTGATATAATGGCATAGCTACTAAGTATAATATTTTATTTGGATACTGTCTACACATATCTGACTTTTTTAAAATATTTTTTTGATGTGGACTATTTTTAAAGTCTTTATTAAATTTGTTACAATATTGCTCTGTTTCATATTTTGGTTTTCTGGCTACAAGTCATGTGGGATCTTAGCTCCCTGACCAGAGATCAACGCTGTACCCTCTACACTGGAAAGCAAAGTGTTAATCACTGGGCCACCAGGAAAGTTCCCTGGCTTTTTAAAACAATATTTTGTTCATAAAACATATGAAATTCATTGAAATTATCAATAATTGACATGAAATCACCCTTGAATTCAGGTGGAAGATTCATTAATATTTAAAATTAAATCTTCAGTTCATTATAAGTTGTTTGACATGCTATCATGCAGAGGTTCTTTTTGTCTTCATAATAGTAATAACATTGTTACAAACAGCAATAATGCAACCAACAGCAGTATGCTTATACTCTTAAGCTAGAGTACAGCAGTCAATTGAAATTCATAGTGGTTTCATAGTTCTTGTATAGCTGAGATTCTAGATTTTAAAAGGGGTCCTTCTTAAAATTATGTGCTCTCTATGGTACATTAAATAAAATTCTTCTTTGTAGAGGTGACAATGATTATGAAAAGTTTCATATGGGCCTTAGGGGAAGAAATGACTTTTTGAGTATGTGTTTTCTTTTAAATTAATTGACTTCATGTCTTAAATTACCTACAGTAATACAGCCTAAATTTTGCTTTTTGCTTCAATTGACATTGTCTATTTTTAAATTAGTTATTATTCAACTCATGGTGAGAAAAGAAAACCGCCCCTCAGATAAAGTGGAGAATGTCTCACTTCTCAAATTTTAATATAGAGGAATGGTTTACAAAATGAGGTATTAAGATCCTTAAATTAAAAATCTGAAGGTTTTGTGAAATATTACAATTGTACATGCAGACTTTCTTTTTCCAAAAGGAGGCCCAAAGCTTTCAATAGTACTCAAAGAGGGATTCATGAAAAAAATTCAAAAAGTCATTGCTCTCAATCAATAATCTTCTCCAGAGAAGAGAATGTAGTTCAAAGTTCTACCCATATTTCTGATAGAGACTGAAAAGAAGATTTCTTAAGAATGTAAACAGATTTCTTAAGAATGCTGTAAAAAATAGCTGTTTTCTCCTTAGATGGGTATTGTGATGGTTAGTTTTATGTGTCAACTTGACAAGCCTATGGTACCCAATGCCTTAATCAAACACTAATCTAGGTGTGGCTATGAAAGTATTTTGTAGTTATGGTTACCATCTACCATTAGTTGACTTTAAATAAAGGAGATTATCCTCCATAAAATGGGTAGGTCTCATCCAATGGGCTGAAGGTCTTAATAGCAGACAAATGAGGTTTACCAAAAAAGAAAACAATGTCTCAAGACTGCACCATCAACTCTTGCCAGAGTTTCAAGCCTCACAGCCTGCCTTACAGATTTCAGACTTTCCAGCTCCCAGAATCATGAATCAATTTCTTAAAATAAATTGTATCTATCCATCTATATCTCTCTCTCTCTCAATATACTTATATATATATATATATATATATATGCATGTGTGTGTGTGTATAAATCCTTGTTTCTCTGGAAAATTCTGACTAGTCTGATAAATCTGATAAAAGGGACAACATTAGAAATGAAAATAATATAGAAAGAATTATTGTATCAAATGAGAAATTTCTTTCAGAATTATAGCAGTGCTAGTCTTAAAGAAAACAGAAGAAGGAGGGTTGCCTAGTGTAGAACTGAGAGGCATCTCCTGAATAGGTATTCAGAAATAGCTCCAAATCCTTGCTGGACTAAAAATAAAGGAAACACTAGCTATTGAGAAGACATCAGAGGATCCCAGCTGAAAAAGTGTGTTCCAAACTGGGGAGGATTAGGCAGCAGGGGTAACAGTGAAACATGGTTTCAGATTTCTGTAGTCCAGGGGATTCTTATTGTTACTTCAGCTCTCATGGCTATGCAAGATTCAGGGCTTCGCTCTCCAGTGTTCTCCAAGCATCATGGGACATTGCGATGCTCCTTATGATGTGGTGAACATGGTACATCTAATAGAGTTTAATATACTAATATATTATTTTCTTATAATTCAAAAAACATTTTCTCAGAAACTCTGACAAGTTTGAAAGAGAATTTTCCCTTTTCATTTGTGTGGCAGAAAGTTGCCAATCAAACTAAATTTATACAAGCTAAGAAGAGGAGCAAAGAAGTATGTTTTCAACTGTAAGACAAAAGAATTCACCACTTCATGTGTATAGTTACTGCATGTTCTTGGTACCTGGCACATAAGTGATGCTCTGGACAAGTAATACAGCTGAGAAAGGCCACAAACCACATCTTGGAAAGATTCAATATATTTGCACCACATTTGTAGTTTCTTCTCTCCCAAGCCTCCTTATTTTGCAACTCTTTTCCCAATTAACACTGTCCTGGCAGCCCTGTAAGGAAGTCCAGTTGGAAAGATGCCAAAAAACTGCCATGACCATTTCTTAATGTCAAGCACAAGCCAAAAATGAGATTCAATGTGTTACTTGAATTAGATTTGTTTAAAGTTTGGAATATGGTTTGATTTGCTGCTTTAAATTTTAGAAACTTCAATTTTACTTCTTAAGGCAAAAAAGCAGAGGAAGGGGTACAAAAAGGTCACTACAGGGAGTTTTTTTTTCTAGCTGTCATTGGTGAGTTTTTGTTTATTCACCCTGGGAGGGCTTTAATAACTGCACTGCTTTGTTGATTGCGTGACCGTGTTTGCACTGGTCTTGCTTCTGAATACCTAGGCAAGGCTCTTTCATCTGACTCACACTTTGCTCAACCTTGGATCAATGCCAAATTCCCCACCTTCATGAATGATTAACTCATGTAGCCTGTTGCTAATAATGTGTGCACTTGATGGCAGATGATATTTATTTTGGACAGGGTGAATACAGACCTTGGATGTTTGATCAGGGCAGAGCGGTACATAGTGTGTGTGGGCACTTTCCAGGGAAAAGATTAGGGTCCGTATCCTCAGGTTCCCCCTCATCTCCCCTTTGCATTGTCATAGGAAGGGAGTTTTCAGTTCACTTTATCATTCACAAGTTACCTCCAACTTACCCTTGTCATTGTGATTCGTCACACTTACACTCTATCCTTTTATGTGCTGTATCTCACTGAAGCCTCCACACACCAGGCTGCTGCCCCAGGGTATACGCCTACAACAAAGATCTCAAACATAGTTTAAAAAGAAACACCATAAAAGAGAAAAACAACGGTCACAGTTGCTACTAGAGGCTGGTTCCCACAAACCCGGCAGGTTTTCCAACTTAACCATAGCTGAATTACAAGAGCGGCTATCAACTCAGCAGTTCTAGGTATGACTGTATGTAGTCACACTATGGTGTTCTTTTTTTTTTCTCCCTCTTCTGTGTCTTCTTTTGTAGCAGAAACGGGCCTGGCAACCCACTTCAGTATTCTTGCCAGGAAAATTGCATGGACAGAGGATCCTGGAGGGCTACAGTCCATGGGGTTGCAAAGAGTCTGACACGACTGAGCAACATACACACCTCCCACTTAACCTTCTCAACTAAGAGATAGGAAGAACATAGTCTGTTTGTCTGCTCTTAGTCACTGGTGAAATCTCTGAGAAGCAGATGGAGCAGGCTGCCGGGCTGCCAGAAGAAGCAATGATTCTGCCCTGGGCCATGATTTTGGACCACATTACCCATCTGGCAGATTCCCATAACTCAGCTGTCAATAAGTCCATTCTTGCTGAATCTGGCCATACCCAAGGTGCAGGATTCTTGACTGTGTGCTGGGCAACTACTCAAGACTTACCTTGGGAACATATTAGAAATTCACCTCCCCAGAAACCCAAACATGGAGACTCATGGTCAGTAAATTTGGTCTGGGTTGTGAGAGTCTATAGCTAACAAGCATCACAAATGAAACTGATTCCCTGTCTGGCATGGTGATATCTGGTTCATATTATGGCATTTTTTTCAGGGTGTGTAACTCTGGAAATACACAGGTGTGGTAATGATAATACCAAGTAACAGACTCAGATGCACAGCAAGAGGGGAAGGAAGAAGAATATTGTGTATTGAGCCCTAAAACCATGCTAAGGGACCCGCTAAGTGCTTCATTCTTGAAATCACATTTGTTATTTTTCAGTCACTGAGTCCTGCCTGACTCTTTGCAACCCCATGTACTCCAGCATGACAGGCTTCTCTGTCCTTAACTCTTTCCTGAAGTTTGCTCAAACTCATTTCCATTGAGTCGATGATGTCATCCAGTCATCTCATTCTCTGTCATTTCCTTCTTCCGCCCTCAATCTTTCCCAGCATCAAGGACTTCTCCAATGAGTCGGCTCTTTGCATCAAGTGGTCAAAGTATTGGACCTTCAGCTTCAGCATCAGTCCTTCCAATGAATATTCAGGACTGATTTCATTTAGGATTGCCTGGTTCCATCTCCTTGCTGTCCAAGGGACTCTCAAGAGTATTCTCCAACACCACAGTTCAAAAGCATCAATTGTTTAGTGTTTAGCCTTCTTTATTTAATTCTCATAAAATGCTTAGACTTGATTACTCCAGCTTAATGATATGGAAATGTTTCTGCTATTGTTTTTTTCTACCTAAATTAGGGTGAGATGAGTTTGTAAGGACTTTCTCCTATTTTTTTATTGGCAAGGCCACTTAGCCAAAAAACTTAGACAATAGGTTGGCATGACATCCAGAGTCATCACTGAGTTTTGGATGTGTGTAATTTTTTGGAGAAGAAGGTCATGTGTATTATTAAGTTCCTATCAATGATATAAAAACTTACACACACTCAGGAGCTTAAAACAACACAGATTTATTTTCTTCCAGTCTGTAAGTCAGAAGTCTGGGTAGTCATGACTGATTCCTTTGCTTTGGGACTCATGAGGCCAAAGACAAAATGCTGCCCCACTTGGCCTCTTGTCTGGAGGCCCTTGCAGTAGGGACAGGGAATTCTGCTTATAAACAGAGCTCAGATCCTGGTGTTTGGGGGCTGAGGTCCTCATTTCCTTTTGGCTGTCAGCAAGGATCCTCTCTCAGCTCCTAAACCAATGGCATTTCTTGTCATGTTGTTCTCTTCACCTCAAGACAGCAAGAGTAATTCATGCTCATGCTTTGAAGCTGGAACTTGCTGTTCTTCTGCATCTCTTCTGTCTCCAGCCAAAGAAAATTCTCTGCTTTGAAGGACTCATGTGATGAGTGGACCCACAAAGCATAATCTTCCTATCTTAAGATCAGCAGATCAGCAACCTTAACTACATATGGAAAATCCCTTTTGCCATATAATGTAACATAACTAAGGTTGTGACCCAGAGAGCAAAGATCATGGAGACCAAACTTCTGCCTACCATGACATGGAAGAAAAAAGTTTTTATATTAAGATTTCCTTCTACTGATAACTTTCAGAAATCACATCCATACCCTAAATATGTAAAGACTAAGTACAATGGGATTTTCTGATGTCTGGCTCATATTAAATGTTTTAATAAATATATTCTTTATTTTTTTTCTAATTGAACAAATAGTATAATATATATTAACTTAAGAAGCTAAAGTCAGGTGAAAAATAAAAAAAGAGATAAGCAAGATTTCTTATAGGTCTAGTTCTCTCATGTTCTCATCACTATGCTTATGGAATACCCGTATGTTCTTTCAAGTAGATTTTCAAATACAGTAAAACATGCAGAAACCTGTTTTGCTAATGGCTTCCTGAGACACTTCCTCCTGGCTTCCTTCAACTTCCCCCATTCTCTTTCTTTAACCCAATTAAGTGCAGGAGCCTGGCTACATTTCAGGTAAGGCTAGAATGAGAGAGCTGGAGATAGAGTCTTGTTTTCTTTCTTTGGAAAAATGAAGATCTTTTGGAAGAGAAGGCAAGGCGAAGCTTAGAAAATGGATGGTGAATGGATCAGGCCCACTGATTAGCTCTGGGAGTTCCCAGGGCTACAAAAGGTTCACATCGAGAAGGAGGCTGTAGCAAAGTACTACTGGGAGCCTGCAGGAGGAGAGAAAGATAGTGTGGGCCACCTGGCCATGGCAGTGTGGCAGCCACCGAGGGGATGAGGTGAAAGAGGGCAGACACTTACAGACATCCCCTCCGGCTACTCCGTTTTTGTCTAGGTTCAGCCTCACTTACTCTAACACATGGTTCATCATTTTGAGGTTGCAAACCTAAGTGGAAATTTCAGAAGCATCCAAAACATCCAAAAACACATTCTGAATGATCTTTCATGCAGGAAATGGACGAAAGGATGATGGGCAGCAGGAGCATATTTTAAAATCCTCCTTTTAAGCTTTTGCTTTCTTCTCCCCTCAGGCACACAGTCCTCTTTGTCTGCCTTATGCTACTTGACACCCTATAGTGCATTCACGCAGTCTGACCAAAATCTGCATGTTTGCCTCATGGCTGTTGTGGGTCTCTTCTGCTCGTGGCTGGGCTTAGGAAAACTTCACATTCAAGTGAATCACAACTGTTTTCATATTTGAGTGGCTGGTGTGATCATATCCTGAGTTATCTATTTAGAATTACTTCTCCATATACTATCATGTGTGCAATGGCCTGGGGACAGTGGTTTGGATTTTATATCCAACTTAGTATTCATTTGTCAGAATAAATTGAGCTTGAAATTTGATGGGGAGACTTCAAGCAACTATGCAACCAATGGTCTCTCACTTTACTGTTTTAGGTAGTTGGCTCTTAAGTTCCAGATCCATGAGGGGTAACAATGCTTTGTTCCACAACCAGGAGAGATGAGGGCAAAGGTGAGTGCTTAATAGAAGGATGTAATGATGATAATAAATATTGGGACACCTGTGAGCAGAAGGGTTACACAAAAAATTTCTCTCATCGATAGTCTTTGAACATATGCAGACAGATAATGATCATTCAGACTCATCTACTCACATAAGCATATATAGAATGCATATATTTTCCCTTATATTTTATTTTCAAAATAGGTAAAAAAGTAAAGTCCTTATAAACTGGAGTGCTAGTGGTGGTGCGATGTTTTTAATATACTTTTTTACTTCAAACATCTTATTTTTTCCCAACCAGCCATACAAATCTACTCCATTTTCATTTCTTTAGTGGGGAAAGGCTTATTAGGAAAAAAATGGATAATGGCAAAACTAAGGAAAGCAATTAGCTTTGTGTAAAACACAATGTACCATAGTAGTGTATGCAAACTTAAATAAGGCTTTTTAGTTCAGAGCAACCAAAACACTTTTGCCAACCTAAAAATAACTTTCTTCTCATTACTTTGAGCCCACAGTCAGCAACACCTAGAAGAATAAGAAAAAACAACCCATAAATGGTTTCATAGATGTCCTGCAGAGAAGTTGAATTGTATGTTTTTAATTACATGCATTAATGTCTGCAAGAAAAAAGTGCCCAATAACAATGCTTTCACAAAGGTAATAATACTCCAAACTAGGCTCCAAAATAATCATTTAACTGGGTATTATATAGGAGGCCTTTGAAGCAGTGGAACATTTTCTAATTATCTGGCAAATACTTTTCGAATACATGCAAACTTTGTATCTGAATTTTGTTCTTCTGTCTTCACCGTGTATATATGTGGTCTAATAAATTGGAAATATTCTAGCACAATGCATGATGCTTAAATAAATTCATTGATGAAAGATCATTCTCACACACTGGAGAATGATCAAGGTCTACTTGTAATTTAATTGCCACATGTAGACTCAATGTAAGACTATGCATAGTTCTCAAACCTGCGCTTCCCACCTGCCTTCCAGAATACAGTACCTTTAAGCGTCATTCCTTCCGAATATTTTTTCCGTTTTCTGTAAATCCAGCAGCAGTTTAGAGCAATCCTTCAAACTCTTGCTTGTTCATTCTCATTTTAATGGACTATGCCTGTGCATCATTTCCAAACTGAATGTTGACTAATGGCCATGCTGTGGGTGGTATTCTTAGAGGGGAGAGATTGTTGAGGAAGGCAAGAGCATGAGGCACTACAGGTCTGGATGGTATACCACTGGTTTATTCTGACAGACCAAAAGCTGTACAAGGAACTTAGTACCCCAGGAACAGGGAAGGAGCCAGTAAAAGAAAGTGACTCTCAGAGATAAGGAAAGTCTCTCAACTACTTCAAAATTTTACCTGTCATAGGCCCTCCCGGATTGCTTAGACTCACTCCCCACTTCCTGATAAGCTATATATAAAAGTTATTTATGCTGCGGTATAATGCAAAATACCATTATTGTGATTCAGTAGAAAAAATATTATATTTTCTATTACTTTCTTAAGCATGGTGACACTCATTCTGCATAGTCACTTACAGAGGAGCAAAGCTAGTCCTTCCTGAATGCACAGTAATATGATACTTTTGATGGAGTATCTTATTTTGTAACAGAAAATATATTAGTTCATTGGCATATTTATAAGGTTTAAAATTTACATGTCCCCATCCAAATGTGGAAAAATCTAAATTTTATTATTTCCCTATCACAGAGCTAAACTTCATAAAAGTCCCCAATTTCATTGATAAACAAAATCTTTCTATTTGCCTATTCAAGGGATGTGATTTATTTTCAATTTTAAAGGGTGCCATCATGGAGACTCAGTCTTTTCAAGCCCATGGCTGCTTACTTGAATCTCATTTTCAAGGTGACGTATCGGAGCTGGACAAAATATAACACTGGTTGGCCTATGGCTGGTCAGGCAGGATCATGGAAAAAAAAAAGAAACTTTTGAAATGGGCAAAAATTATGGTTGGATATTGTTCTGCCTAGCACCCCATTCTGGGTTATATGATTCTATGACCCTCTCCCACTCTGTTTTTGAATTATTTTACAACTCTGTATTTTTGTCACAAGGGCTCAGTGCTAAAGAATTTGCCTGCTGATGCAGGAGATACAGGAGACACAGGTTCCATCCTTGGATTGGGAAGATTCCCCGGAGTAGATAATAGCAACTCACTCCAGTATTCTTGTCATACTTGACAAGAAAATCTCATGGACAGAGAAGCCTGGAGGGCTACAGTTCATGGGATCACAATGAGTTGGACACGACTAAAGCGACTGAGCATGCAATAGCAGTGGTAATGTTTCTTGTTCATAGTATTGCAAATTAATTTTGTCTGGTTGGTTGTGACTGATGATTACCCTGATATTGCAGAGTTTGGCATTGATTATAAATTGATTTCAGCATTCGAGATTACTTAAATAAATGTGTGATCTTTGAAGTCTTCTTTCAGACATTTGAGAAATATTTCTCACTCCATTTATTAGTTAAATAAGAGATTTGGCCCATGTACATTTTATGTGTGTAGGGGAGTCATGATTTTTACTCCAACAAGTCAGTCTCTGATGACCTTCACCAACTTCTGCTCTAGGTATAAGTGCACGTCCCTGGCCTCTGGTGTCGACCTTGTTCTTAATGCATTTCCTGCTCGAATGTTCAGTGGTAGTGTAACTAGGTCTGTTTTCTTAACATGATTGGAGGGCAAGGCTCTCAACTTAGCTGACTTTCACATCCACTCTCACTGGTAATGAAGCTCTAGCTAGTCCCTGGCTTTCGTCTGTTAATTTACCCCTTGCCATGAGGATCTCATGAACTACTGGTAAATCAAAATATACCTTCTGCTCCCTACTGGAGGCAAACATGATTTGTTTGATGTCTACATCCTACAGAGAAGGAAAATCCAGGCTACAACTTCTGATATTTTAGTGCCTCATTCATTTTACTGCCATTTTTACTCTATTAACCTATGTAGTCACTAAGAAGATTTTAGGTCAAATATTTTTTGTTTTTTTTGACTACAAACTGCTGCATGTGGGATCTTAATTCCTGGACCAGGGGTGAACCCACATCCCCTGCATTGGAAATGGGGAGTCTTAACTATTGAACCACCAGGGAAGTCCTCTAAGATGATTTCATGTATAAGTGCCAATGGACTTTCAGAGAGGAGACTCAACTTTCTTCTAAAATTGTCCATTTTCCTTTTTTTTAAAATTTTTCCTCTTGGGGCCAACCTCTCTGAAGGACTTTAGCAGCATTTTCATCAACTTTTATTTTCCAAATCTTTCCTCACACAGAACATGGTTCTCCTACCCCTTCCCTGAACCCTGAAGGCTCTTTAATCTCCTTCTGAAGAGGCAGAAATTTTCCTTTTTGAGTTTCTCAGTTTCTATGTCTTGGGTCCCATGCTTTTGATATGTAAAAAGTGCTTTTGGAATTTAGATGGCATCCTTTCTCCTGACAGATACTTTACAATCACCATTTCACTGCAGATTGAAAAACAGCCAACTTTGAAAGTTAAAATTAAAAAAAAAAAGTGCCGTTATCTAAGCTTGTACTAATCTTCTCCAAGCCTGGATAAAAGGAGTACTACACTGAAATAAACGAGTTCATATTTTATGAAAATGTTTCAGGGAGTATCTTAAATATACAGTGTCTCTTTTAAGTCTAATAACATATCTATTGAAAACTATTATTTATTCTCATTTTTATATGTTAGAAAATAAACATATGTAGCTTACCTGGACTAATAAGGTTACAGAGTTACTGAATGACAGGGCTGAAATTTGAATGCATACCACTTACTTTTTCCACTAGGGCTTCATTTCCTAGTTTAATAGAAAGTAAATAAAAATTGATAAAACCCATTTGTATTTGTCTATAATATTTAACTGTGCTGTAGTAGTTAATAGAATAGTAGAATAATGATCCCCTTCCATATCATGATTTTTTCTTTTTTTTAAAATTAGTTTATTTATCTATTTTTAAACTTTACAATATTGTATTTGTCTTGCCATACATTAACAAATTGAACCCATCCATATCTTAATCCCTAGAACTGGTGAATATTTTACATGTTACCATGGCAAGTTGGGGGATGTGCTTAAGTTTTATATAGAGTTAAGATGCTTAATCATCTTACCTTAAAATAAGAACATTATCCTGTATTATCCTAACATTATCACATGGATCATTTAATATGCAAGAGGTAGCCATGAAATTAAAAGACACTTGCTCCTTGGAAGGAAAGCTATGACAAACCTAGACAGCATATTAAAAAGCAGAAACATTATTTCGCTGACAAAGGTCCATATAATCAAAGCTATGGTTTTTCCAGTAGCCATGTACAGATGTGAGAGTTGGACCATAAAAAAGGCTGAGTGTGGAAGAAATGATGCTTTAAAAGTGTGGTCCTGGAGAAGACTCTTGAAGAGTCCCTTGGCCTGCAAAGAGATCAAACCAGTCAATGCTAAAGGAAATCAACCCTGAATACTCACTGGAAGGACTGATCCTGAAGCTGAAGCTCCAATACTTTGGCTACCTGATGCGAAGACTCGACTTATTGGGAAAGACCTTGATACTGGGAAAGATTGAAGGCAAAAGGAGAAGGGGGTGTCAGAGAATGAGATGGTTAGATAGCATCACTGACTCAATGGACATGAATTTGAGCAAACTCTGGGAGATAGTGGAGGATAGAGGAGCTTGGTGTGCTGCAGTTCATAAGGTTGCAAAGAGTCAGACATCATTTAGAGACTAAACAACAACCACTGAAATATGTGGATATATTAATATAGTTGCAGTAATTACTGTTATCTTAAGTAATTCTTTATAGATGTTAAAGTTATTTTTACCTGGAATCAAGGGAACTAACAATTAAAAACCATATGCAATGAGATCTCGACTGCTAGTTTTATACTTTTGTCCCATGTGCTTGCTTAGTGATGTCCAACTTTTTGTGACCCCATGGACTGTAGCCCACCAGGCTCCTCTGTAAATGAGATTTCCCAGCTAAGAATACTGGAGAGGGTTGCCATTTCCTCCTCTAAGAGATTGTCTCAATCTAGGGATCAAAGCTGCATATCTTGAATGTGTCTCCTGCATTGGCAGGCAGATTCTTTACCACTGTGCTACCTGGGAAGCACTGTCTTACTTTAGGATGCCACCGATTCTTGCCAGAGGAATTTATATCTTCTAACTCTGGTCCCTGATTCCAGATGCACCTTATTTCAACCCATTCCCCAAACTCTAAAGAGGTCTTCTACGTAACAATTTAATGGGCTGTGATCTCTACTATTCTCTATAGACACACTTATGTTTTACTATTCTAAAGTATTCTGTTTAGCATTGTATTCTTAGTGTTTTCTAACCATGCTTTTCAAACCCTCTTAGTTGTATGCATGCATTAGAATCCCTGAGAAAATAAAATTTGAAAAGAAAGCTTTGTATTCTCAATCAGACTCTAATGTTTAAAAAAGTGGCCACGGGCAAGTTACAGGAACTCTCCAAGCCTTAGGAAAATAGGAAGAGAATTCCCTTAAAGTTATAAAAAGTGTCTATGAAATAGTTAGAGCTAATAAGGTACCTGATCGTGAGAGACTGAATGAGTTCCTTCTAGGGTTAGGAAAGAGGCAGAGATGTCTGCTCTTATCATTCTTTCCAGTATAAAACAGTAATTCTATCCAGTATTATTAGATAAGAAAAGGAAATAAAAGTCATAGAGATGAGAGAGAAAGACATATAATATTCCCATTTGCAGGTTACATGGTTGCAAAATTCCAAGGAATCGAGCATTCACACCCAGCACTCTCCACCAAATCCTAGACTAATAAGTGCGTTAGCAAGCTACAGGGTACAAGATAAGCATACCAAAATCAACAGTATTTTTTTAACTAGCAAAAAAATGTGAATGCTGAAATTAAAAACATAATAACACTTATGATAGCTCAAAAATGAAGAAATATTTAGAAATACAAATCCAACAAAATTACATACAAGACTTTTATGCTGAAAACTATAAAATTCTGATAAAAGAAATCAATGAAGTTCTAAATAAAGGAGAGACACCTTGTGTTCATGGCATACTAAATATATTAACTCTCCTCAAATAGAATTAGTATAATTGCTATCAAAATGTCAGTAGAGATTTTTATAAGTATAAACAAGATTGTTCTAAAATTTACATGGAAAGAGGAAGGAACTGGAATAGTTTAACATAACTTTGAAAAACAAATGGGAAGAAATCAGTCTACTCAATTTCAAGATTTATTACATTACTACATCAAACAAGACTGTGTGGTGTGAATGCATATGAAGGTATGAATGCACAGATTAGTAAAAGAAAATATAGCACTCAAGTAGGGCCACATAAATATTTCCAACTGATTTTTAACAAAGGCACAAGATGTTACCATTGGGGCAATGGATGAAGAGTATAAGTATCTTTTTCATATTATTTCTTACAATAGCATGTAAATATACAAGCAAAAATTTAATAAGACAAAATTATGATCAATGGAACAGCAATACCATCACCTAGCAGCATGCTTGAAACAAGGATTCAGAAACCACATCCCAAACCTACTGAACCAGATATTGAAAATCCTCTGGCAATTGATGTGCATATAAAGTTTGGAG
Organism: Giraffa tippelskirchi; assembly: GCF_054371585.1. Lineage (NCBI taxonomy): Eukaryota > Metazoa > Chordata > Mammalia > Artiodactyla > Giraffidae > Giraffa > Giraffa tippelskirchi. The sequence goes on from NC_137277.1 coordinate 111,732,131, forward strand.
AAACAGTGCTCTATATAATATCAAAAATTTGGCATTTTAATTATTCTGATACTTTGCTGGTTTTATATCTCTGTTCACTTTTCATTTTGTAAATTAAATTTTCTTATGTGTGGCAGATATACATTCTATAAAACAAACCAGACCTTTAAAGTATTTTATATCTAGAGCTTTTTTTCCCAAGCTCTTTGATTTTTTGATACATTTCTTTTTTCCCTAATTTTACCACAAGAAATTCTAGTTATCCTTCTAATAATACTATTAGAATTGCAAAAATATGCTTTTAATCTTTTGTTGAAAACTGCTAACTTAACAAAACACAGTTTAGAAGTTTTTGCAAAATTTATGTACCTAATCTATTAGGATCCAGAGTTGTTTTTTCACTTGAGTATAGACTATAAAAACAACAGTGCTGATATTTTTATTTTAATAATTTTTCTGTAATATGTTAAACTATAACAAAATACATGCATTTTCTTATTCCTTGGATACTAAGGCTATTTCAAAGACTTACACTGAAGTGTTAGCAATATTCTATAATATTACTCATCACCAGTTCCAGTTTCATAACTTTTTCTCTAGAGCAATGAGGCTTGTGACTCATTTAGTCAAAGTTCCCACTGAGTGTGAAAGTTTTAACCAGGTTCCTCTGTGCGTCTATCTTGACCTTCCAAACACAAGGCTTTCTTTCTTCAGAATGCTCTATTCTTCAGCCTTGCAAAGTGAAATCCCTGTTTTCCCAGGTCAGGAGTGCCCAGGGGTTTTTTAAGATCAAAATAATAACAACATTATAAAAAGCACTTCCATATTTGTCTCCCCACCTGACCTTTGAGAGCTTTTGCTGTTGTTCAGTCTCTCAGTTGTGTCTGATTCTTTGAGACACTGCAGACTGCAGCATGCCAGGCTTCCCTGTCCTTCACCATCTCCTGGAGCTTGCTCAAACTCATGTCCATCAAGTTGGTGATGCCATCCAATCATCTCATCCTCTGTCATCCCCTTCTTCTCCTGCCTTCAATCTTTCCCAGCATCAGGGTTTTTTCTAATGAGTTGACTCTTCACATCAGGTGGCCAAAATATTAGAGCTTCAGCCTCAGCATCAGTCCCTCCAATGAATTTTCAGGATTTATTTCTTTTAGGATTGACTGGTTTGATCTATTTGCAGTCCAAGGGACTCTCAAGAACTTCTCCAACACCACAGTTCATAAGCATCAATTCTTCAGTGCTCAGCCTTTTTTATTGTCCAACTCTTACATCCATACATAACTACTGGAAAAAACATAGCTTTAATTATATGGACCTTTGTCAGAAAAGTAATGTCTCTGCTTTTTAATATGCTGTTTAGGTTTGTCATAGCTTTTTTCCAAGGAGCAAGTGTCTTTTAATTTCACTGCCACCATCTGCAGTGATTTTTTGAGCCTGGGAAAATCAAATCTGTCATTGTTTTTCCATCTATTTGCCATGAAGTGATGGGACTAGATGCCATTACCTTCATTCTGTGAAAGTTAAAACTTAGGCCATCTCTTTCACTGTCTTCTTTCACCTTCATCAAGAGACTCTTTAGTTCCTCTTCACTTTCTGCCATAAGGATGGAATCATCTGCATCTCTGAGTTTATTGATATACCTTCCGGCAATCTTGATTCCAGCTTGTGTTTTATCCAGCCTGGCATTTCGCGTAACGTACTCTGCACATAAGTTAAATAAGCAGGGTGACAATATACAGCCTTGACGTATGTACTTCTTTCCCATTTTGGGACCAGTCCATTGTCCATGTCTGAGTCTAACAGTTTCTTCTTGACCTGCATATAGATTTTGCAGGAGGCAGGTAAGGTGGTCTAGTATTCTCATCTCTTGAAGAATTTTCCACAGCTTGTTGTGATCCACACAGTCAAAGGCTTTAGCGTAGTCAATGAAGCAGAAGTAGATATTTTTCTGGAATTCACTTCCTTTTTCTATGAGATCTTTAGTCCACATAAAAATTGCTGCAAATTGTTCTGGTAGTCCAGGAAAATCAAACTCTGTACTTTATGCTCAGAGCTAACCTGTTGTTAGCATATTGCTTGATACAAAGTAAGTAATTAGTAAATATGTTATCTCACTTGCTGATCATCAAGATATATATATATGTATATATATATGTATATGTATGTATATATTTTCACCTATCTGTTCCTATATCTAATTGCATGAATCTAAGAGACTGACTTAACTGATTCAGAAAAAAAATCTCATCTATAAATCTGATGGATCAGGTCAACCACAATCTCTCTTAAGAGCATAAAATTAAAAACAGAAACCCATTATGACATTCATTAGTGAGAAAGAAAATAGAAAAATCATGATATAGGGTTTAGGAAAAAGTTCAGTGAAGCACATTTAGCATGGTTATAGTTATATAATAATGATAAAAATTTTTAATTGATATTTATTGAGCATATATGATACTCTGTGTCATTTGAATCTCACAAAAATCCTGTGAGGTCAGTGAAGTTATTATCCCAGTGCCACAGAAATGAAGAAATAGAAGCTCACAGAGGTGAACTGACTAGCCAAGGTCAAAAGCATATATGTGAGAATCCTAGGATTCAAACTCCAATTTGTCTGATGGGAAGACTAAGCTCTCAACCTGGTATCAGAGAAAACTATTTGGTGATAGGGTAGAAATAAGGACTCCAGAATCTGGACACTAAGTCAGACTGGGAAGCTCTTGAGTGAAGATGCCTGAGTTGAGGTCTTTACACTTTATGAAGACCCAGGATTCCCCCAGCACTGATCTCGGCAAAATCCTGCTAAAGCCTTTTCTTTAGAATATTCATGATATCTCATTATTTTTCTTATAGCACACAATTCAAATTGTTGTGGGTTTTAGTGGATCTCAGACCCTTTACAACATAATCACTCCAAAATAGGTCTAAGATTATCTTACTGTACTAAGGAAGTAGTCCTCCCATCTACTGCATGCATCTACCACTTTGTTTCTCTCCTGATACGGATCTTTCAGTGCTATTAGAGCCACTGAAATGTCCCCCATTTCCAAGTGCCTACTATACTCTTGGTCTTATCCCAAATCATCTATCCCACAATAAGATCTCCAAGACTCATTACACTGAAATACCATCTCCAATTTTTCTACATTCCAACTGTCAGCTGATCTACTGCTCAGACATTGTGACATTTTCATGCTCAATAGAAACCCTGAATAAGGAAAAGTTCCTCAGACTCTTCTACTTACCCCCACCTGCTTTGATCACACTAGGACAGAGGTTGCAAAGTACTATTGCCTTGGGCTTCAGTGATTCCAATGAAAGAGTCCTTTCAGTTTCTGGTCAGTCTTTGCAATCTTTCTGCACTTCCCTGGGAGCCAGGCACGAGGCCAACAAACCCAGAGGACAATCTCAGTGACCTATATCCAAAACCATACTGGATTCAAAATTTCCTCTCTCATCTAACACTGACTCATTGTCCTTGGAATACATTTGGGTGCCTCTTGGGAGTCATTTTTTCTTTGTATTATAAACGCCAGTTGAAAGACCAAGAAAGGACACTTAAGATTGTGTTCTAAGTTGCACTTTAGTTGATGAAAAGAATGTGGCTTAAGTGGGAGGTTAGGAGAATCTGTGTCTCTCATGACAGATAGTTTGAGTGAAAGTTGATGTCTCACAGGTAAAGAAAGATCAAATCAGAATTGAAGGTTCTCAAACATAGTTTTAATGTGTGTGTGTGTTCATTCGCTAAGTCATGCCCAACTTAACAAATGAAGCCTGACAGGCTCCTCTGTCCATGGGGTCTTTCTAGGCAAGAATCCTGGAGTGGGTTGCTGTTTCCTTTTACAGGGGATCTTCCCAGACCACAGATCAAACCCGCGTTTCCTGCATTGGCAGGTGGATTCTTCACCACTGAGCCACCTGGGAAGCCTATAGTTTTAGTAGTAGAACCCATTTTTTATTAGCAAATTACCATGAATAACTTCAGAATATACAACATTTAGAAGCAGAGTATGATTATATTGTTTCTAGTTCAGCAATCTCTTCTTGCTCTCTACCGACTAACATTCCAATAGGGAGTACTGTAGAATAAAATATTAGAATTATTAGAATAAAGAAGAGAAAATAACATTTAATGTGACATTATGATGCATTGAGTCACATATATTACCATATCTAAATTTTTATAGAACTTCTCTTACATGTAATAGAAGTGAAACAGAGATAAAATAAAACTGAACACATGCCTTGGTCTTGTCTTAATCATTATATTTAATCTGCAGAGTTAACTACTTGTAGGCCGTGATAACCATTTACAATACTTCTTTAGTATAAAACTACTAATAATTTCATTTTAGAAGACAATACTTCTATTTATGTGGTATATGAGTAAAAATTCATCTTTAATAAAGCTAACAATAAAAGAGGCATGTCAAAATAATGTTCCTAGGTATATTTCTAGTTCCCAATTTTTCAAATTGTTCACATTTCACTAAGTGTTTTCACTGAACTAAAATAAATATGCTAGAATGTAGACATTTGGAATAGACTTGGTTCATGGTGTTAATTCCATGCACATTTTACTATTAAACTTTTAACTCCTCAATGTGAAACAAAGTTTCACTCTGTTGAGTCACAAAATGATCAACTCAGATCATGCTTTGTCTTGGTCCAAAATTCTTTCAGTTTAAGTGACAGAAACTCAGCTCCCCCTGGACCAGTTTAAGCCAAATAGTGATGTTATTTTTCTTTGTATAACATAGGGGGAGCTCACTGAATCAAAGAAAAAGCTAAGTGAGTCAGAGAAAACCCTAAGAGCCTCAGACACAGATACCAAAGACTCAATGCTGCTAAAACTGCTTTCTCGGTTTTTTTCTCTTCCTTAATGACTTTCTCCTTTTTCATTCTTGTTTGTCACCTTATTGATTCATCTACTTTCACCAACTTGTGTAGAAAAAAGTAGCAGTGGTCCTACTTAAATATATCCCTGTACCTTCATAATGAAAGATGCAAGAGAGTCTTTTTCCTCCAGTCTCACTAAAATTAAACATTCTAGTAAGGCAATTGATCAATCTGGCTTGGGTAATGCAAATACCTTTGGGAGTAGCAGGGAAATAGGATAATATAACCATCCCCATTCCCACCCAACCTTAGGTCATAGTGTATCATTTTATAAATGGAAGGGACTAGAGACTAGAGGTTGATGTTTATAAATATCACAGTCTCATCACAAAGAAACCATAAATAACCTTTTCTTTTTTCCCATCTTTGCCTCAACATTACTTCACTATTTTATATTCTCCTCAGTTAAATTCCAAAGACAACAGGACTGCAGTACCATGCTTGTCTACCATTTAATGTCTAAATATGGTTTCTTTTGGGCACCATTTTACCTACAGTTAACAATTCTTTGTGTGTTTTGTTCATGTACAACACATACAGTCTTAATGTGAAAGCTTTTAACAGCTATTTCATGTGAGGACTTACATCACAGAAAAACCTTGGTGAGCAATGTTTCCAAATTATTATTTAGCATTTTCAACCTATGCTTTTTGTTGAATCTTTGTCCATATGTCTAATTGTCATGGCTAGTTACCCTTTTATTGGTTCATGGTATTTTTTTCTCTTAAAGATACTCTTCATCTAGCCTAGGTTTCCTCTTCATGGATGTTTCCTGAAAGGAGAAAAAACAAAACAAAACAGAAAAATGCCCTCAAGTGGTAATAGGTGTACTTTTTCTTACTATTTTTTTTAACCCATCTCTGTTTTTTCACTTTTGTTCTGTACTAAGTACTAGGATGGTACAGGGTGAAGATTTTTCCCATATTGCCAAATTAGATTACTTGAGGTCCTTGATTGTCATTTCACATCCTAGTCTTAATATCTAAATCTCTAAAAATTTACCATTGATGCCACTGAATTTTACTATTAAATGCGTTATATTCATTAAAATTTTTTTGTTGATTTATCTCTACTTAAGGCTGAAAAATTGGATAAGAGGACTATTACACTTTAAAAGATCTCCACCTAAATATTATTGCAAAGATGTGTTCCTTATGCCTTGAATCTCAAATATGTACAGAAAGATCAAATAGAGAAAAAAGAGGGAAGAATTTTACTTTTGAACACTTGCACGTGGAAAATTATAGGCATAACTGGAAACTGTACAAAGCCCTGCAATTATATATTGATCTACCTGTATATTTTCAGAACCAAGTAATGTCTACCACTCCAAAGGGGGGATTTTAAAAAAGCATAATAGTAGTTTTTTTTAGCCATATACAAATGATAAAAGCAAAGACATCAAAGTGGGTAGCCTTTCAACTCATGCTCAATTAGAATAAAAGTTTGGTTGCTGTTTTAAACATTTATGACTAACTAACTGTGACAGGCTCTCAGCTTAGCAAACGGGAAGATTTTCAGTTGACTTTTGATCTGACTGACAGTTCCTTATACACTTCAGTGTTAGTTTATAACACACGAGCCCACATCTGAATACACATGTGACTAATTAGGGACTGTTTATGGACCATCCACATAAATTTAACACACTAGAGTGAAGGCATTTTAAACCAGAAGCCATGATTTTAATGAAATAGAGTTAATTAATAAAGGTGCTTGACCTATTTTTTGTATTGCTAATTTTTTTTAAAAAATGAACAAAATCTAAAGTGAAGTGTGTTTTGCATGTATATCTGATGAGGCATAATAGATCATTTTGAATGTTAATATTATTATCATGAAACAAAAATTATTTATTTATTTATTTTTTAATTTGGTTGCAATGTAATAAATTAACACTGCAGACAAGACCTTGGATCTTGATTTCTAAGAACTTTTTGTGTTGTTGCAAGAGGCATAATGTGCTGTGCATTAGAGACTGCACTGTACTCTGATTTTGGGGCCTGAATTCCAGCTCTGCATTTATTAACTAGGAAATCTAGGTAAGTTATTTAACTCCATTGTGCCTTAATTTCCATATCTGAAAAATGGGGATAATAATAGCACCTACCTAACAGGTGAACTCTTTGGCCTCACGAAGCTGCCATTGTTCCACCCTAGGCACGCACTGTGAGTCTTTCTGTTCTTTATCATAAGATCTTTGAGGATATGGGGATCTCACTAACCCAGATACAAATGCAGTTCATAAATAAAGAAGAATCAACATGTCTAGAAATGACCCTCTACAATGTGAAATAGGAACAGATCATGGGAGATAAAAAGCGTCAGACTCCTGTCTTTCAGAGATATCCTGCACGTTTCTCCCAGACCATGAAGGAATGAAGGTCTATTATAAGGATTTTGATGATGGACCCTTACTCTGTGTTTTCTTGCTCCTTCACCTGCACTTATCAGAATCACATCTTAAATAAACAAACTACCTGGAAATAGTACTTGTCCTTGTAAGATTTTGCTTTCACACAAGACAACCTTACATGAGTCATTCCTCAGAATTTCCCTGGTATGAGATGCTGAGTTAGGAGGCTTTTTCTTCAGGATAAGGACTGCAGTGTGAGTTTATGTGAGAACTGCAGACCAGTTAAATTTGAATAGGCATCCTATTTCTTAAATGTACTCATCTCCTTCCATGCCTAGAAACTTTCAACAACAGGCACTATTTCACCACAGGCTCGGGTCTTCCAGCAAGTTTATTGGCTTGCTCTCTTCATTCCAAAACTCTTCTTTTACTACCTAGCTTCAATCCCCTGATTCATTTTAACTCACAAACTGGGCAGTTTTACCTATTACCTCTTTCCTGGTTCATAATAGTGTTTGTCTATGAAATGTTTCCAAACCAAAGTGTTTCCTAATCAAAGTAATCTCTATTATAACAATAGAGAAAAATCTCTGGGGCAAGAAGATGAAATAACAATGCTTCCCTCTGCAATATAAGGCTTTCTTACTTAATAGAGAAATTCTATTAGAATGTCTAGTGAAAGGGACTAAATTTTCTTTACAAGAGACAATGCCAAGAGATACCAAGCAACGAGGGTTATTCGTATTGGAACAGATATTTCACAATTCTTCCTTCAGTGTTTAAATGACTCCTATTTCCCCCAAGGAGTAGGTAATAGAATTTTTAGTGTCTGGCATGGCTTGCCTCTACCAATCCACTGTTCTTACTTGAAAACAAATTTGTTACATTTGCATAGTGGTCCCTGAGCCTCTTGAGAGGCAATGAGAAAGACCTTAACCCATTTCTTTTTGAGAATCAATGCTTATTGAACTTCTCTGATTGACTCAAACATTTCTAAGTATATTTTGCTGCCCTGGAAAGATTACTAAGTTTTTAGAGAAGAAATAATCACAAGGAAGCTGACATCTAGAGTGCTTATCTGGGCTCAAAACCCAGAGTATGATGGCCCATATTGGGGATGATGCAGAAGGCCCTGACACCTTAGGGTTTATGCTTATAGAAGAGTCACTAAACTTTGGAGCATAAACATATATTGATTTTAATTTTGCCTGTGTAGCATTCATTGGAATTGTTTGAGTTGGAAATTGGGCTAGAGATAGTACCACTGCCATTGTGGTTTCAAATCTAACAGGAATTTTAAAGCAACAATAGAAGGAATGATCTTAGTTTTCCTTTTATCTCCTCTCTCTCACCCTCCAGGCATTTGGAAGTGCAGTTAAACAAGATAAGCAGTGACTGTTGTTTAGTTGCTCAGTTGTGTCCCACTCTTTCCAGACTCCACATCCTGTAGCCCACCAGGCTCCTCTGTCAATGGTATTTTCCAGGCAAAAATACTGGAGTGGGTTGCCATTTCCTTCCTTCAGGTGAGAAGTAACTTGTAGTTCCTACTACACATACATTAATCTAAGTGATTAATATAAAAACAAAACAGAAAGTGATTTTGTGCCCCAAGCTAGTGGAGAATTCTCTGCCAAGCGGAATACCTGTACTTTGATACTTTCATTCTATTGTCCACAATGTTGCGGTGATATTCAATACATACCAAATAATGAATGCATAAATAGAGCACAGGGGCTTCCCTGGTGGCTCAGTGGTGAAGAACTGACCTGCCAAAGTAGGAGATGCAGGTTCGATTCCTGGGTCAGGAAGATCCCCTGGAGAAGGAAATGGCAACCCACTTGAGTATTCTTGCCTGGGAAATCCCATGGATAGAGGAACCTAATGAGCTACAGTGCATGGGATCGCAAAAGAGCTGGACACAGCTTAGTGACTGAACAACAAAAAGCTAGAGATAGGCCAATTATTCTACCTTGTGCAAAGTTTATTCATAAAAGCAGTAAGAAGCAGATGAATTACCAAGGGAAAATGTAATTTTGAGAAAAGTGGAAAGGAAACCAATGTGGTGAGCATCACAAAATCAAGTGAAACAAGCATTTAAAATAGAGTGATTGATGTTGTCATATGCTGAAGAGATATATAAAAGATGAGCCACCATAAGTCTTGATATCTAATTTGTATATCAAAATAATTTCATGCAATGGTGAAAGCTATAGGTTCTGAAACTGAATAGAGTGTGATTCTCAGGGTGACCACTTGACCTTTGACCTTCTATTGTCTCAGTTTCCTCATTTGTACTTATTTAGTAAGCTTGGTATAAAGGGATAATGTAAATGAGATAAACTGTATATTTAGCATAGAGCCTGGAATGTAGCAAGTGCTGTCAACAAGTCTGTTAAAATATGTAATGAGCTTTAGTGGAAGAGTATTTTTTGAGGATGAATCTGTATATGAGCCATTAGATACTGTACATGGAAAGTTATGAAAGAGTATGGAAATGAAATACACCTCTAGATGCCTACTGGAGTCGAAGACAACACATACTACTGGTTAACTTTGGGTGTCTCTACTCAAACCACCCATGAACTTACCACCACAAATAATTTCACTGATTGCATAATTGAACACCAAGGCATAGACAATTAATGAGATCCACTAGATGTCCAGGGCCAAGATTAAAATTGTCAGTCCAGTGGAAGTTTCTTTTGGTAGGCAAAAATACTATCACTGGTTCTGCTGCCAGTATTGAAAGTGAAAGTTAAAGTGAAAGTGAAGTCGCTCAGTCATGTCCAACTCTTTGCGACCCCATAGACTGTAGCCTACCAGGCTCCTCCGTCCATGGGATTTTCCAGGCAAGAGTACTGGAGTGGGTTGCCATTTCCTTCTCCAGAGGATCTTCCCCACCCAAGGATTGAACCCAGGTCTCCCGCATTGTAGGCAGACGCTTTACCGTCTGAGCCACCAGGGAAGCTGCCAGTATTAGTCTGACCCAATATCTAATTAATACCAGGTTTTCCTCAAAGAGTGGTATGGGATACAATTAAAACTCTGACTTTAACATGCATTATTAGGTTCACTTTTGACATTTTTCTGCTGTTGGATTGCCCAGGATTTAATTGTGTAATTTCTGGTCAGTGATTCCAAGTTTCAAATAAGTTGCAAGTTTTCAGCTTTTATAAAACTTTATCATCCATTAAGAATTTAAAAATCATAATCCTTGTTCAGGTGTTAATGCTGGGATCCATAATTTGTTTCCTAAGCTTTTTGCTGTTTTTAGCCTCGTTTGGGGTTTTGGGTTTATGAACTTTCTGTTTGTAGACAAGAAATTTAGGAGTGAATAGTAATAAATTTCAGTTAAGTTCTGTAATGTGAAAATTTTAAAAATTTAAATGGATTTGTTAAATTTAAAATTTTTCAAAAGAATTTGTGAAAATAAAATTCCTTGTCCTTGTGTGTATGTGTTTTTTTAATTAATGGTTAAAATAAAACTGAAAGACCATGATGGAAAGGAAGAACTGCACAGCATAGAAAGGAGAAGCAATCGTTTTCACTGATGAAGAGGATGAAAGACAAAATATTTCACTAGCATCATTTCTTATCACATAGCAGTTGACATCACAATGAATAATGTAGTAAAAATCTTGATTTGAAATACAAAGTAATTGGAGATGGTTGAAAATATCCTTATAAAAGTATTAGAATGTTTTGAAAGATGTTCCGTCTATTTGAGTTCACAATGAGATCACATATCTTTGAGAAGGATGGCAGTAAGGAGTACCATGGACAGTGTCTCCCCCAGTTTTAGGCATTTCTGTCCCTCCTTCATTTTTTTTCCATAGTTACACACCACTTACACTAGTGTTTACTTAATATTTTCCTTTAAATCAACTGTTTTGAAAAATATAAAATATTTATATTACCTATATATCACCTTTATTCCTAAGCAACAATATGTAAGATTTTTAACACACTGATTCTCTTTTATATAATACATGTTAAAGTCAATGTTAACTATTTTAATTTTTAAATAATAAAATCTGTTCATGCATTCCCCAAAGTCATCTTCTCAATGATCAATCATAAGCTTGCTATACTTTGGGAAACATTGTAATAAGCAATAGAAGAAAAGAAGGAGTCCAAAATAATAAGGTGAAGTTAAAAGTTATCTTGATTTATTTATGCCTAAATTTGTAGAATTCCAGGCTATCTGGATAACAAATCATTTTCTGACTTGGGAAAGCTTTTCTCACTGTTAAGTATATATCAAGATCAGGCAAGTGGTGCTTCACCAAGCCTGTATAGTAAAATACAGAGGTTGCTTAAGACGTGACTCCAGTAGTCTGCAAATCTTAACAAACATCTAAACATACATTTTTAAACTACTCCTTCCAAATTCCTTCATTACATTTTGGATTTTTCAAGTATCAGTATTTCTTACTTAAAACTTCAGACTTAGCTATCAGTTTTAGATAGAAACAAGTGAAACCTTACTTATTCAGATCACTTCCTTAATTTTATATCTCAGGTTATTTTACATAGGTGCTGGGTAGGATTGGGGGCGGGAGGAGAAGGGGACGACAGAGGATGAGATGGTTGGATGGCATAACCGACTCGATGGACATGGGTTTGGGTAGACTCTGGGAGTTGGTGATGGACAGAGAGGCTTGGTGTGCTGCAATTCATGGGGTCGCAAAGAGTTGGACACGACTGAGCGACTGAACTGAACTGAATATTTCGGCACCACATACTATAGAATATCTGTGAAACTTTCTGAGAATTTGCAATGGAAAGTGCTCAAATGTATGAGGATCTAATCGTATTTTCTTTACAAAATAATGCTTTCATGTCACATAAAATGAAACTGTCAGCATTTTCCTTTGTAGGTTTCTCTCAAGCTTCAGAGCAGGTCCTTGACAGTTCTAGTATTGCCTTTACATATCTTATTGAAATGTAGATTAACACTGTAACATCTTATAATGGTTGGAAAACCTTTTCCTTTTAAGACTTGTGGACAAGGGAGTATTAATAAGTAATAACATTGGCTGCAGTATTGTAGCATTTTTCTCCAAATGTTGTTCTTCCCCAGGACCTAATATTTAGATTAATTTTAAGACACAGAAGATTACTTATGATTGTGATGCAGATTTTGCAAATAAAAGTCTATGTAGATAGATATGTCACTACTCAATCATTATCAAGGTGAGGTTAGGGATAAAAATAGTTGTTCCTTCAAACATCTGTGGGTTCAAAAGGATCTAAAATTGAGAAAAATAGTATATCCTGTATAATTTTAGCAGAGTTCCTTATATTAGCAAGGGCTTCCCTTATGGCTCAGCTGGTATAGAATCTGCCTGCAAAGTGGGAGACCTGGGTTCGATCCCTGGACTGGGAGGATCCCCTGGAGAAGGGAAAGGCTATCCACTCCAGTATTCTGACCTGGAGAATTCCATGGACTATATAGTCCATGGGGTCGCAAAGTGTCGGACACGACTGAGTGACTTTCACTTCCACTTTTTATATTAGTGATACTCAATAAATATTTGTTCATAAATTTAAAAGTATAATCATGCCTATGGTAACATCAGTAAAAATAAAAATCACAGACCTCATAGAGTTTCAGCATTTTCCCTGGAAGCTACAGCCCTTATTGTTACCTATGCAGCCCATGTGGGTCAGGCAGGATGGAGTGATCGTCTTCCACTCCAAACTTCCTAGCAGCACCTGGCTTCAGGATTCTACTTCCTTTCACTTCTGAAGTCAAGATGTTGACTAGAAGGCTAATAATCTCACTACTTCCATTATCATTCAAAGTATAATGATCACATTTAATATCAACTAAAGACCTGGCAAAATAGATCTTCCAAATAAATAATTCTTATTATTTTCTTAAAGCTTGATTTTAGTTTAATACCTCTGGCACTGTTAAACGAACTGTATAATGTTTCTTAATAATCAGTAAGTTGGGATTGCTTAAGTAAATGGAATAAATATTTGTGTAATTATGGAACATTTATGTCTAGAACTGTGTTAAAAATTCTGAGACATGGAAAAGATATAAGACATCACCTTGCTTTTGTGGAAAATACAATCCCATTGAAAAAATTAGAGGGATAGGCTTCAATTCAACTAGGGGACTACAGAATAAGCCAAATTATCTAACCCTTAAATATAAAGTAGAATAAATGGGGACAGCAAGAGAAGATATCAGTGATGGCTGCATTTACGAGGATTTAGGAATTAAATCATTCAGAGTCAGGATTTGGGATCAAAGTATTTCTGGAAATCTTAGTGATATCAGTTTAAGTGAAAAAGTCACTTATTGGGGACTCTAATAGAGAAACACTGGGTTTTATAAATTGACTATTTAAAATATGTCACGACAGCTTTATATGTACCTTGACATTTGCAAATTCTAACTTTGCTAAAAGTAATTAATTAACCAAATATTTGATTACAATCTAGGATGGATGTTAATATATATATATATTATATATATACAGACACAAAGGAGGGCAGCCTGTGAATGGAAATCCTGGAGAGTATGAGTGCTACTGTCCTTTCCAAACTTTTATGCAGAAAAGAAAGCTTCTGAAATGCATTGCTTTTTCCACAATTATTTTAATTAAATTAAGGATTCTATTTATATCTCATTTTTCAGTGGAAGAATAAAATAAAATGTATAGCCATTATATATCTCTATCTACACTTATACAAATGTATCTGTACAGACATATATATGTACATGTGGGTTTCCCTGGTGGCTCAGTGGTAAAGAACCCACCTGCCAATGTAGGAGATGTGGGTTCATTCTCTGGGTCAGGAAGATCCCCTGGAGAAGGAAATGGCAACTCACTACAGTATTCTTGCCTGTAAAATCCCATGGAGAGAGGAGCTTGGTGGGCTATAGTCTGTAGGATTGCAGAAGAGCCAGACATTACTTAAGAGACTAAAAATAACAAATATGTACATATATGTACATATTCCTTAATTATCATGTAAGTTTATTGAAGTAATCTCATAAAAATACTTAGAAATCATGACTTATTCATATCCCTAAATGATATAGCAGTTAACTAACTTATTATTATTTATCCATCAAAATAAATTTTGAAATATGAGCATTCTTTGGAAAAAGTGGTATTGGAGTATGTGTTGCAGAAATGGAACTACTTCAGTATAGGCAGATGCATGTCAAATGCATGTAAATAGCTAAATACAGGCAAGAAAAATTTGGGATTTTACATGAGATGAAAATAAGATATTAAAAGAAAATTTATCAGAAATGAAAATTAAAAAAAAATCAGAGCCAAGTATGTAGAACCTCTAGGGACTCTGATCCAAAGAAAAAACAATTTAACATTAAAATACTCAGTGAAATGATCTCATTCCTGTGGCACTTCTTAAATATGCAAAAATATTGAATGTTTAAATTGAAGAAAAGAATGTGTTCTTCTGCTGCTGCTGTTGCTAAGTCACTTCAGTCGTGTCCGACTCTGTGCGACCCCATAGACGGCAGCCCACCAGACTCCCCCGTCCCTGGGACTCTCCAGGCAAGAGCACTGGAGTGGGTTGCCAGTTCCTTCTCCAATGCATGAAAGTGAAAAGTGAAAGTGAAGTCGCTCAGTCGTGTCAGACTCTTAGCGACCCCATGGACTGCAGCCTACCAGCCTCCTTCATCCATGGGATTTTCCAGGCAAGAGGACTGGAGTGGGTTGCCATTGCCTTCTCCTATAGTGCCATAAAATGAGAATACATTAAAGCACTTCATTGGGAAATATTTCCTCTTCTTGAATGCAAGATTAGATGTAAACTGGTTCACCATAAAGTCATTCATGTTTGATCTTTAAAAGGGAGAAATACTTGATTGGTTTAATCAAGGTTAAACTTGATATCTAAAAAAAAAAAAAAAATCAGAAAAAAAGACTTAGGCAGTCCTGAGCAAAGGAACACATTTCTTGAATACATTTTGAATTCTCAGTTAACAGGTAGTAAGTAAATTAAATGGGTGAGGATTAATTTTGTTAATTATTCTCTTTATAATCCAGATCATTTGAAGACTGGTTATTTCAAAAATCCTTGAAAAAAATCTAGAACATTAGAATCACCTCAAAGGCTTTTAAAAATACAAATCTATCTTCTGAAATCTGTTAATTCATCCAACATTTATTTAGCACTTATGTTCTAGTCACACTGTTAAGAGATTGAGAGATGAAAATAGATGATGCCTGTACTTTCAGAACTCAGTCTAGAAGAGAAAAAAGGAAAAGGAAATCAACCTTTATAATAACTATTTTGTAATTTTAAAACAAGGAATCTGGGAGTAGAAAAAAATACAGATATTTTAAGAAGAAAACAACACAGGTTTGTACAAAGTCCAAGCTGCGTAGTAAATGAATTGAGGATAGATGTGATGAGACAGAAAGCAGGCAAACCAGTATGCAGACCTTGGCAACAGTTCAGGTAAGAAACAAAAGAAGCTGGTAGAAAAACAGGGTGCAGACTATTTTGTTTGTTTTGTCCATGCCCTATGCCCTACCCCCCAAATGCTGATTATCATAAATGACATCAAGGAGTTCTTTTGTCTTCTAAATTCCACTTTGGTTTATCTAATGGAAGATACTACCCTGAGACTAGAGAATGACAGCAAGAATGAGGTCGATGTTTTTTCCCCTGTCCCTTCTTTGTCTTGACTCCTGTTCTTCTAGCAAAGATGACAGCTTGTCTCAGATAGCACCCACCACAGGGCTGTCCTCTCTGGTCTCCAGTAGCTGTTTCTTCCCGTTGTCCCTTCAGTCTACATTGTCAACAGCTTCCAGGTGCTTCCAGCCATGGGGGCTTAGAGTATTTCTGGTTGGTTTCCTCAAAGCCTGTCATACTTTGTAAATATATTTCCATTAAACAATTTTTGTATTACCCACTTAGTGTGAATCACGCTTTCCTGGCAGGACCCTGAATGATACATGTGGCAACTGTGGAGAAGAGATGTAAACATATTCATGTACGTTTGGTGTGTAAAGATGACAAGACTTAGTAATGGTTTAGAACCGGGGAATGAGGACAAGAGAAATATTAAGGGTGACATCCAGGTTTTCCAGCTTGGCCAGTAGGTGGAGGAAAGCACTCTTTTAAGAGATGAGCACCCTAATGGAGAATCTAGGTGGCATGGGAGCAGGTCAAGCCTTCTGTCTGGGCCGTATTGAGTGGAACTGTCAAGCAGACCATTTGAAATTCATCAAATGTTAGAAGACTAGAATGTCTGTCCCCAGTTTGCTGAGGTAAGGGCATCAGTGTTATTTTAGTAGGGTGCAGAAACACACAGCAAAGTCCAAGTCCTTAGGTAGGCTCTAATCCACTAAGGAAGAAAATGTAAAAGAAGTAATAAACTATAATACTGAATTAACATTACACACAAAAAGAATAAAAGTGTGTACATACACACTACACACCAGAAGATACAAGAGAAGATAATGAGAAGAAAATCTGTTTTAGAGGTTGAGAGAAATGACAGTTCAAATTATGTTCCAATAGAAACAAGTTGAGTAGGTGAAAAAAAAAAAAACAGGAAGAATATTCTAGATAGTTGAAGCAATATTTGTTTTAAATCCCTGTGGAAAAAAAGGAAATTAGTTCATCTGAGAAACTGAAGTGCCCTGTGTGGCTAGAGATTAGTGAGTAAAGGAGGAAGTAGCATAAGATTAGGTTGCTGAAGCTGCAGGAGACCAGATTTTTAGTTCATGTTAAAGATGGATCTGTTAAGTTCTGAACGATTCTACTATTTGCTACCTAGAGATAAAGCAGTTTAACATCAATGTAAATCTTAAATGACCTGAGCTCTTATGAAAGTGCCTTTGTTAGGTCTTACCTCATACATATCAGATAAAATTGGGGTATTCAATATTGTTCAAATAATTTTACAATTGGGCCAATCGACTCATCTATTTTCTAGTAAAGCACTATTAGGTAAGGACATTGATGGAAAAGAGAGTATATTTGATAAATCACACAGGAAATAAATGCACACAAGTCCAATATTTATGTATGTCCTTATGTTTTAAATTGAACTTCATAAATTAGAATCCATGTGTTTTCCCTTTATGTACCTTTGCTCTAGTGTTAATTATTACGTGTTCTAAAGAATCCTATTATATAGAAATCTTGGGAAATAAAATCCTGAATGTTACTTAAGGCTTATTTTGGAAATTTTCACTAAGATTTTAACAGTAAATTTAATTATCCTAGTCTATTTGCAAAGTCAGGTGTTTTTACTAGTGTAGTGAGAAATGTTCATGTCTGAAGCCTGGGTTGCCTGTGGTCACTTACTCTGGTACACAAACATACCAAGAAAAACTTACAGCTCCATTCAAAGATCATACATTTATTCTTTAAAGGAAGAAAAAAATATCAGAGAGAAAAAAGACAAATATATTAATGCATATATGTAGAATCTAGAAAAATGGCACAGATGAACCTATTCGCAAAGCAGAAATAGAGACACAGATGTAAAGAACAAACATATGAACACCAAGAGGGGAAAGAGAGCATGGATGACTTGAGAGATAGAGATCGACATATGTATGCTACTAAGTATAAAACAGGTAACTAATGAGAATCTACTGTATGGCACAGGGAACTCAGTGCTCTATGGTGGCCTAAATGGGAAGGAAATCCAAAAAAGAGGGGATACATGTATACATATAGCTTATTCAGTTTGCTGTACAGCAGAAAATAACACAACATTGTAAGCAACTATACTCCAATAAAAACAAAAACAAATTTAGTAATATTTTCAAAAGTTGTTGTTCAGTCACTAAGTCATGTCCAATTATTTACGACCCCATGGACTGCAGCATACCAGGCTCCTGTCCTCCACTATCGCCTGGAGTTTGCTCAAATTAATGTCCATAGAGTCAGTGATGCTATCTAACTATCTGATCCTCTCCCTCCTCCTTCTCCTTTGCTTTCATTTTTTCCCAGCATCAGGGTATTTTCCAATGAGTCAGCTCTTTTCATCAAGTGGCCAAAGTATTAGAGTTTCAGTTTCACCAAGGGTCCTTGCAATGAATATTCAGGGTCAATTTACATTAGAATTGACTGATTTGATCTTCTTGTAGTCCAAGGGACTCTCAAGAGTCTTCTCCAGCGCCGCAATTTGAAAGCATCAATCCTTCAGCGCTCAGCCTTCTTTATGGTTCAACTCTCACATCCATATATGACTACTGGAAAAACCATAGCTTTAACTTCTGTTGGCAAAATGACGTCTCTGATTTTTAATACGCTGTCTAGGTTTGTCACAGCTTTCCTGGCAAGGAGCAAGGTCTTTTAATTTCATGGCTGTAGTCGCTGTCTACAGTGATTTTGGAGCCCAAGAAAATAAAATCTGTCACTGCTTTCACTTTTTCTCTTCTTTTTGCCATGAAGTGACGGGACAGGATGTCATGATCTTAGTTTTTTAATACTGAGTTTCAGACTCACTCTTTTACTCTCCTCTTTCACCTTCATCAAGAGGCTCTTTTTAGTTCCTCTTTGCTTTTTGCCATTAGGGTGGTATCATCTGCATATCTGAGGTTGCTGATATTTCTCCCAGCAATCCAGATTTCAGCTTGTGATTCATCCAGCCTGGCATTTTGCTTGATGTACTCTGCACAGAAGTTAACTAAACAGAGTGACAATATACAGGCTTGTCATATTCCTTTCCCAATTTTGAACCAGTCAGTTGTCCCATGTTAAATTCTAACTGTTGCTTCTTGACCCACATACTTCTCAGGAGACAGGTAGGGTGCCCTGGTACGTCCATCTCTTTAAGTATTGTGATCCGTACAGTCAAAGGCTTTGGCGTAGTCAATAAAGCAGAAGTAGATGTTTTTCTGGAACTCCCTTATATCTCCATGATCCAATAAATGTTGGCAACTTGATCTCTGGTTCCTCTGCCTCTTTGAAACCCGACTTGTACATTTGGAAGTTCTCAGTTCATATATTGCTAGAGCCTAGCTGAAGGGTTTTGAGCATAATCTTGCTAGCATATGATCCATAAAGGAGATTTTCAAAAGTAGCTAATTTCTATATAGTGCTGCTATATCCCAAGGTACTGTTATAAATTCTTCACATATATTAAATCTTTCAATCCTTATAACAATTCTATGAGGCAGATTCTCTTATTATAACTATTTCAGAGATGAGAAAACTGAATTACAGGTGGCTACTTGTCTGAAGATGTACAGGCAAAAAGTTGTTGACTGGAAGTGAAACGAATCAGTCTTGCTTTAGAATCTGCAGTCTCAGCTCTCATGGGTTGGTGTTTTTCTTTAATGAAAGAAGATACATTTAGAGACATGTAAGCTATCCTATTATGCAGTAGGTCTTGAGTCAAATTCTTATCAGCAATCTTTTCTTCTGTGACTACATCAGAGATTTAAAAACTTATGCATATTATAGACCTTCATGAACCTGGTCAGTACTTCATATAACTGGAAATATGTCACTACTCAGGTAAATTGATACTCATTTTTTGTTTTCAATTAAGCAGGTAAGGAAGAAAACTGAGTCAAGATGTTGAAGCAATTGTTGCTTTGATCTAAACATTTTTAATGAAGTCAAATGTGGATTTAACTATCTTTTAAATGATACAGAGAGATCTGGAAAAGTGAAAAAGAAAAGTGATCTATCTATCTATATCTCTTCCACATATATCTCTTCAAGTATTGGAATTAAATAAAATCTGAGTTTAATGAACATCTATGAATATTTGGCTACTTTATTTTTGAAAAATAAAAGTTCAATAATCCTTTAGAGTTGTTTCTCAATTTTAAAATGCCTATGAATATTAGAAGGCACATAAATTTAATTTTGTAAGATTTTCATCCTAACTGTCAAGATGATTTGTTTGGAGAAGCATCTGATGGTCTCTAGGACACCCACCATTTTAATAACTCTGATTGTTCTGTATATCAAGTCACTTTGTCCAGTTTGGACAATTTTATTTTATATAACTATAAATTTTCCTGTCTTTATTATGAATTTATCTCAGTACGAAGATGATCATCACGATTATAGGAATGAAAAAAAAGGCTCAACAAAGCATAGATTTTAAGCTTCCAAAATATAGCTACATACTTCTAGGTATACACTTTTATGTATGATTCAAAATATCATTTTCATTCTTTATATTTTACATTTTATGTTTCTGCTATAAATATAAATATTATAGCCACTGAGAAGTATGTCTCAACTGTTGCTAAGGCGTTTCTTTGAAGGTTGTTGTCATTTGGAATTTCTTTGCTATGAGATATTTTGATGTTCAGGATTTAATTCTAGGATAAAGTGTCAAATATGAGGTTGCTAGCTACATAAATACTAACCCTCTACCCTCAATTCAATTTCAAAGAGCAATTCAGGTGAGAGTAAATAAATAAATAAAAGGTTTGGTTAATGTTGGACATTTGCTTGGTACCATGTCATTCAAAGCTCCTTCCATTTAGAAACAAAATTTGCATTGACATATGAATGATGTATAATGCAGTATAATTACTTACGGGGTCCTTGAAAAGAGAAGCCCCCTTTTTTCCAAGTGAATTAACTTTGAAAAGGAATTACTTCACATGCCTAACAAATACTATTAAACAGCATTTTATGAGGCTTTTTTTCCTGCATATTTCTACACACGGACAGACTATTGTGTGTTCTAAAACCTGTATTTACATGACACACTTTTATGGTCCAATGGGCAAACACTACTTAGTCCTAAAATAACATCACAGTAATGATTACAGTCAAGACAGCAAGAACACTCCACCATTATTATCCATATCAGACTGCACCAGATGGGGTATCTGTGGTAGAGTGCTGACAGTGGTGAACACTGAACAACTGTTTCTGGCATTTCTGTGTTCTCTTAGGCACAGCAGTACCACATTCAAAATAAGTAGTGTATAAGCACTTTCATTTTGAAGAAATATATTGCATTATATATATTTTTTCTTCATCTGGATCCAGTAGAGAAAGAGATGACATAGAGAATTAAAGATGAATTACATTAAGTGGAATTTAGCTAGATTTCACTGGGTTGAAATAAGTTTTCTCAGCTTCAGCAGTATGGATCTCTTTTTGTGTTGGGACATTCTTTGCTGCAGGGACTGCCCCGTGCACTGTAGGCTGTTTAGCAGTACTGCTGGGCTCTACTGACAAGAAGCCAGTACCAATTCCCAGAGACTTGTGTCAATCAAAAATGTTTCCCCCCTTGAGAGATGCTGACCTAAAGGAATGAGCTCTTGAACATACACAAACTCTTTAACCAACTAAATTATATCACTTGGCTTTGTCAATATCAGATTTTTATTAGTTTTCAGAGACAAAGTGTAATTTTTTTCTCAAAGTATGCTTCATTTATGTTTTTTCATCTGTTTGTTTTACCTTGTAATCATGGCTATGGTAGGCAAGTATATGTGTGTGCAATATGATTTCACATATTTTATATGGACAGGGTGTAAAGGGCTTCCCTTGTGGCTCAGCTGGTAAAGAATCTGTCTGCAATGCTGGAGACCTGGGTTTGATCCCTGGGTTGGGAAGATCCTCTGGAGAAGGGAAAGGCTACCCACTCCAGTACTCTGGCCTGGAGAATTCCATGGACTGCATAGTCCATGGGGTCACAAAGATTTGGACATGACTGAGCAACTTTCACTTTCACCTCACATACTGACAGAAAATAAAGTGGGAAATATGGAATCAAATAATACAAGGAGTCTTCTTTTAGAGGAAAGCCTCAAGTGTCTACTGGGGAGGGAAAATTGGCTCCTACAGGACCCCATTGGGCCACATACTTCTGGAGGCCTGCAGCCATTAGGCCACATACTTCTGGAGGCCTGCAGCTCTGGGCTAATTTCTGCCCACTGTCTAAAAAAAAAAAAAATTAGACTGGGGAAACTTCATGACAAAAGGTGATCCCTCCTAGAATCAGTAGGGTTTTCAGTTACTTTTTTCATCTCCTTATGCTTTTGGAATAAAGAGGCTGCTTCTAAGAAAGCAGGTAGGTGAAAGCGAAGGGGGCAAGATTGTTTACCACATCACTAATTATAAACATGATTCAAATAATAATAATAAACAGTAAAAAGTCAGACTCCCTGCATCTGTATTATTGTGCATGTCCACCAGTGGGGCTAATTATTATGCTAGGACTGTCAGTTCTGTCATTACGTGTAGTCGGGGATTCATTGTTTTAGTTAATCAAAAATTCTGCTTTGCAGGGAATAACCATATATACATGAATTATCAATTTTCAAATTGCTACAGTATAATAAAAGTCTATTTATTATGACATTTTCTTCTCATATTACTTCTTTCTATGATAATTTAAAAGGGATTTCAGGACATTTTGTTTGCTTTAGGGTTATAACTATAAAGCTAAGTTATCACTGTAGCTATGAAGAAGTACCTTCTGATAAGGATTTCTGGCTGATATAATGCCAGAAAAAATATCTTTTAACGTTCAGTACTGACATTGGAATATTGATCAGCACCAAATGAATACAATAGCTAAAATAATAGTCTATATTATACATATCATTGTATTCCGTAAAATGCACAGTGTCTAATTTTAGAAACATTCAATAAATATTGAAAAAGATCAACTTTCACTCACCTGTAAGTTCCCAGTAAGTCACTACTATGTATTTAATTTGCTAAATATTATTTAGTATATAGTAAATAGAGAAAATGAATGTGACTACTTGTATTTCAGGAAATATATGTTTAACACTAATTATCATTTTGATATTACCCTAATTTTCAGCATGTATGCAATGTTTCCTTAAACAAAATTGTTTAATGTGCCAAGCACCTACCTATCATTTTATAGTTCTCAAGACCAGTAATCCAAAATAATTTGACCTATTTATTTAGGACTATCAAGTCTTCTCTGATACTATAAGTGTAAAAAATACCAATCAAAGCTGGTAGTTTAGGAAAGAGAAAAAGATTTGTTTGAATGAACAAGCACCTTAATTATCTAAATAAATATATATTTAAAAGAGATTGAAATAATGAATAGGCTTGATCACTTCTAAATTTACTTTAATTTTCAATGCCTTTTTCTTTTTAATTCTCAAAACATTTTCTTATGCATAGAGAACAAAAGAAGAATCACCCTGCAGTTAATTTTTATAATTTCATCAGCTGGTAGCAGAGGACCAGTTGCTTTGTGGGTAAAGCATTGGCTTTATATTCTAAAGGACAACTTCAAATCCTGTTAAGGTTATATTTTTATTAAAATTCCCATTAATTTTTCCATCAATGTGATTATAGATTCATATTAATTAATTCTTACCATTTTTTGAAGAAATAAATGGAGCCATATCTGATTCAAAGTTAAACAAGACACTATTCAAGCTTTCTCGGTAACACTTTCCTGGGTTCAGAATTGGTTGGGGAGAAAGGGAATAAAATATCTTTAATGGCATTTTATTGAACTTAGCAATTTAAATGGCCTACCCTGATTCTTGAAGATATCAAATTACCATACGGATGATGTCTTTCTCATCAAATCTGCTGTTACTGTTTACTGAGGAAATGACAAAGGTAATTTTTAATGTTGGACGTGGTATTTATGTGTATGAGTTGCTGATATTAATGAGAGTACTGGGATGAGGTTCTCTCTGTGCTAAAAACTGCTACATCAACAAATAGATTAATATTATATAGAAACTGACAACAGAAACCACTGGCATTGCTTTTCTGTTGTTTTAATTTATTATTATAACAAATGAAAAATACATCCTAGGAAAGAGTATAATCTTTATGTCCCTTGGGAAATGCTGGGATTTAGAGTGGGCCACCAGGTAGCCTGTTTGTATAAATACATTCTAAATTCCTTTGAGAGATGGGGAGAGGATTTTGAAACTGATGTGTACAGCTCTGGGCCCTTGGAAAGAGATGTGGCACAAAGGGTTATTATAGCTTCTGGGAGGGAATGTTACTCAAAGTGAAATGCAAAGTTACCCTAACACTTGAGGTTTTAGTGATTAATATGAACATCCCATTCTCTGAAGTGTGTCAGGATGGAATAACGTTCATACTCACCTCAGCTTGGTCATTTAACAGTGATGGGAAGTTTGTAATATCTTAGGATTTAGAGGGAGGGTACATAACTTAAGTTTTGGGGCCCAGCAATGTGATATCAAAGGAGAAGTCTAGAGACTAATATTTCTCTATATATTGCTTGCCTGATTTTTGTTACCTACAACATCAAGAGAGATTTTTAATTTCTTTAGGGAAAAAAAAAGGATGTTGGAGAAATATGTGTAAATACTACCCTAAATATGATAGATAAAGAAGAAAAGGCTGAAGCTCCCAAACACAAGCATGCATGTGGTAAACATTTTATATTATATATTAAGATGTTTTTATGGCATTAGACTATTAGCTATTAGACTATTTTTTACCAATAATATTAAGAACTGACATTAATTAGACATTTTCCTTGTGCCAGCACTGTCAAGAGTTTTAGTCTCATGGCACTCTCACAGCTGCCATAACAGGAAGGCATGATTATTTTTCCCATTATAAAGATAAGTAAACTGAAGTTTAGGGAAATTAATCACAAAGACTAAATGTCCAGCAAACAACAGAATCAGGCAGTGACAATCTCAAAGTGTTCTATGTAGAAACACTTAAAAGTAAGAATTGTGTTGCAAAGAGCATTGACAGCAGTGTTTCCAGAGAGGAAAAAAAAAATGAGGAAATATTAATTGTCCATGTCATAACTTGAGAGAGGAGGTGAAGATTAGCCTCTTGAAACAGCCTGCAGCCAAGATTATAACATTACGAATAAAATGTTCTAGCAACCCATAGACTGACATCCCCAAGCAAAAGAGTGGAGAAAAAGATCATCATGCCCACATCGCCTCAGAAAACACACATACTCCATATGGGGTTGGGTGATCCTGAGCAAGGTTCAGCACTTTTTCTTTAAGATTAGGTTTCATTTTGCTAACAGTGTGTTGGCTGAGTGCCCACTAGCAAGCAATTAAGACTCTGTGCTTGCCTGCATTTTAGTGGCTCTCCTCCTGGAACATGCAGCCACATGGGAGCAGAAGCTCTGCCTGCATGGGTCACGGTCTGGGAGCAGCATCAGGAGAGTGTCTCTACTTGAAGGACTCAGTCTTCTGGGAAGCTGAGGAGAGGCTCGATGATTGATTGGCCATGCCTGTGACAGAAAATCCAGAAGGGAACCGTCAAGAAATGGGAACTACAGGACGATATCAAAAGTGAAGCTATGAGAAGAAAGCAATATGCTACCAAGTAATCTAAGGAAAAAGGAGATAACAATGTCTGAAAATTAAGAAGCAATTGGGTCGAACAAAGGGGAGCAAAAACTGGTTGGCTGGTCGGAGTTTCTTAACCATTGAACTTGGATGATGCCCTCATTAATTTGTTTTTATAAGAAACAAACAAGTGCTGAAAACCTCAGATGTGCCAGGATTGAGGCTGGGGAGACAAAGATGAGTGAGACATCTTCACCTGAAGGGCAGGGGAGAAGTTGAGCCACTGTACTTGTTTCAGACTAAATAGCTCATGTACCATTCATACAGATTTATGGAAATGGCAGCAGTGCAGACAAAACAATTTCCTCTCCCCTGTCTCACTTGGTTTTGTGTCTGGAAAGAAAGCATCTTGACTCAGGTTGGCCGAAGGTGTACCTGAAAGAATTAGAAAGTTTTATTCAAAGATGAACTAGCCTCCTTGCAAAGGGAAAGCTTTTCATGTTTGAAAATAAAATAGGCCAAATAAATGGTTTCAAATCTGATTGATTACTCAATGCCCTCTGGGCATGATTTTACAGTACAGAACAGAACTCCTGCTCCTGGAAATTCTGGTTCAATAGGTCTAACCAGATGTATTCTCATGATGTAAATGCTACCCTGAACAATTGTGAAAATAACTAAGATCACAAAAATAATATTTTTCTCTTCACAGTAAACTTTGTTAGATAAAATTAAAGGAAGAACTACAGTGTTACTGGCAACATCTACATATAATTTATAAAAATCCAAATGTACAGAAAAACTATCCTTCAAATTATCAATATGGCCCCTGAAACAAGCAATTCCACTGATGTGTATAAAAGCAAACTTATACATGTTATTTTTAGGGATGAATTTATTGCATTAACTGAAGCACAAATATATACAATTAGTAATTTCTACTTTCTAACTACTAGGAAAGTTGAGCATAAACTAGGTTTACATGGAGAACTATTCTCAACACTAACTAGGTGTGTTGTCTTTATGGGCTTATAGATGACATGCAAAAATTACAATTTTATGAAAACCATGGTCTAGATCAAAAAGAATTTTAAGATATATTTAACATGCTCAAAGATCTGAGTGATAAAAATTCTTGGGTTTGAAACATTATTTTTCAATAATATCAATTTTTGCTTAAGTTAAATCTTAGGCAAATGTCTAACGTATCAAAAAAGGTAAGATTGGAATAGTTGAAGACAGAGCAAGTATAGGTGTCCAGTTTCCTTTTTGGCCATCATGTTATCTACAATTACCTCTTCAAAACTCTGAAATGCCACAGAGCACAGATGGAAAACAGAGTATCCATTCTGAATTTTATTTCCAAGTAAATCTCCACAAATTGAGCATTATCATGGATTCCAAAAGATATGTGAGGTTACTTCTTAACTGGGAATTCATTTGAGTTAAAGCTCCCCGATGGCTCAAGAGGGCTTCCCAGGTGGCACAGTGGTAAAGAATCCACCTGACAATGCAGGAGACACAAGAGACGCAGGTTTGATCCCCAGGTGGGAAAGATCCCATGGAGGAGGAAACGGCAACCTACTCCAGTATTCTTGCCTGGAAAATTTCTTGGACAGAGGAACTGGTGGGCTATAACCCACGGAGTTGCAAAAAGTCAGACACGACTGAGCATGCAAACAATGGCTCAAGCAATGTAAGGAACTGTTCACATTCAATTGAATCTGGCCCACTGGGTCATTCCAGTGGGCATGTGTGTGTGTGTTAGTTGCTTGGTCATGTCCAACTCTCTGCAACCCCATAGACTGTAGCCCATCAGACCCCTCTGTCCAGATTCTCCAGGTAAGAACACTGGAGTGGGTTGCCATTTCCTTCTCCAAAAAGAACTATAGACAGAAGGAAAGTGAAGTCACTTAGTCGTGTCCAACTCTTTGCGACCCCATGGACTGTAGCCTACTCCTAAGGAGTAGGCTCCTTCAACCATGGAATTTTCCAGGCAAGAGTACTGGAGGGGGTTGCCATTTCCTTCTCCTCCAGTGGGCATCAGTTCAGTTCAGTTCAGTTCAATTCAGTCACTCAGTCGTGTCCGACTCTGTGCAACCCCGTGAATCGCAGCACTCCAGGCCTCCCTGTCCATCACCAACTCCCGGAGTCTACACAAACTCATGTCCATCGAGTCGGTAATGCCATCCAGCTATCTCATCCTCTGTCATCCCCTTCTCCTCCTGCCCTCAATCCTTCCCAGCATCAGGGTCTTTTCCAATGAGTCAACTCTTCGCATGAGGTGGCCAAGGTATTGGAGTTTCATCTTCAATATCAGTCCTTCCAGTGAACACCCAGGACTGATCTCCTTTAGGATGGGCTGGTTGGATCTCCTTGCAGTCCAAGGGACTCTCAAGAGTCTTCTCCAACACCACAGTTCAAAAGCATCAATTCTTCTGTGCTCAGCTTTCTTCACAGTCCAACTCTCACATCCATACATGACCACTGGAAAAACCATAGCCTTCACTAGACGGACCTTTGTGGACAAAGTAATGTCTTTGCTTTTTAATATGCTATCTAGGTTGGTCATAACTTTCCTTCCAAAGAGTAAGCGTCTTTTAATTTCATGGCTGCAATCACCAACTGCAGTGATTTTGGAGCCCCCCAAAATAAAGTGTGACTCTGTTTCCACTGTTTCCCCATCTATTTCCCATGAAGTGATAGGACAACATGCCATGATCTTAGTTTTCTGAATGTTGAGCTTTAAGCCAACTTTTTCACTGTCCTCTTTCACTTTCATCAAGAGACTTTTTAATTCCTCTACACTTTCTGCCATAAGGGTGGTGTCATCTACATATCTGAGGTTATTGATATTTCTCCCGGCAATCTTGATTCCAGCTTGTGCTTCTTCCAGCCCAGTGTTTCTCATGATGTACTCTGCATATAAGTTAAATAAGCACAGTGACAATATACAGCCTTGATGTAAGTGACATAAATAAACAGGAGTCTGTCAGGCCCATATTGACCTCTAATTTCTATTCACCAGTTAAATTAACTTGAGCAAATTAATGAAACTTTCCCAGTGTTCTTCCCATTGCCTGTAAAGTAGGGATAATGTCTACCTTTCACTCTGGTGGAGACTGGTCTTTAGCAATAGACTTTGTTGTTGCTTTTCCTATTTTCCTGCAAATAGGTCTGGTTAGGAATTTGGGAAATCTCCCTAACTCTGTTAGGCTTATTCAGAGTGTATTATTTTCACTTCTCTGCAGTAAAATGGACTCCTTTTGATACAGAAGAATTAATAATGGGATCTTATGAGCAATCAATTGCTACTACTTTTGCCATGGGTATAAAAAGAATATCTTATTAAATTCCAAGTTCTCAAGTAAGTTGTTTACATTTAGCATATAATAATTATTTGCCATGGTCATGAAATATATTTATCTATTAACAATCATGTGAGGTAGATTTTGTCACAAATTACTGCATTTTCAATGTGCTCAGGCAAATACACACTCCCAGCTAGTCAGATAAATCTGAAGATTGACAAAGGGATAATATAAAACTCTCTAGGTAAAGTACAGAGTACTGTGTGTGTAAATGAATATGTGTGTGTATGTTTGACTGTGCAAGTGCATATCCCCTGGGGACCACAGGGAAAACAACTATGATAACAAAAAAAGCAACTGTGAATGCCCCAGAGGTGGGAATTCCACCTTATTTTTTAAATTTATTTTTACACTAGTCCAGGCAAAAAAAAAAAAAGGACTGCTAAGCTCACAGGACCTGCTTCACGTTCTTTCCAAAGGAGGTGGTATAGTGACCCCTGGTACACATATGGCTTTTGTATAATGATGAACTTTTTTTGAAACATAAGTGTAATATAACTAAAAGCTAGTGCAATGGAAATAATTATCTGTATTTCTTTCAGGTAAGTCACCGTCACCTGTTTAATCAAGTAGTTCAATATTGAGAGGCGAACTCCCCTGAATTCTGCCCTATTCATGCACTTTAAAATGATTTTGCAAGGCACCCAGTGCGGCGAACCCAAACATTTTATCTTGGCAAAGGAAGCTTTATAGAAATATTTGCAATATTTTGTGTTAATCCCTTCACAAGTCACTTTGGTGTGGCAAATATTTGTTCTTGCAGACTTTTCTACAGTTACAGAGTACATCAATCTGTTGTTTTAACCTTTTGAAAATAACCCTGGTGTCTTCTCGAAGGAAATAAAGAGTCATTGACGAAACCTTTTAAGTTTTCAACTTCTTTGCAATAAGGTGCCTGGAAGAGAAATCAACACATTACCTCAAGGGAATGGAGTGCATCTCTGCTTACTTTCTTGGCTCATCGCTTTATGGATATGAGGGACTGAAAAAGTAAATGGTGGTCAAAAAGAACAAACACATTTATTAGAGCAGTTAGAAAAGACTGTTTTGATATTTGCCAAGTTCCTTCTCAATAACATGTTTGGCAGCTACCAAATGACATGGCCTGCCCAGAGTTGATTTTGACGAAGCCTCTGGGATGTGTTAAAAAGTAAACCAGAGCAAATCACGTACTGGAAAGCATAACTCAATCAAGGAAAAATGTATGATTAAGGGTGACATGGGCAAGGAAAGCTTTGCCAGAGCTCAGGGTAAATATTTGTATCAGTGTGAAGAGAAAGCTTCGTGCTGCTGATGTCAACCAGCTGGAATTTTCATTGTTTATAAACTTTTGTTGTTAGAGTTGAATTCTGGCAACAGAGGTACCAAAGAAGGAGCAGTTTCCCAGCATGAAAGTTTGAATTCTGATAAGGCAGCTTGACCAGATATGAATGCAGCGATGCAGAATGTCAGCCACTTTTTCCTTCCAGGATTCTCTTGCCAAGAAACAACCTCCTGCTTTAATCCCACTTTGTCAAAATTCATCAGGATTACCAGAAAGACAAGATGTTGTGTTGTTTTGTTTAGTTCAAAGGATCTATGGCTTCTTCTTTCTTAGTAGAATGATCAGAAAATGGGTGAGAATCTAAATGGGTTTTTTTGATTCATTTTTTTCTACAGAAGAACATTGCCACGTGTATCGGATATTGTAATGATTTAAAATAAATGGTTTGACATTGAAACCATATTTTTGAGGACTGTCCATTAACTTCATGATACTTGGCAACTTATTTTTGCCTCATTGTAGGTCATTTCATATTTTT
The DNA here is from genome assembly GCF_054371585.1 of Giraffa tippelskirchi. NCBI lineage: Eukaryota > Metazoa > Chordata > Mammalia > Artiodactyla > Giraffidae > Giraffa > Giraffa tippelskirchi. Next base: position 111,762,789 of record NC_137277.1, read on the forward strand.
AAACTGCATGGTTTAAGTTAAAGAATTTGGGTACTTTTATTTAACTCACCAACTAAGGAATCTGTATTTTCATACTCATTATGTTTTGTTGTACTTTTTGAAATACTGGAGATAGTCAAAAGTCATAAGTCAAACAATATTACAAGGACATAGCCTTGCATACAGATGTACAGTAATTCAGAACAATTGAGTCAACTTTCAGAAGAGAAAGAGAAATTGGTGGAAACTGACTTGTAACACATAGGCCTTCCTCTCTGGAAAATAACACACGCACAGTGCTCATATTGGCAAACATGGACACATCGAGATTCCCCATTTTCAGATACGGACTTCTGCCAGAAACTTACTCTGCAGCATGGGTATCCCAACAAAGGCACCCGGCTTCTCTGTCAGGGTAACCTGAAGTCTCCAGTATGAACCATTTTCAGTGAGGATTGTGAGATTCACTGAATGAAAAATAAAGAGGACTCCAAATTCCTATCAAGTTATATTTTCTTTTAATAACTGGATGTTTTACTTATTTACTTTTTAAACCTTTGGAAAATTTTTAAAATATTGATTTATTTATTTTGGTTGTGTCGGGTCTTAGCTGCAGCACTTGGGATCTTGGTTGCAGCATGCAGGCTTCGCTCTTGTTGTGACACACGGGCTCTCTAGTTTTTAGGTGTGAGGGCTCAGTAGTTGCGGATGAGTGCACTTAGCTGCCCTGTGGCACGTTAGTTTCATGCCATGGAACATGCCATGGATCTTAGTTCCCCAATGAGGGATTGAACCTGAGTCTGTCCCCTTCATTGGATGGTGGATTCTTGGCCACTAGACCACCAGGGAAATCTCTGAGAATTTTAAATTTAATTCAATCTGATTGGCCTAAAACATAGCACAATAAGACTTACATGGTTATGTTGTTTTTGAAAAGGTCCATTGCATCCATTCAGGAAGATCAAACTCGCAAGACCCTTCACTGGCCTCCTCCATTCCACAATGAATTGAAAATTGTCCCTGCCAATGCATAAGCAGGACACACCCCAAATCTAACCGTGTTACCCAGCTCCACTAAGAATAGAAACCAAGCCCCTGCTGGTGTAATTAAGAAATCTTCTCTTCCAGCTCCAGGGCTTTAGAGACCTGGATCACTAACTAATTCTAATTTAGAATGCTTTTTTGATAAGGGTATTTGTAAACTATGAAGTGAGCTGAACATGAAAATTCTTCACTCTAAGTTTCTGAGCTAATGTGTCCCTCTTGTGAAGTAGAGTTGTTGGTTACACTGGCCTACAAATTAGCCTTCAGAGTGTGCATCTGTCCGGTGCACTGAGATGATGGCATCTTTTCAGAGGCTGAAGAAGTGCCAAATTCTTATACCTGAAGTTTGCACATTACATGGCAGTGTCCTTACAGCCTGTGGAACTCAAAGGAATGCAAAAAAAATAAACACCATACTCAGAGCTAGAAATCATACTGGGTGGGAGCCCTGGGTTAGGACACACTTAGATTTTAGTTATATTAAGGTTTGTGCAAATATAAAAGTAAACCAAATTGTCACTGGGTCATTCTTTTCTCATCCCCTTCCTGCCTCTCAATGACAGGACATTCTCTAGGTCATTCTGTCTTGTGGATTGGGACCCTCTAACATTATATTTTAATTTAATGGTCAGATTATTAATGTGTGAAAATCAGTCACTGCAAATGTTGAGCTAACCATTTTTTCATACATAATATGTCCATATCAACACTATAACATCCATATACCAAAGATTGACATGGTCAATCTTAAAAAAAAAGAAGCCCTGATAAACATTTGAGTTAAAGATTTTTAGGATCATACTAAGGGACTAAGAGGTCAGATCTCATTGCTGATTTTTTCCCCTGAGGTGTAAAAATGGAAAACCACTCAGCTCCTCTGCTTGTGGGTCCAATGGACATTCAACAGAGGAAAAAGGTACATATGTTCACGGTTTACTAACATGCATTCAACATTTTGTTCAAAAGGGAAGGGATTCTGAATAACTTAAAAAAAAAAGCTATTTGTATAGCCTAATGCTACTGGTTTTGAAAGCCTAAAAATATCTCTTCTTTATGGAATCCCACCTCCCCATATCTTTTGGGATTTTTCCTTTCGATCATATGTTACTATGGAAGGCACCAAGTTAATATAGTTTTTACCTGTTGCCTAACCGTATTTGATTGGTCCAAGTTAAGGAAATAGGAGTAGTTTGTAGGAATTTAAGTTAAGAAATCCCATTTAGGTTTGGACGCTCTCTTGAATAGAGAAGGTGAAGAAATCAAGCCTGTTGATGTCCTTGTCCCTCACCGTAGACTTGAGAATGAGAAAAGGCCAGACTGCAGCAAGAAGGAAGAAAGGTATAAGGAGTAGAGATCCACAAAGGATGAAGAGGTGGTTTCTGATTCCCTACTACCAGCCTACCTAGGTCTACTTATATGCCTCTCCAGGAGATACTCCAATATTGTGAAAAATACAAAACAATCCCTGAAGCTTAGGTTAGTTAAAATGGGTATCTGTTACTTATAGCAACAGTTAGGGCTTAACACCTAAACCCACTGACCTCAAAGAAATAATAAAGGAATTTGATAAATACCTAGGCATCATCTCATGCAATCCCTTTAGCAAACATAGAACTTTAAGTAACCTTATTTCCATTTTACAGGGTGAAGAGGCTGATATTCAGAGACGTAAACTACCTTATTCATGGTCACATTGTTCACTACACAGAGTAAGTCCAAATGCCATCCCCTTGTGTGGTTGGCAAATGTCCTTAGAAATTTGGCTAAGGAAGAAAAATTCCCTTAAATTAATAAATAATAAATTTCAGAATATTGTTAGTAATATATTATTACAGATAAAGAAATGTAAAATGTAGGACAGACTAGCAAGGAAAGTATCGAGAGATACAACTCTCTCGGTTACAAGTGACAGAAAATATACCCAAACTTACTGATTCATGAACTCAGAAGTGCAAAGGTCAGTCTTGCTTCAAACACAGCTAGACCTGCGACTCAAAGGAGCTCACTGGGACTCTGCCTTGGTTCTTTGACTCTGCTTTTCTCTTTGCTGCTTTCACTCTCAGAATACTTTCTACAAATACTATCCCTAAGCATGTTCCAAACACTTGCAGGGCCTGCAAATTACACTTGTGGCTTGTATAAAATGGGGTCCTCTGACCTGAAATCTTTTGCTCTTTCCCCAAAGATGGAGCCTAGGGAAGAGGCTATTATGATCCCTGAAGATTGACAGGCAGCTATTTGGCAGAAAGTTCCAAGGTTTCAGTACTGAGAGCATGGTATAAAAAACAAGTAGTGGGCTTCAGGAGGGCATATCTCCTTGGCCTCTCAAGGAAGGACATAGCCAAAGACCAAGACTAGCCTCTGTACAGGGTTCCCCATTATCCACATCTATGACACTCGGTGGCATTCAGCAAACTTCAGACTTGCAACTACTTAATATACTTCCAATGGAAGATAAAGGAAATGAACAAAGTCCTAAAACACCTCCAAATTGAATCCTATTGACCAGATTTAGGTTGCATGCTCATCCTTGATTCAATCACTATTGCTGAAAAATTGGCCTATTTTGATTAGCTGGTCCTGATTCTGAGTACACATCTGCAATCGGGTGTTGGGGTCAGCACCACAGAACATACAGATGGAGAGTGGCTGAGTGCTTATAGTGTTACCCAAAGTCAGGGGTTAGTGCTAAGCAGGCAAAAGAAAAAAACAAAAAACAAAAAAACCCCACAAACCACAGCCTGACTATGTAAGGCTTCTCAGGAGAATTATAACTTGAAATGTTAGAACTATTATGATAATATATAATAATATATCAATAATTATTATTATAATTCTGAGCTAATGTTTATTGAGTATTTAGTGTGTGACAACCGTTTTGCTAAAGTCATAAAATATATCATGTCAGGTTGTTTATTTAACAACCCTGATGTATAGATACTATCATCATTATCATTTTATAAATGAGGAAAAACTAAGGCTCAAAGAATTTAAGCAACTTGCTTTACAATAAAGCCTGAGTAGAACCCAGGATGGTGTAATATTGCTGTCTTGCTACACACCACTACAATGTATGTGGAAATTTTTTATTTCTCACACATTTAGCCACAAACATTTGATGTTATGAATAAAATATCAGATAAAGGCTTGCGGAATTGTAATTCTACATCTCAAATCCTGTGCAAGTCAAAGAAAAATACAAATGGGGTGATGGGTACAAGGACTTTTTCTCCTTGAACCTGTTTTTCCCTAAGATGACTTCCTTAGTCCAAGAATGTCCCATCTGAAGATGCAAAAGTATTCTCACCAGGCAGGCTCAGAAGTTGTTTTTTGGTTATTTGGTTTTTTTGTTTGTTTGTTTCTGTTTATTTTCTTCATGGGTTTGACAACACATTGTAGCAGTAATTTTGTTTGCCTGGGGAGTGCTTTGGGCTGGAGGGGAGTGCTTTGGGCTGGATATAATAATCAAAGTTTTAAAGTTCTGCTACTCTTTGGAGAATACTGTTATCCTCTTTCAAATTTCAAGGCTGAGAAAAAAAAATTATCATTTTTTCTGTTCTAGCTTTTATCATTACTAAAATAATGGTAACAATCTTGAAATAATTTTAAACAGTATGTCATTTGTGGATAGTTAATACTGTCACTGGTTCAAAACCAAAATGATTGTCCACACTGGGAAGCCCTTTTTTTTCTACTAATGTCCCCTATAGGTCATCATTTAATCACTTTTATGGTTTTTTTGTAGCTTTCCATGGTTGCTAAATTCATAATGTAAAAATATTCCATCATAACAGTTACAACATTCAGGTTCCCATGTTTCTTACCAATTTTTTCCATAGGGAAATCTTGCAAAATCAGAGATTTCACACCAGAAGAGAAAAAAATGGGTGAAGGAAACCCAAGCCATAGCTGCAAGTATTTCATACCAATTTTTCCCCTTGAAATCTTGCAAAGTTGGTCACATTTACTCTTTAAAATATGGAAGTGATATTTTGGGTTGCCAATAATCAGTGCAACTTCAGGTGCACATTTTTTTCCCTTTAGGTTAAAAAAATCCTGCCACCATGGACATAGCTGACATTCCCGATGAATCCAGCAGCCATCTACTGTCAAGTATTTGGAGCTGTGGGAGTAAAAGAAATAAGATCCATAAAGTGTGCAATAAGTCATTTACTGACCCCAAGAGCCATCATGTGAAAAAAGAATATCACGCGAGGACACAAGTGGTGTCACCTAAGACTTGGGATTGAGGTTAAAATACCAGTTTAATAGGAAAAAAATAAAAAGGAATGTAGGCCTCTTAGGGGAGAGTAAATGAGTTGACAAAGTATGAATGGGTCCTTAGAAGAATAGAAGGGGGATATGATGATTTGACAAGAGCCTCTTGATGAAAGTAAAAGAGGAGATTGAAAAAGTTGGTTTAAAACTCAACATTCAGAAAACTAAGATCATGGCATCTGGTCCCATCACTTCACGGCAAATAGATGGGGGAATAATGGAAACGGTGAGAGACTATTTTTTTGGGCTCCAAAATCACTGCAGATGATGACTGCAGCCATGAAATTAAAAGATGCTTTCTCCTTGGAAGAAAAGCTATGACCAACTTAGATAGCATATTAAAAAGCAGAGACATTACTTTGCCACAAAAGTTCATCTAGTGAAAGCTATGGTTTTTCCAGTAGTCATGTATGGATGTGAGAGTTGGACTATAAAGAAAGCTGAGCACCAAAGAATAGATGCTTTTGAACTGTGGTGTTGGAGAAGACTCTTGAGAGTCCCTTGGACTGCAAGGAGATCCAACCAGTCAATTGTAGAGGAAATCAGTCCTGAATATTCATTGGAAGAACTGATACTGAAGCTGACACTCCAATACTTTGGCCACCTGATGCGAAAAACTGACTCTTTGGAAAAGAGCCAAATGCTGGGAAAGATTGGAGGCAGGAGAAGAAGGGGACAACAGGATGAGATGGTTGGATGGCATCACTGACTCAATGGACATGATTTTGAACAAGCTCCGGGAGTTGGTGATGGACAGGGAAACCTGGCGTGCTGCATTCCAGGGGATCTCAAATAGTCGGACACGACTCAGTGACTGAACTGAACTGAACTGATGACGATTTGTGACGAAGTTGTCTGGGTGTGATATCAAATTCTAGTCTCACCTCCTATGACAAGTGATAATAATCTCTGGCTGATGAAACTCTTGGGGAGAGGATTTATGACAATTGAGTTCCTTTCAGAAGATTTGTCTTTAGGTCCATAAGGGAAATTCAGAGAAGTTTCCTCCCTGCATTTGCTGGTTTTCACATGCCTATGGCTCAAAATAACCAATATTAAACAAATATGTAATAGGCTGCCTGTGAGAGGAAGGAAACTTTCTTTGAGGTAGTCAAGCAGAATGCAGATCTTCATGTTGGGAGAATGGTGAAGAAGAGGGCGGCTTCCTAGAATGCACAATGGTAAAGAATCTGCCTGCCAATGCAGGAGACGCAGGAGACACAGGAGAGGTGGATTCGATCTCTGGGTTGGGAAGACCTCATGGAGAAGGAAATGGCAACCCACTTCAGTATTCTTGCCTGGAATGTTCCATGGAGAGAGGAGTCTGGCGGGCGATAGTCTATGGGATTGCAAAGAACTGAACATAACTCAGCAACTGAGCATGCATGCACAGTGAAGAAGATGACCTGGTCATCTGGTTGGAAGTAGGTCTCTATCCAACTTAAGATTCTATGATTCTCAGAATAATAAAATCAGTTACTAGTTGGATTCCTCTAAGAAAAGGCAGGAAATGTATGGCATATAGAGAATCATAGGCTCAGGCCCCACAGGTGGTCTGGGAATCAGGGATTGTGCTGAGGGTTGGGATCCTCCGGGACATCACTGTTACTGGTGGACTGACTCCTATGTCAGAAGTGGAGCTTGGTGGGCTAAAGGATCTGAGTGGAAAAGTAAATAAAGTCCTTATGTCAGCCACAGTGCTTTTCCATATTCCCAGCAAAAATGATGTTTCTCTCCCAACCCCCACAAAAAAATGAGAAAGTGAAAGTAAAAGTAGGCATGTAGTCTTGGAAGCATGAGGAAGAAATAAAATAAAATAAAATAAAACAACAGCCAACACTACCAGGAAGAATAAAAGTAGACTAGGAAATAGTAAACAAAAAACAAATGGGAATAGCAGTCTGTGTTTCCATTGCCCTCTTTAACTGAACTCTCGGGTTAAAACTTCTCATCCAGTATCTGAGCAATGTGGTAAGCACCTGTAATTGATTTCTTACTAAAAAATCAATGCTGTTAAAAACCCACTAGTCTGAAAAGGAAATCTAAATATAAGCCTAATATAAATGGGTCTTTATATGTGATTGTAATTTCTTAATTGGTCATAAATACCTGATTCTTTCCTAGGGGTGGGCTTCACATGGGGAAGAGAAGCAGTACCCCTGGGCTTAGGGACTGGCATGAGTCTGTAAGCCACTTCAGCTCCTCTCTGCAGCAGCCTGGTCCCCATCAGTTCCTCCCCTCTCTTTAATCGCACTGAGCTCCTCTGCCAGTTGTCTCACTAACAGAGGATAGATGCAGGGACTCTGGCTGAAAGAAGCCACCAAGAAGCCAATGGATTGTATTATCTCTGAAATTCCCTAGTCTCTACTCCTCTCTCTACCCTCCGGCAGCAAGCATTTCTCCTCTTGTAAAACAAAGGAAAGAAACAAAGCAGTAATTACTTTTTCATAGCCTTTATTAACATGAGCCCAGAAAACATTCCCCTTTTCCCCAGATTTCAGTAAGCACAGATTTGGGATCCAGCAAGTATTATTTTAAAAGGGTCATATTTATTTGGCTCCAGAAATTGAAACAACAACAAAACAAACTACTCCCTGTTCAGATCTTCTAAGTACTTGAAAACCTGGTGCTCAGTAGCCTGTTATTCCTACTCTGTGAACTTCACATGTGAGGGGCTGAGGATCCAATGCCTAGGAGGTTTAGGATGTGTGGGGATAGATGAACCAGGGCCCAGGATCATCAGAAAGTCAGAAAAGCTTTATACTTCTCTCCCTATCTCTCTCTTCTTCATTATTGCATGAAGAGGCAGCCCAGACAGAGCATGGACACTATTTCTGTGCATAGCTGAGGTGGTCTGCCTCATATTTAGGCTGAAGTTCTAACAGCCAACTTGTCAATGAAGGCCATTAGCACAGACGTGCCACAGGCACTCAGGGACTGAGCGGCGGGCAACCTCAGATCAGTGCGGGAAGAACAGACATCGGGTGGTAACAACTTTCAGTCATTACTGACCTGGGCTCTATTCAAACCAGTGACCTAGAAATGAAGGTCTCCAAATCCCATTACTAATTCCCCGAGCCATCAAGTCTCCCCTATGGCCTGGATCTTGTCCTGAAACCCAGGTCTCCTGTTGAAATAACATTAGACAGCAGCCACTGCATTGGCAGGCAACGGTTTTAAAATAAAGGGGGGAGAAAGAAGGGGAAAATGTGCACTTACAGAGTTGGCTTTAATTATTACTTTAAAGTTTTTCAGCTCCTTTAAACCTAAAAACCTGAACCTTCTTTAAAGTCAAAAGCTTGCCAGGAAATACAAGAAGGGTGTTCAAATAAACACAGCCTTCTAGTTTGCCTGAATGGGGAAAATACACATGCCCCCTCCCAAACCGAGGAATAATGAGAGGAAACCAAATGAGAGGAAGTTGTTGAAAAAGAAAGAAAGAGATTAAATGAGTATTGCAAGGAAGAGAAGAATATTTACTGCCAAAGTAAGAAAAAGGAGCTAAATGAAAGACCCCTTGAACAGCTTTTCCCTCTCACTTGTTATCTGTGTTGCGCTCTCAATCCCTTTCATCAAAGAGGGACAATTATTTTTCAGTAAAAAGTAAGGGTTTTTGTGAGTTAGGTGAAGCCTGTGCAGGGTGAGGGGGATAAAAATGGCATGCAAAGTTCTGTCTTGCCTTTTAAGCAAAAAGCTCCAGCTTTGCAAACAGTCCTGTAGATGGAGCTGCACTCTACGATTCTAAGATTGCGGCCCCAACAATGAAGCAATTGTTTCCTATCTCCACTTAGCAATTCCTCCCTCTCTTTCGGTTCTTTCTGGTTGCATGTTCTATTTATTTTAATGTATACCTTTGTGTAAAGCCTGTCTCTGAGTGGTTAGATACCCCGTTGATATGTGGCCTTCAAGGGGGAAAAGGGAGTGCAGCCTATTCCCATGACATCCTAGGGCTTTGTAGAGCCAAAAAAACCTTCTCAGGAACACCTAATCCTTGGGCTCTGGCCAAGTACCACAATCCTTCTGTACAACTGACATGGGCCACTTGGGACACTTGAGAGCTTTAGGTGTGTCTTTCTGAAGTCAGCCCCGGCCAAGCATGAGGCAAATGTGCCCGACCAAAGAAAATAAATTATGTGGACTCCAATTTTCAGCAGTTATGAAGTATTAAATTACACATGCAAAGAATTCACTTTGGGATTAACCCTTTGGAACTGAAATACAATCTTGTCACAACACTTGTAAAAGGAGCATGCTCTGAGGATGGCCTGCTTTTCCAAAGACACAGAGGTGGCTGACCAGGAGGCAGAGATGCTAAAAGAAACAGAATGGAATTAAATACAAGTATGTCAGGTTGCTGCCTGGGCACGGGTGAGGGGGTGTGTTTTGGGGATTCTGTCCTATTCTCTTAGGGTAGGCTGCTCCCTGGGTACAGAATATCCTGATGATACTGTAAAGTTTGTGAATGCACAGTACGTGCCACTTTCAGCTCTCAATCAGAGTGTATTTCATCCTAATTCACACAGCCCCTGTGGCTGCTTCTTCATTCAGATTTAGAGAAGTGGTTGAGAACCACTGGAACTTGAGTGAAATCGCAACTGCAGAATTCCTGATAAGGCGTTCGTCCTCTGTGACTCAGTGAGCCATGGCGGAAGACATCCTGCCCTGCCCCTTTCAAGAATGCCTGGTTCCCTACCACCATCTGAAGCTCTAAGCTCTTTGTACACTACATGGCTGAAATTTTACATATAAACTCAGCAGAAGGAAAGCAAAACAAGGCTGTTTGCTTCCCCCTTAAAGCTATTCATTTACCGAATGACCACAGAAAGCAAGTCTTCAACAATAACAAGAGGAAATCAATCTCAAAGAACTTAGACAAGATTTCTTTAAACAAAGTTAACTTTCAGAGGGTGTGCATTTCAAGTATGCAGAGCCAGTTTAGGGAGCAATAGGCAACTTCACCCTCCTCCCCTTGTTCATTATCTGAGAGCCTGTGATCAGCAGGAAGAACATTGTATCTGAAGGCTGGCTCTGAGTCCCCTGGACAAATCGCTCTCTGACCTCACATATACCCCTGGAAATATAACGACACAGTCACACATCTGAGACACTGCAGGACTCATTCACTTGCCTTTTTTTAACCAAAGAGGAAACTGAGGCTGGCAGAGCAATCAGGAACTGCTAAAAGTCACACAGCTAGGACTGTAAGTTTTCTGACTTCTGGTATAACTTCTTGTTTTTAACATAACACATTTCCAATTAGAAAAACATCTCAGTTTCCCTGTGCCTCAGCTACTCCCATGCACACAGAGAATATCTTTTCAGACCTTTGCTATTTACAGTCCTATGGAATATTTTGAGACACATGTAGAGATTCACTAAAATAATTTAAGTGATAATAAATGGATGTGTGTGTGTTTGTATGTGTAAAAAAGAGAGCATGAGAGAAAAAGAATAAGACGGAGAGATGAAGACAGAGGGAGAGATGAAGTTCCTGACATCATAGGGTTGTTGGGTGGAGTAACTAATAAAAGTAATTGCTAAGCACTGTGAATTTAGACTGTTGTGTACAGCTAAACCAGGATGAACCCGAATTTGCAAATGTCATGAGACTTTTATTTTCAACAGGTGGCATTTGAGAATGCAAACTATAAGCACCCAAATGAGAACTTGGTGTAAACGGGAAGAATTCTGGGGATTTACACACTTGTGATATCAGGGCGACTGACAAACATTGCTTCATGTTTGCAATCCTCTACAGAGGCATGTATGGAGAGGAATACTTGATGAGAGATACACTTAGAAAATGCTTCTCTAATTTTTATTGGTTAATGTAGAAGAAGAAAAAAAAAAGGTAAGAAAATCTACTACACACAGGGAAAGCCACTGATGCTGTTTGTGGACAAAAGAGTGTGAGTCAAAAACCCCAAATGAGGAAGGCAATAAAACAGTACAAAAGCCCACCATCGCACCCATCATGATACTCCATCTAAATTGCTTTGCCTATATCAGATCCATCCTCAAATATTTACTCAGAAAGGAAAGAACTTTTGCTGACAAGCACCCTGAGTTTATCATTCGCAACACTAAAAGGCTGCCACGCAATCCTTTATAATTCCCAGTTCTTAAAATTATTATTGTTATCGGGTGTGGAAATAAGGCTCAGAGTTGTAGGTATGTACACACTACTCCTGGTAATCAGCTAGTTTGTTGAAGATGGTTTTCTCTACCAAAAATGTGTCGTAAAAGGGGTGCATCATCCATGTCAGACCTAAAAAAATATTTTCTCTAAGCTTGCACCTAGTATGGGATCTGTGTAGTGTGACAGATGCCATAAAGGATAAACTGCTTCTACTTAATAAGGGATGTGGACTAAATCATCCTAATGATAAAGATGCTGACCTGAATCACCTGGTAAAGAAATAAAAACTCTCATCCTCAGAATTACCCCAAGTTTATTTCAGTCTGAATTCTTCCCCAAGTGTTGGATAACTAATTTGACTAATTGCTAACTTTGAATATTAGTAACCTAAGGGGCATTCCAGCTTGTGCTTCTTCCAGCCCAGCATTTCTCATGATGTACTCTGCATATAAGTTAAATAAGTAGAGTGACAATATACAGCCTTGACGTACTCCTTTTCCTCTTTGGAACCAGTCTGTTGTTCCATGTCCAGTTCTAACTGTTGCTTCTTGATCAGCATACACGTTTCTCAAGAGGCAGCTCAGGTGGTCTGGTATTCCCAGAATTTTCCACAGTTTATCGTGATCCACACAGTCAAAGGCTTTGGCATAGTCAGTAAAGCAGAAAAAGATGTTTTTCTGGAATTCTCTTGTTTTTTCTATGATCCAACAGATGTTGGTAATTTGATCTCTGGTTCCTCTGCCTTTTCTAAAACCAGCTTGAACATCTGGAAGTTCATGGTTCACGTATTGCTGAAGCCTGCCTTGGAGAATTTTGAGCATTACTTTACTAGCGTGTGAGATGAGTGCAATTGTGCAGTAGTTTGAGCATTCTTTGGCATTGCCTTTCTTTGGGATTGAAATGAAAACCGACCTTTTCCAGTACTGTGGCCACTGCTGAGTTTTCCAAATTTGCTGGCTGTATATTGTATATTGTCAAAGCTGTATATTGTCACTCTGCTTATTTAACTTATATGCAGAGTACATCATGAGAAACACTGGGCTGGAAGAAGCACAAGCTGGAATCAAGATTTCCAGGAGAAATATCAATAACCTCAGATATGCAGATGACACCACTCTTATGGCAGAAAGTGAAAAACAAAAGAGCCTCTTGATGAAAGTGAAAGAGGAGAGTGAAAAAGTGGGCTTAAAGCTCAACATTCAGAAAACTAAGATCATGGCATATGGTCCCATCACTTCATGGCAAATAGGTGGGGAAACAGTGGAAACAGTGTCAGACTTTATTTTGAGGGGCTCCAAAATCACTGCAGATGGTGATTACAGCCATGAAATTAAAAGACACTTACTCTTTGGAAGGGAAGTTATGACCTTGGTCATAACTTTTAATATCCTAGGCAGCATATTAAAAAGCAGAGACATTACTTTGCCAACAAAGGTCCGTCTAGTCAGGCTATGGTTTTTCTAGTAGTCACGTGTGGATGTGAGAGTTGGAATATAAAGAAAGCTGAACACAGAAGAATTGATGCTTTTGAACTGTGGTGTTGGAGAAGACTCTTGAGAGTCCCTTGGACTGCAAAGAGATCCAACCAGTCCATCCTAAAGGAGATCAGTCCTGGGTGTTCATTGGAAGGACTGATGTTGAAGCTGAAACTCCAATACTTTGGCCACCTGATTCGAAGAGCTGACTCATTGGAAAAGACCCTGATGCTGGGAAAGATTGATGGTAGTAGAAGAAGGGGACAACAGAGGATGAGATGGTTGGATGGCATCACCGAATCAGTGGACATGAGTTTGGGTAAACTCTGGGAGTTGGTGATGGACAGGGAGGCCTGGTGTGCTGCGATTCATGGGGTCATGAAGAGTTGGACACGACTGAGCGACTGAACTGAACTGAAGGGGCCTTCAAGAATTTGCCCACAGTGAGGAGTTAGATGTGATTTTACCATGTTTCTCCAACTTTACCCTCTGCAAGAAATGTATACCTTATAACTGGGTATGTTTAAAGGATAGTAAACTAAGCCAGATTTAAATGGGCAATGCAGGAAACTTAGTGGAAATCAAAGAGAGGTTGTTAAGAATCCTAACTTCCCAGCCCTTGCTTCACTGTATTATAAAGAGGCCAGATGTAAGGCTCTCCAAACTTAAGTCTTGATGGCATTATTTTGAAAAATAATTTGATTTCAAGCAGCAGAGAGCCTCCCTCAGACATGTACACAATTCTTGTACATATGTATTTCTGAGGTGACGTTTTGGCCTGTTATCATTAAAAATAATCTTTAGTTTCTCTTCTTGTCTCCTTTGTTTGTTTGAACATACAGTGAAAAATAACTGTTAGAGCTTTTTGGTAGAGTGTGTATATGAATTTTTTTGAGAACAGACCAAGGCATTTTGACCAATGTGTATTATGAAAGCAGATTTTATATAAATATATGTGTATAAAATAAGCTTATTTGCACATGGCTCAAGGGAAGCTAAACTCACTGCAAAAAGTTCCCTAATGTTTACTTCAGCCTAGTTTTCATTTTCAATATGTGTAGAGGAAATAAAGGCAAATGGATAATTGTATAGAAAAGAAGGTGATGGCCTATAACTTTCATTTGTTTTACTGTAATGCACACAATAGACTGGGGCTTCCATGGTGGCTCCTACCTGGTAATGTAGGAGACACAGAATATGTGGGTTCCATCCCTGGGTAGGGAAGATCTCCTAGAGGAGGAAATGGCAACCCACTCCAGTATTCTTGCCATGGGAAATCCCATGGACAGAAGAGCCTGGTAGGATACAGTCTATGGGATCCCAGAAGAGTTGAATACGACTTAGCAGCTAAATTACAGCTGTAACAATAGACTGACAGGCCTGTGGTGAGTTTCTTTACCAATGAGAGACCCCGACCTGCTGGTGTTCTGTTGCACAATGCTACCCAATAATACAGTTCCTGCAAATGCCACTGAAATATGTGACTCTTAATGTGTTTAAATCTATTTATCTATTTGTCCTCTATAAATGTATTTTTGTTTTTGATTTTGTTTTTTTCTCATTCCAGAAAGGAGGTAATGTAGCTTACACAAATATGTAAAATCCCAGTGTAATAAAGTAAAACTAAAGATTACATGGTTTAGGGAATAGAACAAAGGTAAAATAACAGACAGAAAGATAAGATGAAGGCAAAAGTGAGATTGGTACATATAATGTCTTCCCTCAGGGACTTTACATTTGCTGAAGTGTCTAGTGAATGTTCTCAGAAACAAGTGTAAAAGGGGTGCTTCAAACTATTTTGGAGAGTTCGTAACATCCATAGTACATTAAGATAGTTTCTCAGGAGAAATATAACCATGCATGGTTCTCAGACTAGAAAGAACTTTCTGTCCTGGGGCTTCAAAAAGAACATAGGAACTTCAAGAAATGCTCACCAGTAGCTTAACATTAGAGCTCAACTGATAAAGCCACTCTTTCTCTGGTTTTCAGGATCTTCCTCAAAGGACCTCACCTATGAAACTCTCCCTTTTTCTGATTATTGTCACTCTTTGGTAATCTCATCCAGCCTGGTCACTTTAAATATCTTCTTTACACAGACCACCCTAAAGTGTATCTATCATATTTTATTGCCTGTATTCTCCAGGCAAGAATAGTGGAGTGGGTAGCCATTCCCTTCTCCAGAGGGGTCTTCCTGACCCAAGGATAGAATCCTAGTCTCCCATGCTGTAGGCAGATTCGTCATTGTCTGAGCCACCAGGAAATGGACACTATTTGGGGAAAAAACAGTACATAATTTCAAATGTTAAGGGCAATAACCAGAGAGTTATCCTTAATTCCTCTCTTTCTTTTACATTTCCCACTAATCATTTCTATTATGCTTTCTTTCAAGATGCTTTTAATTGTTTCATTTCTCATTACTTTATTGCCAGAAGCCTGGACTAGGTCACTGCAACTTCTTTCCAAGAACACTTCCACTTTTTTCTCACTATGTCTATTCTCTACTTAGTAATCAAAAATGTTCTATTTAATAAGTAACTCAGATCATGTTACTACCTTGCTTCAAACTTTCCACTGACTTCCATCAAATTATAAGTAGGGCCCAGGTTTCTTCCCATGGACTGTAGAGCTCTGCTTGATAGAATTTCTGTTATTATCCTTGACTTCCTCCCCAAGCTCACTTTGTTTTAGCCATGCTGATTCCCCTGCTATTTCTTGCCTATGCCAAGCACAGTCCTACCCAAGGGCCTTTGCACTTACTGTGCTCTCTACCAGATATGTTCTTCCCTTAGTAAACTGTGTGACTTTCATTCAGATCTCTGATGAAAAGCCAAGTTTTCAGAAATGCCTTGCTTATATACTTGCCTCCTCTGCCTCTAGCCCTCTTTTCTTACCCTAGTTCTATTGGTTTTCAGAATACTCATCATTAACAGATGTGATTTTTTTTTAGCATGTTTATTTATTTTCTAGACTGTATTCTCCAAAAGGGCAAGGATTTGTGTGTTTTGCTCACTGACAAATCTCAATGTCTGAAACAGTGTTTGGCCTCATGGTAGATGCTCAGTAGAAAACAAATGAATTAATTATTAAATGAACCAAGGAATATATCTTTGAATTATTATTTTTGAATTATTTTTAAATTATAAGAATGGATAACATGCAAATCCTTTGACTAATTATTGACAAATGTTTCCCTCACTTCGCTTCTTACGAGTGTTGGCAAGCAGGGAATTTGAGGTCATTCTCCCTCAGAAGTTACTTGGAGTGTAGGTAGCTTTTAAATTAGGGCTTCTCTTGTGACTCAGCTGGTAAAGAATCCACCTGCAATACGGGAGACCTGGGTTCGATCCCTGGGTTGGGTTGAACACCTGGATAAGGGAAAGGCTACCTACTCCAGTATTCTGGCCTAGAGAATTCCATAGACTGTATAGTCCATGGGGTCACAAGCAGTCAGATATGACTGAGCAACTTCCACTTTCAGCTTTTAAATTAAGCTATATATCAAAGACAGGTCCACATACTTTATCAAGTATCCACAGTAGAAGTTGATTTGACACCTGTGTGTGAATATGCAGAACTTAATAATGACATATTGTTGAATGAACAGAAAGACAACCGGCCTCCACCTGGACATGACCCAAGGGATTTTTAGGTACAGAGAAAAGATTCTCATTCAAAGGCAAAAATAGAGTAGAATGAGCATTTAGATCACCAAATTTCCTGTCACAAAGCATGACTTTGGTGATTTTAACTTAATACATTTTCAAACACATGTAACCAAATAACTGCCTCAGACATTTAAAACCAGTGCACAATTAACACCAAAATTTTAAAAACAAAAATTCTGTAAATGCAAGTTAAAGCAATTGAAAAATATACACCCAGACATTTTTTGGAGTTAATTTGTGATAAAGAATCACTGATTATAACTCACTAATATATATATTAAATGACCCTATTAAATGAGGCTTCCCTGGTAGCTCAGATGGTAAAGAATCTGCCTGCAATGAAGGAGACCAGAGTTCGATCTCTGGGTTGGGAAGATCCCCTGGAGTAGGAAATGGCAATGCACTCCAGTATTCTTGCCTGGAGAACTCCATGAACAGAGGAGCCTGGCAGGGTACAGTCCATGGGATCGCGAAGAGTTGGATACGACTGAGTGACTTTCACTTTTCACCCTATTACATTACTATAAACATAAAACCTTAAAACAGCACCTATTTATTAATAGAAGTCAATTGGACACTTCTAGGTTCTCTACTTTGAGTCCTAGAAAGCCAAAGTCAAGGGGTCAGCAACACTGGAATCTTTTTTGGACGCACAAAGGGAGAATCCATTTCTAGGCTCATTCAGATTTTTGACAGAATTCAGTGCCATGCTCTTGAGGACTGAAATCCCTGTTTCCTTGCTGCATATCCTAAGTTCCTTCTCCGCTTCTAAAGCCTATCCACATTCCTTGGCCTGTGCCCCCAGTAATTTTAATGTCATCAGTAATAGGTTGAGTCCTTTAATGCTTCCAATCTTTCCTATCTCTTCTTGAGTCACATTATCTTTTGCCACGTTTTACTTCAGTGGGGTGAGGCTCTCTTCTCTTAAAGGTTCATGGTGATCTTACCTACATAATATAGAAACACCTCCTTACTTTAATCTTTATAAGCTTCATTTCATCTGCAAAGTCCATCTTGCCACAGAATGTAACATCTTCACAGGTGAAACACCAGGGACAATGATCATGGGGTCAACAACCCTGTCTGTGCATGCATGTGTGCTCAGTTGCTTCAGTCATGACTGACTCCTTGCGACCCCTTGGACTGTAGCTCGCCAGGCTCCGCTGTCCTTAGGATTCTCCCTATAGAATATAAGAGTGCCCTCCTCCAGGGGATCTTCTCGATCCAGGGATCGAACTCATGTCTCTTATGTCTCCGGCTCTGCAAGTGGATTCTTTACCACCAAGCCATCAGGGAAGCCCCCACAATCTGGCCTACTACTGGACATTTCAAAAATATAATTTTAATTTTAGAACAGTTGATTGGTAGCTCTTGTTTTTGAAGACAAATTGCATTTAATGTTTTAATTTGACCAGAACACTTGCAGCTTGGGGAGACATGGTATCGCATGACCAAATGTCTGTTTCCATATGCTCAGTGCTATGGAGAAGTCTTCATGACTTTATTTTTGACCCTTAGTAAAACCAAAGAGGGAGGGGATAATCAAGTTTATTTACTAAGTCATTTCATGGCAAAGCTGTGGTGCCTTTGTACACATTACAGTGTTTATATCATGTATCTTTTCTAGGAGTCCAGGAAGGAGAGAGAGCAGCCATGCCTGGTGATATGACTAAATTTGCCTATTCAAAAATTTACACTTGTTTAGTACAAGAGGTCTATTTGAGTAAGGAAACATCTTTACTGCATGTCTATATTCTTTGACCTAAGAAAAATTACCTGAAATTTTTGTTTAGGAGCCCAGAAAATAAACTTAACTCATTGGAATTAGTGGACTCAGAACTTTTAGTGCCGTGTATCTGACTTGTATATAAGTTTATCAATTTCTCTTCCTTTTAAGAAGTTTACTTTGCTTTTCTGACACACTTTGTTTACTTTCTTACAGTTGCACATATTCAAGGCTCTACATCATCCCCTTCAACTTCATGAAAAAAGAAGAGGAAAATGCAAGTACTTATGCGTGTCAAAAACATTGAGTGACTATGTAGCATTTCCTAATACCTTCTTTCTTTCCTTCCTTCCTGTCTGCCTAGCTGCCTGACTTCTTTTCTTCCACTTTTCTTCCTTCATCAAATACTGATTAAACACATTATATAAGATTGTGCTTGTTTCTAAAAATACATATGTGAAGAAGACATAGTTTTGTCCTCAAAGTGTTCACAGTCTAGAGGCAATGTCAGGAGCATAACAGCAAGAACACCTGAGTGTATCAGGAGATGACAAAAGGAGGGAGACGTGCTTGAACAGTATTTCAAAAATGAATGGAGGCAGTGGAATGGGTAGTCCAACAAAAGGAAGTGTGTTCAGGAAAAGCAAAATGTGTTCAGGAAAATTCTCAAGGAATGAGTGTGGACAATTAGTGACTAAAGAGTGACAGTGGTTGAGTCTGGACATGGAGGCATGGGTCCAATTATTAAAGATGAGTGAGAACACCAAATCAAAGTTATTAGGCAATTGGAGTTAATATTAAGAATGCATTAAGAAATAAAAATGGATACAATGAGATGTCAGAGAGCCCAGGAAACCTTCTCAACCAGATGCACATTGGTACTCACAAGAGAAACATTTAAGATGTGAGAGCTTACTTGGTAGCTTACTACTCTCCTAGGATTCAGCTTCTCTTTGCTGCTACATTTGAATCCGAGCAAGAAACTAGGTTCTCCTTCCTGCTCATGGCTTCCCTTTATTCACGATGATGGTGGTTTAGTCACCAACTTGCATCCGACTCTTGTGGCCCATGGAACCCCTGACAGGCTCCTCTGTCCATGGAATTCTCCAGGCAAGAACGCTGGAGTAGGTTGCCATTCCCTTCTCCAGAGGATCTTCCTGACCCAGGAATCGAACCCAGGTCTCCTGTATTGCAGGCAGATTCTTTACTAACTGAGCTACAAGGGAAGCCCTTACTCACAGTATACTCCCTTATATTTTATACTTCTGCTAATTGCCTTCCACATAAGTTTTTATATTTCAGTGGTACTCACTTGTTCTCTCTCTGTGTTTCCCATGTTAAAAATCATCAGGAAAAAGAATATACTTGGATTTGTTAGGATTCTGTCCATGACATAAAATACTCCTAGAGAGCAGGGGTCTCAGGCCTTCTGCCAGGGAGTCATGTGCCTGCCAGTAGACAACAGTGTGCGAAAGAGCCCACAGCACAGATACTGTTGTTTAGTCTTTAATCACTAAGTTGTTTCGAGCTCTTTTGCAATCCCATGGACTGTAGTCCACCAGGCTCTGTCCATGGGATTTTCCAGGCAAGAACACTGGAGTGGGTTGCCATTTCCCTCTTCAAGCACAGATATGAGAGGCTGCAATGTTTCTCAGAAATACCAGCCATTGAAAGATTCAGGGAATTATTGAATAAATAAAATTAATAGGATTGGAAGAATTCGATATTTATTCTGTAGGTGATAGGGATTCATAAAAGAATATTAAGAAGGTGAGTGAATGATCGTGTTTGTATTTGGAAACCCTCATGCAACATTGAGAGTGTCTTGGGTCTGGAAAAAGGTAGAAACAGCAAAAAAAGAGCAACAAATTGGGGAACTATTGCAATAATCTAGGAAAAAATAAATTGCAAGGGCCTGACTGAAATGGCAGCATTGTGAGGTGAAGGGGGAGGGAAGAGACAGGAGGCGAAGCATTTACAAGATTCTGTACTCTGGAATCACAGAGACCTGTGTTTGAAACTGTGACACTAACTAGCTCTGTGACTACAGTCATTCCATCTCTCTCAGCCTCAGTGTGTTTGTGAGTAAAATAGGAATAATCCTAGTGAATACATTGTTAAACTGCGGTAATAGTTTACTGAGGTTAAATAGGAATATTCATATAAAGTATTCAGCAAAGAGCTTGATATTCAGGAAGCATTCCATAATGTCAGTTTATGTCAGTGTTAGAACATTACTCTCAGACTTCATGACTTTCTGATGGGAAGAACAGTTATCAAGGTGAGGAAGCATTTCCTCCTAGAATCCTGAGCTCCTGGCTGGAAAGTCTAAATCAGATCATATGCTATCATCATTTCTTCAAACTTCTGGGGTAGATAATAAATCTACAGTAAAGGCAGATGTAAACATATAATGGTTTGGAATTTTACATGATTCTCTTTTTTGGAAGAAGGCATCAGTTACAACCAGGACTGAACTGCAAAAAAAAAAAATCAAAATGTCCAGATATTTTAAAGTTATCAATTAAGGTATCAATATTCTGCAATGTAAAGGCATAATTCAAGAGCTCCTTGTCACAAATACAGTAACATTTTAGAGGAAAAAAAGTGAATATTCACTAACTCAACAATGAAGAAAGAGATTTTCCAAATAAAGTAACACATGGTAGGATTTTAGGAAACTTTATCATACTTTATCCCCACCAAGACAATTCTCACTTTACATTCTGTTAGTAATGGTTCTAAATAGGTTGTGCATGCTAAGTCATTTAAGTCATGTCCTACTCTTTGCAGCCCTATGGACTGTAGCCCACCAAACTCCTCTATCCATGAGATTCTCCAGGCAAGAATACTTGAGTGGGTTGCCATGGCCTCCTCCAAGGGATCTTCCCAACCCAGGGATCGACTCTGTGTCTCTTATATCTCCAGCATTGGCAGGTGGGTTCTTTACCACTTGCACCACCTGGGAAACTCCTCTAAACCCCTAAAGCAGAAATCTTGGGATAGCACAGGAGAAAGCTACGAGGAAGAGACACATGTTATGCTTTCTCCTCTGTTATCTCAAGATTCCCCTTGGTTGACACATTTTCTTTTCTGTCATGACTCTAAAAAGAACTAGAAACTCAAAAATTCTTGCTTCTTTCTTTCCTCCACAAACTTCTTTAAAGTCAAATGCATGTTTATTCAATAACAATTTACATCCAATTCTCCCTAGCACTAGGCTAGGCACAAGACTATCAAGAAATCATTAGTTCTGTCCATAATTTAAGTAATCCAATATCAACTGATTTTAGAGTTTGAATCATGTTAATCATGTAACATAAACAGTAATTAAAAGAATTTTGAGGTTCCCAATGCCTTCAATTGTACAAGAAGCATTCTGTTTGAAGGTGTCAGGGGTGTTCTTCCATAGTCATGGATTCTTCTAAAGAAAGAAAAATGGAAGTTTTCAGTCTTGTAGCCCTTTAATACATAGGATTTCTCTTCCTTTTTCTTTCTTAAAAATATTTAGTGTCAAGTGAAACTTATGTAGAAATCTTTTCCTGGGAACCTTTTGATGGTGCTGCTTGAGAAAGCAAAAGAGTTTCAGTAAAGCACTTCTTGGCTGAACAGTTTGAGTTTGTCATACACATAAAAGGTAGCCTTGAAGGAAGTAGAGAGGCAGGAGTCAGGAAGGAAACTCAGAGGAACCGAAAGTGTCCTCTCATGGGAATAACTTCTCCATTCAGTAAGATTCTTGGGTCCCTTTTGTCATTTGTCCTCCTTACATTTATGTCACAGTTGTGCTACATTAGAAATTAATCATGGTGGGTTGAAATAGTGAGAGCTACTACTGTTAGGCTGAGTTCAAATTGGACTGTAAAAAATAACTAGGCATTACACTGTAGGAAGAAAATATTTTGGAAGGGCTTTGAATATATACATAGTCTTTTTTTTTTTTTCTATGTCTAACGACTGCTTTTAGGTTTAACTTTAAATTCAAAAGTATCATTACTTTTCACAGTAGAAAATATCACCATTGCTAAACATTCACTTAAGTAATCATTTATGTGGAGTTTTCCACACTGTCCTAGGCGTCATAGTAGACACTGGAAATGTAGAAGTTAAAAATATATAGCCCTGGCCCTCTAAAGTCTAACTAACAGTGTGAAATTATCCTGTAGCCAAATACTTAATAACCTGAAGTCATTATTGTAATGAATTAATAAATTGAAAACCTATAAAATTATCTCTAGTAATTTCTATTTCTGAAGTGAAGAAATACAAAACTTCTTGAGTTGTAGGACTATTCCTCCTGTTACTGTAATTTAGAACAGACTTTTTTTCATAGTGAATCATATTGCATTGATTTTCTCAATGAAGGTACAGAATATAATTGTGAAAGAAAATAATATGAACAAAATGAAGTAATGAAATTGTCTCTGCATAATTAAAATTAGCAACTTACTGTTAAAATGAAGTCTGGGTTGGCATTACAAATTGACTCATACTTAGGCTGTTTTCTTTCACCCTCTTTCTTGGAAGAGGTCAATTAAGATGGCAGTCCCAACACAGTTTTTGTAGGTTTAAGGAAACTTACATTGTTGAAGCATTTTTATTTTTCCTGATTATGGCTATAATGATTCAAATATTAACATTGAACTTCCATGGGTGTATTAACCCTGTTCACACTGAAACTCATTTTAGGCTGTGCCTTCATAATAAGCTGATATAGTAGTCTAAGTCAGATGTTTGTAGAAAAATTCTTTCCCAATTATAGATATGTTTCAAGCAAAAAGTTTTCTTTCGGCCTGCATTGTTGAGCTAAGCATTTCAGTTCTCCCCAAACTTTATACATGTTTCAGCACTGCCATGAGCCACAATCTGTAGCCATTCAGAATTTATTTCTGCTTACTATGAGTAGTTGTTCTTAATCTATGTCTATCATAACTATTTATAAACAGCTCAGTTCTACTTCCCTCCTCATAGTAGCAGATCTCCATATGAAGACTGCCTGCTAAATTGAAGTCACCTTACATACAGAGGAGGGAATTCAAAACATATATTCATAAGTCAAGCATTTTGGTCAGCCTGGCAAATATTTAACCAAACTACTGCAAATACAGTTATTATTTTTTTAATATATAATGACTATTCCTTTCCTTCTTTCTCTTTAGTCACAAGTTGATTTTGATTTTATAAAGATATCTCATATCAATCCACAGTTCTGTTGAGAAAAAGAAAGGGGTAAGTGGACATTTTAATGGATACATAAACAAGAACTTAACCTGAATAAACTAAAGATAAACAAAATTCAGATTATGTGAAGTTTACCTGGGGCCAATTTGAAGGATGAAAAAAATGTAGCAACATTATTTAAATCCAGAACAATAGGGTGCTTCAACAATCGATAAGAAGGATCCAGCAGTGTAAAAATGAATGTGAAAAATGTATTGGAAAATTGAGACCATGAAGAAAGAAACTGACATTGCTTAATCTAGAAAAGAAATGGTTTGAGGGAAACGATAGAAATTTCATCATAAGAATTATTTTATAGATGATGGGGTCCAGATGTTTCCCTGTCCCCTTAGCTAATATGGAATTATGTGACAAAAAAATTTAGGTTAATTATTATAACTATACAGGCTAAGAAACCCTGAAATTGTTTATCAAGAGATATACATAGGAAGATTTATTCAGCCATGCAAATTGACACGGGGCCAGGTACCCACAGGGCCTTATTAAAATTAACCTTCAAACAAGAAGTTGAGGTTTTGATGGCCCCAAGCATCACAGATATATGCGTATATGTAAAATAAATGTAAAAAAATAAAGAAACTTGGTATCTATCTCTTTGAGATTGCTCAGGATACTTATCTTACTTTAACTATAGTTATATAGTAACATATGACAATGGTCATTCTTGTTGTGTATTTTTTTTTAATGTTTTGCAGTGGTTTCAACTGAACAATTCCATAATCTAAATATCTAGGAAAAGATTCCCATTTGGCATATCTAGGTAGAGACATTTTCAAAGTAAAAGTAGGAAATGTACTCTTACTAAATGCAGAGTAGGACTTTCTCAAGAATGCACTATCACTGAAATACATAGGATAAACTCACTGTTACTGACTTAAAGTGAAAGCTGGACATTTTGGGGCACTCAATGCTTCCTTTTGCATGGAACGGCCCCTTTGATATTAAAAGAAAAAATTAAAATGAAAAGAGGTAGTAATCCAGAAGAAGCAACTTGGACACCATCACTCCATCACTGTGATTAATGTTAAAACCTAATCACATTAGGGAACATTACTTCTGCAGGCGGTGTGTTCCCCCACCAATCTGGATGGTTGGGCCCTGGAGGAATTTATTCCCTTAATGTTCTGTTTGGGCTTGAAACCTGGCCCCCGTCAGGAGTTGAGTATGGCTCCTTGGACAGAATAATGAGTGAAAGTGGAAGTGTTAGTCGCTCAGTTGTGTCTGACCCTTTGTGACCCTGTGGACTGTAGCCTCCAGGCTCCTCTGTCCATGGGGATTCTCCAGGCAAGAATACTGGAGTGGATTGTTATGCCCTCCTCCAGGGGAGCTTTCCAATCCAAGGATCAAACCCAGGTCTCCTGCATTGCAGGTGATTTTTTTTTTTACCAGTTGAGCTACCAGGAAATCCCCAGATGGGCTATAGTAGACTGTAAAAAAGAGTGGATATATGTACCATTTGTATAACAGATTCACTTTTCTGTACACTTGAAACTAACACAACATAGTAAGTCAAGTATACTCCCTACCAAATTAAAGAAAAACAAAGAAGAATCACTCACTTAAAATAAGTAAAGAATATAAGGAAGGAAAGAAAAGAATATTAAAAGATACTAAAAAAGATTAATGAATTGCTTCACATCGTTTGCTGACACATTTTTTGGTCAGGTAGTATGATGTTGAATAAGGATTTTGCAAGCCTTAGACAGTGATGCTGACAGAAGCATGGTGGTACCAAGGCAAGTGATATCAAGACTTAGAGTTGTACAGTGTGATGACAAATGGCTCTTCTCTCCTGAGGAAGGGAGTTCATCTAATGAAGCTCTTGATACTACTAGGGGCTGGATGGTTCTCCAGGTGCTTGAAGCCATAGTGAAAATTTAGTGATCAGAATCAGACTCTTCCTTTCTCCTGTTGTGAAATTACCATACTAGAGAGAGAAAAGCCATTTAAGTCTTCCTAAGGGAAGTCTATGTTGTTGAGCCCATGCATAGTCTCCACCCTTGGCTCTGTGGCCACATTATGCTTTAGCTCAATGAATAAGCAATAGAGTGTCTGGAAAAAGCCTGTAATCAACACCACGGTGTTGATCCTCTTGTTTTCCTGATCACTGAGGGCTTCTTATAAAGGAAATATTGTTTATTGATCATTTTCAAATGATATAAATATCCTCACACTATGTGCCCATTCCAAAAGATCTATTTGAAAACTCTACTTTAGAATGTCTTATTATCAAACTCCCAGGCTTGGTTAAACCAATCTTCTGACCATTTGGCCAAACTACTAATCACTCTTCTTCAATTAGTAAAGACCTGGAATATTCAGCTCTAAAAGGAAATAGCTATCAAGCCATGAAAAGACACGGAGCAACCTTAAATGCATATTACTAAGTGAAAGAAGTCAATCTGAAAAGGCTACCTATTGTATAATTCCAACTATATGACATTCTAAATGGGTGAACTATGGATACAAAAGTCAGTGTTTGTCAAAGATTGGGTGCAGTGGAGAAAGAGATGAACAAGCAGAGAAGGAGAATTTTCAAGGCTATAAAAATACTCTGTATAATATTAAAATGAGGTATACATTTAATTATAGATTTCTCCAAGCCAATACAATGCACAACACCAAAAGTAAACTCTAAGGTAAACTATGGATTTTGAATGATCTTGATGTGTCAACACAGATCCATCAATTCTAACAGATGTCCACTCTGGTGAGTGATAATGATAATGGGGGATACTAAGCATATATGAGTCAGGGGGCATAGAACTGCCCTAGAACTGCTATAAAAATAAAGTACTTTAATATTAAATAAATAAATACAGTATGATGAAATTAAAAAAATAAAATTAACAACAACTATCTGAAGATGCCAATAAGTAAGCACACAAAGTGAAACTTTTGGATGAGAGAAAAAATTCTGAAAAGCAAATAAGTTTCCCCTATTTTCTTTTTACTTATGAATAAAACTTTAAAGAAACCAAAAACAATATAAGAAGGATAAAGGGCCCCTGTGGACCAAAAGGTATAGGTAAATCCCTAAGGTATAAGATTCAGAGAAGAGGATATGTAAATTCCTGTATGACTGCATACAATTCTCAATTTAACCCACGAGCTATGAATCATAAAGGTTTTCAAAACTGAACTGAGATTTGAGTCATCCACACAAGGCTCAAAAGGACCTTGAACTATGAATGCACAGATAGGCCCCAAATCAGCATAGCAAAGGTGTAGAGAATGGAATTGAGATTTGAACTGCATTGGCTCAAAGGAAAAGGGGCAGAACTTCACTCTGAACAAAATCAGGCTGGTTAGTATTGGTGAGTGGCTGAAATAAAAATACCTACAATCCCAAGAGGACTGTAACAAGACTCAGAGTCTGTACAACATAGCATTTTCAATAGCCAGAATATAATTGAATATTACCTGCCAGGTGAAGAAAAAGAAAACTCAAAAGCTAGAGCTATAAGACAGAATTTTTACAACTATTTTAAGTATATTTCATGAGATAAAGGAAAAACACCCTTAAAAATGAATGAAATGATAGGCATATTTAGCACAAAAATAAAAACTAAAAAGATAAATCAATTGGAATTATTAGAATTGAAAAAATAAAATATCTAGAAAAAACTTAATACAGAATGGAGGTGGCAGCTAAATGAGGAAACTGAAGATAGATTAGTAGAATGATCACATTTGAAAGACAGAGAGAAAAAAATATAATTTGAACATAACCTCAAGGATCTGTGGGACAATATCAAAAGGTCTAAAGATATACCTGTGGAATCCCAGAAGGAACTCTGAAAAGAGTAAGTCTGAGGCAGAAAATATATTTGAAGAAACAATGGGTAAAATGTCCTAAGTTTTATAAAAGCATACATTCATAAATTTCAAGCTGAAAAAATTTTCAACATGATAAACTCAAAACAAACCATGCCTGCATGTGTGTTATCAGCTGCTGAAAACCAAAGGCAGTGAAAACCTTGTGAAAAGAGCTGGATGTAAATGGCACATTCTATATAGGAGAATAGTGATTAAATTACCTTGGATTTGTCATCAGAAAAAATGGAAGTCAGACGATATTAGGAAAAAGATCTTAAAATTAAAAGTACTGTCAATCCACAGTTCATTCCCATTAAAATATACTTCATGTATGTGTACTCAGTTGCTCAGTTGTATCTGACTCTTTGAGATCCCATGAACTATAGCCCGTCAGGCTCCTCTGTCCATGGAATTTTCCAGACGAGAATACTGGCGGGGGTTTCCATTTCCTACTTCAGGGGATCTTCATGACCCAGCGATCAAATCTGTGTCTTCTGCGTCACCTGGGAAGCAAATATATTTCAAGAATAAAGCAAAATAAAGACATCTTGAGGTAATGGAAAACTAGGAAAGTGTGGCTGTTAGACATATTCTATAAGAAATGCAAAAGGATGCTCCTTAAGCTGAAGATAAATAATATTAGAGGAAACTTTGAATCTTCAGGAATGAATAAAAACAACAAAAAAAGACCACACCTGAAAAGCAGAGAGAAAAAAAATTAGTTGAATATAATATCAAGAACCTATGGTCTAGTATCAAAGGTCTAAATAAAAATATCTGTGGAACCCCAGATATATTTGGGTATGATAAAGGTAATGGTAAATATAAAATACTAATTTTAACTCCTTAAATTGTTTAAAAATATGTATGACTACTTAAAACAAAAATTACTAAATTTCCTGATGAGATTTTCAGTTTATGTAAATGTATATTTGACAACAATAACTTAAGGATCAATGGGAAGCAAGGTAGAAGTTCCTATATGGTTTCAGGGTTTCAACAATATGTATGAATTTGTATAATATTGGCTCTACAAGTA
Source organism: Giraffa tippelskirchi (assembly GCF_054371585.1). Lineage (NCBI taxonomy): Eukaryota > Metazoa > Chordata > Mammalia > Artiodactyla > Giraffidae > Giraffa > Giraffa tippelskirchi. The sequence goes on from NC_137277.1 coordinate 111,791,191, forward strand.
GTCTATGAAAGTGTAATGTGTGTGCATTTCAGTCCTTGGAGCAATCTCTCTCTCTAAAATGCACACACACATAGACACACACAGACACACAAATGCAAACTAGAAGGAATATAGCTTAACAAATGAAAAATTATCCTCATATGTCATTTGCTGCTTCTGAGACACCTATTATGTATAGACAAGTGGCATGCTGCAGTCTATACGGTGGCAGTCGAACATGACTGATCAACTAACTGACGATAATATACCTAATAGGATGATTAAGTCACAGTGTAATACATCTCTGTTTAACTGTAATTTTGGTTAGAGAATAAATTCTAGAATAGGTTAGAGGTAGTTGTAGTTTAGTGGAAAGATAAAATAAAAAAAGTAAGGTTTTAAACTCTGGCTTTACAAAAGATCAATTAGGAATAATTGAGTGATGATTTTGGTCTAAAAAAATAAATATTGTTTTAGATAAAATATTTTTTATCTAAAAAAATATATATTTCTCATTATTGGGATAATCGTATCTCACAGGCTTATTGGAAAGACATGTAATTATTGCAATGTACATGGTATCATCTGAAGAGTGCCATAGATATTTATCTTTACCTTCCTGTCACAATATATCTCCATCATTTGAGTTTGTTCCTTGGGCTCAGATATATCTAGCTATTCAAGTGACAGATCACCTCCTTTAATGTATCTTACAAAATCCATATATAATTCAGAGACATTATTACATCAAATAAAATATATTCATGGCAGTCAGAGTCATATTAGAGCATTTGAAATTCAGGATGGAAGAAATGCCATCAGGAAAAAGAGACGCATTAGAATAGAGGATGATGCAATGATAGGAACTATTTAAGATGAACTTCATTTTCCTTTTAATCTGGGTATCTTCACATCCAGGACCCAAGTGACACATTATTAAGAATCCACCTGCAATGTGGGAGACGAGGATTTGATCTCTGGGTCGGGAAGTTACCCTGGAGAAGGAAATAGCAATCCACTCCAGCATTTTTGCCTGGTAAATGCCATGGACAGAGAAGCCTGATGGGCTACAGTCCATAGTGTCTCAAAAGATTCAGACATGACTTAGCAACTCAAAAAGAACAACTTCACATCTAGCTTCTTCTTTTAGTCAGCTTGTTCTTGCCAATACCATGTTAAGCAGTTCAAACAGAAATGGAAAAAGTCAGCTAAACTATCATATTTTTTATATTTCAATTACTAAGGATTTAGATAAATGCATGGAAATTTATAAATCTGTAGTAACTAAACCCAAGCAACAAACTACTGCTATTGTTGTGATTATCTTTTATTCAGATAGGAAAAACCTTGAAATAACTATTAGACACCCATACATTAACTATATAGAACTATACCTAATTCTCAATATAGCTATCTATCAATATATTTGTGTGTTGTGTGTATACACACACATATATATGTGTATATATATATATACATGTATATGTGTATATATATATATCCCATGGAGAAGAAAATGGCAACCCACGCCAGTATTCTTGCCTGGGAAATCCCATGGACAGAGGAGCCTGGTGGACTACATTCTATGGGTTCACAAGAGTTGGACACAGCTTAGCAACTAAACCACCACACACCATATATAAATATAGATAGATAGATAGATAGATAGATAGGTAGATGGATGGATAAATGCATACATACATACATACATAGATGAGAGTGATTTTTTTCTCTAATATTTACTGAGCACTTTGTATATACCAAGTACTATAGTAGATGTTGTGTTAAGTATGATTAAACTGTAAAGAATAATGACTAGGAGCTTTGGTGATTTGTATTATAAACCAAACTGTCATTTTCCAAATTTCCTTTAAATAGACATTTGGAGCTTAACTGTTAGTTTATTCAATATAGTTTACAAAAAATCTATTACTTATTATTTGGTAAAAGTTCTGTATCCTTTCTAGTGATAAGAGAAAATGAATGAAGGCAGTCTATAAAATGACTGTTAAAGTATTTTACATCTAAAGAATTCTGTGCTTCTACAAAATCAACTTCTTTCCAATCCCTGGTATAAAATATTAGTGTACAAGACAATTTTTAATATCAAAGTCTTCAATTAATGTAACTGTCAAGAGAAGAATAACAAATAGGCCCAAACAATGTGTTATTGCTACCTTCTTATCTAGGCAGTGTGACATGCACCAGCACTGCTTGGTTCCTGTGGTACCGCCCAGTCTACATACAAAGTAGCTTGCATTAAGATACATTGGCCACAGTCTCTTTGCAACATCATCAAAGACTTGCAGCCCCTGTGATGAATACTTGAACAATGCAATACCTACAACCCCTGTGGCAATGGCAGATCTAGCAAAAATGCAGGAGTTGAACCTCAGATGACACTGAGAGTCTGACAACTGACATTTACAACAATGTAATGATTCACAGTTTTCACATCTACACCATCATGAGAGCCTCCAGTGATGCCATCTCCTGCATGATTCATATGCTGCCTTCCCCAGAACTAAGTGGGGAAAATGGAGCTTCACATTGCTGGAGAATTAGGGGCTGCTTAACTGCCAATCTCTTGTTACTGACAGTTGTCGACAAGAAATTGGGTAACAATAACTCATTTGCAAAGCTTCTACTTTGTATCTTCAATTAGAATGCAATAGAAAGCAAATTTTATTTTGTTTTAAGAAGTAGGGTACAGAAAGTAGTATAAATCAATGTGATAATCTCTGGGATGTCTGACATTTCAGTAATATTATCCTCATGATAAATCTGTTCGGTGTTGACAACAATTCTTGGATTTTGCTTGACACCACAATTTCTGTTGCTAGTCAGAGGCAACTCTAGTTTATTCTGAAGTCTTATCTTTGTCTCTGAATTTTTAGTGAGGGCAACTTGCAGTGATCTCAATGGGCCCTAGTCTAATAATCATATTAAAATTCTTGGATTTTGTACATGTATGTTCCAATCATAAAATTAAGATTCCTGAGTGATAATATTACTAAATATATCATTCATGTGATTTATGTCTATTTCACAATAAAATGGATATTTAAAAAGTTAAAAACCATTAACAACATAAGCTTCACTGTATTTTCATGATGCCTATAGTATATTGGTAAATATGCAGTGCTAATAACAATAGTAACAACTGGTACAGTTTAGAGAATAACTGTTTTATGTTAGGCAGTTCGCATGTCTTTGCTCTAATTTTTATAATTATCTTTAAAGATAGGTGCTATCATCCTTATTTTACAGATGAGGTAATTAAACCTGCTGCTGCTGCTGCTGCTGCTGCTAAGTCGCTTTAGTCATGTCCAACTATGTGCGACCCCATAGATGGCAGCCCACCAGGCTCCCCCGTCCCTGGGATTCCCCAGGCAAGAACACCGGAGTGGGTTGCTGTTTCCTTCTCCAATGCATGAAAGTGAAAAGGGAAAGTGAAGTTGCTCAGTCACATCCGACTCTTCGTGACCCCATGGACTGCAGCCTACCAGGCTCCTCAGTCCATGGGATTTTCCAGGCAAGAGTACTGGAGTGGGATGCCATCGCCTTCTCCAAATTAAATCTGAGAAAAGCTAAATAACTTGCTAAATCCATATAACTAGATGGCTGTGTAATCAGGACTCACACCTAGTTTTTTTTTTTTTTTAATAAATTTATTTATTTTAGTTGGGGGCTAATTACTTTACAATATTGTAATAGTTTCTGCCATACATTGACATGAATCAGCCATGGGTTTACATGTGTTCCCCTTCCTGGACCCCCCACCCACCTCCCTCCCCATCCCATCCCTCTGGGTCATCCCATTGCCCCGGCCCTGAGCTCTTGTCTCATGCATCGAACATGGAATGGTGTTCTGTTTCACATATGATAATATACATGTTTCAATGCTATTCTCCCAGAACGTCCCACCCTCACTTTCTCCCTCAGAGTCCATAAAATTGTTCTATGCATCAGTGTCTCTTATTCTGTCTCGCATATAGGGTTATCGTTACCATCTTTCAAATTCCATATATATGCATTAGTATACTGTATTGGTGTTTTTCTTTCTGGCTTACTTCACTCTGTATAATGGGCTCCAGTTTCATCCATCTCAGTAGAACCGATTCAAATGTATTTTTTTAATGGCTGAGTAATATTCCATTGTGTATATGTACCACAGCTTCCTTATCCATTCGTCTGCTGATGGACATCTAGGTTGCTTCCATGTCCTGGCTATTGTAAACAGTGCTGCGATGAACATTGGGGTACACGCGTCTCTTTCAATTCTGGTTTCCTCAGTGTGTATGCACAGCAGTGGGATTGCTGGGTCATATGGCAGTTCTATTCCCAGTTTTTTAAGGAATCTCCACACCGTTCTCCATAGTGGCTGTACTAGTTTGCATTCCCACCAACAGTGTAAGAGGGTTCCCTTTTCTCCACACCCTCTCCAGCATTTATTGCTTGTAGACTTTTGGATAGCAGCCATTCTGACTGGTGTGAAATGATACCTCATTGTGGTTTTGATTTGCATTTCTCTAATAATGAGTGATGTTGAGCATCTTTTCATGTGTTTGTTAGCCATCTGTATGTCTTCTTTGGAGAAATGTCTGTTTAGTTCTTTGGCCCATTTTTTGATTGGGTCGACCTAGTTTTATATCATTCTAAGTCCTGTGCAAATTATGTTACATACTGTGTTTCCTGCTTTAATATACTGAGAACACAAGGTGTAATACTAATGGCATATTACATGTTTATCTCTCTATATATTATATATATATACAAAAACAGATGTTTTCACATGTAATATCTGCTCTATTTCAACATGTAACATGGGTACATTGGAAATTAAAATGTAACAAGGGTGCTTATTGAAATATAAACTAAACACTGTCATTTTTATGCATATGTAATAGAAAGTGTTATCCACACAATGGGCTTCCCATGCGGCACAGCGATAAAATATCCACCTGCCAATGCAGGAGACGCCAGAGATCAAGGTTCAATCCCAGGGTCAGGAAGATCCCCTGGTGAAAGAAATGACAACCTGTTCCAGTATTCTTGCCTGGAAAATTCTATGGACAGAGGAGCCTGGTGGGCTACAGTCCATGGGGTCACAAAGAGTCGGACACAACTGAGTGAATGAGCACGTACACATGCAATCCTTAAACATCTACCACATAATATATGTGGTATTATATATATATATATATATATATATATATATAACATAATATATATGTTATTTGTGCTTTGTGCAAAGGCTGATCAAAATTTGAAACCACTCAATAGTACTTATATTATTCTGACACTGTGGATATGCTGTTCCTTGTTGGGTGAAGTAGTGAGAAATACATTTCTATTCTACAACTCTGTTTTCCCCACCAAGAAGAATTACATGATGTCAGGATTACTAAAACAAGCAGGTCCTCTTTTCTTATATTTTGTTAATGGCTAAAAATTACACCATTTATTATTTTGTGTTATATGTGAACCATGATTTTATTGTTTTCTTACACAGGTTTTTCTTTAAAATTTCTATTAATTTCCTAATGGGATGAAAATAAATTTTATCATAACTTTTGTCTTTAGTTTTTATTATTATGAATTTCTAACTTGTCAATTATTGCAAATTTTGTATACTCTTTTTTTTTAATCTGAAATTTTTTCCCACTAATTTTTCAGTTTTCTTGTTTCAATCTGAACACTTTTTTTCTCTCTATGCCTGTGACACACTTGATGTGGTGGGAATCTACTATTTCCTAGGCCACATATCTTTCTAGGTCTCCCTATGTCTTTTCTTCTTGATGAAGTACATTTCCAACAAACTTTTTAAATTCCTGTAAAAGAAAAACCACATGTCTAAACATGTCCTGATTGTTATCAACAAATCAAGTTCTATGTTCAAATTCATTTTACTTTAAAATTTTATAAAATTTGCTTCATAATCCCTTAAAATCCAAAGTCATGATTGAAAAGTTCATGCTGTCTCTGATTGTTTTATCTTGTAATTGAAAAGTTCATGCTGCTTCTGATTGTTTTGTCTTGAAATTAAAGTCTCCTCTTCCATAAGGCAGCAACTCTAAGAATGGATCTTTTCTTTTATATTTTGGTGGGCATATAGTAGACAATTCCAAATTGGAGCTGTATCTTTTAGTTCTTGGAAAGGGCTCCTTCTGTTCAATGATCATTCCTTCTTGTGATAGTCTTTTTGCTCTATGGATATGATAACTTCTTGGTTGTTTTTCAGTTGCCAAATCATGTGCGACTCTCTTTGACCCCATGAACTGTAGCACACCAGAGATTCCTGTCCTTCACTATCTCCTGGAGCTTGCTCAAACTCACGTTCACTGAGTCAGTGATGCCACCCAACCATCTCATCCTGCCACCGCCTTCTTCTCTTGCCCTCAGTCTTTCCCACTATCAGAGTCTTTTTCAGTGAATCAGCTCTTTGCATCAGGTAGCCAAAGTGTTGGAGCTTCAGCTTCAGCATCAGTCTTTCCAATGAATATTCAGGGCTGATCTCCTTTAGAATTGATTGGTTTGATCTCCTGCTGTCCAAGGAACTCTCAAGAGTCTTCTCCAGGACCACAGTTCAAAGGCATCAATTCTTCAGGGCTCAGTCTTCTTTATGGTCCAACTGTCACCATCTGTATATGACTACCGGAAAAACTGTAGCTTTGACTAGACAGACTTTTGTTGGCAAAGTAATGCCTTTGTTCTTTAATATGCTTTCTAGGTTTGTCATAGCTTTACTTGCAAGGAGCTAGCTTCTTTTAATTTCATAGCTGCAGTCACCATCTGCAGTGATTTTGGATCCCAAGAAAATAGTGTCTGTCACTCTTTCCACTCTTTTGCATCTATTTGCCATGAAGTGATAGGACCACATGCCATGATCTTAGTTTTTTGAATGTTGAGTTTTAAGCCAGCTTTTTCACTCTCCTTTTTTTACCTTCATCAAGAGGCTCTTTAGTTCCTCTTCACTTTCTGCCATTAAAGTGGTATCATCTGCATATATGAGGTTGTTGATATTTCTCCCTGCTATCTTGATTCCAGCTTGGGATTCATCCAGCACATTTCACATGATGTACTCTGTGTATAAGTTAAATAAGTGGGGTGACAATGTACAGACTTGATATACTCTTTTCCCAACTTGGAACCTGTCTGTTGTTTAATGTCCCGTTTTAATTGTTGCTTCTTGTTCTGCACACAAGTTTCTCAGGAGGCAGGTAAAAGTGAAAGTGAAAGAAAGTCTCTCAGTCGTGAACGACTTTTTGAGACCCCATGGACTATACAGTCCATGGAATTCTCCAGTCCAGAATAGTGGAGTGGGTAGCCTATCCCTTCTCCAGAAGATCTTCCTGACCCAGGAATTGAACTGGGTTTTCCTCCATTGCAGGTGGATTCCTTACCAACTGAGCTATCAGGGAAGCCCTCATCTGGTATCATCTCTTTAAAAATTTTCCATTTTGTTGTGATCTACACAGTCAAAGGCTTTAGAGTAGTCAATGAAGCAGAAGTATATGTTTTTCGAAATTGCCCTGCTTTTTCTATCATACAGCAGATGTTGGAAATTTGATCTCTGGTTCCTCTGTCTTTTCTAAATCCAGCTCGTACATCTGGAAGTTCTCAGTTCACTTTCTGCTGAAGCCAACCTTGAAGGATTTTGAGCAAAATCTTGCTAGCGTGTGAAATGAGCACAATTTTACAGTAGTTTGAACATTCTTTGGCATTGCCTTTCTTTGGGATTGGAATGAAAACTGACCTTTTCCACTCCTGTGGCCACTGCTGAGTTTTCCAAATTTGCTGACATTTTGAGTGCAGCACTTTAGCAGCAGCATCTTTTAGGATTTGAAATAGTTCAGCTGGAATTCCATCAGCGCCACTAGCTTTGTTCATAGTAATGCTTCCTAGGGCCTCTAAAATTACCTTAATATAGTCACAACAGTTATTTTGAAGTTCTTTTCTGTTTCCAGAATAAACTTTTATTCTTCAATGTTCAACTTTTTCTGCTTATCTTTGTATTCTCCTCCATTTTGTGGAATTTTCTAATTTTGGGGAATTCTTAGCAGTTCATTTGTATTTAAGGTTTAAGGGTTTGGTAACTAATGTGAGATTCCTCTACTATTTTGTAAAAAAATAAATTCCGTAATATTCATCTCTCATAAATGGAAAGTATGCCTGGAATGGAGTATCAGCCTCAGTCTTTGCTTGGTTTTGAGTAAGCAAGAAACGCTTTCAGATTGAAACACTTATATTTCAATTTGAAGAAGGTTTTGTACTTGGGGAAATACCACCAACACTGAAATTACAAATTTACTTTTTTATTTACTGTTTTATGATCTACCTGGAGGTTGACACCAACCCGATTCCTTTTGCTCATAGAGGTAAGAAAGTAGGAACATACTAATTCTTCCATATGTAGATCGTAGATCTTAGATCGTTCCCCTTTTCACCTCCACTTTTGACTCCTGTTCTTCATCACATCTACAAACTCAGTACTTGAAGACCCTCTGGGGTTCTGACAGAAATATAAACTTGTCAGTGTACATTCAGGGTTGTGGGTTTCCTCCTATCCCCACCTTTTAACTTGTCTAATTATAAATTGAAAACTCTCATCTACTTATAAATAACTCTTACCAGTTCTCTTTATAATTATGGGGTTTATCATAATTTTGCACTTTAGTACTTGCATTTCATGAGAAGCAAACATATCTATTCAGTCATTTAGAATTCAAAGGTGTCATTTTACAATGGCAAGTGATACATTTAAACAATTTTTGAAATTGTAGATGTCATTTTCCTGTTGCCCAGTGTATCAAGTGAGGAAATTCGCATCACTATGCTTTGTTGTAGCATTTCTTCTCCATCCTTTACCTCAATTTCTCTTAGTTTTTTCATAATTTTTACATTCCCAAACATATAACTTTCATAATCCTACATTTTTTTCATGTTTTTACTTTTTTTTGGCTTGGTATATATAATAATTTCTTTAAAAATGAAAACTAGAAAGCAGTGTTAATAAGTTGTATCATGCAGATGTTGATAATTGAGGGATTTTTTAAAAACAAATGTCCTAACTTATAAATGTGGAATACTGATGATAAACTATCTCTTATTTCTCCAAGTAGTCTTCATTATTTTAATTAAAATGAGAAGTTCGTGAGAAAGCTGTTGTTATTTAGCCGTTCAGTCATGTCCAACTCTTTGGAACCCCATGAATTATAGACCGCCAGGCTCCTCTTTCCATGGAATTCTCCAGGCAAGAATACTGGAGTGAGTTGTCATTTCCTTCTCCAGGCAATCTTTCTGATCCAGGGATTGAGCCAGTGTTTCCTGACTTGCAGGAAGATTCTTTACTGCTCAGCCACTGGGGAATCAATATTATACATTTTGCATTGTTATTGGTCAAGTTCTGTTGCTAATATCCAAACATAGAGACTTCTTTTCTGACACTTTCCTCCTCAAACATTCTCCATGGCTTTGACAGCCTTATCTTCTCCTGGTTACTGTTATAGGACCTTCTGATTCCTTAGCTCTCAGACTTATCTCTTTTCCTTAACATGTATTTTTATGTAATAATAAGTCAAATTCGATACTTGGAACACTTGTCTGTGTTTTTCTCTCCCCTGGTTTGACATCTAAGAGCCAAATCTGCATTTTGAAGCTTGACAGCTCTTATTTCTTGAGCTTATAAACTGTACTTTTTCTTTTTTTTTTTAACTTTTCAAAAAAATTTATTTATTTATCAATTTTTTTACTTTGCAGTATTGTATTGGTTTTGCCATACATTGACATGAATCCGCCATGGGTGTACATGTGTTCCCCTTCCAGAATCCCCCTCCCGCCTCCCTCCCCATCCCATACCTCTGGGTCATCCTTGTGCACCAGCCCCGAGCACCCTGTATCATGCATCAAACCTGGACTGGCGATTTGTTTCACATATGATAATTTACTTGCTTCAATGCCATTCTCCCATATCATCCCGCCCTCGCCCTCTCCCATAGAGTCCAAAATACTGTTATATACATCTGTGTCTCTTTTGCTGTCTCGCATACAGGGTTATCTTTACCTATTTGCCAGGTTTTTTCATATACATGTGCAATGGACAGCCAACTAGAATCAATTGTCTCTTTCATTCCTACCTCCACACTGACAACACTTATCCTTTGAGTTTCTCTTGTCTCATTTATTACAGCACCTTTACCATCTTCCAGGCTAGAAACTTGTCTCTCCTACTCACTTCTCATTAGAATTGCCTAGTTTGTCATAGTGTTTCTTTGATCCATCTCTTCTCATCTGTTTTTCAATGGATATCCACATTTAGCCCACATCATGTTTTGCCTATATTAATGCAACAATCTCCAAACTGGGTTTTCTAGCTTCTGTCACAGTCTCTCTCAATGAATTCTTCTTACTACCATCAGAGTTAGCTTCTAAAACCGAAGTATGTTACTACTCTTTGTTCCAAAACATTCAAATGTTCCCTCTTGCTCTCAGAATGAAGTTTAACATTTTGACATTGGAACTTAAGAATTCCCATGATCCTACAGTTTCACTTCTATGTCTGCATCTTTCTCATGCAGCCAGTTTTCTGGTCATTGGCTTGTCTGTTTGAAGTATCTTCTTTTACAATCTCTGCCTTTCAAATGTCCAGCTCTACTTGGTCTCATCTCATAAGGCCTTCTCTGATACATCTTGATTGAAGTTTATCTTTCCCTTTCACATTTCACATTTACTTGTGTAACTCTAGTGCACTAATTCTCCACTCGAAATGATTTTTCTCCCCCATAGAATATTTGTTAATGTCTGGAGATATTTTTTGACTGACATGGTTCTGAGAGAAGTGGAGAGAGAGGAATACTTCTAGTAACTAGAGGATCAGGCCAGAGGTGCTACTAAACATCCTGTCAAGCATGGATCATCTTTCCACAATAAAATGTAAATTTAAATGTACTTAAGTTGAGGAACATTTATTTACTATCACACTTGTTATATTCTTTTTCAACTAAAACTACTTATGACATACTTAAATCTTTTTACTAAAATATGAGCAACATATATAACAAGAACTGAGTCATACTCTAACTTCTCTTGTTGCTCAAGCATAATGATTTTTAACAAAAAGGAATTTAGCAAATGCTTGTTGAATTGAAATGTGGTTTACTAAAAACTGTTCGATATATGTTTTATAATTTTTCTGGTCTTAACTTTCTCCAGCCTCTCACTCTTACATAGTTTTCTAGTTAGGTATGTCTCTTCTTCTTTGCTTATATTTCTGGTCCTTATAATACTACATTTAAATATAATACTACATTTAATTTTTTTTGTTTACTCAATTTTCTTTTTTAGTGCCACCTCCTTATGGACCAGCAATATGCCTTCATCAGAGAAACTACAGAGCCAAGGACAGTGTCTGCAGGAGATGATAAGTTATGCAAAATAATTGAGTAGAACAACTATAGAAAATATTTTTGAGAAAAAATAGGAGCAATTTCTATTTTAAACAAGTTTTTCTCTATGATGAAAGTTGTAACCTTACTGTTGTCGTTGTTGTTCAGTCGCTAAGTCGTGTCCTACTCTTTGCAACCCCATGGACTGCAGCACACCTGGCTTCCCAGTCCTTCAGTATCTCCTGGAGTTTGCTCAAACTCATGTCCATTGTCAGCGATGCTATCTAACCATATCATCTTCAAGCTGCTTATATGTAAGAGCATCAGAGAAAGTGTACATGCCATCAGGAGGAATCAGGTATTCTGGAACTAGGTATCAGTGATTATAGTTATTAGATTTGAGAGCAATCTGACAAGTAATGTCTTAATTCAGTGTTTCTCGAACTATACTTGGTGGACCACCTGCATCAGAACAACTAAAGGGTGTTATATAAAAAATAGCAACTTAAAGAGTCTGGAGCTAAAGGCCAGAAGTCAGTATTCTTAGTAATCTCCTTGGTGATGCTTATGCATACTAATACTGGAGAACTTTGACTTTCTTGTATTTTCCACTTGACATAAACAAGATACTACTTTTTCTTCCCACTTAGGTCATTTTCATAATAATGTCAATATAAACTAATATTTAGTAAACACTTCTTGTATACCAAATATAACATTAAGCACATAATGTGTTTTATATCACTTGATCCTCATGACCACCTTATGATATAAATTCAATTATTATATCTGTTTTGAAAATTTGGGAATGTAGGTACAGAGAGGTTATGTTATAAGCCTAATGTCACATATAGAGTAAGTTCCAGATCTTGCTTCAGAACTCACATTCTTAAACACAATGCTTTCCTGCCTTTGCATTTTTTGAAGATAGCATTGTTGTTGATTATGAAGTGTTTCCTAGTCTAAGACTTCCATTTAGCTCAGACATCTCAAATATATTCACAATGGCTTTATTATTTGTGAGTGAAAAGGTTAGTGAATTTTCAAAAAGACATTCTATCTAGAGGGCTGGGTTAAACTCTTCTGTTTCAATATCCTTAATTGATGAAGATTTTCAAAGTGTATTCCTTTCAATACATGATGGAATCATTAGTAAATATAGATTTAAGACTGCTGTGAAATGTTAGGCTAAATTGCCAATCACAGTTTAGTAGTTTGAAGAAAAACCTGAAAAATAAAAGCCTTTTAGACCTTACTACCAGGGTCACATGAACTGGCAAGGCTGTTATCATCTGATAATGCATTTCTAGGTGAGCTAAGTTTTCTGAAGGCCATTGTGTCCTGTGGTGATGATGGCTTATAGTTGCACAGCCCACTGGGCAGCCTTGAGAGAAATTGTCCTGGATCATGTATAGAGCAACACAATTAATGTGCTTGTTCCTGGGTAAAAGCATGGGGAATACAACTTTTGATGGTCTCATTTAAGAAATATTTTTTTTTCCCCTTGGCTAAATACTCCCCCCAAAACCTCCTTCACTTTTTATAAAATCCAAGAGCTATTTCTCTGACAAATACCTGGCCCTGCGGTATCAAAGGAGCCTCTTGGCTGAGGGGAGGGGAAGAGAGCAGACACAGATGATGTCACCCTCTCTTTCTACCACCTGTTTACTGACTTGGAAACACAAGCTTGTTTGTCTTTATCACTGCCCAAACTGTTCTTCATCTAGTATTTTTCTTGGCTGCCTCACTCTACTATCGCCTTGCTGTGTAGTGTAGGATTGTAACTGGAATTCCGATGGCTCTCATTTTACGTCCAAACAGTTCTAGTTTCCCCTTACCATATGGTCATCCTGATGTTACCATTTGCCTCAATCATCCTTTTTGTAGCTGCTTGAACATCTTAATTGATCTCATGAGCTATGTTAGGGATTTATAACAGACATCAGTATAATTCATCTCACACACACCGACCAGATCTTTTTTTCTGATTGGATGCGTGTTGCACATACCTAGCTATTTCCAATTCTCTCAAACCTGGGTTTCACCTTAGTGGTAACATAAATGAGCTTTCAAGGGCTACAGCTCACCAAGAAGCAATTACCCATGTGCCCCTGTCTGATATGATATTTTCCATTTCCCTGTAGTGTTTGGTATATTACAACATACTTAAGCTTTTTCTTCCTGTTTAAACAAAGTGGTAAATATACTCAGTTTTAAAAGTTTTCTGGAATAAACTGTGAAACTTTATTTTACTAGGCACCCACATTGTTTTTCTTACTTTCTCATTCATTCATTTTTATTTTCACTAAGTCACTCAGAATCAGTATATGTTTGTGAATTTTTGGAGGTCCTCAGGACACAAATATTTGCATTTTCTTCACATTTATCAATGATTTCACATCTCTTTTAAAGCCCCTCATTCAATTACTCCTCTACTATCAAAGTAAATTCTCCAAGGAGGATTCCTGTATCTATATAAACAGCTCCCCGCCATCCTGCCACTCCATCCTCCCCTCCTTCCCTTAGAAACCTGGTAGGATGAAAGTTAATACTATAGACTGAAAGAGTAATCTACAAAATTTCCTGTCTGGTATATTTTAGGCATTGACAAACAACTGTCAGTCTATATCACTTTTTCAAAAGAAAGGTGATTTACTAAGGGTTTTTTAAGTACCTTGCAATTGAGCCTATTTTCAGAAAAATTATCAAGTGAATAAATTCAGTCTTTCATACTGTTACTTCTTCTTCTATGCCTCCTAGTTCTCTATCCCTTTGTTAAAGCAAAGATTAACCTTATGTTTCAACTCTCTTAAGTAGTACATCACAAATATATTCTAGATTGTGTACCTTATCCATGTGCATTTACTTTTGAAAACTGACTTATAACTGTGAAACAAGACTCTTTATTCCTAGGCAGAAATATGAAGAAATTCTGTTGACAATGATGATATTTTTGGTGGCCCCATTGCGTGATGATCTGGTCTCAAACTCCCATTTCTAAAGTTACTTCTCTTGTGTATAGTGCTTTGCAGAGTATCAGACAGATTTCCTGACTCTGCCTAGAGGGAGGGCCGCTGGGTCTTTTACAATCTGAAGTCAGATCTCTCCAAGAAGAAAAGACAACATTGAATGTCCTAAATAAATAATATCAAAATGAATATGAAGCAGCAGGAAGCCTAGAGTTTCTGTTCACATGGTGTTATTCCAGTGGGGAATTACAGTGAATATATCCCTCTTGATAGACAATAGTCCAGACAAGACTATTTAATATACCTGTGAGATTTTACTCAGAAAATCCAAGGAACCAAAAATCACACTTTTGCATGCTATGATTTACTTATCTATGTGATTTTACATGTTTTACTTAGATGGCTTAATTTGCATAAATAAATATAAGCACACCCTGGAACATATGCTCGACTGTATGGCTTTGCAAGCAGGTTCCTTAACCTGTGCCTCAGTTTCTTAACTTGTGAAATAGAAATGTTTACACTTCCATTATAATGGTGTTCTGAGATAGATGGAAGGCACCCATTATAACTAGTCTGACATCCAGGCTGTGGATTCCACAGGCAGCCACCATTTCAGTTGTTTTATTTGGAGGGACCAGAATTGTTCAGGCAACACTTCTCAAATTCTAATTTCACCAGTTACTAATTCTGTATTTATGGAAAAAACCACCTAACTTCTCAGTTTCCACTTCTTTAAAAGGGGTTTATGATATCAATCTTGAAATGTTTTCACAACTAAATGGCATAATAAACATGTGTAGCACAGTGTTGGGCAAAGTGGGCTTCTACCAGGTGCTGCTTTTCTTTCTAATATGGATGTGCGTGGCAAGGATGAATCGTTCTCCAAACCTATATTAAATCCACAGACAGTTACAGAATGCCCAAGAATAATATATTGCTAAGGGCACAATTCTTATAAAATAGAAACAACTGAATTGAAAGTTACAGAACTGAATAAATTACCTAGAATTAAGACAAATTAAAAAGAACTAGAGATTTGAACGAGAAACTTCCATTAGAATAATTGAGAAATCAGTGTGAAAGATGCCAAAGGCAAAGAATGAGAAAAAAGGGGCTTCCCTGGTGGCTCAGATGGTAAAGGATCCTCCTGCAATGTGGGAGACCTGGATTCGATCCTTGAGTTGGGAAGATCTCCTAAGGAGGGAATTGCTATCCACTCCAGTATTCTGGTCTAGAGAATTCCATGGACAGAGGAGCCTGGCCGGCTACAGTCCACGGGGTTGCAAAGACTCAGACATGACTGAACGACTATCACTTTCACTTTTCAAAATACTAAACTGATATAAAAGGGCATTAAAATATAAGATATGTGCTATAGAAAGGTGGGTGGTTACAGGTGGCGCTAGTGGTAAAGAATTTACCTGTGAGTACAGGAGACGTCAGAATATTGGAATAATTTGGAATAATTTCTAAACAAACACACATGTCCCAGACATAATAAGGAAATATAATTCTTTTCTACTGAAATATAGTTGATGTATGGGCTTCCCAGGTGACTCAGAAAGTGAGGAATCTGCCTGCAATACAGGAGACCTAGGTTTGATCCCTGGATCTCCAGAGAAGGAAATGGCAACCCACTCCAATATTCTTGCCTGGAAAATTCCGTGCTCAGAGGAGCCTGGCAGGCTACAGTCCATGGGGTCTCAAAGAGTCAGACATGACTGAGCACTCACGCACAGCCATGGTTCAGAGCTGAGAGAGGTGTTTCACATTACATTTAAGGTCCTGTAGAAAATCTTTTGGAGACTATAGAGAAGTTTTAGGCATAAATCCTGCTTTTAGTAATCTAAAGGCAGTAGTTTGAGAGTAGAATTTGGAATTATTCCAAATGGTGGACTTGTTTTAAAGACTGGATTAACTGTTATTCACTCGGTTGTGTTTGACCCTTTGTGACCCCATGGACTGTAGCCCTCCAGGCTCCTCTGTCCATGGAATTCTCCAGGCAAGAATATTGGATTGGGCTGCCATGCCCTTCTCCAGGGAATCTTTCCAAGCCAGGGATTGAACCTAAGTCTGCTGCGTTGCAAGAAGATTCTCTACTGTCTGAGCTGATAGGGAAGTGAATTAACTAAGGAGTGAAAGTAATTAAAGGATGTGACACTGAGCAGTGAAGACACATATGAATCAGGCTAGAGATGAAAACTCTGACCTGACTAATAATGTTTTTAAGGAGACCCAGAAGGCTTGTCCAGGACAATAACAACAAGAGGGAGACAATGGCATGACTGGAGGGGGTAATCTTCAAAAAGACTCAACATTTTAAATAAATACAAAGGAACAATGATTGGGTAGCAGCAGGAATCATTCCTACAAAGATGATTATTGAAACTGGAGCTAGATGATATTGCTGAGGGCTAGAACAGAGAAGAGGACCTCCAGGATGAAAGCCTCAAGGGTAGACCAGTGCAGACGACAGGAATAGACTTGTTTTTGTTCTCTGAAGTGGATAGTGTGGCCATTCAGCCTGGGTTTTATCTGTGGCTGAGGCTTTAGCAGAGGTATCTGTTGATGGTCAGTTAGAAACCTAATTTGCCTGATATCTCTATGCCCTCTTGCCATATGAGAGAAGAAAACACACAGTTGTTCCCTAAGATGATTTTATCTATCGGGCAGTTAGTATTATTTCCTTTCCATAGCTTCCTGTTTCATAAGGCATTATCCTCCACTGAAAGTCTTTGCCTACTGTCATTCAACAGTAAAGAACAGGTTCTGCTAGGAAGGAGATGTAGATGCAGAAATTTGTCAAGATGGGGTAAGATTTTACCCCCTTAATCCTCATTATACAACCAAGATACATTTGTAACATGACACCCCACCAGAATCCTATACAAATATGTTGTGAATTTAAGGTATCTATTAATTATTGCCTTTCCTCAAACTGGTGCTTAAACAGTTAAACTTATGGCTTCTATAATTCAGCTACAGAGAAATGTTCCCAAATACTAAAATTGGAATTTTAGAGGTCTTATTATTAGTTATCTAACATTTTCTTAAGTTAGTACAGGAGTGGACCACTAGTTTGTTCAGAATCATTTCCCAGGAGGAAACTATGCTGCTCAAAGTTCACCTAAGGAATCAACATTCATCATAGTTGAAGAAATTTTACATTCTTTAAAAACCTTTTCCTTTAGCTTGAAATGCTGCTTGAAAGGACTAATAATAATTTATTTAGTGCTTAGAAAACACTAGATGTTGTGCCAAAGGCTTATCTGCATTGTCACAGGTAAAAACAATTCCATAAATTGTTTTATTGTTGTTGTAAGATGACCATAATGATGAAAGTTGGGAGAGTGAAAGAGCAAAGTTATTAACAATTATGTGGGCATTTATGGTCACCTAATTATTTCCTCATTTAATTATGTAGAAATTGAAGCCCAGAGTTCACATTGTCATAACCAGTGTATTGTACAAGATAATTTCACATACTGAGCAGTATACAGAATTTCAGGTGTAAAACATCCAAGTGTATTTTTTATGGCAATTAGCTTTGTTTTTTAGAACTTGTAGCAAAAACGTTGATCCTGGAACTGAGTCATTTCCAGTGTAAAACTAAGTAATGAGCACTCTGTCGGAGGATTCCTTGTCTTCCCCATCTGTTTGTTCTCCCTTTCTATTCAGAGTCATCTAATTCCAGGAAGATGGAGGTGTCACCCTGGCATTGTAAAGGGTACCTTGTTAGGCCCCCACCAGATGTGCTGGTTCTCGCATTGTCTGAGCATAAGCTTCTATCCCCACTGTAGCTCCTGAGTGGAATCCTACGGCAGTCCTTGTAGGTCCGCAGGGTCTTCTGTGAGGACGACTGTAGGAGTCCTCTCCTTCTCTGGGTCTGCCTCCTGACTCTCTAGGAAGACACTTCCTGAAACTTTTTTGGGTTACTTTAATAAAAATGTAGCAGATGAAGTCATTTGATATAGAGAAGGTAAAATTCCCACATCACTAATTTGCATTTTCATCAGATCCAGGTCCTTTGTATCTCATAGTATTTCTCTTCAGTTGCATTCAGAAGACCAACAGCATATGGCTTTTTGGATGTAAAGACAGGGTCAGGGTTGAATTTTTGCCCATCCCGGTGTGTTCTTCTTTTATTCGCTACAAAATTAGCATTAGAGACTGTGCTTTCATCCATCACACGGCAGGATGTGGGACCCTGATATGTGGCTCTCAGGGGTCACAGACCCAGAGATCTCCCACATGATTGTGACTCTATGAAGCACCACACTTCCTAGCACTTAACCTGGGAAGCCAGTACATACTCCTGCTTCCAAACCCACCTGGGATTCCTGGCATGTACCTCTGAGACAGGACTTGGCCCAAAAGGGTGAGAGTTGTGCTCCTTCTCAGACACTCAGCCTCTGTTCATTCTTACACAAACCCTCTCCAATTTTTCCTCCCTACCATCTGGTAGAATTTTCATTTCCTTCTACAGTCTCCAGAAATATTCTCTTATATACTTATGTATTTGCCTTTTCCTCTATGGTTTGCAGCTTAAACTCTATTTCCCAGCTTTTAATGCAAAACTAAATTTTTATAATTCTAAAATAAATCTTTTTTCCTCCCATCTTTAGCCTAGCTCTTGTTAGCCAAAGTGCTTTTGTTTTAGTCCTATTCCCTGTGTGATGTATTAACAGATGTCTTCAAAGGTACTTAAAATAAACGTCTGACAGATTTCCTGTATTCTTTTTTTTTTCTCCCTGGTTTATTGAGATATAATTGACATAACAACACTGTGTGGGTTTAAGGTGTGCAGCATAATGATTTGACTTACATACGTCATGAAATGATTGTAGTAATTTTAGTGAACATCCATCATCTTATATAGATACAAAATTTTTAAAAGCACAAAGTATGTTTCCTTTAATAAGAAACCTTAGTGTTTGTTGTCTTAACGACTTGCACATATAACACAGATCAGTGTTAATTATATTAATCATGTTGTACATTATATACCTACTATATATTTAGTTTATAACTAGAAGTTTGTATCTTTTGACCACTTTCATCCAACTCACCCAATCCTCACCCCCTGCCTCTGTAACCACACATCTGATCTCCTTTTCTATGAGTCAGTTTGTTGAAGTATGATTGACCTACAACATATGTTAGCTCCTGGTGCACAGCATTGTAATTTGATATTTCTATACATTACAAAATGATCACCACAATAAGTCTAGTTACCATCTGTCACTATACAAAGGTATTATATAATAATTAACTATATTCCCCACACTGTATATTTCATCCCCATGACACATCTATTATGCAGCTGTAAGTTTGTATCTCTTACTTTCCCTCACCTATTCCTCTCATCCTTACATCACCCTCCCCTCTGGCAACCACCTATTTGTTCCCTGTCTATATGAGCCTGTTTCTATTTTGTTATGCTTGTTTATTTGTTTTTTCACATTCCACATTTAAGTGAAATCATATAGTACTTGTCTTTTCTCTTTGACTTATTTCACTCAGCATAATTAATATCCTCTAAGTCCAACTATGCTGTCAAAAATAACAATATTTCATTAATTTAATGGCTATGTGATAATCCATTTTATATATATATATAAATAAAGGTCCCCTTCTCCTGCCTTCATTCTTTCACAGAATCAGGATATTTTCCAATGAGTCAGTTCTTTGCATAAGGTGGCCAAAGTATTGGAGCTTCAGCTTCAGCATCAGTCCTTCCAATGAATATTCAGGACTGATTTCCTTTAGGATTAACTGGTTTGATCTCCTTGCAGTCCAAGGGACTCTCAAGAGTCTTCTCCAACACCACAGTTCAAAAGCATCAAACCTTCAGTGCTCAGCCTTCTTTATGGTACAACTCTCACATCCATACATGACTATTGGAAAAACCATAGCTTTGACTAGACGGATCTTTGTTGGCAAAGTAAGGTCTCTGCATTTTAATATGCTGTCTAGGTTTGTCATGGTTTTTCTTTCAAGGAGCTAGCTTCTTTTAATTTCATGGCCGCAGTCAACATTTGCAGTGATTTTGGATCCCAAGAAAATAATGTCTGTCACTGTTTCCATAATTTCCCCATCTATTTGCCGTGAAGTGATGGGACCGGATGCCATGATCTTCGTTTGTTGAATTTTGAATTTTAAGCCAGCTTTTTCACTCTCCTCTTTCACTTTCATCAAGAGGATCTTTAGTTCCTCTTTGCTTTCTGCCGTAAGAGTGGTGTCATCCGAATATCTGAGATTATTGATATTTCTCCCAGCAACCTTGATTCCAGTTTGTGCTTCATCCAGTATGGCATTTTGCATGAGGTACTCCGCATAAAAGGTAAATAAGCAAGGTGACAATATACAGCCTTGACGTACTCCTTTCCCCATTTGGAACCAGTCCATTGTTCCATGTCTGGTTCTAATTGTTGCTTCTTGACCTGCATACAGATTTCTCAGGAGGCAGGTAAGGTGGTCTGGTATTCCCTTCTCTTTACCGAATTTTCCACAGTTTGTTGTGATCCACACAGTCAAAGGCTTTAGCATAGTCAGTGAAGCAGAAGTAGATACATATGTGTAGATATACACATATCTATATACAGATACATATCTACACATATATATCTACTTCTATGTATGTAAGCAAGTACATACATATGTGTGTGTGTGTATATATATATAGATAGATAGATAGATAGATGCTCTTTGTATAGGGCTTCCATAGTGGCTCAGTAGTAAAGAATTTACCTGCAATGCAGGAGACACAGTTTCAATCCCTGAGTGGGGAGGATCCCCTGGAGAAGAAAATGGCCACCCACTGGGGTATTCTTGCCTGGGCAATCCCATGGAAAAAGAAACCTGCTGGGCTACAGTTCATGGGGTCTCAGGAGAGTCAGACAAGACTTAGAGACTAAACAACAACTCTTTGTATACTTTGAATATTAACCCCTTATTGGCTATATACCTTCCCCCATTCAGTAGGTGACTTTTTCATTTTGTTGATCCTTTCCTTTTCTGTGCAAAAACTTTTTGGTTTTATGTAGCCGCATTTATTGGTCTTCATTTTTTCTTTTCCTTTGCCTGAGGAGACAGATCCAAAAAAAATATTACAAAGACTAATGTTGAAGAGAGTCCAGTCTTGGAAGATTGTACCTTTCCAAGGGTTTATCTTTTTTTTCCAGGTTGTCTATTTTATTGTCATATAGTTGCCTATAGTAGTCTCTTATGACCCTTCATATTTTTATGGTGTCAGTTATAATTTCTCCTTTTTCATTTTTATTTTATTAATTTGAGTCCTCTCCCTTTTTTTTTTCCTTGAGGAATCTGGCTAAAGGCTTATTAATTTTATCTTCTCAAAGAACTAACTTATACTTGTATTGATCTTTGGTATTGTTTTCTTCATTTCTATTTCCTTTATTTCTGCTCTGATCTTTATGATTTCTTTCCTTCTACTGACTTTGGTTTTCTTTGTTCTTCTTTTCCTAGCTCCTTTAGGTATAACTTTAAGTTGTTTATTTGAGATTTTTCTTATTTCATGAAGTAGGCTTGCATTGCTATAAACTTCCCTCTTAGAACTCTTTTTACTATGTTTCTATGTAATAAAAAAACTATGTAATAGGTTTTGGATTACTGTGTTTCCATTTCTATTTGCCTCCTGGTATATATATATATTTTTAAATTTCATCTTTGATGTCCTCAGTGACCCACTGATTGTTTAATAACATATTGTTAAGCCTCCATGTATTTATATTTTTGAAGTTTTTTTTTCTTGTATTTGATTTCTAGGCTTATTCTGTTGTGGTCAGAAAAAATACCTGTTATGATTTCAGTCTTCTTAAATTTATGGAGACTTGCTTTTTAATCCATTTAGCTACCTTGTGTCTTTTGATTGGATAATTTAGTTCATTTACATTTAAAACAATTATTGCTAGGTATGTATTTATTGACATTTTTCAAATTGTCTTCTGACTGCTTTTGTAGCTTCTGAGGATGAAACTCCAGGCTAAATAGTTTTTTTTTTCCCACAGGAATACTGGCATTGTGTTTCTGTTTTTTGTCTGTGTAGAGTCCTGGAGGTGGTGACCTGCCAAGAACTGTCTTTACAATTGTTATAACCCCCTGGAATTCATGGGACTCTTGAATGCCAGACCTCTTGGCCATTAGGTTCAGGAGATCAGGAGTCCAAGGGGGGTCCTTTGTGTGGATTACATGTGACCACTGGATTTATCTAGGTAGCTGGAACATGGGGGTGTTGCTGGCCTCATGCTTCAGGAAGGCAGCAGCAAAATGACTTGACCACAGGCACTCATGGATTTCAGTAGTGCAGACTAAAAGTGCCTTATCTCTGTAACCAATAGCTTCAGGTCTAGAATGTGGGAATACTTGACTGCTTGCACTCACCAGCCCCAGCCAGTGAGTGGAGGAGTGCCATGGCCATCAGTACTTGAAGACTTTAGCTAGGGAGCATGAGAGTGCTGTAGCCGTTAGCACTGACCCACTCCAGCCAAAGGCTAAGGTAGTGCTGCAGCCACCAGACTTCTCTGACTTTATCAATGCTGCAGGGTATTGCCTGCTCATGCACTCCATGTCTGGGCTTGCCTGCCTCTGTAGCAAGTTAAGTGGGGATTGCAACAATGGTGTCTGCCTGCACCTCTGTCCCTCGGGAACACTTCCACCTTCCCCTTCCACTCTATCTTTTAGATTTACTAATGACTCTCTTTCATGTATTGTCTCAGCACTTGGCACTTTTCAAACAAAGGACTGCAATTTCGCTAAGTATGGGAGTGAATAAGACTGTTCAAGTCCTTTAAGAAGAGAGTCTCAGTTTCCTATAGCAGTTTGGGACCTTTGGCCTTCAGCTCCATTGATTTTTCTAAGCCATTCATTTTGGGGCTCATGTCTCCAGTAGAGATCTCAGGAGCTGGGCTGCCAGATGTGGGGTGTCAGCTCCTCGCTCCTCCAAGATAAGCACCCATCTGGTGAGATTCTTCCCCACTGTGTGACACCACACGAGGGGTGAGGTTTTTTTAAGATCGATACTCTGTTTGCTGCCCCCCGCCACCCCCGCCCCACCTTGTTTGGCCATGCCACGAGACATATGGGATCTTAGTTCCTCAACCAGGGATCTAACCTACCCCCTGCAATGCAAGTGTGGAAACTGAACCACTGGACCACCAGGGAGTTCCCACTCTATCTCTTTTATCTGTCTTGTTGTTTTTTTGTGGAGCAGGTATTCAGCTGGTTCTTAGATTCTTTTCAGAGGGAACTGCTTCATATGTAGGTATGTATTTGCTGTGCTCATTGGAGGAGGTAATTTCAGGCTCTCCCTATGATGCCTTGAACTGCCTCTCAATAATTATTTGCTACACTTATTATAAGACAGGTACAGGGCTGAGTCAGGTAATACAGAATTTTGAAAAAATATACTCCCTGTCTTCAAAGAGTTCACAGAATAGTAGATAAAAACAGACTCAGAAATGAACAGTTTTTAAACCTTAGAAAATAAAGTTCTCCTGAAATGATTGGTGTCTTCCAAGTGAAAGGTTTACCTCTTGTAGACTATGAGAGACCAGCTGAGTTGAATTTATTGGAAGGATTCAAGTGGACTAAATATGTTGTGAACACTTTAAAAGCTATGTTGATCACTTAAACATAGGTTTAATTGTGCAACAAACTGCAAAAATTGAACTGTTACAAACTTATGTTCAAGGATGGTACCCATGAAGTCTATACTAATCGAAAAACAAAAGTGAAGGTGAGGAATCTGCCACAGGGAAAAACTGTATAAAGAAAACAAGATCTGATTTCACAACTATTAGACACTTCTATTGGAACAGAACAGAGAAGAGATTTCTTCAGCGAGTCTTTGCCATTCCATGAATTTCATTCCATGAAATTTCTTTGACTAAGGCACAGCTATCTCTCTGTAAATGAATTTGTAATATAAATTTGATCCTTTGAATTATTTTATTGAGATGCAAGTTTAAACTGTAGAGAAAAGACCTGGGTTTGATCGCTGGGTCAGTAATACCCCCTGGAGAAAGAAATGGCAACCCACTCCAGTAGTCTTGCCTGGAAAATCCTATGGACAGAGGAGTCTGGAAGGCTACAGTTCATGGTGTCACAAGAATCAGACATGACTTAGTGACTAAACCACACCAAGTATAAACAATTAGCAGAGAATTCATACCCTCCCTCAGGGTTCATTTTCATATCTATCAAAGCTCCCAGAAGCTTGTCTTATAGAGTGGAGTCCTTATTTCTCATGTCTGTGAAACCATGATTCCATGGAAGAAAAGCACAGGATACTTTTGATATGTACAAAAGATTGGTAATACACATACACATTTCCTATCTGCATACATATATGTAGTTAGAGCAGTCTAAGAACAGTTGCTAATTTAATTTACAATGTCTGACTCCCGTTTGAAATGTTTAGCACAAAATAAATGCTAGATAAAATTTCAAGTCCCAGAATTAATATTATTAGCAGTGTGATCTTGGTAAGATTTCTTAAGTTTTCTGAACTTTGAATTTTCTTCAGTAAAACTGGAATGATTAAATAACACTCTTCAACTCACAGAGTTGATGTAATTAAGTTAACTGAAAGAGAATAGCCCCTGGTCTGCAGTAGGCTTCCAATTGATAATAGTATGATTTCTTACCTTTTTTAGAACAGAAGGAAAAATTGGAATAAAAATACATGAACTAGAAAAACAAAACCTTCATTTCTATGCTACCTCCTCACTCAACAATCCCCCTACATGGGCAATTCTTTCTTGTATTACATCGGTCATATTTTGAAGGTCCCATTTTGATTGTAAAATGAAGGTGCATAGTTTCTTTCTGGAATAAAATGTAATTATGTGCAATGGCTAGTGATGTCACATTATGATTGCATTGGGTATCATTCAAGGCATGAGAATTAACACAGGCCAAGTTTTTTTCTTTCTTTCCTTCCTCTTATTTTATTTATTTATTTATTTTGGAAAACATCTGTTCCGTTTGTAACTCACTTAATATTAGCCAAAACTGTGTTTTCCAACAAATGTGCACAAATGGATTATTCAATATTCTTTCAGTTCATTTGATTAATATTTATTTTATGTAAAATGTACTGGTCTGGCAAGGCATATCAAAAGAGCAATGCAAATAAGAAAAGTAAATTTTTAGGAAGGTCAATAAAATGGAAAGTCTGAAATACTGTGGCATAAAATTTATTACTTCATTTAATTTTTATTAAGGGGCCCCTTTGCTTCAAATAGTGTGTTGATATAGGACGAAATAGAAGCTATAGAATAGCAATCATTAGATAAAATGAATCTTAGCATAAAGTGTAGGTGTGTAAATTTGAAACAGCTGCTTTCAATGGAATGAACTCTTATCTCTATTGAACTGATTGGGTCATTATCAATACATAGCATCTGATGGGCCTGATGTGATTGCTCAGAAAGCATTAAAGGAATGGTAAACGTTCCAAGGTTTTATACTCACAATATTTGCTCAGTCAATAATATTTTTGGTTCAATGCACCTAAAGAACTTTTTCAATAACTCATTTCAAACATATACCACCAATGTTGTGTAGAAAGTAGAGGGAAGTGTATCTTAAAGTCAAGAACATAGGATTGGAAGATGGACAGACCTAAGTTCAACTTATAATTTTGACACAGAATCGATACCACCTCTTTAGACAATTATTTAATTAAATTTGTCTCAGTCTCCTCATGTATAAAATGAGACTTTTATCTCCTTGACTGAGTTGTTAAGTAAAATAAATGCGATAGTGTTTGAAGAGTGTCCAACATGAAGCCTGAGAAAGAATTTTGTTTAATTGAAAGAGATGCTTTTTCAGTGAAGTCATACTATCTAATATAAATAGCTACCAGTGTTGAATAAGAATTTTTTTAGGCTTACTGCACTAGAGTTTCAAGAACTTCTTAAGATCAAGGGCAAAATCTGATCACCATGATACCTGGGGTGCCCTGTAATAGTGGGAAGTGAACAGCCCATTTGCTTTTTCCTGACTCAGGTGTGTGATCTTGGAAAAGGACCTTCTGAACTCTGATCCCCAGTTTTCTCATCTGTAAAATGAAAATAAAATCCCTCTCACAGAATTGATGTTAGAATTAAATAATGGAAAAATGAGCACAAAATGAGGTGATGAGAAGATACTTCATAACTAGTGATAGTTATTATCAGAAGCAGAGAAGGCAATGGCATCCCACTCCAGTACTCTTGCCTGGAAAATCCCATGGATGGAGGAGCCTGGTAGGCTGCAGACCATGGGGTCTCTAAGAGTCAGAAACGACTGAGCAACTTCACTTCCATGCATTGGAGAAGGAAATGGCAACTCACTCCAGTGTTCTTGCCTGGAGAATCCCAGGGACGGGGAAGCCTGGTGGGCTGCCATCTATGGGGTCACACAGAGTCGGACACGACTGAAGCGATTTAGCAGCAGCAGCAGCAGCATTATCAGAAGAAGTGGTGTACTCTTTTAATATAAACTGATTTCTGATCATCATAACTCAGATCTTATTTTTAAAATATTCCTTCTCACATAGTATCTCATTTTATTCACACAGAAACTTCACAAGTTGGCATGAAAGGAATCATCCTTTATTTTAGAGATGAGAAATCTGAAGTTATGAGAGACTTATGTTTCCTCATATTACACAGCACAGTAGCTGCAGAACTAGACCCAAAATCAGGTGTCTAACTCTCCACTCTTGGATGCTTTTTAGGACAACATATTGCCTTCCGATTTCAGAATTACTAACTCGCAGGTTTTGGTTCATTTAAGGACTTTGAGGCCACAACTTTCCTGAATTAAAAATAAAGGAAAATCACAGGAGTCTTTTAGCCACTTTCCCTCAAAACCATTAGCTAATGTTAAAAAATGTGTCTAGGAAATTATTAAACCTATGATTTTGTTTTTAATTAATGAATAAAATGACTTTTAAGGTAGTTAATCTGTGATTTTCAAAGTATATTTTGTGCTCTTACAATAGCAACTTGAATGTTCCGGTGTTTTTCCACTGCAGGTGAATTTGATATTCAAAAGAATAAGACTAATGGTTCTGATTAGAGTGAGGCAGAAAGTGAGGGGGATGTGAGAACTTCCCCACACAGACATTTAGCCAGATAATTTCAGCTTGGGTGTCTGGTACTTTATTTTATCTAAAACAGAATTGGCTCTATTTCTGGAAATCCATGACTTAACTATATACTTCCATCGTTACCTGAACTAATGTAATTTCCATACACCTAAAAATGAATAAGGTAGGACACATGCAAAGTGTGCATTTTCTACTACACTGTGCTCTTTAACCTCTAACATTTTCTGACCCTTAGAGATGCCTCCATATTAATGTGTTTGTATCTATGCAAATAAATATTTTCATGGCATTGTTTGCATGTATTTAGTTAAACGTTTTTCAATTTTTTTCAAATTTGGCATCCATCGGCTTCCCTGGTGGCTCAGATGGTAAGTAATCTACCTGTAATGCAGGAGACCTAGATTCGATCCCTGGATCAGGAAGATCCCCTGGAGAAGGGAATGGCAACCCACTCTAGTATTCTTGCCTGGAGAATCCCATGGACAGAGGAGACTGGTGGGCTATAGTTCATGGGATCACAAAGAGTTGGACACGACCAAGTGACTAACACACACACATCCATATACTAAGTTTTATGTGAAAACAAAATATCTGGTGATCAAATATATTTGTGTGATGCTGGGTAAATTATCTAAGTCTCTAAGCATAGGACAATGGAGAAGGAAATGGCAACCCACTCCAGTATTCTTGCCTAGAGAATCCCATAGACAGAGGAGCCTGGTGGGCTGCTGTCCATGGGGTCGCACAGAGTCGGGAACGACTGAAGTGCCTTAGCAGGCATGCATGCATTGGAGAAGGAAATGGCAACCCACTCCAGTATTCTTGCCTGGAGAATCCCAGGGACAGAGGAACTTGGTGGGGTGCCATCTATGGGGTTGCATAGAGTTGGACACGACTGAAGCGACTTAGTAGCAGCAGCAGCAAGCATAGGACAATGTTATTAAAGATTGTCAACTTTATTTATTAGTAAAGACTGTCAACTTTATTAGACCAGGGAGAACTTTGATAAAACTTTTCCTTGTTGTAGTTTTTCATGAGACATACTTTGGTAGATCTTATGTGAACTTGTATAGTGAGGATTATATTTAAGAGTTCTGTACCTCACTTTCCTATTTTGTCAAATAATTGTATGATCAACTCTACTGAGTTAATCCAGGATCTTTCCAGTTTTAGCACTGAAAGTTCTGCATCCTAGAAGACCCCTGAGTTTCAGACATACTGTGCTGGTTGATCACCCTCTGGTCAAACTCCATGCCTATTATATAATTTGATCTTTAAAAATGTGACTATTTTCAACACATGTCCTTAGGTGCTCTGATACTTCTCCTATCACAGGGCAGAGTGTAAGTCCCCTACTCTTGTATACGGACTGGCCTTAGTGCCCTGCTGCATGAAATCCAAAGTTGGAAAATAAGATACAATACAGTTCCCTTCTACCTGGTTTTTGGTGTTGTATGTGTGTGCTCAGTAGTGTCCGACTCTTTGTGATCCCTTGAATTGTAGCCCACCACTCTCCTCTGTCTATGGAATTTTCCAGTCAAGAATACTGGAGTGGACTGCTATTTCCTACTCCAGGGGATCTTCCCTATCCAGGGATTAAACCCACATCTCCTGCATTGGCAGGTGGATTCTTTCCCACTGCACCACCTGGGAATAAGAATTTGGAGTCCTAGGACACCATGTAATAAGTCTGACTCCCTTCAGCTTCCATAATGGAGAGCTCACATAGATAGAAGTACCTCCAGAGTCCCATCTATTTCCATCTCAAAACCTTTAAGTCTCCTTATCTCCGGTTCCAGACACCTGAATGTACAAATCTCCAAGATGACTCCAGCCCCAGCCACCACTGACTGAAAATCTGTAAGACTCTCAGCAAGAACAGTCTAGCTGAGCACAGCTGATGTCTAATACTGTGAGAAAGATGAATAATGGATGATGATATTTCCTTTTCACTACTAAGCGTATTATATAACATAGATAACTGAAACAATACTAGAAAAACTGTCCATTCTGTCACATTGAGAAGCTATTTCCCAAGTTAAGCAGTAATCATTAAGATTGTTAAACAAGTGTTTAACAAATATTTACTGAAGGAATATCACTTTACAAACTGTAAGCTAAGAACTCACACAAAAATATTTAGCATAATGATAATCAATAGTATAGATCTATTATTTTCAAGTATTTATTATTTATATGTATTATTTGTGTGTGCATAGGTATACACACATACACGTTTAAACCATATATTAATCAATTAAAATTAAATGCATTGTTTTAGGTTTTTTGTTTATTTTACTGCATAATAAAAAAGAGTAAATAGTTACATAGAAAATAAAGATGAAGCAAAGTTGAAAAGGAATAAAAGGAAGGAAAGGATGGAGGGAGGGAGAGACACAGGAATCTCACTCCCATAGCTGGTTCTCAAGGGAATACGGAAAAACCATGCAGAAGGGGCCTCACAAGAAGAATAACACTTACAGAACAGTTCTTACAGTTTTCAGAAAATTGATTTGAATGTGAATTAGGTTAACTCATTTTCCTTGAGAATTCAGATTCTCTGATATAAATTTAAATCATCAATGTGTCAGCATTTCTGCTTCTGTCATGTCCAACTGTCTGTTTTTTTACTACCTTAGCTTCTGCTTACCTATTGCTTCTGTTTACTAAGCCTTGGCTTACTAAAGGTTCATGATCTCTTATTGCCTTGGAGTGTACCTTTTCAGGTTCTTTCCCTGTATAACTTGGATTTAAGTTCCCCAGAGAGAAAATCTGATCACTCTAATAACCATCTGCGCAGATCCTTCAAGTCAAGCCACCGCACACCTCATGCATAATCACTGCCACATCTAGGAAGAGTCTGCTACCGGGT
Organism: Giraffa tippelskirchi; assembly: GCF_054371585.1. NCBI lineage: Eukaryota > Metazoa > Chordata > Mammalia > Artiodactyla > Giraffidae > Giraffa > Giraffa tippelskirchi. The sequence goes on from NC_137277.1 coordinate 111,821,521, forward strand.
TAGAAGCATGCTTGTATCCATCAGCGCAGTCAGACAGCTAGGGTCACACCCGCATCACATGGCTGCTTCAGACTGCTCTTCCCACAGTGGGTTGTTGTCTGGATGGTTTTGCAGAAGGGGCTATAGAAATGGCAGAGTTCAGGATCAGCCTTCCCAGAACACAGGAAAGCATTAACATCACATCTCTATTTGGCACATCTTTCCTGATATCACCATTTGGGTCATCATTACACTGTGTGACATTAAAAGAATTTTCTCCTGAAAGTCCTCCTTGATTCTAGCCTCATCTGTTTCTACTCTATTTTGCATAGCACTCTAAGGATTAAAAATCCAATGCACTAAGTTGATCCTGTCCTCTTGCTTCAATCTTCCATCACTGAAGATCAATATTCTTTAACATAGTATAAAGCATACTTCAACATAGAGCTCTTAACTATTTTTCAAGTTTTACCCTCAATTCCCTTTTAGGAATCCTTGATCCATCCATACCAAACTACTTGGCATTTGCTAGTAACATCCTGAGCCAGGACAACTTTACTCACAAAATTTCCTTTTGAAATACTTCATTCCTGCCCTCTCTCCCCACCCCAAATCAAAGAATTCTTTGAGATCCAAATCAAATGCAGCTTCCTTTATGAAACCATCCTGGATGCTCACATTTGGAAATCATCTTTATGTCTCTAATATCACATATTCAAGAAGGAGCTATGTTTTTATAATTATATGATATATTATTTTATGAGAATATAAGTTTCTTAAGGTCAGTCCCTTCTTTTACAAGATTATTTGACCCCTCTTGAAAGTGAACGATCTTCCCAACCCAGGGATTGAACCCAGGTCTCCCTCATTGCAGGTGGATTCTTTACCAGCTGAGCCACAAGGGAAGCCCAAGAATACTGGAGTGGGTAGCCTATCCCTTCTCCAGGGGATCTCCCAGACCCAGGAATCAAACAGGGGTTTCCTGCATTGCAGGCAGATTCTTTACCAACTGAGCTATCAGGGAAGCCCCTAAGTCTCCTCTCTTACCAAGGCATTAAAAAAAGTGCCATAAACTTAATAAACACAATTTTCTAACTAAATGTATAGTTTAGCAAGCTCAAAAGTAAAGGCTAGTCCTAGAGAACAAAATTTGGGAGTCAGGTAATAATTAAAAATATTAAAAGGTTTAAAAAAATTGAAAGAACAATATGATAGATGAGAGTAGATTAACATGTTGAGGATTTGTGTTTGGAGAAAATAAATATAGAGAATTTAGAATAAAATTCAAAATTAATTAATTTATTTATTCATTTATTTCAAAGTATTTATCATCAAATTACACTGTGTCAAGCACTGTTAGAAATGTGGGTGTATAGTAATACACAAGGCAGTGAAAGCCTCTGTCTTTAAGGAACTTACATTCTGGCAAGGAAGATTAAAATAAAACCAGCAAAACAAATATATAATGTGGCTTCCAGTATTGATGAATTTTATGAAAAAAAAAAAAGTGGAAAAAGTGGCCTATTTTTGACAGGCAAAGAAAGATTTTTTTTTATTTTTAAAGCAGATGAACATCTGGACAGTGTCTAATAAAATTCAGAAAGCTAGCTCTGCAAAAAATTCTAAAAGAATAAATTTCTAAGTAGAAGAGAGAAGAAAAGCAAAGATGGTTGCTTCCTACTGAGGCCAGTGTGGTCAGAGCAAAGTGAAGGATCAGGAGAGCAGGAAAAAATGTTGGCGAGATAGGCAGGGCACGGAGCCTGTAGACCTCACAGATCATGCATAGTAGAGGTTTTGTGTTTTTGCCTGGATTTGATGGGGACACTTTGGACAGTTGTGATAAGTGAAGAGCCATGAATTAATTTATAGTTCTAAAAGATAACTCTGACAGCAGTGTAAAGAATATTTTACAAGGAATAAGAGAGGAAGCAGGGAAGACAAGTTAAGAAGTATTTCAGTAGTTCAGAGCAGTTGATGGGTCTTGAATTATATAGTAGCAATGGTAAGAAGAGTTAGGATTCATTCTTAAAGAGATTCCGTGACATAATAATACATTGACTATACAGTATGAGATTATAGAGTCTTCGATATTCTTTACCAGTATGCTCCTAAGTATAGTAAAATGCAATAAAGTGAATAGTATATTCTGATTTTTCAAAAAAATTAACAAAGCATTAACATATTATAGGAATATACAGTTACCCTACAAATCACTTAAAAAAATACTGAAGAATGCAGAATGCTGTTATGTTATAACTGATTCTTCATGATAAAATTTTGTTTATACAGTGAGGCGAGGTATGTTATTTTATAAGAATCTTTTATATTTCAAATTGATGGTTTTCTTTATGTGAAAAATACAATGCTAAAATGTCTACATTTGAGAAATCTTTGATAAGCCAACTAAATTAGTAATCGTTGCATACAAAAAAGCAAAAACACTATCATTTTTCTAGTTGCTTCACACTGTTTGAATTTAAGAACATTCACTTCTTCAAACAAAATGTATATGATTTTTGTTTTAACCAGGAAGATGAATTGTGCTAACACAATCTGCTAAATTTTATTCTTTCACTGTACCTGAAAGAATTTTCTTAAAGCATGGCCATTATACCAAGGATATAAACCCATTGGATTGTTCTCTCCTTCAAACCTTTTCTTATACAAAAGAAAATGATAATTAATTGTTTTCATTTTCATGTTTTCACAAATATGAATCCTAGTCACGAACATATTTAAATATGGAAGCTGGTGATATTTTCATAAAGACGTATGATTTGATTTTCTGTCATACATAGTTTCTTTCCCAATATTCCTATCATTTTTAGATAGTTTCCACAATTTTCTTCTTGCTGTCTAATGGTTTCTCAACTTTGTTTATGACATTTTTACACTGATTAGCTGAACTTTTATCTTTGAATATTTTCCCACATATTCTGTTCATAGTTTTATTTCACTCTCCAGTGCTCTGTCTGTAGGTTTCTTCTTGCCAGTTTTAATGGTCCTTAATTTCAAATGGAAAGTCAGCTGCCAGAACCTTCCTTCCTCCGGTGTTAATGGCTGCTCTTGAGAACCTGCCCTGCCCTCCATCATCTAATTTGAGTCAATGAGGGGGCAGACGGAACAGATGGTTGGCACAGGATGGGATGAGTCACTGTTTGAAATCATGGTGAAACATTTTTGAAATTGGTGAGGGAGAGGGAAGCCTGACATTTGACAGAGCCATGTAGAAATTGCAGTATCCAGACAAAGTTCAGTTTAATTTTGACTGTTATTTTCCAGATGTACTGATCATATGATTACAATTTTAAGATTATATTGAGAATATACCTTTTCCCAAATGCACTGTAATCATTCCAGCAACATGAGTTTATCACTGAGTGTCAATGCCAGGGTTATTCTCAAAGTTACCTCGTTGCCCTAACTTATTTTATTGTGCTTTCATGACTTATTGAATACCTCCTTTACCTCCACTTATGTGAAGTATAACTTTTATACATAATCTGTCTCCATGTCACCTCGTGGAGTTCTCCACAAGTTATGACTACAGATGAAACCTCAAGCAATTTTGTAAAGAAAAGAAGTATGTATATATGTATGTGTGTGTGTGTATATGTGTGTAAATATAAGTATACATATACATATATATATATATATATATATTTAAATATCAGTTCAGTTCAGTTGCTCAGTCCTGTCCAACTCTTTTCAACCTGACGGACTGCAGTATGCCAGGATTCCCTGTCCATCACCAACTCCTGGAGCTTGCTCAAACCCATGTCCATTGAGTCGGTGATGCCATCCAGCAATCTCATCCTCTCTCATTCCTTTCTCCTCCTGCCTTCAGTCTTTCCCAGCATCAGGGTTTTTCCCAGTGAGTCAGTTCCTTGGATCAAGTGGACAAAGTGTTGGAACCTCAGCTTCAGCATCAGTTCAGTTGAGTTCAGTCCATCAGTCGTGTCCGACTCTTTGCATCCCCATGGAGTGCAGCATACCCAGTTTCCCTGTCCATCACCAACTCGCAGAACTTGCTCAAACACATGTCCATTGAGTCGGTGATGTCATGCAACCATCTCATCCTCTGTTATCCCCTTCTCCTTCTGCCTTCAATCTTTTCCAGCATCAGGGTCTTTTCTAGTGAGTCAGTTCTTGACATCAGGTGGCCAAAGTATTGGAGTTTTAGCCTCAGCATCGGTTCTTCCAATGAATATTCAGGACTGATTTCCTTTAGGATTGACTGGTTTGCTCTCCTTGCAGTCAGAGGGACTCTTGGAAAATATATACATTTAAATATATATTTATGTAAAATAAATATGTATTCAATTTCTCTTTATATTTTATTGCCACAAATTTATGGCATGAAACTATATACCTCTATCATTGTAACAATATGAAGAGAATGATACAACAAAATTTAGACTACAGATATTTAGAATTTAAAATAACTCTTTAGTTTGTATACAAGGGTTTCTTAATTGAAATGAAATAAAATAAAAGATATAGTAAAGTCACAATGATAAGTTAATATTACAGACCATGCATTCTAGACAGGGAAAACACCATCCCTTAGGGGGAAAAAATTGGATCTAGAGGAATAAAAACCTGAGAAATTACAATGCTTTGTAGCCCTCCAAAGGACCACATTACATAAACAGATACATAGTATTTTGTGATATTAACATTTTATGGGATGACAGATTAGGAAAAAAAAAATTAAAGGTTCCTCAGGGGAATGTAATTTTTAAAAAAAGCTTGAAAATCACTCTTAAGGACAAGTCAAGTCTTTCTTAGTTCCAGTGCAATGACAAAGGGTTTTGTGATTAACCTTTCAAATTATATCTATGTACTTACAATTATTACATGCCTATTATATAGGATGTCAACCTGTTTCATTGAAAACCAAGTAGTAAGAAAGCTATGAATCTACTGGAACAATCTTTATGCAAAGGAAATGTTTAATGTTAAAATATGTAAAATTTTAAAATATATTGAAATTTTCCCTGATGGCTCAGACAGTAAAGAACCCTCCTGCAATGTGAGAGACCTGGGTTCGATCCCAGGGTTGAGAAGATTCCCCTGGAGGAGCATATGGCAACCCACTTCAGTATTCTTACCTGGAGACTCCCCATGGGCGGAGGAGCCTGACCGGCGACAGTCCATGAGGTCACAAAGAGTCTGACTCGACTGACTAAGCACATACCAAAAGAGTTATAGGTGGAAGGATATAATAGTCATAAGAAAGTATCTAATAGGCAATGTTTAAACGTATGCACTTGAGAAGGCAATGGCAACCCACTCCAGTACTCTTGCCTGGAAAATCCCATGGACAGAGGGGCTTGGTGGGCTGCTGTCTATGGGGTCGCAAAGAGTTGGACACGACTGAAGCAACTTAGCAGAGCAGCAGCAGCAAACATATACACATATACAGTGTTTCATATATAGGAGATTTTCTAAACACCATTCCATCCCACATCTCCCTGAACATATTTCTTAGCAAGGAAAGCAGTTGTGAAACAGAGGTATGCCTTCTACACTTTCTTCACTGCCAATATTAAGAAAATAGAAAAATTAATTAAAAAGCAAATGTGTGTACTAAATGCAAATGAACACCTGGCTATATTGTTTGAATATTTATATTATATGCACTACAGGTAGTTTATTCATAAACCAATATAATTTTAAAGGCTATAGAAGTAATTAAAATACAAGGAAAACGTGATGAAAATCCTAGAGTATTTTAAATGCAAAAGTGATGTCAGGGTTAAAAGAAATCTAAATGCGTTGGACTTTTAGAGAGAGATCGTTGGTAACCTACTAAAAAGCCATTTTACTAGAGAGTTTGGGTCAAAGTCTGATTATAAGGGAAGAGGTACACATACTCATTTACACTTAACATGGTCCTTATCCATAGCAAGCTGAATGTCGTTGATTTGTTTTTGAATGTTTCCAGATTGTAAATAGCATGATGGCAGAAACATATTCTGTCCTGTTATCAGTATAGTACCTACAACTATGTCTAGAATATGTGTGTATGTATTTATCAGCATGTGTATTTTATATGATAAATATTTTGAAACGTAAAGATGTTGCAAAGGAATGAAGGACTAAATGTAGCCTACTCTTTTAATTTTAATAAATTAGTAATATGTAAAGAAACAGGATGGATGTTTGAGGAACTAGTCATAGGGAGAGGAGTTAATTTTAAGATTTCCAGTACCTGGAATCTCTCCACAAAGTATTAGGTTGAATATAAACTATGTTCAATTCAATTGGCCTCACACAGCCTTGGAATTTATTGCACATTTCAAAGAATTACAGGGAATTAGTGACATAGTCAGGGTTAAAACTCTCATTCAATTTACTGCTTAGTTAGCTAAACTAGAGTCCAAGTAAATGTTCATCTTTTCTCTGTTGAACACCATTAATTTCTAGTACTGGAATATTATATTCTTTGCATTTCTTATCTATTTTGCTTGAGTGCTATTTTAGGCATATTATGGATTCTTATATTAGGTTGAAAACAATGGATAATACTCTGCATAGGCAGCTTTCTAAATTTGATTTTTAAAGTTTGCATACCATGTTTATGAATGACCATCTAGCTATGTTGCCGAATTATATTAATCAAAGATATTACCAAGTTACTTTAAAATAACTGTGATTAATATGTTAGGGAATATAGAGAAAGTTGGACAAATGCAAAATTAGATGAAATGAAAACTACTAATATCAAAGAGAATTAGTTGGGAATAGTATAAATAAAAACATACTAACCAAGATGTATGATGTGTTTGATGAAGTAATAAAGAAAATAAAAACAGCACAAAACATCCAATGTAAGAATCAATGAACTTGAAGATTACTCAATTTGAGTAACACAAATTACTCAAATGGAAAACAAAAAGGAAAAAACAGTTTAAAAAAAGAAGAAAAGAATAAAAGAAGGAAAATCAGAGTGAAAGTATTTATTATTTCTTCAAATATTTTCACAGAAGAAACAGAAGGATTTCACTGCCAGCAAAGATTACTCTATAAGAACTGTTAAAGGAAATTTTCCAGACCAAAAAAAAATTATGAGGCTTAAAACATGGATCTACATAAGAAAATAAAAGGCACTGAAAATAGAATAAATAAAGATAGAAATACATTTAGCTGTCTCATTTTTAGTTGCTCTAAAGTGTATCTGACTCTGTAAAGGAAAAATAGTAGCCATTGATTGGTGTTTACAGCATAATTGATATAGAAGTTATAACAAAACTAGCACAAAGGATGAGAGTATGAAGGAGGATCATATGATTGTGAGAACTTTACACAACATATAAAGTCAATACTATTTTTTGAAGGCAGACTTTGATTAATTAAAGATCCTATACATCTTTTGGGAAACAACTAGAAAAATGCCTGAAAAAGTCAATTTAATAAAAAAAAAATGAAACTATTTTTAAAAATCTTAACACAAAGGGAGGCAGAAAAGGAGGTAAGAACCCAAAGAAAAGATGGATACATGTAAAATAGGTAACAAGATGGTGTACTTTTACTATATCCATAATATTATTAGGTTTCACAGGTGGTGCAGTGGTAAAGAATCCACTTGTCAATGCAGGAGATACAGGATACACAGGTTCAATCCCTGAGTTGAGAAGATCCTCTGGAGAAGGGTATGGCAACCCACTCTAGTATTCTCGCCTGGAAAATCTCATGGACAGAAGAACCTGACGTATTAGAGTCCATAGGGGTCACAAAGAGTTGGACATGACTGAGCGACTGAGCATAGCACAAACATAATAATGTTAAATATTAATGATTTTAACACACACAATAACTGAGAATTGTAAATTTGAAGAAAAAGTCCCGACTCTAGATTGTCCATAAGAAACCTATTTTAAATACAAAGACATAATAGATAGGTAAAAATAAATGGATGTAAATAAATAAAATAAACACATTTTATTAACCAAATTAACAACATACATTAATAACATAAACATACATTAGCCAAAAGACAGCTAAGATATTGTATTGTTTTTAGACAAATATAACTTCAGAATAGGGAAGATGATTGGGTAGAGGAAGGAATAATGAAAAAAGGGAGATTCTCCAACACCTACCATCCTAAATGTTAATGCTCATACCAAAAAAAAACCCTTCAAAATACATAAGACAAAAACTGATGGAACTAAAGAGAGAAATAGGTAAATTCACAACTGTAGTTGAACCCTTCAACACTCCTTATCAATAATTAATATGATAAGTAAAAAATGAGGGTACAAAAAATCAGTAAAGGTATAGAAGAACTAAACAATGCTATAAATATCTAGTTTAAGTATGAGAAACACTGGGCTGGAAGAAGCCCAAGCTGGAATCAAGATTGCCGGGAGAAATATCAATAACCTCAGATATGCAGATGACACCACCCTTATGAAAGAAAGTGAAGAGGAACTAAAAAGCCTCTTGATGAAAGTGAGAGAGGAGAGTGAAAAAGTTGGCTTAAAGCTCAACATTCAGAAAATTAAGATCATGGCATCTGGTCCCATCACTTCATGGGAAATAGGTGGGGAAACAGTGGAAACAGTGTCAGACTATTTTTTTGGGCTCCAAAATCACTGCAGATGGTGATTGCAGCCATGAAATTAAAAGATGCTTACTCCTTGGAAGGAAAGTTATGACCAAGCTAGACAGCATATTAAAAGGCAGAGACATTACTTTGCTAACAACGGTCCATCTAGTGAAGGCTATGGTTTTTCTAGTAGTCATGTATGGATGTGAGAGTTGGACTGTGAAGAAAGCTGAGCACCGAAGAATTGATGCCTTTGAGCTGTGGTGTTGGAGAAGACTCTTGAGAGTCCCTTGGACTGCAAGGAGATCCAACCAGTCCATCCTAAAGGAGATCAGCCCTGGGTGTTCATTGGAAGGACTGATGTTGAAGCTAAAACTCCAATACTTTGGCCACCTCATGCGAACAGTTGACTCACTGGAAAAGACCCTGATTGCTGGGAAGGATTGGGGGCAGGAGGAGAAGGGGATGACAGAGGATGAGATGGTTGGATGGCATCACCGACTTGATGGAAATGAGTTTAGGTAAACTCTGGGAGTTGGTGATGGACAGGGAGGCCTGGCGTGCTACAGTTCATGGGGTCGCAAAGTGTCAGACACGAGTGAGCGACTGGACTGAAGACCAGTTCCTAGAAAGATACGAAGTGCTAAAACTCACTCAAGGAACAGGTAACTTGAATAGTCCTATAACTATTCTTAAAATTGAATTACGGTTACAAATCTTGCAAAAAATAAAGTTCTAGACCCATATGATTCCTTTGGTAAATTTTACCATTTAATGAAGAAATAATATCAATTCTACATAGACTTTGGAGAAAATAGAAAAAGAAGGTAACGTTTTTCAGCTCCTTTTGTGAATCCAGCAATACCTTGATACTAAAACAATTAGACATTGAAAGTGTCTCATCAGAGAGTGAAAGTGAAAAATATTAATTTGCAATGGAAAAACCCAAAGACTTAACTAAATGATAAGTATAATATAAAGCTATTAATATCCCATATTGATATTATGTAGCACCTGATATGATGCAATTCTTTCCCAAAGGACCTAACCTCAGCCTAATCGTGAGAAAACATCAGACAAGCCCAAGTTTAAGGTATGGTCTATAAAATACTTAAAAATCACTCTTTACAATGTAAGATTGTTAAAGACAAAGAAAAGCTGACAAAGTTTCACAAACTGGAGAAGACCAAGGAGATAGGACAGCTAAATGCAGTGTAATACCTTGGTTTGGACATTGGTAGAGAAAATTATAGTGAACAAAAACTGGAAATCTGAATGGAGTCTGTAATTTAGTTAATAGTATCGAACTAATGTTATCATTTAAGTTTTGGGAAATGTATACTGGTTATGTAAGATGTTAATACCAGAGGAAGCAGAGTAATACATATACTATAACTCTCTATACTATTTTTGTAACTCTTTCTAAAATTATTCCAATAAAATTGATTGGCATTAATATTATATCTTTTTATAAGGCCTCTTTAGTCAAATATATTCCATTCTGTTCATGTGCTGCCTGGCATGCAAATCTGTCCTATTATTGTGCTATTAGATTATTAACTATGGTTTACATGGTCTAATAAAAATAATTTTACAAGATAATATGAACGATTAAATTTTAAAGGGTAAATTTTACCAAAAATAGTTTATAATTTAAGTATTTTAAAATATAAAATGTCACGTGTCAGAATACTTATTTAGTATTCATCCTTAACACTAATGAAAGACTCTTGCTTGTTGGCTAGGTTACGTCTTGACTTTCATTAAATACATAGGAAGTATTTTAATGATTACTTAAAAAAACATTTGATAAATAAATAAGATAAATTCATGTAAAGTATATCATCAGAAGTAATTTAGTGGCAATAAGTATAATGATTATCATAAAAATTTAACTGATTAATTGCTATCACAGTGATCAACACCCGTTTTTATTATATCCAAAATGTCAGTTGCATTTAATAGCCCTATATAAAAATGTTTCTCTTGAATAAGCAACTTCAAAGCTGATTACAATATAGGCACAGATTTAGTTGTCTCTGTAGAAGCCAGAAAATTTGGAAACAGCCTTTTAATTAAATAATACATGTTTTAAAACAGGTGAACATAATGAGGCACAGAAAGGTTAAGTGACTTAATGTCACATTCATCAAGAAAGTCAGAAGAAAAACCCAGTTTCCCTGATTCCAGAACAAGTGTTTTATTCAAGCCATACCATGGACTATCAATGAAAAATGAATCAACTGGAATCAAACAAAAGAAAGCAAAACAAGCATGCAGACAAATTCAGAGGTAGAACATTCTGTGGGAAATCTGACCTAGTCTCCTCATGAAAAGAGGATTTATTAGATTGCATGCTATTTGAGGGACTACCAATCAGAAGCATAGCCTGGTCTGGGACAATACTTCTGGAAATGTTAATACAGACTATTGTATATATTAAATGAAATAATAATGCCAGGCTCCTCTGTCCATGGGACTTCTCAGGAAAGCATGCTGGAGTGAGTTGCCATTTCCTTCTCCAGGGGATCTTCCTGACCTGGGGATCAAACCTGTGTCTCCTGCATTGGCAGGTAGATTCTCTACTGCTGATTTTTTAGAGAAGCTCTCAAAAGTTATAGATATTGTAATAAAAATTTGTTTCAAAAGGTCTCAGAATGCAGCTGGATTATTCATTTATTTTATGTAAATTGATTAATCTGCCCAAATACATTTGTTCAATGGACATATTTAATAATATCAATTAGTTTTAAGATTATCAGAATAGATATTAGAAACACTAAGAAAAATATTGAATTTCTTATTCTTCTAAAAGCTAATGTTAGCAATGCTACCAAAAGGTTAACAGTGCATCTTCATGTATCAGTTATTATTATTTGTGACACATGTGTTATCTTTCTCTTAATTTTGTATATTCTGTAGAAGAGTTTCAAATGGTAATATACTATATAGAAGTACTTTGTAATTCTACCAAAATTTACATGAAAATAAGGATAGAAAAAGACAATACCAACCTTTGAAAATCTGTATTTTATCTTTCTGACTCCAAAACTCAGAGTCTTCATGTAGCTCTTAAATATTTAAATGAGTATCCTTGATTTTGCAAAGTATTTCTCTAAATGAGCAGATTAAAAAAAAATTCTAGAACAATTTTAATTTGTAAAAAGAAAATGCATCAAACATCTGTTTTTTTTTTCCCTAGCAGTTGAAAACTTCAAAACCTAGATAATATTTAACGTAAAGAGCAAGTTAATGATTTTATAGCATGATCAATTGCACAATTCAGAGTCTTTCTTATCTGATCTTATTGACAATGCAAACTGAAAGAACTGTCTCCTAATGTCTCCTAAACCACTGCCTCTTAAAGTGTGCTGTGGAAAAAGCCATTCCACATTCCCACACTTAATAGAATTTATTTTTAAGTAATTAGAATGAAAAGGAGAAATAAAAGTGCAAAGTGCAAGCCTATAAGCCAAAGAGAGGATTCTAAATGCAATTACATTTAACAACATTTTATTTAAAGTTGTAAATGATGCTACTATTTGTAAATCTGATGCATACATGGGTACCTATACATAGTTTTCAACAATTCAGCAAAGAAATGTTGCATACAGGGAAAAAAACAAATAGTATTTTGAATTAGAGACTAATTTCAGAGGATAAAAATTTTGTGTTTATATCAGCTCTTAAGTAGGATATGAAGATTATTTTATGTTTGGCCTGAATAAATATCTCAGCAGTAGTCTGCTTCCAAAATTTTTCAGTTTTGCCATGATAAGACATGGCATGCCATGCCAAGATATTTTATATCAAAATTCTTTCTTATTGATGAAAACAATAAATTTAATTTATTCTCATCATTTTACTTTACATACTACATTTTTAGATCATTTGAAATATAATTTATATTTTGTCATTTAGATTGCAGATGTCTCCTCTATATGTTGTAGTGAAAACTATTATTTTTTTCATATTAAACTGATCTTTATTATTAAAGACCTGTTTTTGAGTCCCAAACTTCTATCTCCTACAATATGACAAACCAGATGTCTATAGAAACCCATACCATCAAGCACCACTAAATCCACAGATTAAAACTATTGTGATTGTGTGTGTATATAAAATGTCTACATATACATAAACATACATATATATATATATATACACATGTATGTAAATACATATACAAGTATAAAATTAAGGGTATTTGTTATAGGCCAAAGGTAATTTAAAAAGTACACATTCTTAGCAGAAAAAAAAAAAAAAGGCCCTGGGAACATATGACAAGACATGATGGTTTGGAGCAAGAGAATATTGGATCACAAGTTTAAATAATATTGTAAAAGAGAAGGAGAAGTTTTAAAACACCTCTAACCAGAGCTCCAGGGAAATTAGGAGACAACTGGAGAGAGATATTGCCTAAAACAGTATGTGGTGAGAATTTTCCTAAATTAATGCAATTTAAGCTTTCTTGGGCTCAGGAAGCCAATCCAATCCTGAGTTGAAAAAGCATGGAAAGATCTATATCTGTACAAATTATTGGCAAACTGCAGAAAAGTAATAACAGAAAAATAATCTGAAATGGAGCTGTAAAAAAAAATACAGATAAACTAGAAATGAATGACAAGAGAAACAAGAGTTGACTTTTTAAGCAGCAACAATAGAAATAAGAAAGTAGATTTTATATTCAAAGTTTGGTGAAAACAAACAATTGTTCATCAGAATTCTCTACTTGGTGTTGTGAGTTATACTGTGTCCCCCTAAACTAGATATTAAAGTCCTATCACCCAGTACTTCAGAAAGTGACCTTAGCTGGAAATAGAGACCTTGGCTAATTAATAAAGTTAAGATGAGGTCATCCTGGTGTTAGGTGGGTCCTTAATTTAATCCAGTGTGATTGGTATTTTCCTAAACTGTGGGGAAGAAACAAAGACATGTAAGAGAGAAGGTCATGGGATAGTGTTGGTAGAAATCCAAGTCTGGCAATTTCAGTGTAAGGGAGGCTAGTGATTGCAGGTAAACCACCAACTGGTAGAGAGAAGAAAAAGTGGATTCCTTTTACAGATTTCAGATTTTTAGGCAATCAAATTGAGAAACAATAAGTTTCTGTTGTTTCAAACCACTTCGTTTGTGGTACTTTGTTAAAAGTAGTCCTGAGGAACTTGTATACCCAGAAAATTTACATGATAGGAATTAATGAACAAACTAACACTGAGAGGTTTTAATACTGACAAAATACACCTAAAAAATCAAGAAAGTAAATGACTATTGAAAGAAAGTGAAAAAGCAAGCCATGAACCAAAAACATACGGCAAATTTTATGTCTCTAAACAGACATTGACTGTATAAAGCAACACCAAAGTTTTCTTGTTTTTACAGATAAAAAGAAAGATAAAATTAAAAAGCTTGATCACAATAATATAAAAGCCACCAAAGATGTGTTTAAATTAAAGAATAGTTCTAAAGTAGCTACATTATTTGACATAAAGGTAAAATATTAACTTTAGAATTTGTCATTAATTTTATTTGCTTTTTAGTTTTATTTTATTAATTGACAAACACCACTATATAATTTAAGGTGTACAGCATAATGATGTGGTTTACATATAATGTGAAATGATTACCAGAATAAGTTTACTAAACATGCATGGTTTTATATAGATACAAAATTAAAAAAAAAAAAAAAGTTCCTGTGATGAGAACTCTTAGGATTTACTCTCTTAACAACTTTCATATATAACTTATAGCAGGGTTAATTATATTGGGTGTCCCTGCATGGCATGGCTTAGTTTCATTGAGTTAGACAAGATTGGGTCCATGTGATCAGATTGGCTGGTTTTCTGTGATTGTGGTTTGAGTCTGTCTGCCCTCTGATGCCCTCTCTTAGCACCTCCTGTCTTACTTGTGTTTCCCTTACCTTGGACTGGGGTATCTCTTTTCCAACAGTGCAGCCACTGCTCCACACTGCACAAGTCAACTGGAGAAGGGAATGGCAAATAACTTCAGTTTTCTTGCCTTGAGAACCCCATGAACAGTATGAAAAGGCAAAAAGATAGGACAATGAAAGATAAACTTCCCAGGTCAGTAGGTGCCCAATATGCTACTGGAGATCAGTGGAGAAATAACTCCAGAAAGAATGAAGGGAAGGATCCAAAGCAAAAACAAACCCAGATGTGGATGTGACTGGTGATAGAAGCAAAGTTCAATGCTGTAAAGAGCAATATTGCATAGGAACCTGGAATGTTAGGTCCATGAATCAAGGCAAATTTGAAGTGGTCAAACAGGAGATGGCAAGAGTGAATGTCGACATTCTAGGAATCAGTGAACTAAAATGGACTGGAATGGGTGAATTTAACTCTGATGACCATTATATCTACTACTATGGGCAGGAATCCCTTAAAAGAAATGGAGTAGCCATCATGGTCAACAAGAGTCGGAAATACAGTACCTGGATGCAATCTATGAAACGACAGAATGACCTCTGTTCATTTCCAAGGAAAACCATTCAATAACACATTAATCCAAGCCTAGGCCCTGACCAGAAACGCTGAAGAAACTGAAGATGAACGGTTCTATAAGACCTACAAGACCTTTTAGAAATAACACCCAAAAAAGATGTCCTTTTCATTACAGGGGACTGGAAAGCAAAAGTAGGAAATCAAGAAACACCTGGAGTAACAGGCAAATTTGGTCTTGGCGTACAGAATAGGGCAGAGCAAAGGCTAATAGAGTTCTGCCAAGGGAACGCACTGGTCATAGCACACACCTTCTTCCAACAACACAAGAGAAGACTCTACACGTGGACATCACCAGATGGTCAACACTGAAATCAGACTGATTATATTCTTTGCAGCCAAAGATGGAGAAGCTCGATACAGTCAATTGCCAAATTCAGACTTAAATTGAAGAAAGGGGGAAAACCAATAGACCATTCAGGTATGATCTCTATCAAATCCCTTACGATTATATAGTGGAAGTGAGAAATAGATTAAAGGGACTAGATCTGGTAGACAGAGTGCCTGATGAACTATGGGTGGAGGTTCATGACATTGTACAGAAGACAGGAATCAAGACCATCCCCAAGAAAAAGAAATGCAAAAAAGCAAAATGGCTGTCTGAAGAGAACTTACAAATAGCTGTAAGAAGAAGAGAAGTGAAAAGCAAAGGAGAAAAGGAAAAATATACCCATTTGAATGCAGAGTTCCAAAGAATAGCAAGGAGAGATATGGCAAAACAAATACAATATTGTAAAGAAAAAAAATAGATAAATAAACTAATTAAAAAAAAAAAGAAAGAAAGCCTTCCTCAGTGGTCAGTGCAAAGAAATAGAGGAAAACAGTAGGATGGAAAAGACTAGAGATCTCTTCAAGAAAATTAGAGATACCAAGGGAACATTTCATGCAAATGGGCTCAATAAAGGACAGAAATGGTTTGGACCTAACAGAAGCAGAAGATACTAGGAAGAGGTGGCAAGAATACACAGAAGAACTGTACAAAAAAGATCTTCACGACTCAGATAATCACAAAGGAGTGATCACTCACCTAGAGCCAGACATCCTAGAATGTGCAGTCAGGTGGGCCTTAGGAAGCATCACTGCGAACAAAGCTAGTGGAGGTAATGGAATTCCCGTTGAGCTATTTCAAATCCTAAAAGATGATGCTATGAAAGTGCTGCACTCAATATGCCAGCAAATTTGGAAAACTCAGCAGTGGCCACAGGACTAGTAAAGGTCAGTTTTCATTCCAATTCCTGAGAAAGGCAATGCCAACGAATGCTCAAACTACTGAATGATTACACTCATCTCACACTCTAGTAAAGTAATTCTCAAAATTCTCCAAGCCAGGCTTCAGCAATACATGAACTGTGAAATTCCAGATGTTCAAGCTGGATTTAGAAAAGGCAGAGGAACCAGTGATAAAATTGCCAACATCTGTTGGATCATTGAAAAAGCGAGAGTTCCAGAAAAACATCTAGTTCTGCTTTATTGACTATGCCAAAGCCTTTGACTGTGTGGATCACAATAAACTGTGGAAAATTCTGAAAGAGATGGGAATACCAGACCACCTGACCTGTCTCTTGAGAAATCTGTATATAGGTCAGGAAGCAACAGTTAGAAATGGACATGGACCAACAGACTGGTTCCAAATAGGAAAAGGAGTATGTCAAGGCTGTATATTGTCACCATGATTATTTAACTTACATGCTGAGTACATCATGAGAAACATTGGGCTGGAAGAAGCACAGGCTGGAATCAATAATCCTGGGAGAAATATCAGATATGCAGAAATATCAGATATGCAGAAAACACCACCCTTAATCAAAAGTGAAGAAGAAAGAGAAGAGTGAAAAAGTTGGCTTAAAGCTCAACATTTAGAAAACTAAGATCATGGCATATGGTCCCGTCACTTCACGGCTCTTACTCCTTGAAGGAGTGTTATGACCAACCTAGACAGCATATTAAAAAGCAGAGACATTACTTTGTCTATAAAGGTCCATCTAGTCAAGGCTATGGTTTTTCTAGTAGTCATGCATGAATGTGAGAGGTGGACTATAAAGAAAACAGCCCCAAAGAATTGATGTTTTTGCACTGTGGTTTTGGAGAAGACTCTTGAGAGTCCATTGGACTGCAAGGAGATCCATCCAGTCCTTCCTAAAGGAGATCTGTCCTGGGCATTCATTGGAAGGACTGATGTTGAAGCTGAAACTCCAGTACTCTGGCCACCTGATGCAAAGAGTTGACTCATTTGAAAAGACCCTGATGCTGGGAAAGATTGAGGGCAGGAGGAGAAGGGGATGACAGAGGATGAGATGGTTGGATGGCATCACTGACTCAATGGACATGAGTTTGGGTAAACTCCGGGAGCTGGTGATTGACAGGGAGGCCTCACATGCTGCCGTTTATGGGGGTCGCAAAGAATTGGACACGACTAAGCGACTTAGCTGAAATGAACTGAGTGTTAATTATATTAATCATGTATATTAAATCCTTCAGTTCATAGCCTTGATCTGACGAACCTTTGTTGGGAAAGTAATGTCTCTGCTTTTTAATATGCTGCCTAGGCTGGTCATAACTTGCCTGCCAAGGAGTAAGCGTCTTTTAATTTCATGGCTGCAATCACCATCTGCAGTGATTTTGGGGGCCCCAAAAATAAAGTCTGCCACTATTTCCACTGTTTCCTCATCTATTTGCCATGAAGTGTTGGGACCAGATGACATGTCAAGTTTTAAACTAACTTTTTCACTCTCCTTTTAACTTTCATCAAGAGGCTCTTTAGTACTTCTTCACTTTCTGCCATAAGGGTGGTGTCATCTGCATATCTGAGGTTATTGATATATCTCCCGGCTTGTGCTTCTTCCAACCCAGCATTTTTCATGATGTACTCTGCATATAAGTTAATTAGGCAAGGTGACAATATACAGCCTTGACGTACTCCTTTTCCTATTTGCAAACTGTCTGTCTTTCCATGTCCAGTTCTAATTGTTGCTTCCGGACCTGGAACTCTCTTGCTTTTTCTATGATCCAGCGGATGTTGACAGTTTGATCTCTGGTTCCTCTGCCTTTTCTAAAACCAGCTTGAACATCTGGGAGTTCACGGTTCACATATTGATGAAGCCTGGCTTGGAGAATTATGAGAATTACTTTACCAGCATGTGAAATGAGTGCAATTGTTCGGTATTTTGAGCATTCTTTGGCATTGCCTTTCTTAGGAATTGGAATGAAAACTGATCTTTTCCAGTCTTGTGTCCACTGCCGAGTTTTCCAAATTTGCTGGCACATTGAGTGCAGCACTTTCACAGCATCATCTTTTAGGATTTGAAATAGCTCAACTAATTCTACCACCTCCACTAGCTTTGTTCATCATGATGCTTCCTAAGGCCCACTTGACTTTACATTCTAAGATATCTGGCTCTAGGTGAGTGATCACTCCTTTGTGATTATCTAGGTCATGAAGATCCCTTTTGCACAGTCCTTCTGCATATTCTTGCCACCTCTTCGTAATATCTTCGCTTCTTTTAGGTCCATACCATTTCTGCCCTTTATTGAGCCCATTTGCATGAAATGTTCCCTTGGTATCTTTAATTTTCTTGAAGAGATCTCTAGTCTTTTCCATCCTATTGTTTTCCTCTATTTCTTTGCACTGATCACTGAGGAAGGCTTTCTTATCTCTCCTTGCTATTCTTTGGAACTCTGCATTCAAATGGGTATATTTTTCCTTTTCTCCTTTGTTTTTCACTTCTCTTCTATTCATAGCTATTTGTAAGACCACCTCAGACAGCTATTTTGCTTTTTTGCATTTCTTTTTCTTAGGGATGGTCTTGATCCCTGTCTCCTGTACAATGTCACAAACCTCTGTCCATAGTTCATCAGGCACTCTGTCTATCAGATCTAGTCCCTTAAATCTATTTCTCACTTCCACTGTGTAATCGTATGGGATTTGATTTAGGTCATACCTGAATGGTCTAGTGGTTTTCCCCACTTTCTTCAATTTAAGTCTGAATTTGGCAATAAGCAGTTCATGATCTGAGCGACAATCTGCTCCTGGTCTTATTTTTGCTGACTGTATCGAGCTTCTTTATCTTTGGCTGCAAAGAATATAATCAATCTGATTTCGGTGTTGATCATCTGATGATGTCCATGTGTAGAGTCTTCTCTTGTGTTGTTGGAAGAAGGTTTTTGCTATGATCAGTGTGTTCTTTTGGCAAAACTCTATTAGCCTTTGCTCTGCTATATTCTGTACTCCAAGGCCAAATTTGCCTGTTACTCCAGGTGTTATGACATCTTTTTGGGTGTTAGTTCTAAAAGGTCTTGTAGATTCATAGAACTGTTCAACTTCAGCTTCTTCAGCATTACTGGTTGGAGCATAGACTTGGATTAATGTGATAATGTATGGTTTGCCTTGGAAACAAACAGAGATCATACTGTCATTTTTGAGATTGCACCTAATCACATGGACCACAGCCTTGTCTAGCTCAATGAAACTATGAGCCATTCCGTTTAGGGCCACCCTATACAGACGGGTCATAATGGAAAGTTCTTACCAAACATGGTCCACTGGAGAAGGGAATAGCAAACCACTTCGGTATTCTTGCCTTGAGAACCCCATGAACAGTATGAAAAGGCAAAAAGTTAAGATACCAAAAGATGAATGCCCCAGGTTGGTAGGTGCCCAATATGCTACTGGAGATTAGTGGAGAAATAACTCCAGAAAGAATGAAGGGATGGAGCCAAAGCAAAAACAATACCCAGTTGTGGATGTGACTGGTATTGGAAGTAAAGTCCGATGCTGTAAAGAACAATATTGCATAGGAACCTGGAATGTTGGGTCTGTAAATCAAGGCAAGTTTGAAGTGGTCAAACAGAAGATGGTAAGAGTGAACATCAACATTTTAGGAATCAGTGAACTAAAATGGACTGGAATCGGTGAATTTAACTCAGATGGCCATTATATTTACTACCATGGGCAAGAATCCCTTAGAAGAAATGAAGTAGCCATAATAGTCAACAAAAGAGTCGGAAATGCAGTACTTGGATGCAGTCTCAAAAATGACAGAATGATCTCTGTTCATTTCCAGGGCAAATCATTCAATATCATTACATCCTTAGTACTTAATTTATCTTATAAATAGAAGTTTGGACCTTTTGACCACTTTCATTCAATTTTCCCTCCCTTTAACCCTGTGTCTCATAACCACACATCTGCTAAGTTTGTTTGCTTGTTTTTGTTTTTTTTTTTTGAAGGGTAATTGTAAGTATTTAAGTTACTGGTGTAAAATAAAGTGATTTGATATTTCTATACATTACAAAATAATCACCACAATAAGCCTAGTTACCATTTGCCACCATATAATGATGTTACAGTATTATTGATTATATTCCCCATGCTGTACATTATATCCCATTGACTCATTTATTTATTTTGTAACTGGGAGTTTGTATGTATATACCTCTTAATTTCCTTCACCAATTTCACTCATCATCTGCCACCCAGAGCAATCATCTGTTTGTTTTATCTGTATCTATGATTCTGTTTTGTTTTATGTTAATTCATAATGTTTTCCAGATTCTACATATAAGTAAGATAATACAATATATGTCTTTCTCTGAGTTATTTCACTTAGTATAATTCCCTCTAGGTCCACCCATGTTGTCACAGATAGGAAGGTATCATTTTTTTTTCTTATGGCTGATGAGTATTCCATTGTACACAAATACCACATCTTCCTTATCTAATCATCTATAGACGGGTTCTTAGGTTACTTCCTATCTTGACTATTGTGAATAATGATGCTTTTTAACACTGTTTCTCTTGTTGTTCAGTTGCTCAGTTGTGTCGACTCTTTGCAACCCCGTGGACTGCAGCATGCCAGGCTTCCCTGTCCTTCACTATCCCTCTGGATTTGTTCAGACTCATGTCCATTGAGTCAGTGATGCCATCCAATCATCTTGTCTTCTGTCGTTCCCTTCTCCTCTTGCCATTAATCTTTCCTAACACCAAGGTCTTTTCCAATGAGTCAGCTATTGGCATCAAAGTATTGGAGTTTCAGCTTCAGCATCAATCCTTTCAATAAATATTCAGGATAGATTTCCTTCAGGATTGACTACTTTGATTTCCTTGCAATCCAAGAGACTCTCAAGAGTCTTCTCTAACACTACACTTCAAAAGCATCAATTTTCAGCACTCGACCTTCTTTATGGTACAACTCTCACATCCATACATGACTACTGGAAAACCATAGCTTTGATTATACAAACCTTTGTAGGCAAATTGATGTCTCTGCTTTTTAATACACTGTCTAGATTTGTCACAGATTTTCTTCCAATGAGCAAGTGTCTTTTAATTTCATGATGCAGTCACCAACTGCAGTGACTCTGGAGCCCAAGAAAAATAAAGTCTATCACAGTTTCCATCGTTTCCCCATCTGTGTGCCATAAAGTGATGGGACCAGATGCCATGATCTTAGCTTTTTGAATGTTGAATTTTAAGCCAGCTTTTCCACTCTCCTCTTTCACGATCATCAAAGACTCTTTAGTTTCTCTTTGCTTTCTGCTGTAACGATGGTGTCATCTGCATATCTGAGGTTGTTGCTATTTCTCCTGGCAATCCTGATTTCGGCCTGTGCTTCATCCAGTCCAGCATTTTGCATGAAGTACTCTGCATTTAAGGTAAATAAGCAAGGTGACAATATACAAGCCTTGACATACTCCTTTCCCAATTTAGAACCAGTCCATTGTTCCATGTCCAGTTCTGTTGCTACTTGACCTGTGTACAAGTTTCTCAGGAGGCAGTAAACATGATCTGGTATTCCCATCTCTTTAGGAATTTTCCACAGTTTTTTGTGATCCACACAATCAAAGGCTTTAGCATAGTCAACAAAGCAGAAGTAGATGCTTTTTTTTCTGGCATTCTCTTGCTTTTTCTATGATCCAACAAATATTGACAATTTGATCTCTGGTACTTCTGCCTTTTCTAAATCCAGCTTGTACATCTGGAAGTTTCCTGTTTATATACTGTTGAAGCCTGGCTTGAAGAATTTTGAGCATTACCTTGCTAGCATGTGAAATGTGTGCAATGTGCAGTAGTTTGAACATACTTTGGCATTGCTTTTCTTTGGGATTGGAATGAAAACTGACTTTTTCCAGTCCTGTGGCCACTGCTGAGTTTCCCAAATTTGCTGGCATATTGAATGCAGCACTGTGACAGCATCATCATTTAGGATTTGAAATAGCTCAGTTGGAATTCCATCATCTCCACTAGCTTTGTTTGTCATGATGCTTCCTAAGGCCCGCTTGACTTCATACTCCAGGATGTCTGGCTCTAGGTGAGTGATCACACCATTGTGGTTATCCAGGTCATTAGAATCCTTTTTGTATAGTTTCTGTGTATTCTTGTTACCTCTTCTTAATATCTTCTTCTTCTGTTAGGTCCATACCGTTTCTGTCCTTTATTGTTCCCAACTCTGCATGAAGTATTCCCTTAGTATCTCTAATTTTTTTGAAGAGATCTCTAGTCTTTACATTCTATTGTTTTCCTCTATTTCTTTCCCCTCTTCACTTAGGAAGACTTTCTTCTCTCTCCTTGTTTTTCTTTGGAACTCTGCATTCATATGGGTATATCTTTCCTTTTCTCCTTTGCTTTTAGTTCTCTTCTTTGCTCAGCCTTTGTAAGACCTTCTCAAACAACCTTTTTGCCTTTCTTTTTCTTAGGGATGGTTTTGATCACAGCCTCCTGTACAATGTTACAAACCTCTGTCCATGGTTCTTCAGGCAGTCTGTCTACCAGATCTAATCCCTTGAATCTATTTGTCACTTCCACATTATAATTGTAAAGTATTTGATTTAAGTCATACATGAATGGCCTAGTTTTTTCCCCTACTTTCTTCAATATAAGTCTGAATTTTGCAACAAGGAGTTCATGATCTGAGCCACAGTCAGCTCCCGGTCTCGTTTTTGCTGACTATATAGAGCTTCTCCATCTTCAGATCTAAATAATATAATCCATCTGATTTTGGTATTGACCATCTGTTAATGTCCATCTGTAGAGTCATCTCTTTTGCTGTTGGAAGAGGGTGTTTGCTATGACCAGTGTGTTCTCTTGGCAAAACTCTGTTAGCCTTTGCCCTGCTTCATTCTGTACTCCAAGGCCAAACCTGCCTGTTACTCCAGGTATCTCTTGCCTTACTACTTTTGCATTCTAGTTTCCTATGATGAAAAGGAGATTTGTGTGTGTGTGTGTGTGTGTGTGTGTGTGTGTGTGTTAGTTCTAGAAGGTCTTGTAGGTCTCCATAGAACTATTCAACTCCAGCTTCTTTGACATTAGTGGTTGGGGCATAGATCTGGGTTACTGTGATATTGAATGTTTTCCTTTGGAAAAATAGGATTGCATATATTTTTAATTAATATTTGTATTTCTTTTGGAAAACTTCCCAGAAGTGGAATTTCTAAATCATATGGTAATTCTACATTTAATATTTTTATGGACCTCCATACTGTTTTCCACAGTGGCTTTACCAGTTTACATTCCCAACATGGTAGGAACATTACCTTTTTTCTATATTCTCATAACCACATCAATTAAAAAAAATATATCAGATTAAACTCACCATGATGTGAACATAGTGAGGTCAACATGTACAATAACTTCATTAAATATAATGATTGAAGCATTGTGATTCAAGACAGAGATTATAACACTGAAAAAAAGTTAAAACCAAGTTTCAAAATTTGACAAAAATACAATGAAAATGGACAAGTTTATTTTTATTTTAGAAAATTTAAATGTATCACTCTCATGCAAATATATACAAAAGACAATAAAAGAAGAATTTTAATATCATCTCACTCTTAAGTGATTGGTCATATATCAAACATTGCATCAAAGACACATTCTCATCAGATCTACCAGGAAATTTTGAAAATCAAAAAAAATCTTTGAAAAATGAAGATGCTTTAAAAATAATAGAATATTTAATGCAAAAATAACAACAATATATCATGGGGCCCATTAAATATGTAGAAATAAAATGTATAAAAACAAGAAAACAACTAACAGAGGATGGATATATATGCTTGAAGTATTCTTATATTCTACATGAAGTATCATCTATTATTCACAGATGGAATGTGATAGGTTTAAGATATATTCTGTATCTCTAGAGCAATTACTAGAAAACTAAAAGAAAGAAGTAAAACTTATAAGTCCACAGTGTGGTAAAATGGAATTTTAAAGAATATCCAATTAAGTTAAAATAAGAGAGAAAGAAGAAAATTGGAGTAAGTATAGATTGGTTAGCTAGCAAACAAATAGCAGGATGACAGGTTTGAACATAAGCTTATCAATAATCACATTAAATGTAACAATACAAACATTGCAATTAAAGAAAGAGACTATAACACTAGAAAAAAAACATCAAGAACCTGTTATACTCTATTAACCAGAGGTATAATTTAATCACTAAAACACACATAGGCTAAATAAAAAAGATATACTACTCAACCTCTAACTAAATGAAAGATGAAGTGACTATATTAATATCAGGTAGAGTAGATTTCAGGTTAAGAACTGTATCAAAAATAAAAGGATCAATCATATTGATAAATATATCTATGTACCTATTACCAGAACTTCAAAATAATTGATATAACAACTGCTATAAAAACAACAAAAGAACAAATGGAATCAATTGGAAATTTTTACACTTCTGTCTCAGAAATTAATAGTTTAAGTAGACAAAAAAAAATTACAGTAAAGAAGATGTGAACAATGTTACAAACCAACTTGACTTTAATTACATTTATAGGACACCATCAATCCTATCATCAACACCAGATCCATACACTTGGAATATTGATTGAGGTAGCCTATATTGTAGACCACAAAACAATATATTTATTAAGATATGTGTTATATAGAGTAAGAATAGAGAGAGACTATAGGCATACATTTTTTAATACACTTTGCTTTATTGTGCTTCACAAATATTGTGCTTTTTACAAATTGAAGATCGATAGAAACTCTGCCTCCAGTAAATCTGTCAGCTCCATTTTTCCAACAGCATTTGCTCACTTCCTGTCTCTGCATCACATTTTGATAATTCTCACAGTATTTCAAACTTTTCTGCTTTTATTATATTTGATATGGTAACCTGTGATCAGCAATCTTTGATATTACTATTATAATTGTTTAGGGGCACCAGGAATCATGACCGTATAAGATAGCAAGCTTAATTTTTAAACATTATGTAAGTTCTGACTACTCCATTCACTGGCTCTTTCCCCCATACCTCCCTCTCTCCTTAGCCTTCCCTCTTCTCTGAAACCAAACTACATTGTAATTAGACCAATTAATAACCCCACAATGGCCTCTAAGTGTTCAAGTAACAGAAAGAGTCACATGTCTCTAACTTCAAATCAAAGGCTAGACATGATTAAGCTTAGTGAGAAAGGCTTGTCGAAAGCCTAGAGAGGCTAAAAGCTAGGCCTCTTGCACCAGTTAGCTAAGTGTTTGAATGTGAAGAGAAAGCTCTTCAAGGAAGTTGAAAGTGCTACTCTAGTAAACACAGAAATGATAAGAAGCCAAACAACCTCATTGCTGATATGGAGAAGGTTTTAGTGGTCTGGCTAGAAAATCAAGCCAACCACACATCTCCCTAAACTAAAGCCTAATCCAGAGCAGGGCCTTAATTGTCTTCAGGTCTGTGAAGGCAGAGAGTGATAAGGAAGCTGCAGAAGAAAAGATTGAAGCTAGAAGAAGACTATTTTTGTTCATGAGGATTAACGAAAGAAGCCATCTTCATAACATAAAAGTGCAAAGTGAAGAAGCAAGTGTTGATGTAAAATCTGCAGTGAGCCATCTAAAAGATCTAGCTAAGATAATTAAGGAAAGTGGCTATGATAAACAATATATTTTTCATTGGACAAACAGCCTGCTGTAAAAGAAGATCTTCATAACCGGAGAGGAGAAGTTAATGCCGGGCTTCAAAGCTTAAAAAGGACAGGCTGACTGTCTTGAAGGAGTTAAGGCAGCTAGTGATTTTAAGATGAAGTCAGTACTCAGTTACTTTTCTGAAAGTTTTGGATCCCTTAAGAATTATGCTAACTCTACTCTGCCTGTGCTCTATAAATGGAATAACAAAGCCTGGATGATAGTATATCTGTTGACAACATGGTTTACTGAATACTTTAAGCCCACTGTTGTGGCCTACTCTTTAGGAAAAAAGATTTTTTTTGAATTATTATTGTTTTTTGACAATGCACATGACACCCAAAATCTCTAGTGGAGATGTACAATAAAATTCATGTTGTTTTCATGCCTACTAACACAACACTCATTCTGCAGGTTATAAATCAAGGAGTAATTTTGACTTTCAAGTCTCTTTATTTAAGAAATACATTTCATAAAGCTACAGTTGCCTCAGATAGTGACTCCTCTGTTGGATTTGGATAAAGTAAATTGAAAACTTTCTGGAAAGGATTCACTCTTCTAGATGCTGATAATTGCATTTTAGATTCATGGGAAGAGGTCAAAATATCAGCATTAGCAGGAATGTGGAAGCAGTTCATCCAAGCCTTTATGGATGACTTGGAGGGACTCAAGACTTTAGTGAAGGAAGTACCTGGAGGTGAAGTGGAAATAGCAAGAGAACTAGAATTAGAAGTGGAGCCTGAAGATGAAACTGAAATCCTGCAATCTCAGGATGAAATTTGTACAGAAGAGGATTTCCTTCTTATGGATGAGCAAAGAAAATAATTGATATGAAAACTACTCCTGGATAAGATGCTATGAAGATGTTGAAATTACAACAAAAGATGTATAAGATTAGCAGGGGCAGGGTTTGAGAGAACTGATTTAAATTTTGAAAGAAGCTCTACTGTGGTTAAAATGCTATCAGAGAGTATTGAATGCTACAGAGGAAGCTTTCACGAAGGGAGAATCAACAGATGCAGCAAACTTCATTGTTTTCTTATTTTAATAACTTCTGCAGCCACCCCAACCTTCTGTAATGATCATCCTGATCAGTCAGCAGTCATCAACACTGAGACAAGATTCTTAAGGAGCAAAAAGATTATGACTTGCTTGCTGAAGGCTCAGATAATTGTTGGCATTTTTTAACAATAAAATATGTTTAATTAAGGTATACATTTTTGAGGCATAATACTATCACACACTTAATAGCCTATAGTATAGTGGAAACATAACTTGCATATGCATGGGGAAAACAAAAAATTTGTGTGATTTGTGAACCCACAATACCACCAATGAATGACTGTGTACACTTTCTTTTAAGACATAAACAAGATAAGAATGCTTCCTCTTAGTAAATGCTTGCATTAATTATGATAATGGAAGTTAGCCTGTGCTTTAAGACAAGAAAAATAAATAAATATTTAAATATTACAACAGAAGAAATAATATTGTTTTTATTAAGGAAAAGCATATACTTATGTATATAAAAATCTAAGAATCTAATATCTATACATAACAGTAGAACTAGTAACTTATTGAGTTCTTGGGATGTAAGGTCAACATGCAAAAAAAAAATCAATTGCGTTTCTTTAATCCTCAATAAATAGGTGGGAAAATGCATTTTTAAATTAAATTATATTAAATTAATATATCATAAACATGAAAAATTTAATGATAAATTTAGCAAAATATGTGAAAAACCTATACTGCAAACCTATTAAATAAATAAATGTTCTATACATTGAAAGAATAAATTTTTTAAGATGTCAATTCATTCAATTTATTCTATTAATTCAATGGAGTCCAAAGAAAAATCCCAACGACCATTGTAAGTGTATGTGTGTGTGTGTGTATAAATTTCTAAAAGCAAAGAATATAGAATATTCAAAGCAATTCCAAAAAGAAAAACAATTCTTGGAGACATATACAAGCTACTTTAATGACATCCTATTAATAAAAAAGCTAATATAATCAAGATTGTATGATTTTGGTAACAGACACTAGACAATCTAATAGAATATTGATGGGATCAACTAACTTCTGACACTACTGCCAAAGTTATTTAATGGATCAATAGAGCTTTTTCAAAAAAAACCAAACCATGTTGGAAAATATCAGTGAAAAAATATCTAAGTATATCTAAGCGAAAAAATAATTCAGCTTTTCTCTTCATCTTTACACAAAAATTAATCCCAAATAGATCAAAGAACTTAATTTAAAAGCTAAAGTAATAAAACTTTGGTAGAAAAGATGAGAAAAATAAATCTTCAAAACTTTAGGGTAAGTAAATATTTACTCAAAAAACCCTCATTAATCATTAGAGAAAATGATAAATTGAACTTAGCACAATTAAAATATTCAGCTCTTAAAAAAAACATTTTTAAGAAAATGAAAAGAAAAGCCACTGCCTGGGAAAAATATTCATAGTGCATATATCTAACAACATTTTGTATTCAGAATATACAAAAAATCAAAACCGTATTAAAAGGACAAAGTATGAGAAATAAGTCCTCACAAAGGAAGAACTACAAATGGCCAATAAATACATAGAACTGTGTTTAACATCATTTGTCAACAGATTAAAACCAAGTGAGAAACCACTACATACTTAAAGAAAGGCAAACAAGCAAATAAAAGAAAGTAACAAAAAAGAAAGAAAGAAAGAAACCCTGACAAGTAAAAGTGAAGATGGGGAACAACTGGAAATCTCACACTTTTCTGATGGAAAATTGGATGTACCAAAAGCTCTTTCATTTTGAAGAGTTGCTTGTCCTTTTTGGATAAAATCAAATCTATACTTTCCATATAACTTAGCAATTCCATTTCTATTTACCTAGCAGAAATGAAAAAATATGTCCACATACAACAAATAAAACTTGTTAGAAAATAAAAAAGCTTTACTCTTAACAGCCAAAATCTAGGTACAATCCAAATGTCTATCATCAGATTAGCAGGTAAACAAGTTGTGGTAAACTCAAACAATGTAATACAATGGAATTAATTGCATTCAGCTAAAAGAAAGGGAAAACTACTGATAATACATGATACAACAAGGATGGAGCTCATAACCACTAAACTTACGGAAATCAGCCAGACACTAAAGAGTATAATCTGTACTGTGCCTTTGGTGCAAAATTATATGTGAAACAAAGTACAATACATGGTGACAGAAAACAGATCTGTGGTTTCCTGGAGTTGATTGGAAGAAGGAGGTTGACTAATTTGGGACACAAAGAAATTTTATA
Organism: Giraffa tippelskirchi; assembly: GCF_054371585.1. Taxonomy (NCBI): domain Eukaryota; kingdom Metazoa; phylum Chordata; class Mammalia; order Artiodactyla; family Giraffidae; genus Giraffa; species Giraffa tippelskirchi. Next base: position 111,850,768 of record NC_137277.1, read on the forward strand.
AGTTAATGAAAAGATCCTATATTAATTGTGGTGGTGGTGATCTTATGTGCATATCTTTACAATATGCTTAAAATGGGTATATTTTATTAAATGCATATCATGGATGGGTCATGGTGGAGAGGTCTGACAGATTGTGGTCCACTGGAGAAGGGCATGGCAAACCACTTCAGTATTCTTGCCTTGAGAACCCCATGAACAGTATGAAAAGGCAAAAAGATAGGACACTGAAAGATGAACTTCCCAGGTCAGAAGGTGCCCAATATGCTATTGGAGATCAGTGGAGAAATAACTCCAGAAAGAATGATGGGATGGAGCCAAAGCAAAAACAATGCCCAGCTGTGGATGTGACTGGTGATGGAAGCAAAGTCCGATGCTGTGAAGAGCAATATTGCATAGGAACCTGGAATGTTAGGTCCATGAATCAAGGCAAATTGGAAGTAGTCAAACAGGAGATGGCAAGGGTGAATGTCGACATTGTAGGAATCAGCGAACTAAGATGGACTGGAATGGGTGAATTAAACTCAGATGACCATTATATCTACTACTATGGGCAAAAATTCCTTAGAAGAAATGGAGTAGCCATCATGGTCAACAAAAGAGTCCGAAATGCAACACTTGGATGCAATCTCAAAAACGACAGAATGATTTCTGTTCTTTTCCAAGGCAAAGCATTCAATATCACAGTAATCCAAGTCTATGCTCCGACCAGTAACGCTGAAGAAGCTGAAGTTGAATGGTTCTATGAAGACCTACAAGACCTTTTAGAACTAGCACCCAAAAAAGATGTCTTTTTCACTATAGGGGACTGGAATGCAAAAGTAAGAAGTCAGGAAACACTTGGCATAACAGGCAAATTTGGCCTTGGAGTACACAATGAAGCAGGGCAAAGGCTAATAGAATTTTTCCAAGAGAACGCACTGGTCATAGCAAACACCCTCTTCCAACAACACAAGAGAAGACTCTACACGTGGACATCACCAGATGGTCAACACTGAAATCATATTGATTATACTCTTTGCAGCCAAAGATGGAGAAGCTCGATACAGTCAGCAAAAACAAGACCGGGAGCAGACTGTGGGCTCAGATCATGAACTCCTTATTGCCAAATTCAGATTTAAATTGAAGAAAGTAGGGAAAACCTCTAGTCCATCCAAGTGTGACCTAGATCAAATCCCTTATGAGTATATAGTAGAAGTGACAAATAGATTTAAGGGACAAGATCTGATAGATAGAGTGCCTGATGAACTATGGACAGAGGTTCATGACATTGTACAGGAGACAGGGATCAAGACCATCTCCATGGAAAAGAAATGTGAAAAATGCAAAAAAGCAAAATGGCTGTCTGAGGAGGCCTTACAGATAGCTGGGAAGAGAAGAGAAGTGAAAAGCAAAGAAGAAAGGGAAAGATATTCCCATCTGAATGCAGAGTTCCAAAGAATAGCAAGGAGAGATAAGAAAGCCTTCCTCAGCAATCAATGCAAAGAAATAGAGGAAAACAACAGATTGGGAAAGACTAGAGATCTCTTCAAGAAAATTAGAGATACCAAGGGAACATTTCATGCAAAGATGGGCTCGATAAAGGACAGAAATGGTATGGACCTAACAGAAGCAGAAGATATTAAGAAGAGGTGGCAAGAATACACAGAAGAACTGTACAAAAAAGATCTTCATGACTCAGATAATCACGATGGTGTGATCACTCACCTAGAGCCAGACGTCCTGGAATGTGAAGTCAAGTGGGCCTTAGAAAGCATCACTACGAACAAAGCTAGCGGAGGTGATGGAATTCCAGTTGAGCTATTTCAAATCCTGAAAGAGGATGCTGTGAAAGTGCTGCACTCGCTATGCCAGCAAATTTGGGAAACTCAGCAGTGGCCACAGGACTGGAAAAGGTAAGTTTTCATTCCAATCCCAAAGAAAGGCAATGCCAAAGAATGCTCAAACTACCACACAATTGCACTCATTTCACAAGCTAGTAAAGTAATGCTCAAAATTCTCCAAGCCAGGCTTCACCAATACGTGAACTGTGAACTTCCAGATGTTCAAACTGGTTTTAGAAAAGGCAGAGGAACCAGAGATCAAATTGCCAATATCTGCTGGATCATTGAAAAAGCAAGAGAGTTCCTGAAAAACATCTATTTCTGCTTTATTGACTATGCCAAAGCCTTTGACTGTGTGGATCACAATAAACTGTGGAAAATTCTGAAAGAGATGGGAATACCAGACCATCCGACCTGTCTCTTAAGAAACCTGTATGCAGGTCAGGAAGCAACAGTTAGAACTGGACATGGAACAACAGACTGCTTCCAAATAGGAAAAGGAGTACATCAAGTCTGTATATTGTCACCCTGCTTATTTAACTTAAATGCAGAGTGCATCATGATAAACACTGGGCTGGAAGAAACACAAGCTGGAATCAAGATTGCCAGGAGAAATATCAATAACCTCAGATGTGCAGATGACACCACCCTTATGGCAGAAAGCGAAGAACTAAAGAGCCTCTTGATGAAAGTGAAAGAGGAGAGTGAAAAAGTTGGCTTAAAGCTCAACGTTCAGAAAACTAAGATCATGGCATCTGGTCCCATCACTTCATGGGATATAGATGGGGAAAAAGCAGAAACAGTGTCAGACTTTATTTTTTTGGGTTTCAAAATCACTGCAGATGGTGATTGCAGCCATGAAATTAAAAGATGCTTGCTCCTTGGAAGGAAGGTTATGGCCAACCTAGATAGCATATTTAAAAGCAGTGACATTACTTTGCCAACAAAAGTCCTTCTAGTCAAGGCTATGGTTTTTCCAGTGGTCATGTATGGATGTGAGAGTTGGACGGTGACGAAAGCTGAGTGCCGCAGAATTGATGCTTTTGAACTGTGGTGTTGGAGAAGACTCTTGAGAGTCCCTTAGACTGCAAGGAGAGCCAATCAATCCATCCTAAAGGAGATCAGTCCTGGGTGTTCATTGGAAGGACTGATGTTGAAGCTGAAACTCCAATACTTTGGCCACCTCATGCGAAGAGTTGACTCATTGGAAAAGACCCTAATGCTGGGTAGGATTGGGGGTGGGAGGAGAAGGGGACAACAGAGGATGAGATCGTTGGATGGTATCACTGACTCGATGGACTTGGGTTTGGGTAAACTCCAGGAGTTGGTGATGGACAGGGAGGCCTGGCGTGCTGTAATTCATGGGGTCGCAAAGAGTCAGACACAACTTAACGACTGAACTGAACTGATCTGATGCTTCAACATAGTTTATTTTAAAATTAAACATTCTTACATGAAGATACACTTTACAGATTGGTAAGATTTCTATCATTCTGTGTGTCCTAAACAGTTAACAATTGCCCTGAGCCTTACTCTTCTAAATTCTTACCTATTTCAGTAAGGTAAAATGCTGCAATGCATAGCACATTTAAAAGGAACACAGGATACATTGATTCACTTTTTTCATTCACTCTTCCACTAATCTATAGAAATATTCTAATCAGAGAAATTGTGAGGCTTCCCTGGTGGCTCAGTGGTAAAGAATCCACATGCCAATGGAGGAGATGGGTTTGATCCTTGGTCTGGGAAGATCCCACATGTCATGGAGCAGCTAAGCTTCACAACTACTGAACACCTATGCTCCAGAGAGCCTCTGCTTTGTAACAAGGTAACCACTGCAATGAGAAGCCCATACACCACAAATAGAGAAAAGCCTGCACAGCGATGAAGACCCAACACAGCCAATAAATAAATAGCAAAAGAAAGAAATCGTGTCTTCTGTCCTATTGTGCTGATTTTCTAATAAATTTTATGTCATTTGTCATAATTCTTCCCCTAGGTCATTAGACCACAGTCTGTTATCACCATGAAAACCAGAGTAATTCTGTTTTTGAAGTTCAGGGAGTGTATATATATATATATATATATATATATATATATATATATATATATATATATTCTCCTGATTCTGTTAGCTAAACAATATTTTATAGAAGTAGTGAGTATTTGTTGAAATGATTTAAGTTTTGATAGTTATATTCTGAGTAGTCTGAGTCAGTTACTAATTTAAACATTTTCCATTCAAAATGTGCCATACTCTGAAAATTATAGAAATATAAAGATGAAAAAAGTGATTACATCATCTTGTAACAAACATTTCCAAAAAAAACTACTGAAGGTATGATTAATAGAATTGAACTGGAAAATTTCATGATAGTATAGTCATTTGAATGCTTTCTGAGTGGCAGTTAATTTATCAGCTAGTTACTCTGAATATGGTTTTGATTTAGTAAAAGCAGTCATCATTTTATTGGAGAGAAAATCAGTTTAATTTCTTTTTGTCTATTTTCTGAAGAACAAGCAACAAGTGCAGACTCATCCCTCTATAAATCTAATATTTACATGTATAGCCATAGCTATGTTCCAAAACATACATAAAATTTTAAAATTAAATCTTGTATAATATTGCATATATTACTAATGTTCTAAACTTTTACAGAACCAAGTAAATCCTCCTTGGTTCTACTCAGATCAGATACTATTTCTAAAACTAAAAATAACTAGTAGCCTCTGTATGAAATCTCTTCTTTTACCTCATTCAAGTTTGTCAGGTAGAGTCAAGCATAGTCTTCCCAAATTAGCTGGAGAAACTCTGTTCATCAAAAAGTAGGCTTCTGGTTATACTAGATACTAATCATCCCAACTATTTTTCATTAATAAAATACATAAACAACAACCATAAAGTATCCATGATTGTAAAAGATATTCCTTTTGCTAATATTCAGATATCTGATTTTTAATCCTCATAAAGTGCAACCTTTTACAAAGTGACTTGCCTTACCACATCTCAAAAATACATCAAGATTTCTTTTATGTGACTGTTAAAACCTGTGATTTCTCAGATGAGTCCATGTTTACCAGCAGGACTCCCCCAGGAAGGCCAGCTGAACATCCCTTGTACTTTCCCTTCACTGTGGTCAGTGAATCAGCAAGTGTTATAGGAGTTCAGGGTGAAATGCCAGGTGCTATTTCAACAGTCCTTCTTTCACAACATCTAGGGTGGGGTCATCCTGTCAGGCTCTGATAAGGTTACTGGAACTCATTTCCTAGGGTGGTCAAGTTGACATCCTCTACTCTCATGGTCTCTGAATGCAGAAGGTAGTCACAGAGACCTGGTTCCCTTTTTTGGGCAAAAGGCTACTCAACCACAAGCTGCTTATTAAACTCTGTCTGGAAAATATTATTCACTGAAATTATGTCTCACTAGCATAAAGTTTAATTTTGTAATTAACCAAACCATCTGTCATTGCAAGGCTCTTTTAAGGCCATCCAAATGAAGAACTTTTACTTGTACAACCTTGCCTAGTGAGTGATGCTTTTTGTAATGAGTTCCTATGAGAAGGATATGGTGCTGTGTGTGTGCTGTGCTTAGTTGCTCAGTCGTGTTTGACTCTGTGACCCATTGGACTGTAGCCCTTAGGCTCCTTTGTCCATGGGCTTTTTTAGGCCAGAATACTGGAGTGCTTGCCATTTGCCTCTCCAGGGATCTTCCCTAGCCCAGGGATCGAGTGGTATGGATTTTAAATGATGGCTACAAATAGACTGTCAACTTTCTTCTCCCTTTGATAACTTACCTAACTCAGAACAAACTAATTTCCTAAGGAAAATACCCTCCACCTTTCAGTAAATTATTGCTCTTTCCAAAAATTGTTTAGCTTTTTATGTTATAAAACTCATCTGCATGTTGTTGCACCAAAAGGTTGTCCATATGTATTTTCACTGTGCAAAAATAACAGAAATATTTCCTTGAAAACTTGGGGATAATTACTAAGCAAACAACAATTAGTATTAATCAGTTTTGTAATTTATTCTTCCTTTGAGGTTCCAAGGTTTTCTGTCTTGATATTTAGAAAAAATGCAAATGCAGTGACATCAAGGAATCAGATAGCTTGAAGGGATAAAACATTATCAGTTGGGCATGTCTTGAATAAGGTTTGAATTGGGTTTGGATCTTTAATGACTATTAGGTCACATATCTGGTCATGGTGCCATCCAAACTCTGAATCAAAAACCCAGACTGAATCTTAAAGATAATTTTTAACTTTGGTGGTTTTATTTTTGGGTGACATTAAAGAAGAAACTTAGAATTTTTAAAAATTGCATTGTACATCTATAACTTTATAATAGCAACATATCTACCTAAAAGGGTAAGGTCACACAGATGCAGAATTATTCTGATTCTGTTTACACAACTCTTTCCACATCTTAGAAGTGTATAACATTAAATTTTGATACTACCTTGTCCATAGGAAGGAAGGAAGGAAAGAAGAAAGGAGGGTGGGAAGGAGGGAGAAATGGAGAAAATATATTATTTTATTGTATAGATGCCTGAAAAGTAATGGTAATCTACACATACCGACTATTAGGCTTTTATACAAGACTTTGGTCCAATTGATATTTACAGTTTTAATTAATACCTGAATACATGCTTTCATTGACAAGTAGAAGATATGGTCCTAGATTACCTATAGCATCTTAATATTTAATGCTACCTGTGTAGATTTCTTATTAAAATGATTGGAATGGGCAGACCATGCAGTTGTAGATCCTGAAAAAAAATTGGCTTGCATGGGTTAACTATTTTGCAATGAGATCAGTCTAGCTCTGCCACCTGCATTCCAAATGATTGGTCCCAAGAGAGTGATGATGTCATTACACCGACACCATCACATCTCAGTGTTTTTATACTGAGTCAGCCAAATGTGGTCCCATATTGGTCTGGTTTCTATTCTTCTGGCTGAAATCCATATAGTCTGGAAATGGTATTCTTTTTTAAATGTTTAATGCCTCCATTTATAATTATTTTACTTATCAGTTACTCTCTGAGAATGTTACCTGGATATTCATTGAAAATCATATGACTTCAACTCAAGTGAACCAATTAGGTTTAATCTTCCTAAAGTATCACAGCCAAAATCGCACTTATAACTTTTACACTATGTAATCTACGTGTGAAATTTATTTGTATAGTTAGTCTGTTGCCAGAAAATAACTGCCAGTAAAGGCAAGGAAAGAAAAAAAAGATAATAATTATTCCTAAATTTCAACCTATTTTAACCAATGGAAGAAAACGAAAATCCAACTAGTTAATTCCAGATTGTGAAGATATGTACCATGAGTATTTCACAAAGCCCACTGAAGATAAATGCAGGAAAGAGCCCACCACGGTTAAGATAATTTAAAGGGATTTTTAATATTTAATTATATATCCGTATTAATTTTTGTTAGAGCATAATTGTTGAAAAACTGCTAAATGCATTTTTCATGCCATAGTTTTAGTCTTAAAAGTTTTTACTGGAAATCTATTTGCCTTTTTGAAGTATATCTGTAGTGGTACTCCTTAGGTTTGTAACTTAAATTTAAGTGGCAAATAAAGATCTTATGAACCTGAGCTAAGCTGTCAAACACTTAAGCTTTGAAGATCACTAGATGATTTTATTGAAGAAGGCAATGGCAACCCATTCCAGTGCTCTTGCCTGGAAAATCCCATGGATGGAGGAGCCTGGTGGGCTGCAGTTCATGGAGTCGCGAAGAGTAGGACACGACTGAGCGACTTCACTTTCACTTTTCACTTTCATGCATTGGAGAAGGAAATGGCAACCCACTCCAGCGTTCTTGCCTTGGAGACTCCCAGGGATGGCGGAGCCTGGTGAGTTGCCGTCTATGGGGTCTCACAGAGTCAGACGCGACTGAAGCGACTTAGCAGCAGCAGCAGCAGCAGATGATGGTTTTCTTAAAACAACAAAACAACAAAAAGACAGGTGACAGTCCCATTCAGTACTAAAACTTATACACACATAGCCTATGTTGAAGTAAAAGCAGTTATTTAACATCTTAAAGGTAAACATTTGACTTCCCTTAGTAATAATTAAAATAAAAAGTAGCAATCAATACTAATGAAGAAATTTTCTGCTTATCATTGGTTATTTAAGGGAATTACTATAAAGAAAAAACTTCCCCAACTCCCCTTTGCCCCATCAGAATGAATCCTTAGTAAAAAACTAAGACAAGATAGTAACCCATTATAACCTTAGATAAATTATCCTCAGACAGGGATATGTTATAAGGAAAAAATCCACATCTTTTAAATCCTTCTTAATCTGTTACTATACAACATTGTAAAATTGTACAGATTAAGCAATTATTCCCTTATCTTCTAAACTATGACTTAAACTCCTGTAAATAAAGTCACTAATGTGATAAAGGGTAAAGAAACCACCCGTTTGCACTGGAGTAAATACGGCTATCAGTTCAGTTCAGTTCAGTTCAGTTCAGGCGCTCAGTCATGTCCAACTCTTTGTGACTCCATGGACTGCAGCACACCAGGCCTCCCAATCCATCACCAACTCCCGGAGTTTACCCAAACTCATGTCCACTGAGTCAGTGATGCCATCCAACCATCTCATCCTCTGTTCTCCCCTTCTCCTCCTGCCCTCAATCTTTCCCAGCATCTGGATCTTTTCAAATGAGTCAGCTCTTCGCATCAGGTGGCCAAAGTATTGGAGTTTCAGCTTCAACATCAGTCCTTGCAATGAACACCCAGGACTGATCTCCTTTAGGATGGACTGGTTGGATCTCCTTACAGTCCAAGGGACTCTCAAGAGTCTTCTCCAACACCACAGTTCAAAGCATCAATTCTTCAGTGCTCAGCTATCTTTATAGTCCTACTCTCACATCCATACATGACTACTGGAAAAACCATAGCCTTGACTAGATGAATATTTGTTGGCAAAGTAATGTCTCTGCTTTTTAATATGCTGTCTAGATTGGTCATAACCTTCCTTCCAAGGAGTAAGCGTCTTTTAATTTCATGGCTGCAATCACCATCTGCAGTGATTTTGGAGCTAACTTTTTCACTCTCCTCTTTCACTTTCATCAAGACTCTCTTTAGTTCTTCGCTGTCTGCCATAAGGGTGGTGTCATCTGCATATCTGAGGTTATTGATATTTCTCCTGGCAATCTTGATTCCAGCTTATGCTTCATCCTGCCCAGCATTTCTCATGATGTACTTTGCATATAAGTTAAATAATCATGGTGACAATATACAGCCTTGATGTACTCTTTTTCCTATTTGGAACCAGTCTGTTGTTCCATGTCCAGTTCTAACTGTTACTTCCTGACCTACATACAGATTTATCAAGAGGCAGGTCAAGTGGTCTGGTATTCCCATCTCTTTCAGAAATTTCCACAGTTTATTGTGTTCCACACAGTCAAAGGCTTTGGCATAGTCAATAAAGCAGAAATAGATGTTTTTCAGGAACTCTCTTGCTTTTTCGATGATCCAGCAAGTGTTGGCAATTTGATCTCTGATTCTTCTGCCTTTTCTAAAACCAGCTTAAACATCTCGGAGTTCACAGTTCACGTATTGGTGAAGCCTGGCTTGGAGAATTTTGAGCATTACTTTACTAGCATGTGAGATGAGTGTAATTGTTCAGTAGTTTGAGCATTCTTTGGCATTGCCTTCCTTAGGGATTGAAATGAAAACTGACCTTTTCCAGTCCTGTGGCCACTGCTGAGTTTTCCAAATGTGCTGGTATATTGAGTGCAGCACTTTCACAGCATCATCTTTTAGGATTTGAAATGGCTCAACTGGTATCTATCACCTCCACTAGCTTTGTTCGTAGTGATGCTTTCTAAGGCCCACTTGACTTCACATTCTAGGATGTCTGGCTCTGGGTGAGTGATTACACCATCAAGATTATCTGGGTTGTGAAGATCTTTTTTGTACAGTTCTTCTGTGTATCCTTGCCACCTCTTCTTAATATCTTCTGCTTCTGTTAGGTCCATACAATTTCTGTCCTTTATTGTGCTCATCTTTGCATGAAATGTTCCCTTGATATCTCTAATTTTGTTGAAGAGATCTCTAGTCTTTCCCATTCTATTGTTTTCCTCTATTTCTTTGCATTGATCACTGAGGAAGGTGTTCTTATCTCTCCTTGCTATTCTTTGGAACTCTGCATTCAAATGGGTATATCTTTCGTTTTCTCCTTTCTTTCACTTCTCTTCTTTTTTTGTAAGCAAACCTAGTGAATTACACAGAGAAAACAATTTTACTGTTCAAATATATCTCTTTTCATTATTGAGTTATATATGCCATAATTATCACTAGTTCTTATGTTTACACAACTGGTACAGATTGGGGAGGTTATATGTTGTTGAGTCATCTACTTTTGGGAATTTATCAGTGACAAGTTACTGCATTTCAACCCCCTTGCTCTACCTCCACACATATTTTCAAGCAGTTATAATCAGAACAAAAATAAATAAATATTATAGAGTTATGGGCGCTTTCAAGATTCAAATATCAGTAACAACCAAATTGCAAAATAGCATATTATTTTTCTTAATGTTTTCCAATTCATCTGATTTCTAGAATTATAATATTCTCTCAAAAATGGATAGAAGGTAAGTCAGATTATGTTTACCAATATTTTCCAGATTATTCAAATCAATTATGAATGATTCCTTTCAAAAACCACCAATGGGTGTATAGTTCATTACACTGAGAAGAAAGATATTTTCATATTGGGCTTCTAGGATATTGGCTTTGGTACAAGTTATCAACAGCAAAAATGACTGTCTCAGGATTTTAATATCCTATTATTTTGTCACTGGTTAATTTCTGCAAGATAGTCTTAAGGAATTCTTTAATGCTCAATTATTTTTGCTTAATTTTGAAAAACTTATCTTTAACAGAACACAAAACATGAGCTTTTGCATTTAGTTTTAGAAAATAAAGAACAATGGAAATGAACTTAATAATTTAATATTTCATCAGAGATAAATAGTAAATGTTCAACCATTCTTGGATAATAAACGATTTAGTTTTAAAGTTGAGAAAATTTGTCAAAATTAAATAATTGTGAGAATTAAAATGGTTAATTTTCTGTTTGTTGTAGATAATTCATCTTCAACTGCTTTGCAAGTATTTTTAAAAACATGCTTTCAGAATTCTTAAAAGTTACACATTTTGTTCGCATATATTTGTTTCTGAAGCCTTCCTTACTGGAAAAGAGGCTAAAGGGAGACTATTTTATGCAGACCAGTTGTGGGAGACTTTTCCCCAAAGAATTATTCTGATGATTTTAAATCATCTACTTTGTTGCTGTTCATTCACTAAGTCATTTTCAACTTTGTGACTCCATGGACTGCAGCATGCCAAACTTTGCTGACCTTCACTATTTCCCAGAGTTTGCTCAGATTCATGTCCATTGAGTCGGTGATGCCATCCAGCCATCTCGTCCTCTGTTGCCCCCTTTATCTCCTGCCCTCAGTCTCTCCCAGCATCAGGGTCTTTCCAATGAGTCAGTGCTTCACATCAGGTGCCACAGTATTGAAGCTTCAGCTTCAGCACCAATCCTTCCAATGAATATTCAGGGTTGATTTCCTTTAGGACTGACTGGCTTGATTTCCTTGCAGTCCAAGTGACTATCAAGAGTCTTCTCCAGCACCACAATTTAAAAGCATTTGTTTGACGCTTAGCCTTCTTTATGATCTAACTCTCACATCCATACATGACCACTGGAAAAAGCATTGTTTTGACTATACAGACCTTTGCCAGCAAAGTGATGTCTGTTTTTTAATGTGCTGTCTAGGTTTGTCATAGCTTTCCTTACGCGGAACAAACATCTTTTAACATCATGCTTTTAGTCACCATCCACAGTGACGTATATACAGTATATTACTGAATAGGGCTAAAATTGTTCTTTCCATCTGATGTTTTGGTGTCACATAGACTGAACCATAATAGTTTGCATATTAGTAAAAAAGTCAGTGTAGTATAATAATGTGGAGTACGTCTTGTTTTCTCTAGATAGTTTTCGATGTTTTGTTTTTTGATATCCTGTAGCCAGGACTTTGAAATGTTATACCATTGATCTTATTTTATGAACCTGGGTCAATTTGCATTGATGATGTTTAATTATAGACTCCATCCCAAAAACACTATTACATATTTCACCAGAGAGATTTACTCTGTTGATGCTTTGTGTGTCAGCATCTGTCACTATGAGAAGCAATATGTGTTCCCTTCAGTCACATACTATACACACTGTAGTCAACTAAAATTTCAGTTTACTCATCAACTAAATGGGTGATATTTAAGTCCATTGGGACATATGAGTAGGAAATATAGTACCTTAATATATTCTTCTCATAAAATAGGCAGAAATAGATATAGAACAAGCAAATATATATGTTAATTCTATTATTTCGCTCGTTTCTCTTATACCAGCAACTCATAAACAAAGTAGCTGAGAAGTAGAATCCTAATTTGACTGCATAAATCAAGGTTGGTTTGCACTCAGGTGGTAAATTCTAATTCTAACAACTCCACCCGATTTGCAAATATGGCTATGAAACTTCTTTTTTTTCTACTTGTCCTGTTCTGTTCTTTCCATCCTCCCCCCATACCACCTTCCCCAAATTAACACCTCCTACCCCCAACCCCAAACATTCTGGCTCCTCTTGATAGCTTATAAACCCTGTATCAAACACCTGTGTGTGTAATTTGTTCCAACAGAAAACACGATTTCTCTTCAGAAGCAAATAAAGCATATGGCATTTGATTCTCTAAGCACACTCAAATATTTTAAGCAACTTCTTGATTTTCATAATTCCGGCTCTGAAGTGCTTCCTTTTTTTTACCTCAATTTCAGAATTACTAGGTATCATATGATCATTGTAAAGCTGTGCATTTTGCAAATCAACCTCAATTATTATTAGCCTTTGCTTTTTCAGCAGGAGAAATAAATTCCCCACAGTGGCCATTCATTTGCCTCTCAGCATGATCTCGTCCCTAAAGAAACTTGAATCTGAATCTACTTCCTCTTTTCTGGTTGGAAAACAAATGTTTGGTTTGGGGCAAGCGTGTATGTGAGTTTTACACACACACACACACACACACACACACACACACACACACACACACACTCGTACAGGTAATAGCCTGTCCCCAGCCTCACCTTATCCTTTAGAGCAACTGCATATTCCCAGGAAAGGGACTTGTTTCATAGGAAAGCAAAGCCCTGGGATCAGTAGGTAAGCAATTTGGAGAGCTTAAAAAATGCAAGTACTCCTTGTAACTTGCTGCACTCTGCCCTCATTCCTTCCCTCAAGCTAGAAAGACTTGGGAGAATGTTGCCAACCCATTAGCATTTCCAGAATTGAACATACTTTCTTGGAAATGTTGTCTTCCCAAGATAGTGCTATTGGAATGGTAACAAGAAAAATTGAGCACAACTTCACTGGCTTTCTCCAGGGTTGTGGGGAAGAGGGTAGTTTCATAGATCAGCTTTGGAGTCACCTATGACAAAAATCTGAAAGGCTAAACATCTGTAGTTTATGATTTATTTTTCTCTTCTTGACATTCCCCTGCCAAGAAGTCTTTGTGCAGGGACTGGTGAAAGCATGAAGACAACACTTACATCTTTCAAGTCACAGGATTCAGAAGGCCTCCTCTTTTTCAGAATATTTCAAGGGTTATGTCTCCTTCATTATGTCACCTCAGAGGACTAAGGTGATTATGACACTTAATCATAAAGAAGGAAAGAAAATATAAGAGAGAAGAGTATAAGAACATGGTATTTAATTGACAGTGCAGAGGCCAGTCATATAAGTGATTAACAAAAAGACTTCCTTGTCAGGAAAACAGAAAGATTATACACTTCAATAAAATAATTAATAAATGGCTTATAAAGTATCTTTTGTTTTTCTTTCATTAACAACTTTCACTATTATAACTATTAGTGGGGCTTGCCTTAAATAAACCATCCTAAAGATAAGTACTATATGATCAATCTATGTTTAAAATCCTGTAGAGGGGCATGATTACACAATAGATATATGCGTACTACAGTAAGTTCTCTTATTTTTTAGGTAAAATACAGTGTGATTATATTTCTCATTTATAATAGATTATATAGTGCAAATAGTGTCCCTCTGGAATTGTGCAGTGTGGTGGCTCCCAAATTTTCATTTATTATTTTTGTTGGTCACTTCTGACAACACTAGTTCAACTATTCAATCATTCACATATAATTTAGGGTGAGGAAGGCATTCCATTTCAAAATCCCCCTCAGTTAAAGAAAGTTAAAGAAAGTCAAACAGATGAGGACTATTAGATTCTAATACACTTATTAGTAATATTTTTTCCACAGTATAGAGACGTAGGATGATCACTGTGTCTCCTCATATCTTTTTGTGATCTTCTAGAATCATTCAGAGAGGGAAATGGCAACCCACTCCAGTGTTCTTGCCTGGAGAATCCCAGGGACGGGGGCTGCCGTCTATGGGGTCGCACAGAGTCGGACACGACTGAAGCGACTTAGCAGTAGCAGCAGCAGAATCATTCAACATGAATTTGTGCCACAAGCCTATTAGTACCACCTAATCTACTCAAATCTAGTCTAAGTCAAGTGCAAGGAGGGCTGGGCTGCTGCCCTACATTCTTAACCCAGAATTTTCAGTGTCACATTTAATTTTGGTTCTGTATCTCTTTCCTACTGCATTTCTAACTAAGGACTGTTTGAATATACTATTGTTTCTATTTGTAAATGTCTGGGTAGTTGTTACACTAATTCAAATTGATAAGCAGCCATTTATATTCTTTGTGAACCCATGGTAGAAGATGATGTAGCAAATCATTTAAAGAGCTTTCCCTATGTTTTGTGATATCATCATGACATGATGTAAAACACCATGGGACAGGTCATATTGCCTTGGTGTCATTACACCTTTTATTCATAACCTGAAACCTCTTTTGTCAGTTAGCTAATGAGCTAATGTCTCCAAGGATTCTCTGCGAGGCAATGGTGGAATTCACAGTTCGGATGGGAGTTGACATACCCATTTCTCCATATAGGAAACATTCCCACATATCTGTTTTGCTCTTCCTCATTAGTTTGCTGAGATTCTGCAGCTTATTTTACCCAAGAAACTATTAAATAAATGCAATAGAGAAAAGCACCTTTAACATGAGGCAAATAAATAGAAGACAGACAACAATACTTTGCAATTGGGCTTGGAAAGGTCATTTAAAGTTGAAGACATTTGCTATTTCTCAAGTTGTATTTTGGTAAGTTCATAGATACAGCTAAAATGACTCAAGTTTCAACCAAAACTATTTTTACAGGCTACCTTCCTTCTAGGTAGTACTCATTTCCAAAATCTTATCTTGGTTACTCTAGTCAATGGTGTGACTGGAAATGACTCAGTAATAGTCACTGATGCAGTTTTATTCTGGGAATTATGCTTAATAAGGCAAGAAATAAACATAGCAAAATACTTCATGAGCGGAAGTTATTATCTTTATATCGAACAGAAGTCTAGACATAAACACACAGATTCATGTATCCAGTGATAGGTTTGCTGAGATTGAGCACATGTTCCATATTGCAGCATTTTGAATGTATTTTTCTAAATTCTTCATTAAATACTAAAGAAAATTTGCAACTAGAGTGAGAAACACACCAGAAATCGGACTCGGGAGGGTCAAGAACTTGAAACAACCAACCACCAACAACAAAAGGTAAAATGTTAGAAATCTCAAGAAAAATGGTTTCCCTTAAGAGATCATGCTATAATTCTACATGCCATATTTGCAGACAACTTTCATTAGAAAAATTTCTTCTTAATGACTTTAAAACTACTGACTCAACTTGATATGTGACTTAAATGCATGATAATTTCTTTAGAGACTCTTTTTTTCCCCCATGCCAAGTTTTTGATCATAATGAATGTGGTGACTTCAGCATTCAGTGTAATAATGAGAAGGCCAAAAGACAAGATATGCCCTTTATAGCATACTACAGTGTCTATAGCCTACTGTAATTATTCTACTAATGGCCTCTTAGTTGTATGGTATGTTTCTTTTCTCCTGCACTGTCAGGTGGGTTCTTTACCACTAGCATCAGCTGGGGAGCTCCTAATAACATATATTATCAGGTTTATTTAAAAAGTATTTTAGAAATGCTTATTGACTATTTACTATATTTTATACTATATTCTAATCATATCCATACACATTGTTAGACTTCAAAAGACAGCAAAGAGGACAAAACATTTACAAGTGTGTAGAGACTAAACATTCAAAGTCACACACAACTAGAAAATTACACAACCAGAATTTAAACTCAGTTGGTACTGACTGTTAGGCCAGTGTTCTCCCATCACATAAAAGGTAATGAAAATTACAGGCATTATTTTAAGACACAGCCCTACTTGGCTTCTAAAGGTTTAAAGCTTATAAATTATTCTTTTAAAGGTATCTCTTCCTCAAATTCTTATGTTGAAGCTCTAAGCTTCAAGGTTTAGGACACTGAGGAAAGGGGTTTTAGGAGATATTAATAATTAGGGGATGAGGTTATCAGAAGGAGGCCCTCATAATGGGATTAGTGTCCTAATAAGAAGAGACACCAGAGAGCTTTCTCTCTGTCCCAATGTGCCCACAAAGAAAAGATCATATGAGCAAACAGGGAGATGGTGGCTGCCTACAAACCAGAAGAAGAGACCTCAGAATAAAATCAACTTCGCTGACACCCTGATCGTAGACTTTTCAGCTTTGAGAACTGGGAGAAATCAGTTTCTGTTGTTTTAGCCACCTAGTCTATGGTATTCTATTGTCATAACCTGAGCTAAGACACAATCATCTGAACTAAACTGACTACAATTTCATTTTAATTATTTAAAGAATATATTCTTTTTTAGTGAATATGTTTGCTGTACATACTATTCTCCCAACCACAATCTTATGTCTATGGTTTATTGTTATATTTGTATGTCTAAAAATATTCAAGCAAGACATGCTTTTATATTTAAAAATGTGCAATCAATAATATTTTTATATTTCTTTGTCTTACTCTACAGTTGTAAACAAATGTCAAACCCATCAGTCAAAATAATTCCTGAGGTTTTTTGATTGGACATTTTCATTTCTCAGATTTTCTCTCTGGTGTCTCTCAATTTGAGGAAAGAATAATTCATCAGCAAAAGACATTGATGAAAAATTTAGTAAAAGTCTGAGCTCTCTTCAGACTATGAGAGACAATTTTCATGTAATAATTTTAGTCATGTGCTTTTAACTTTCAAAATAAAGATAGACTTCAATATTAAGAAAAGTTTGTAGGAAATAAGTCACAATCATTCATTTTTTTTAAAGGTAGACTCAGCCTTCTGTAATCACAGGAGTTGAAAAAAAATAATAAAGCATTCAAAGACAGCAGGGACTCTAATTAATCAATATTATCCTTAAAATTATTTCTTACATTTTATAACAGCCGAATTTTCTTTATTTGCAACCTCATGACTATCTCAAGGCAACCTATCACAAATTCAATAAAGTCAATATTATCTATCTCTAGAAGCACATTTGAAACAAAATCAAAGCAAAATAGAAATGCTCTGTGAACTAAATCCTCAAATAATAAATGTTAAATGAAGAAGGGTGGGCACACTTTGATAGCAATACTATTTTCATCAGAACAAACATCAAGCCTGTGAAATGCTATGCTATGAAATCACAGGAAAAGCTTTGCTGAGACAGGAGGCAAAACTCAGAACTGTGAAATTGCTCAATGGTTTCTCAAGTCCCACTTCCACTTCTCTTTCTCCAAGTTATTTAAAGGTTTCGAAGTAAAGGACAGATAATCCACTGATTTTTTTTTTTCTGATTTAGTAGCAGCTCATTAGAAAAGACAACTGGTAGCACTTTCAATTAAGTGTGCTCAACTCCTAAATATGCATTGAATTTATATTTAAAGGATCTCTTACTGCATGGTAATTACATGGAGCATTGAGATGGCACATTCCAGGTCCCCTGAACACAGTTTGGTACCATTTGGGGAAACTGGAAAGGCTTGACCATGTTCCTCCCAGTGACACATTCTTCAGTCATCTTCTAATCAAAATAATCTTCTCTAAGAGCAAAAGTAGTAGTTCTTACTATAGCAAACATGGGGAGTCAAGAAAAATACAAAAAATGGATAAAATTGTATTCATTGTGTATATTAATATTTACTAATTTTGAATTGTTTTTATTAGTAAAGTTAACAAGTGATACGGCTTCTGTAACTAAACCTTTCTACCCCCTAATTGTCAGTCCCCCCCCCAAAAATAGCAATTTATGTGATAGAAAATAATGTATTCTTTCTCTCTGAGAGTGTGTGTTTTCCATTTCCTATATTTTAATGCTGCAAATTGATGTCTAATTTAATATGACATCGTATCATGATCTTATTTCATCACATCATGTCATGATGCTATACATATATAACATCACTAAATGATATAAAACTTGCATGGATGATTGTTTTTATAATAAATTCAGGAGAAGATATTTATTTGTTTTTTATAAACATTATTCAATGTCTTAATTTGAATATTCTATTGCCTGGATTGTGTGTTAGTTGTCTCAGCTGTGTCTGACTCTTTGTGACACCATGGCCCATCAGGCTCCCTTGTTCATGGAATTCTCCAGGCAGGAAGACTGCAATGAATAGCCATTTCATTCTCCAGGAGATCTTCCAGTCCCAGGAACTGAGCCTGGGTCTCTCATATTGCAGGCAAATTCTTTACTGTCTGAGCCACCAGGGAAGCCCATTGTCTGGAGTGTAGAGTGAAACAATAAGGAAATACCATATTTTACAATTGTTTCAAAATAGAATATTCAAAAATTCTGGAAGAGGCAAGGTCTTTATTTGTCAAAGAAGATATAACTTTGCTGAGTTGATCCCACAAGCTAAACATTTGTCATTATGATTTTTTTTTAAATTAGAGATACACGTAACTCTAGCTAATCATAGTGGGTTGATATTGACTTACTCTATTAAGACCGTTCCAGCTTCTACTGAAAACTTCTTAATGAATGTGCCTGAAGATACTCATGTGCCCCAAATGAGAGGCAGATATATGGAAGTATGTTACCCTTCCACCCCCTAGGGAAGTTGTGTAAGACAGGGTCTGCTGAAGCCCCTGGGGCTAGATGCCGTAGGCCACTGGCAGCCACCACTTTTACCCTAATTTGTTACACTAATAATTTTCCTTTTTTTTTTTTTTTTCTGTGAAAAGGGTTGGGAAAATTTTTTGTTTTAAAACTATTTAGTCCATGTTCTTGTGTACATGAATCATATGACCAAAAAGGGATCCTGACCAGATCTACCTTAGTGGGAGGAAAATACTACATCTATGAGTATTTAGCTGTCTACATTATCCTGGGTTAGCCATAAGATAAAATGCAAATTACAACAAGTGTGCCTTTAAAATTTATAAACTTACTTTTTATTTACCTAAAGTCTTTCACAAGCCCAAGTGATCTATAAAATTCCTTCAGGCTTCAGTCTGGGTGCAGACTTCTTCATCTCTGCTGTCTCTCACAAACATTCACCTGTATCAAGTTCCATTCCACCAAGTCAGTGTCCTTCTGGATGACTGATTAGTAATTGGACAAACCATTTATAGTTAAGTGGTTTGATGAACTAGTCTATTTAGATAACATTTGAATTTTAACAGATACTATCAATTCTGCTGGATGGTAAGAAGTTTATCTGATGTTTGTTTGCATAACCACTGGAAAATCCCTGGTTCATAGCTAGTGCTCAATTTTGTTTGTTTGCTTTTTAATGAATTAATAGATGCACTCTAGAAGAAAAAGATAATTGCCCAGAAATTGTAATGTCCTTAAATTAATAATAACTGGTTGTGTAATTGTCCCGTCTACAGGGTCATCAGTACTTGTTTAGAATAAAAAAACTTTCCTGGTGGAAGAAAAGAGAAATTATAAATGTATGAGAAGTAAAGATGAATAGTTCTTAAACTGTCATGTCTAGACTGGACAGTGTGAAGAAAATATGTCTTGACATCTCTCCCTAAATGATGCAGAGTCACAAACATCTTTTAAAAGTGTTAATCTTTTTCCAAGAGCATTTTTGAAGGGTTTGTACCATGTACATAACCAATAAAACTAAGATGTGTCGATTGATGACATAAGATATCTCTCCACTTTTGTTTCTTTGCTATTGTGACACATTTTATTTTGAAACCAAACTTTTCACATTTGGATGGGAACAGAGTATGTTCTTTAAATCTTGGTAAGGAAAACATGCAGCATGGCTTTGGATCAGAGGACATAAGGTGTTTCTCTCAGTCGCAAGCCAGTTTTCAAGAGGGGGCGGTGTGCTCCCGGCACCCATCTGCATGGGTGTGAACAGACCTTCCACCAGGTGTCTACCCCAAGCACACACAGATGTAGAACAAGGAGAAGGTGTCCCCAGTGGAGAAGAGGGGTGGCCCTATGATAAATTACACAGACATGGTGTTCTAGCTGGAAATTTCACCAAATTAATAGGAGAGGAAAAGCAAACAACACCATGACTCATTATACAGAAAGCATTTCTCAACTATAGGTGGCACTTCAAGTAAAATGGATTTACTAAGATCATAATTATTCGATATCATAATCTTTAGCAATCGGGGCACATCAAGAAATAGAAGGTATAATTTCTGCCTTAAAGGGTGAACAAGTGAGTTAAGGATAAACAAGCCCTACCATGAAAAAGAGAAGAAACAAAAAACTTTAGTAAGCATTTAAGATAAGATTCAATAGGTGGTGCCATATAATCGTATATAGGCATTTATTTTCTTAGGTGGTAGAAGTTACTAAAATCTCTTTTGAAGGAACGTAGGGCAATAGAGGGATAATAGCAGAATGGACAACTGAGTGATAGTGGGTGGTGGAGTGTGGTGGTGAAGAACACAGGCCTTGAATTTAGACTTTGTGTAGAAGTCCTAAATCTACCACTTATAGAAAGAGGAAATATAATAGGAAGAGGAAAATAAGTAAAAGGAATCAATGCAGGTTCTGGGAGTGGTAATAAATGAACCTAAACAAGAAGGCAATATATGGGGAATAGTCTTAGGTTTGAGTGTCATCTAAAGATGTTTTTCCAGTAGACAGTGGAGAGCCATTAATGGGAGAAGTTGTCCACAAAGAGAGATGATAGCCTTAGACCCGGACATGAGGAACTCCACACTTTAGATAACTTCACATACAAGAGACACAAAAGAAATAAATGTATTCAAATACAGATGAGTGCTTCTGTCTCTCAACAGAGGCACAGTAAGACCCATAACGCTGAAGGTCCACTTGGTGACTCAAACCATGCTGGTCTCAAGGAAATGTTTTTCCATATCTTTACCTTGTGTCCTTGAAATAAAAGAAAATTGCATCTGAATATCTTAGAGATAGATGTGAAGGGCTTGCCCCTGCTGATACTAGAGGTGTGCAGTGCTTTAGAGAGTAGAGAACATGAACAGAGAGGCACTTGGTAAGGAAAAAGACATAATTAACTTGTCAAATTCTTCCTGTCAGAGTGCATACGTGCAATATTTTTTATGCAAAACATCATTCCCCAGGAATATCAAACATCCATTTTGGGGATTTTTTTTCATGTTGAGGTTCAGGAGAGATTCATGAATTAGCACAATATTTATAATAGTTACTCTATGGTTGAGGAATATTTTTCAGTGTTAAACAGTTGACAGTTAACATTTTTTTATATGTAGGTGTAGATGTAATGTGAACTTCCTTGATGGCTCAGCTGGTAAAGAATCTACCTGCCAATACAGGAGACACAAGAGATGTGGGGTCAGTCCCTGAGTCAGGAAGATCCCCTGTAGGAGAAAATGTCAACCCACTCCAGCATTTTTGCCTGGAAAATTCCATGGACAGAGGAGCCTGGCAGGCTACAGTCCACAAGGTAGCTCAGTTGTGTCCGACTCTCTCTGCAAAGAGTCGGATACAATTGAGCATGCATGTACACACACAAATATTAATTTAGCTAAAATTAAGACAAAACCAAACTGTACTGAATAAATAAAAATATATTAATTCATATATCCTTATTTTATTAGCCAAATAAACTTATACCAGTCCATCACAGAAAAACCAGAAATTCAAAGCAATAATTAAGTTCTATCTTTCATATTTTACTTATTTTCAGTCATTAAAAAAAAAAAAGTACTTTAAAATGCTTCTAATTTTGTCCTCAGTTCAGTTCCGTTCAGTTGCTCAGTCGTGTCCCAACTCTTTGCAACCCCGTGGACTGCAGCATTCCAGGCTTCCTTGTCGATCACTAATTCCTGGAGCTTGCTCAAATTCATGCTATCAAGTTGGTGATGCCAACCAACCATCTTATCCTCTGTTGTTGCCTTCTCCTCCTGCCTTCAGCATTTCCCAGCATCAGGGTCTTTTCCACTGAGTCAGTTCTTCGCATAAGGTGGCCAAAGTATTGGAGCTTCAGCTTCAGCATCAGTCCTTCCAATGAATATTCAGGACTGATTTACTTCAGGATGGATTGGTTGGATCTCCTTGCAGTCCAAGGAACTCTCGAGTCTTCTCCAACACCACAGTTCGAAAGTATCAATTTTGTCCTGATGAATGTGTATTTCACAAAGATGGGGGAAATTTTTATTAAACAGCTTTTAGCTAGACTTAATTTTTTTTTAAATTTAGACATATTCTTTTGTGTGCTTGCATATTCATTCTTGCCTTATACTCTGTGAGTATAGAGGTGAGCTGACAAGATCAGAAGTAGTTAAGAAATATTTCAATTAAGCACATTTTAGTTACTAGGAAATCTTCTAAGGAGAAGTACAAAACTCTTGCCCTCCCAAGGCCCTTTTTCTAGGCTCAAGATAACTTTCTTTACTAATTTGGCTTCTTGATTGTTCTGATAAAAGGGCTGTTCCTGGGAGTAAACATGAATGTCCTAGTCCTAGGAAAAGAATTAGCTCATGTTGTAAATGAACACATTTGGAGTCTGATTTATATACTAGTTGGATAAGATTAGCTAGCCAGTCCAATCAAGCCAGTTACCTCAAGTTTCTAAGCCAACCCCACCAAGCACAACATCCTCAAATATGTTGACCTCACCTATAAGAACTTGCCCATAAAGTGGCCCTGAGTTTCTTCCTTATATGGCAGCCACAACAGGGTTGGGCAGGAAGGACTCCCAGACAGCAGCCCCTCTGCACTCATTTCTCATGTTCTTCTGTTCTCCTACAATCAGAACATCAAATTATCTTTTGTAACTAACTGATTTCTAAATAAACAATCAAAGATAATTTTAGAAAAATTCTCTTTAGAGTCTAAAATACTTCTCTCCACAATTCAGTAGGTAACTGTTCTCTGTATGTGGGAATAAAAGACAGGCAGTTTGAGTCTGTGATCCTTCTGAATTACCAAAATTAGTCAAGATTACATATGCTTAAGTAAATGGCTTTGGGAAAAAAGAGAATAATATCCAGTTTGACAATTTATGGCTTAGACGCTGCTGCAGGTAGACAACTGCTTTCAAATTCTTTTCTATTTAACCTTATATAAAAATGCCTATTAACTATAGAACTATAGTTCATTAAATAATTTTTAAATCCCAATAAATTGTGATTGAAAATTTAATTTGTTTTCATTAAAAAGAATAAACATGTTAAATACAATTAACTCTTTACTTGTGACAATTAATATGCAGCTGAAAATATTTATCCTTTCTTCTTTTTTGGCCGAATCAATGCAGAAACATCAAAAATGTATAAATAGATATCCTTAGAAATTAATTAGTTAAGGGTAAAACATAATAAGGTACTTTCTAGGAAAATGAGTTGGGATTAAAAAAATATATATATACATATGAAAAATAGTGGCTTTTTCTCAAGATATTGATTATGATTCAAATAATTTAAGGTGGGTTCTTTTTTTCTTGGAGAGCTGTACTTCAAAATTTCACTTTGGTCATGTAAAACTTCTAAACTTCTAAACTCCTAAACTGCTAAAACTTCTAAAACTGCTAACTTCTGTTAGCAGTTCTTAACCTTTCGAGAATAAAATTAAATCATGTCTAAATATTAAATTGTAGAAGGTAAAGGGGAAATAATATCAGAGATAACAAATGGAATTACATCAGGACTTAAAAACAAGTTTCCAAATGACTAAAGTAACTGAATACTCAAAAGAAAGAAAATAAGAACTTGGAGTGGAAGCAAATGTTGGATGTAGATTATTAAATTTACAACCCAAAATAAACTCAAAATTGCTACCAAATAAATTGTAAAGGAATCTGAATCAATAGAATGTGAACAAAGAAAGAGTCGCTACTATGTAGTGCTATTTCATAGAAATTGATTAAAAACAAGGCAAGGATAGAATTAACCTCAACCTAACAGAATGTCAGACACACAAAGTGAAAGTAAGAATTGAATCAACCATCCAAATACTTCTACTTCCCTAAATACTGCTGTCTAAAAATCAAGAAAACTGAAGCAAAATTATTCTAGTTTGAATCCTGAATATTTTCCATATTCCCCATGTGACAGTCTGTGTAAATCTACATTTCCATAGATACAATACTTTAAATCTGCTTTAGTAAACTCTTAAACTAGTAATAGTAGCAGCGTTACCTAAACTTTTCCAATATGCAAAACACTGTGCTAGGCATTACTGATGTATCATATCAACTATTTTTCAGGACCACACTGAAGAGGCAGAGGCAAAAAGAGGATGAGTGAATTAGCCAATAGATAGAGAATCCAATAAGTGGTGGAGCTGCAAATGCCACCACGTGTGGCTGACTCAGAAGAGTAGGACACACTTCACTGCACTAGATACATATGAAGAGCTGATCCTACAGAAGAATTTTAAGGGGAAAGAGCTTGTCATCTGCCCATCAGCACCACTTAGAACTTCCAATGAAAGTAACAAATTGGGTTGAATAGGGCTAAAACTAATATGGAAAATATTATAGTCCAGCAGAGGACATTAAGACAGTTCAGTAATATTTCATGGTTAGCAGAGTTAAAGGCAGCTGAGATATCTAATAAGATGAGTACAGTCAAAGACCCTATTTCAGAGTTAATAGGCAGATCATTACAAGCTTTGACCAAAGCAGTTCCCATACTGACCTAATCAAAATCCAGAATGAAAATTATCATAAAGTGCATGATGAACCAATTAGCCTGGAGCTGGGTTGCTTCTATCTGCTCAAGTATCTCAGCTGGGAATGGTAAATTAAAAACTAAAAGGAAATGAAGAGGAAAAAAGCACTAGAAGGCAGGAGCATTAGATTAAATTCTGGGCCCTCACACAAAAGTTTCAGAGAGATCTCTTTTGCTTTGTTTACAGAAAAACAAGCAACGTATACACAGATATCTGGCAAATAGCAGGTACCCCTATGTGGGCCTCCATCGACCTCAGAGGTACACAGGTAGTACTTGTATATCACTTGGGTAAGAAAGAAGTGTTTCCTTTCACTATCTTAATGTTAAATGCCACTTATTGAAAATGTTTTAAAAAAATAGTATGGGGGTGGAGTTTTGAGCTTTAAGTTGATAAAGATTGTGAAAAGGAACAAGTAGCTCATTTGAACCAAAGATAAAAATTTAACTGGAACCCTATGCAGAAATAATAGCTTTATTGCTTCCTGATTTGCCTACCTTTTTCTATGTCAAATCTGGAAGAGAAATTTAAAAGTAGAATTTAGGTGAAATATTACAGAATACCAAAAAAGTTATAAGATTGACATGACACTATTCTCCAAAGGCTTTCTTAGCTTTGAAGAAGTCTAAGAAATGAGGTGAGACTGAATTATGTAGAAGAAAGAAAACAAGCAGAAGAATAGATTGGGAAACCACATGCAACTCTGCCATTAACTAACCATTTTGCCATTATTAGTTCCCTTTCCGTAACTTAAGAGTCATTTAAAAAATTAATCTGCTTATTTTAGTTTTTTAATTCAGTGAGAAGGTTAAGCTCACAGTGTTCTAAAACATTTCTAGTTCAAAAATGCTCTCATTTTCAAATTTTATTTGGGCATTAGTAGGAAAATAATAACAAT
This sequence comes from Giraffa tippelskirchi, assembly GCF_054371585.1. NCBI lineage: Eukaryota > Metazoa > Chordata > Mammalia > Artiodactyla > Giraffidae > Giraffa > Giraffa tippelskirchi. The sequence continues at coordinate 111,876,686 of NC_137277.1, forward strand.
AAAATGGAGGAATTGTCTCAAACATGCTTTGACTGACTTTCAATTACAATCAGAGAATGTTTGTTTATTTTCTAGTCTTCTAGTAAAGCCTGAATTACCTGCTCTTCCTTTCCTTATGTATTATTCTTTTCAAAATAGTTACTTAAGAATACTGTACAGTATTGAATCCAAACACCATTCCATTGCTCTAAACTTTTTGGAAGTACATTCATAAAAAAGTCAGTAGAAAAACATTATTACTTAGAAGTCACAAGTCACATTCAAAATTATAACTCTGCTTGGTCACCATATTGAATCTCAAATTACATTAGGCTATTTTATTAGAAAAATTAAAAAAAAATAAGTTTCAATGTTGAACATATGCTATCTAAAACTATTTTACAGAAATATATTTATGCCACTTCCACAATAATTTTTTTTAAAAAAAGAGGAGGAGGAGACAGAGAGAGAGAAAGAGAAATTCTAAATAATTTGCAACAGACAAATTTTTCCCCCTAAACATTCCTGGCCAGGAGAGAATTGTCCTGCTACATGATAGGTTATCTTCTTGGGGACATACTCATATGTGTCTTTGAATCTGAGACTGTTAATCAATATTACCAGTCATGTTTCATAGCTGGGTGCTTTAATTTATCTCCAGATGGTAAATTTGAGTCAAAGTTAGTTTAATAAAATGGTGTGGGCATTAGAGTCAGACACACTTATGCTGAAAACCCAGCTTCACCATTTGCTAATTATGTGATTTCAAGCCAGTTACTGAGCCTCAGTCCGTCAACTTATAATTATGGGAATATTATCCGATCGTGGAGCTATTTTAAGAATAAAAAAATGTGAAAACTCTCAGCACAATGACTGGAAGAGAGTGGTGGCTTGAAGGTTGTGGGAGCTGCTTCGCAGTTCCCTTTTGCCTCCACATTTGTCATAGAGAACTGCTCAGATGCATCTCAGTGAAGAGACTCCTTACACAGGTTGGGAAGGGAAGTCGCTCAGTCGTGTCCGACTCTTTGCAACCCCGTGGACTGTAGCCTACCAGGCTCCTCCATCCATGGGATTCTCCAGGCAAGAATACTGGAGTGTTACACAGGTTAGACGGTGGCAATTTCAGCTACAGATAAAATTGTAAATCTTCAACAATGAAATAAAGTTCTGATTAGGAAGAAGCTAGGTTAAAATCGGGCATCTTTGTACCTGATAATATTCACTAGAAAATGGTGACTAGAAAGAGGTCAGAATTCTTGCAAAATTGACAGGTACCTTACCTAGAACCCTGACTCTAACAAGAAGACATGAAAGGTTTCAATTTAATGCTTGATTTAAAGGACAGACTCTTTTTATCAGAGTGACATCTCCTTTGGGACCTACTGACAGGAATTGCAGTACCTCTGGTGATTATATATTTGTGTAGGAGTGATGGGCGGGGACACTCAGGTGCTGAAACATCTCCACAAACTTAGGAGGCACTACCTTTGCCAAGATGGCACAAACACTGAAGCCAGGGAGAGAATTCCAGTCATGCTGGAATTCAGTACAGCTTCCTTTTGAATATCCTTATGGATCTGGTTACTCTCAAACAATTCATGTGCTTCCACACATACAGACTCAAAGATGAAGCCATTCTGGGAGCAAAGTAATCGACAGATAAATATTATTGATTGCATTTACCCAAATATCTTGAGAACATCAAGGATCTGGTTGGACAGAGAGCACAGACAACATGGATGGCTCTGCAATTGACATGCAGTTCTTCCCTCTCTTGCAGAGATTTGCATAAAGTTTTTCTTTCTTTCTTTCTTTTTTTTTTTTTGTCAGAAAAAATTATGAAAGTGTCACTTTCCCTTTGCAGTTAATTCAGGAGAGATCCTCAATTCGAGCAGGGCACATTTTCATGCAAATACAGCAGCACAGTTTCCAGCCCCCTAATAGCTTCTTACAAATGATGTGCCATTACAACGAGGTTTATTTAAACAAATTTAATACATCTTTAATCAAGCTGGAGAGCATTTTCAAAGGTCACGCTCCAAATCAGGATCACTGTACTGAGCTTATCAAAGTATTAGCTTAAGGGGGAGGGAGAATTATTTCTTGGACAAGTAATTTTAGGCAAATCTTTATTTACATTTTTATTCAGTTATTAAATTTTATTCCTCTCCCTCCTCCTTCTAGTCTCCATTTATGAACCCTATAAGAAAGTCTGCAAATGGAGCTATAAGCATATCACTGCAGTCAGTCCTTCTAGAGGCGACGCCTTTGAAGACAGACGGTCTAAAACGCAAGGACAGGAGACCAGGCGTTTTCAATGTTAAAGACAATCTTTTAGTGCCTCTAAAGCATCCTTCCCAAAGGTCTCACATTAGGCTCTGTATACATTGCTAAAATTCTAATGCACTGTTTCCTTGATGGACGAATGAAATAGACTTTGAGACTTGCCCTAACCAAGACCCTCATTTTTTCTCCCTCTCTGTCCCTGTGTCTCTGTCTCTATTTCTCGTTCTATGTATAACATATATGCAAACACATAGTTATTGCCTTTCATTAATTATTCCCACAAGCACTTAATGTGACTATTCAAGGTTTCTCCTGACTCCTGAATCTTTTACATGAAAAATTATAGAACAAAAAAGATCAGCTTGATGCTCCTAAGAAAAATAAATTCATCTTTGATACTAAATCTTCGGACAAATGTCAGTAACAGCAACCACCATATGCAGTCACAATGACAGAGGAAATGTCAGTGTTTTCAGTGTGAGCTTCCATTCTGTACAATTCAACCCTTTACCCAAGTATAAAAGTAACTAATGAGGCCCCAAGATTAAAGGGGAAGTGAACTCGGCAAGAACACAGAAATAGCTGATGGGAAGAGAAGAGTTACTCCCGAGGATTTTAATGCTCATTAGACTCAGGAGCTTTCAAACTTCTCAACAACATAGACATGAAACAGAGCATCTGAAAAGACAACCCCAAGATAATGAAAAGATCATGCAGCACTGCTATTGAATCTATTTGGATGTCTTAGCTCACTACCAAAAGTTTCCTCTAGGGTGAAGAAATCTGGGGAGCTGGGGGAAAAGAAAAAAACAAACAGAAAATCACAGAGATAAACATGTTTGCAGGCCAACAAGAAGCAAAGCACCACCTCTTTACGTAAAGGACATGCCAATATCGGCCATCCCAAATATGGTGTGAGTAGGTCAGGGCAAAGGGAACAGTAAGTAGGTAGAAAATAGAAGGAAAGAAAACTATTTGTGGCTTACGATACAAGGGAATTCAGAAGTAATCAGTAACAGCAGAACAAGGATCAATAAACGGTGAGTTTTGATCTGGGTTGACTCACAAAGAAATTATCTAATGTCTTATTATTAAGTATTTTGTGGCAAAACTTACAAGCAAAATAAAAACATAAGAAAAAGAAACAAAAAATTCCTATTGTACAGAGTGCATAGTAAACATATTAATCTACTGATTAATTTTTCCCTTTCTTTCTAAATATAATTCTCCTGCTATTCTGAAGGCACAGAAAGTTATTTTCAAGAGATGTGTGGCAAAAGTTAAAAATGCAGGTGAGTTTTTAATCATTTTACACTCCTGACTTATTCAAACTATGTGTCCTTTCGAAAAGGTGATAGATTGGTTGAGGGAGTGGAAAAAATATCTCAGTTTGAATAAATGGCAGCCATTTTTTTTAATCTCTGAGCAAATTTTTATTTGTCTTGATGTATCTTTATCCTGGTATCAGCAAATCTACAGTAGGCTGGCTTATACTCTGTCTTTTTTCTTTCTTCCTTCCTTTTTATTTAATTGGTGGAAAATTGCTTTATAATTTTGTGTTGGTTTCTGCCACACAGCAACGTGAATCAATTATAATTATAGATTTGTTTATATATCCTTTCCCTCCTCCTGAGCTTCTCTCCTTTCCCCCCATTCCACCTCTCTAGGTCATCACAGAGTACCAGGTTGGGATCCCTGTGTTATTTAGCAACTTCCCACTATCTATCTTACACATGATAGTGTATATATGTCAATGCTATGGAAAACAGTATGGAGATTCCTTAAAAAACTAGGAATAAATCTAGTATATGACACAGCAATCCCATTACTGGGCATTTACCCTGAGAAAGCCACAATTCTGTGTCTTACAATAACCCTAAATTCCTTGGAAAGGCTGAATGGCCATATACTGCTTCTCCCTGGCAAGTTTGGTTGTTACTGTAGATGCTTCTCATCTAAAATATTCTTTCCTTATCTCCCCACTCTAGCCCCACTCCCTTCACTCTCCTCTTCCTAAACCAGAGCCTGGAATTCTAAGAACATTGACACAATGTTTCAGTGTCTAGGGTGCCAACAACTGTGTTTCTGCATGCAGGTGTGGGTGTGATGAGGTGTGAGTGTGATGTGGCACAAACAAGATTCATTCTCAAAATTCCCTGCTGACACTATTCACTTACGCAGCCTTAGAAATGTGTACATCCTGGTGCACTGTTCAGAGACTCTGATATTGGATCTGACCTAAGGCTTGGCATCTGTATTTTGAAAAAGTTTCCTGGGTAATTTCTGTAGAACGAATAGTGGAATCCTGAAAGAAGCATGTCATCTTCCTAACTAATTCATTTTCTCACTATGTTATCCAGTCATTTATCCTCTCTAAGCTTCAGTTTGAAAGATGGAGAACCATTCATTTATCCCTTCATTCTTTCAGAGAGTATTTATTATGATTCTACCATGTGCTTTGCATAAATGAATATTTTTCAGGAAATGTCAGTCTAGTGGTGTAGACTGATTTAAATTTGATAAGTATGTGTAAAAACTTTGGAGAGTTGAGGCTACCAGTTCTCTCCAGGGATGTCAAAGTTGGGAAAACTTCACAGATCAAATGATATTAGCTAGGATTTAAATGATGAATATATTTTTTACCAAGAGGAAGAGAAGGGGATTTTAGCAAGAAGGGGGAGCATATTTAAGACACGGAGTCATGAAACATGTGGTTTATTAAGGCTGTGGTTTGAGAAATAAAATAAAACTTTTTGGTTAAGCAATGAGGTAATACTGGGAAGTGTGACTAGAAAGGTAAGTTAAGACTTAACTTTGAAGTTCCTGAAAAAACATGCCGAAGAATTTGGATTTTTTTTCATGTGGAAAATGAGTTATCAGTTTTTTCTTTGCCTGCTTTTAACATAGAAATCACACATACACACAGAGAGATTTATAATTCCAGAGGTAAATTTAGTATCAGATAGAAGAAGAGACTAGGGCAGGAAAACTGATTAAGAAAGAGAAACTAGAAGGGAAAGAGTTGAGAGTCACTCTTAGATGAATCAACAGATCATTATGACTAATGCTAGGTGATAGGAAAACAACAGTCATTTCTACTTAACTGGTTTGAAGATGAAACAAAATGAAATATTTCGAAATTGTAAAAAACTTGCAGCAAGGGAAATCAATGTAGAAATCTCTAAAAAGACAAACATTGATCCGATTATTCAAGTTAATAGTTTAAAGGAGAGAATCAATGAAGTATAGCCAGTGTCCATATGTTATTTAATGAAACCAAAAGGATGACTTGGTTCAGTAAAATGATATGACTTTTTTCACGTATTTTGAAATACAGGGAATTCTAAAGATTCGCCTGTTCTCCAGTTATATTTTCTCTCTTAAATGATACAAGTTTAAAGATTTTTGTTGTTGCTGCCATAGTTCCTTCAGCAGTAAAACAATGGTAAAATTATTTACCAGCATCTTTGCCTGGGTTGAGAAGATTCCCCTGGAGAAAGAAGTGGCTACCAACTCCAGTAGTCTCGCCTGGAGAATTTCATGGACAGAGGAGCCTGGTGGGCTACAGTCCATGGGGTCACAACGGGTCTGTCATGACTGAGAAACTAACACTTTCACTTTCATTTAAAGACTATGGCCCAATGAATTACTGGATAAAACATGAATTACTTGACATTATTCTACCTGTCTATCAGTTGAGTTAAAAGAAATGACAAATCCATAATGCTCAACTCTTAAATAAGGGAGTGATGTAGCGTTAATAGGGTGAGGAGAAGCAATCTCTATGCAAAGGAGAATATAACTTCTCTGTGAGTCTCCCAGTACTTACCATGTTTTGGCTTGAATAAGGGAAAATTCTGCCTACAAATATACTTTTTTGTTGATATAGACTTAATTTTTCCCAAGTTGTCACTTCATAGCAAAACTGAGAAGAAGGTAGATATTTCCCATATACTTCTGGCCCCACCACATGCACAGGCTCTCCAACTATCAACATCTTACACCAGAAGGGTAAATTTGTTACAATTGGTGACTCTACATTTATATATCATTATCACCTTAAATCCATTACATTATGGTTCATTCTTGGTATTGTACACTCTATTGGATTTGACAAATGTTTAATGAAGTGTAGCCAAAGTTATATCATAAAAATAGTTTCACTGACTTAAATAGCTTCTGTGTTGCACCTATTCATCACTCCATCCCCTCTAACCCCTGCAAATCACTGATTTTTCCACTGTTTCCTAGTGTTATCTTTTCCAGAACTTCATAACATTGGAATCGTACAGTATTTGGCTTTCTAAGATTGGCTTCTTTCATTTAAATATTCGTTTTAGAAAAAGGTTTTTCCATGTCTTTTCATGGTTCCATAGCTCATTTCTTTTTAACACTGAATAATATCCCACTGTCTGGATGTACCACAGTTTATTTATTCACGTACCTACTGAAGGACAACTTGGTTGCTTCCAAGTTTTGGCAGTTAAAAGTAAAGCTGCTATTAAATACTCGTGTGCAGTCTTTTGTGTAGACATAAGTTTTCAACTCATTTGGGTAAATACCAAGCAGTACAATTGCTAGATTGTATGGTAAGAATATGTTGTTTTGTAGGAAACTGCTAAACCCTCTTCTAACGTAATTATATCATTTTGTGCTTCCTCTAGCAATAAATGTGGCTTTCTGTTGTTCTACATTCTTGTCAGCATTTGGTGCTATCAGTGGTTTGGATTTTGGCCAGTCTAATAGGTATGAAATGATACCAACCTGTTTTAATTTGCATTTCCCTACCTAATGACACATGATGTTGAGCATCTGCTAATATGCTTATTTGCCATCTATCTTCTTTGGTGAGTTGTCTGTCCAGGCCTTTCCTCATTTTTAACCGGGTTTTGTTCTCTTATTGTTGAATTTTAAGATTTCTTTGTACATTTTGGACACTTTTTTTTTTAAATCAGATATGTTTTTCAAAGATATTTTCTATCCAATTTGTGGCTTGTCTTATTTTCTTGTCAGTGATTTTTTTTTTTTTCCCAGAGCAGGTTTTAATTTGGATGAAGTATGTTTTCAGTCCTTAAATCAGTGTTTTCTTTCATGGATGCTACTTTTGGTATTGTATCTAAAAGTCATTCTCAAACCTAAATTTATCTAGATTTCCTTCTATGTATTGTCTTCCTATAGTTTTATATTTTTGCATTTTATATTTATGTCTATGATCCATTTTGAGTTAGTTTTTGTGAGGGGTAAAAAGTCTGTGTCTAGGTTCATTTTTCTCATACACGTGGATGCCCACTTATTCTAATTTGCTTTTTTTCAGGGAGAAGATAATTTTATCAAGGATGGAATTTATTTTGTTTAGGAGAGGGTTGTTATGAACCCCATTTTCTATTTATAGTAGGTTCTTGTGTCCTGCCTGGAAACTGGAAGATCAGAAAAGGAGAGCTAACAATATTTGGGAAAGAGTATAGAGCCATAACTCTGAAAGACAAGTTTTTGTTGTTGTTCAGTCACTCAGTTGCGTCTGACTCTTTGTGACCCCATGGACTGCAGCATGCCAGGTTTGCTTGTCCTTCACAATCTCCCAGAGTTTGCACAAACTCATCCATTGACTCAGTGATTCCATCCAACCATCTCATCTTCTCTTGTCCCCTTCTCTTCCTGCCGTCTATCTTTCCCATCATCGGGGTCTTTTCCAACAAGTCGGGTCTTCACATCATGTGGCCAAAGCATTGGAGCTTCAGCATCAGTCCTTCCAATGAATATTCAGGGTTTATGTCATTTAGGATTGACTGGTTTGATCTCCTCACTGTCCAAGGGACTCTCAAGAATTTTCTCCAGCACAGCCATTGGAAAGCATCAGATCTTTGGCACTCAGCCTTCTTTATGGTCTACTCACATTCATACATGACTAATAGTGTTGTCAGTGTCTTGCCTTTAAGAAATTCTTGAAATATAACAAACATTTTTATTTTCTTATCTTGGATAAGCATTTTTTGCCCTTGGGGGAATGTATGTGTTTGGTCTGAAAAACTTCCCTTAAGAATCTAGAAGTTAGCAAATGTGAAGAGGGGCCATATTCTGAACTAAATAAATCAAGCATTCAGAAATATACTACAGAGAATTACTGTGTACTGCATATCACCATGGCATATGAGGGGGCCAGATTCTAAGTGTTTCAAGGATGGAACACCATCCTTTTGAGCAGTGCATTGTTATTTGTCTAAGAAAAATTGAAAGGGGTACTCCCTCAGGAGAGATAAAAATAAGGTAAAGCTCCAGAAGGAAAACAAGATCAGGAATAAGGGTCTGCTAATAAACAGACTTGTTTCTTTCTCTTTGGAAGAAAAGTTATAACCAACCTAGATGGCATATTAAAAAGCAGAGACATTACTTTGCCAACAAAGGTCTGTCTAGTTAAAGCTATGGTTTTTCCAGTAGTCATGTATGGATATGAGAGTTGGACCATAAAGAAACCTGAGAGCCAAAGAATTGATGCTTTTGAACTGTGGTGTTGGAGGAGACTCTTGAGAGTCCCTTGGACTGCAAGGAGATCCAGCCAGTCCATGGTAAAGGAGATCAGTCCCGAGTGTTCATTGGAAGGACTGATGTTGAAGCTGAAAATCCAATACTTTGGCCACATGATGCTAAGAACTGACTTATCTGAAAAGACCCTGATGCTGGGAAAGATTGAGGGTGGGAGGAGAAGGGGACAACAGAGGATGAGATAGTTGGATGGCGTCATTGACTCAATGGACACGAGTTTGAGTAAATTCCAGGAGTTGGTGATGAACAGGGAAGCCTGGCGTGCTGCAGTCCATGGGGTCACAAAGAATAGGACACAACTGTGTGACTGAACTGAACTGAACTGAATAAAGAGCCTACTCAGTCAAGTTCCTGGTTTGCAGTTGAGTCACGTTTAATAAAAATATTATTTTTAAAGCAGTGGGAGGGGACTAAAGAAAAAGAAAACAAATAGATGAGGCATTTATCCAAGATAAGAACAAAAGGTATTACCACCCCATAGGTTGAAGGGTCAAGTGATAGGATTGTGAAGGGCATTAAGTGGAGTGGGCCACTTAAGACCCATGTCCTTTGGGAAACCGATGACCTGTAGTGGGAGTCAGTGGAATATTTGTCTTCATTTGTCTTCCAATTTCCAAATGCATTGCTTTATCTCTCATTGGCTAAACTGTACCAGAAGTCAAACAGAAAAGGATCTTGTAGAGACCATTCTGACAACCCAGTTTCCCAGAGCACAAAGCAGAATGGGATGCAGACATGTAGGGAGCATAGATCTGGAATGGCAGAATGTATGCAACACAGCTACCGTCTGAACCACCTGTTTTTGAGTGTGTGTGTGAGAGACAGAGGGAAAAAGAGAGAAAGAGATATCTTTAATTTATTCCTTGAATCTAATAAGAAAGCCTCAAAATTTTCATTTCCTCTATTTTCTCCTAGTTAGTTGTCCAATAAGGTATTTTGCCAGTCTTATACTACTGGCCAAAATGAAAGAAGGAATCAATATAAGAAGAGTGGCCTTACCTGCAGGTGTTTCTGCTAAGATCAGCATAGCAAGGACTGCCATGAACCAAAGAATACTATGAATCTGGCAATTCTAGAAACCAACAATGACTTAAGATGAAGATATAGTAAGAAGAAGCAACCAAGATTTGCAGGTAGTGCAGTATAGATGGGCTCACAAGTGGATTTGAGATCACTCTCTTAACAATTTTGTGTTCAAAATACACAAAAAAGATGATACATGATACAATTCATGGATATTCAATTATAACACATTGTTTTTAAAACATCTATATTGTCACTACTTGGGTAAAAAGAGTCCTTTTTTACTTATTTCCAGATTGTTTTTCATGGGTCCTTAAAGAGGAGGCTCCAAATTTATTTTGACTTTTTGATTATTTAGACCCATCATCAAGAACATTTTGCAGCTTTTAACCTTTCTACAAAAACATTCATTTGAATAAGAGAGAATATTCTGCAAATTGACTCCCAGGCTGATTTCTTACTATCATTCAGAATGGATTTGGGCCAACTCCTTCAGCCATTAGCTACATGATATAAATTGATTTTAATAATGCATTCCAAATAGAAATGACTATTGTGTGAGTATGTTTTGAACTCTCTGTTCATCATTGTTAAGCCAGATAAGTGAAAATTTATCCTGTTTCTAATTTCTGTTATTTAGTAATTAGATCCCTTTGACTTTTGGGTTCCAGTTAGACAGTAATTAATAAAAAGACTAACCCTTTTTCTTGGAAGAATAATACAGTGAATGCCTCTTGAGAAAAATATCTCATGTGCAGAAAGTCACAAGTTTGTAAGGAAGAGGCAATTTATTTCATATATAATGGAAACTAATGTAAAAATGAGTAGAAGCATCTTTTAGGAAAATCATTTGGCATCCTGTGAATATTAAATAGATATACATTTATTTCTAAGAGAGCATTTTCTTTGCACCTTTTTGTATGCTGGCATTAAATCCATTTTAGTCCCAGTGCTTTGAATAATAGCATTCTAATTTAAAATTTTTACTAATAATCATCAATCTCAGCTGTATAATCTCTCTATATCACACACATATAGCATAGTTTCTAGCTCTTACACGTCAATGATAACTCTGTTTATATTAAGGATTTTAATGAAGCCTCTAAAAGTATCTCATATGAACACAAACACTCAATATTCATTGTATTGACAGTTAGATATCTCAGATTCATATTCTAGGCCCTCTGAGGTACAGGTATTTTTTCTCAGATTTCATGGAATTTTCACTAACACAGTATCTGGATGCTAATTAATATAACAGCCCTATACTTTTAAGAAAGCATTATTACTTTTTAATGCTACCATTAGTATAGTCTGAACAGAATTTTGCTAATAAATATTTTAAAGTTGTTTTTGATATCCATTCATAATGTATCATTACAGCTCAAAATTTTATCTGAATTCATTCCTATTAAAATATAGAAAAATCTGTATATATTAGTCATTATTGTTTTTGTTTTAAAATGAAAATATTTTCAATTAGTCAAATATAGTATGTTGTGATTATCAGCTATTGCACTTGATATTCATATGCAAAATGTAATCCAAATTTTACTGGGAGACTTCTACTAGGCTAAAACACTTTAATGTAAAATATTTAAATAAACAACATTTGCTATTCAATATTATTTATGCTTTAGGCAGCACTCTAAATTTTTCTTAGTTTTTGGTTTGAAATATATAATATATTGTGTGCACACACATACTCTCCCCAAAATGAGAGTCCTTAATTTCAGCTACTGGTTATGGTCAATTTTTATTTTGTTAAAATATTCTACTCTCTTTCCATGTTTAATGTACTTTTCTTTGAATGAATATTAAAGAAATGTTTTTCATTTTTTAACTCATGTATATGAAGAATAAAAATGATTTAGTGAAACACTTTCTCAATTCAAATTTTAAATAATCAACTTAAATCCAAGATCTTAACGTGAATTGATTTACTTAGTTCAAATCATTTTCATAACTGTTCAGAAAGGGAATACATACATGAAGGCACATTGTCATAATTAGAGCATTGTAGAGACTGTGAGAGTTTATGGCCCAGAACAAATAATCCACTTTACAAAATTTGGGGGAATCAGACCCTTTAGATTACTTATCCCCCGAGGTACGTGTTCTATCCTCTCACTAAAAGACCCTGCATAAAGAAATATCACAACTTATTTATACGTTCTTTTCTTTGCTTAAAATTTTTCCAAATCAAGAAATGAAAAGTTACTATTTTTCATTTCTTTACAGCATATTCAATTTCAAAAATTTTGGAACAGGACCCATCATGGAAAATGTTCAAACTTTATCCTCTTGATAGATACTAGATAGATACTTCAGAATGAGATCAATATGTCCTCACATTTAAATAGAACATCCCATTACATAGAGGCAGGCTGTCAAGATTGGATTGCATGTATAATCTTCTTTAAAAGAATTAATGCTTCCAAATGAATATGATGAAACAGAGTAGAAAATAATATTATCATTGCCAATCTATCATTTTAAAGTAATACCTAGGCAGTCCATCAGCACCAAGAAGATAGGGACATCTGCTACACATTTCTGAGACAGTCTCATTTACATATTTGTAAATATTAAATATAAATTTAGAAATTGATATTTTCTTTTTCTTCTAAACGGTCATAAATCATTGATGGAAGAAGAATGTACTCAAGATGAATTGGTTCTTTTTCTGATTCTCAAGAAGAATAGCTACTTTTTTGTCCATATTTGTAATATTTTGTGCTATGATAGGGTATTTGTAAAATAAAGATGCTTATACTTCTCTGTTTTTCACCTCTCGTTAGTTACTAAATATATGTCCACTGTAATGTTTTGCTAGTTTTTGTCTAATTACATAACTGATTCATATTCAGGTACCTAGTAGATAGCTGTCTCTTATTCCTTTTTACTGTACTTTCTCAGTTTCAGTTTATATGAGATATGGAGAGTACAATAGTATATATTCATAAGTTTAGTTAATTTTCTAAATGTTAAGCTAGGATTGAAAAAAAAAAACTTTCTGTTCTTTGCTCATTGAGAGCATTTGTTAACCAACATTTAATTTACTTGAAAAAAATTTTTACAGTCTATTCTCTGGTTCCTGTTTTCTTATTTCTTATTGACTCTCTAATCTAATGCTATTTTAAAATGTACTTGTTAAGTAAATGGCAAATAAGATATAATGAAATATGAAGGTCAATTTACAAATGAGTATATTCTAAGTGTTCATTTGTAGATCGGCTATTTGTAACTAGAAACATATTTTTCTATAGAATATAATTTTTAGGTTCCCAGGCTAGCCCATATATAAATCGTACTATTTAATCAATGCCAATTACACTAGCCTTGGATCTTGACAGCAGGGACCCTGCTACTTCAGGAAAGAGGAGAATGAGGAGGATAATGAAGATAACTACTCCCTCATCCTTCCTTTTTTCTTGGATTCAAAACTGTCTCAATGTCTTTTTGAAATAATCATTTCTTTTTAATTACAAACTTTAAATCTTCCTTTCTGCATCTATCTCCAATTTAAAACAACCCAGTCTACAGATTCCTAAACACTTAAATATGCTTTCCATAGTTAACATTTTTTAAGCTCTTACTATGTGCCAAGAGTAAATATAAATGCTGTTTGTGTACTATGTAATTTCATTATAACCACAACTCTGTGATGTGGATACTAAAATGATCACCATTTTACAGATGTGGAAATAGAAGAAGAGGGGGATTCAGAGATTTTTGCACAGTGAGGAAGTGACACTGTCAGGTCCGAAGCCTCTTCATTCCATCCTAAATCCCATTCCAGTGTGGCCCCACACCGTGACAGTCTACTCTTCACAGAGCCAGGCTCCTCCCCACCTTGTTACACCTCTCCATCAATCTACCCATTTGTTCATGCTGCTGTGCTGCTGCTAAGTCGCTTCAGTTGTGTCCGACTCCTTGCGACCCCATAGACGGCAGCCCACCAGGCTCCCCCACCCCTGGGATTCTCTAGGCAAGAACACTGGAGTGGGTTACCATTTCCGTCTCCAATGCATGAAAGGAAAAGTGAAAGTGAAGCCGCTCAGTCATGTCCAACTCCTAGCGACCCCATGGACTGCAGCCCATCAGGCTCCTCCATCCATAGGATTTTCCAGGCAAGAGTACTGGAGTGGGTTGCCATTGCCTTCTCCATTTGTTCATGCAGTTGATCTAAACTAGGTCTTAGGGAAGAAGTAATATTTATAATCTAATTATTACTCTTCTAAATCTGCTCAGAGGAATTTTAAAAGAGTATTTCTAAATTCAGATGAATATCTTACAGGGATAATTTCCATTGAAAAGAAAAGAGAAGGAAAGATCATGCTCTGTTCTGGTGAGAGGTGCTCTTGATCCTGAGCCCCCTTGGGTTTCCTCCTCCTTCTAATAGGGGATTCCTTTCTTCTGTGTTTCTTTTAAAAAATTTGCTTCCTGTTATAGAAATATCATCTAATGCCTAATCACTCCATAATTTTTAGAATATGAAAAGCATAGAAAGATTTTTTAGAAAGAGTCATCTTAAATGCTATTCAACAGAGAAATCAAATGTTAAATTTTCCGTACTTTTATTATAATACCTTGTCTCTTGTATTTTGTAGACAGATATCCAGTTGAGTAGACTAATAGCAGATTTCTTTCCTTTTCAAATTTAGTACATGACATTGGCATTCTCCTCAAGTTTTTAGCAATTTTTTACAGTTGTAATGTAAAATGCAAAATGAATGAATCATATCTCATCAGGTACTCTGAATGGAATGCATGGAACACAGGTCTTAGATTTACTGGCCATTTGTAAACAGGAGTTTGAAATTCAGGGACTGGCTTGAAGATATCTTTACCTGTTTGCACTGTGAAGTTTGGATTTTTGTAATACAGTTATATGTGTTTGAAAAACATTTAAGGGAGAAAGTTTACATCTCAAGATAAACAAAATCTATTCAATTGTACAGGCCATAACTTGATGGAGTTAATGACCGGCAGTGTGGATTGCTGGAATAAATGGAACCCAAATGCTTTCTTGCAAACTCTAAAAGTAAAGCTTTATGTTTTTTCCCTTATCTTGAACATTTTGAAAAATTAAGAGTAGTTTTGGAAATCATAGTACCTTTATTTTTCATATATGTCTGGCAAGAAGTCTTTTATTCCTCACCACTTTTTATAAATTCTGGTATGAAGGTAGGCCAATGGTGGGCTGATTCTATATGAAAATATGTGAGAAAAGAGTAACTTACTTTCTAACACTTACTTACCAGTCAATCAACTTTCTTGTTGAATTTGAGCCAACAACATTCAACAATATCAGATTTTGATAATCAATTTTCCAGATTAATTTAGGCTTTGATAACACACATGGCTGCCCTCTTCCTATGCTTTAAAATCTCAACATATAAGCCTTTAATACTGAAATAAAAACTACTGTGTGTGTACACTATGGTAGATACAGCACCTTAGGAGATAAGCACACTTTGGTAACTGAAGTTGATTAAATGTTTAGGCATCATGTTTGATTGGCTTATAGTGACCTGTTCAATTACCAGGACTTGCCTTGATCTATATGAGCAATGGCAGTATTGAATTCACTATTCAGATGCAGTTTCAGGGCTATAATAAAGGAATTTTCTTCTTTGGCTATGTAGAAAATCACTTTCAGCTTTTAAAAAATAATTAAAACCAGCAAATCAGCTAGTTTTCAACTATGGACATTCTATCAGTATTAGAAATTCTGTCACCAAATTCGGGAAACAGATTTTTTAAAAACCAAATATAATAGAAAAAAATGTACAGATAGAAAAATACAGGTTTTTGAGTCTTTAAAATTCATTTCTGACAAAGTCTACAGCACAGATGAAGAAGATTCCAATTGCTTTCACTCTCTATTCATTTCTTTTGTGATATGAAAAAGTGGACAGTCATTTTTATAAGACCCTAGCTATAATTTGAACTGACATCCTCATAGCCAAGTGCATTAAAATTTAGAAGACATTTCCAAGAGTAATACTCATAAGGGGTAATATATATGTATATTTCTGTGTATACATATATGTATAAAGTAAAGTGGGTAGGTCAGCAAATACAGGGAAATATATTCATATTAATTAAATGTTTTCTTCTCTCACTAACCCCTTCTCTTTTATAGTCGAAGTATTCACTTAGGAAAACTGATTTCAAAATGGCTAAATGAACCTTGTTCTTTTGGTAGCAGGACCATTTTAGCTTCCTTGGGTTAGAACCAGTAAATAATTCTCAGCTGTGTGAAGAAAATCCAGCTCAGTTGCCTGCATTCTAAATCAATCTCAGGTTTAAGAGAAGGTGCAGGCTTAAAAGTTATTACAACTCTACTGTTTTCTCTGATAAATTACATGAATAACATTTGAGACAATGCATTGTTAAATATTTATGTCTAGTACTATAGAACCAAGAAAAGCACAAGAACCCCTAGAAGAATAAATATATTTACCTAAATAAATTACTAAGACAAATATACTCCTATGTGCTTTGTACCAATAAACAGTAGGTATTCACTAAATTGTAGAATATAAATGGTTCATTTCCTCTAAATGTACACTGAAAGATCTATAACATGTTACACATTTCCTGTGCTTTGCATATATATTTCAATATTCATCATGAAAAGCCTTGCTTATGTGTCAATATACATTACTTTGCATATATTAAGAGGTTTTTTTTTTTTAATTTTAACATTACGGATGCTTTTTATATGGGGGAAAGCTCAGGTCTTATTTCATGATTAACCCTTTCATGGCTCATCCTTTTTTCTCTACATGACATTTGCACAAAATGAATTGCTTGCTTAGACACAGCTAACTAAATAAAAGCAGGCCAGGGCTGATAGTATGAAAAATGGATTTTCATTACTGTTTCATTGATTCTTGTAAATAAGGGCCCGAGGCCTGCTCCGAAAAGGCTGCAAACAGTAATAATTTAATCTGAGGTGACATAGACCAAAATGTATGTGGACAAAAATCATCCTTGAATATTAAACAACAGCCTCAAGACAGAGAAAAGTGTTGCAGGCGAATTTAAATGTATGCAGATCGGTGGGTAACATATTTAAAAACAGAAATTAAAGATTCCTGTCATAAATCACATTTGCTGCCATGGATATGCCTTGTTATGCTGGCGTTTAAGAAAACCTGAAAGGTTAAGGCAGTTGGTGCATTAAATCGTACAAGGATAATTAATACTTTTCTTGTGGCTATTTATAAGAAATGGAAAATATAGTCAGATCAGCTGTGGCACTGTAGTAATTTGAGGGGGAAGCAATGAAAGCATGAGTCAATAGTTTTAACTGGACAAATGTCAAATGCTTAATGATGCAGTATCCCAATTTGGAAGCTGTTTGAAAGTTGTATATTTTTTTAAATGAGATAAAATAGTTCATTCTCATACTACAAATATAATTTGTTTGCCTCTCATCTTTTTCACATTGCCCAAGGGAAAAAAAATTCACATGGAATTTTTCAGTTTTGGTAGTTACCGGTCACCTATGCTACAGATATTATATGAAAATAAATACCATTTCTGGCATCAGGCATCAAACATCATAAATTCAGCCTTTCATCATGTCTCAAAATATAATAATGACATTATTTTTTAATGATTAATTTACTTGTCTCACAAGGAATTAGATTGGTAACATCAGTGGACACTCCCACTGCTTACCCAGAGGAAAATCTACCTTTGTCAATGAATTTAGGTCTATGATTATCCTCTTTTAAAAAATCCTTCTATCATATCTTGTATATTTTTCTCTAGTCTGAACTAAAATCAGTGCTTTTTTATTTCCTTCATGAGACAGCATGAGAAAGCATATAGAACCAAATCCTCAGCATATGAAAGAGCCAATTATTTTTCAGGGCACTGCTACCTGTATGATATTCCTTTGAACTAAGAGAAAAGATTGGTTGGCCTTTAGAAAGAAAACTATTCTTTTCATGGATAAAATAGTCTCACAACTATAGGTGCATTATTTGTGCAACATATAATCCAGTTTACAGGGTGCTTTGTTTTTTAAGTTGGTTTTAAAATAACAGTGGGTTACAAATAAATCACAAGTCTTGCCCTATCATAGTGTAGTCACTCAGTCGCGTCTGACTCTCTGTGATCCTATGGACTGTAGCCCACCAGGCTCCTCCATCCATGGCATTTTCCAGGCAAGAATACTGGGGTGGGTTGCCATTTCCTTCTCCAGGGGATCTTCTGGATCCAGGGATTGAACTTGGGCCTTCTGCATTGCGGGAAAATTCTTTACTGTCTGAGCCACCAGAGAAGTAGTTTAGTACAAAAATAGTATGAGATAAAAAAGGATTTAAAAAAAAAATACTCAAATAGATTGTCTTCAGAGACTTTTCTGGCTACAAATGCATTAATGCTTTGATGATTGAATCCAGTCTAAATACATTAACTGAAAGAGCTCAAATGAACATTTACTAGAATGGCTTTTTAAATATCTTTTATATAAGAGTAACATAAAATGAGTCATGGGGTTCTGCTAGATTGTGCTATCATTGAATGTTCTTTGAGCCCTCAGAAACCAAACAATCCATAGGGACTCTCATGGTTCTTCAAATAGGGTGAGTTGGAAGCCTTGTTTACCCACCATTGATAGATAACACTAAATTGAGGTGATAAAACCATTTTCACATTAACACTCCCATTCAGTATTGAGGTCACTGGGTATAGCAATAGTTATGTACACCATCTCCCAATACACTTACACAACTCAAGACTCACCCATACCTTTATCCTTGTTTGTATTAAGCCTCATAACAAAACGCTCTATGATGATACTAAATGTGTGAAATGACTCTAAAAATCATAGAAAGTTTGTTCAGGAAAAAAATCATGTAAAAGAAAATAAATAAATAAAAGGAGAATAGACTAAATGAAGGAAACCTTCCTTGTTAATATCTTCAGGTTTGTAATTGCTTGTTTTTCACCCCTCCCTTGTGACTCAGTGTCCAGAGACATTGCCTCATGGGTAGACGATGAACACCAATACATCTGGCCTGACAAACATTCTGTGAGTAATGCCCCCACTGGCCAACTGTTCTTCCAACTTGAGCAAAAATCATGTGGCTTCCGGGGAATTAAACTGGCTTACTATCACAACAACCTCCCTAAGCATGCAAATTCAGAGCACGTGATCTGGCAAGTCTGAAGCCTTTTCAGCAGAGTGAAACTGACAAGGTCATAGGAAGAATGGAATTCCTGTCTTCACACACCACCCTCAGACACTGTGGATTAAATACAATCTCTACTTTAAGCAAATTGGTCCTAGATCAGAAGCTTCCTGATATAAAGAAAGAAAAGCTAGGGATTAGGTTATGATTGAAACAAAATGATTATCTTTGGTTACTTTTCTGTATTTCTGTAGACTGGACCTTAAGTCACTATAGTATGTTAATGATTAATGTCATAGTCACCAATTTGGTGATCAATTTAAAAAGTACTTTGGCAGATTGCTTTAAACTTAAATGCAAGGCTATTTTCAGTTTTCAAAGTTCTTTTTAGCTATTGGTATTAAACATACATAACACATTTTCCTGGAAGCAGATATAACCCAGCTGTTAGAAATAAGATAGGAAAAACAGAGTTGCAAGTGAGAATTTTTCTTGAAGAGAAAGCCTCTGTAAGTTATTTTGCAAGGTGTTGGATCTAGGGAATAACATTTTATGCCTTGATATCACTTACTGTAGCAGAACAGTCAAAACCTTTGCAAGATGTGAAATATTTCCAATGTGATAGTAGATGATTATTGCCTATACTACTTATCAAGGGTGGATTAGCAAGACTAGGGACACAACTTCAAAGTCAAAGAGCAATACTGGAAGTCCTAGAAATAGGTTTGATTTATAGGCCAATAAAGTATTTTCTAAAATTTACAACTTACAGGTATAAGACTAATTTTGCCACTTGGATGTACCTAAATGTCTTCAATATTAGTGGAGAATTTAAAAAAATAAAAATAAAAAAAGGAGCGCACTAGCTAAATAGAGAAAGGAGATAGGATAAAATGGGAGTGATCGTAGACACTAATCTCTTAAGATCCATTATGGCTTCCGTGGGTCTGTTATTGCCTGCGTAATAAATATATCTACTGTGCACAAGCATTAGCCTCCGCAAAATATCACAAGGATGTGTAGCACACGTACCTGTAAACATTAGTGGCAGCTGCACTGATATGTACGTGTTCAGTGAAATAATTCCAAAGTAGCCATAATGTCTTATCACAGCAAGCTTGGTGAATGCCAATGCATTTGCATGATCAAAGAGACAAATGAATTGGCTTTAAATGTATCATTAGTTGTGAGCTTCATAATTCATTATCATTCACACTGCCTTTCAGTGTCACATAGAATAAAGTATATTAAAGCTGTGGAGAATGCAGTGGCTTCAAGGTTTCCACATAGATCTGAGCATTGGGTGGGAAAAAATAGTACCATTTTAGAGAATGGCAAACATGCTTTAGATTTGTACTCAAAGCAAACTTTAGGGAAAATGTATCATTTGACCAGATAAAGTCTCCATGATATTTCTTGAAAAAAAGCAAATTCCCTTTAACATTTTTCTTGGTAGTAGGGTGTTTGACACAATTAGGTGTGTCTTAGCATTTTACTTTCATCTTCTGGAAACATCCTCATGAAGACCTTTGTCCAATTTGTATTAAGTTGCCTTTTTCTTACAGATTTATGAGTACCCTACATGATGTGGATGTTAAAATATCATCTTAATATATAAATTACATATGCCTTTCTTAGTCTCTCTTTTTTGTTTTCTGTCTTTGGTGGTACATTAGTTTTTAACTACAATATAGGAAATCTATCAGACTTATACTTAGTGGATTGTGCTTTTATGTGTCTCCTGTTAAAATATAATATTTCTATTGCAATCATAAAGATAATCTCCTATATTTTCTTCAAGTACTCAAAATTTTATTTTTCACCTTAAATTTTTTAATTCATCTGAAATCTTCCTTTACGTACACTGTGAAGAAGATATCCTGACACATATAATAAACAATAAATCTTTCTTCCGTTGATTTGTACTGCCATGTGTAGCAGAATCTTCTAATTCTTCAATATCCTTTCTTGTCTTCCTTCTATAGTAACAGATTTTTAGCTGGAAACATGGGCATCCAGAATTAACAGCAGTCCCCAGACTTATCTGCATTTGGGTGTGGCCTTGTTCTGGCAATGGGTTGTTAATGGAGTAAAAATGTGCAACCTTCTGGAAATGTCTCCAAAAAGATATTCTATTCCCCTTCCTTAATCTCTTTCTTGCTAGTGGAATGCAGATGTGTTGGTTGGAGCTGCAGAGGCTATCCTGAACCATTAGTTGAGTTTAGAAAAGCAGGCTATGCACATCTACAATATTTCTTAAGCAACCATTACTTATAAGGCACACCTCATAAACAGAAAACAATACTACAGAAGAGGAAGGTGGTAGAGATGTCTCACTTAACTTAAGTTCCAGAATGTGATTTCCCAGAAGTAACCCTGATAAATAACCAAGTGACCTTAAACATCCCTCGAGTATACTTTTACTCAAGTAATTCTTCTTCTAAGACCGCATGATTCTTATGCATAAAGATCATCTGAGTTATGTTTAATGAAGAAAAATTAGAACCATATTATATTCAACAACATGGGGATGGATAAACATTTAAAACATTGTCAGATCTAGTACTTTGAATTTTCAAATCATGTTTAGGGACTTGGGTGTACACCTTTTATTGAACTTTTTATTTTGTATTTTGTGATAGTTTCAGGTGAATAGTGAAGGGACCCAGCCATACATACACATGTATCCATTCTCCCCCACACTCTCCTTCCATCCAGGCTGTCACATAACATTGAGCAGAGCTCCATGTGCTATACAGTAGATCCTGTTGGTTATCCATTTTAAACATAGCAGTGTGGGGTGTATAATTTTAAAACAGCAATTAAAAGAGCAATTAAATAGCTAATTTTATAGAAAAATATGTATCCATATTAAAAGTATTAGAAGGAAATACACAAAAAATATTAACAATGCTTTTACTTAAATATTTGAGATAATTTTTCTATTAATTTTTGAATATTTTCCAAATTTTATAAAGAACAAAGCATTGCTTTGATAATCAGAAAAAAATTAATTGATCATAAATATTTTATAAATAAGAAAAAAATTTGAAGAAATCATTCAGTAAAATCATGATATGAAGTCTTCTCAAGGAGAGTAGGATCTCTTTTCTGACTAACTTCAGATCAATTACATTGATTTTCTTTCTTTTAAAGCATGTTTTTTTTATTAAAGTTTCCTTTAAGAGCTTCCTGTTTCTGTGTAGTGATGATGAGAGTAAAGGAGAGAATTTTCAATATGGAATTATCACTAAAATACATTTTAGAATGCAGGAATCTTCTTTATTAAATCATTCCAATAAATATTCATTCAAGTCCCCATTGCTCCATATGGCCTTGTCACCTAGATAAACATATAAACATTATCTTAGTCACGTTTCTTGATTTTAACTTTTTTTCAGGTCAACTCAGGACTATTGAGTAGACCAAGAAGAGACTCATTTTTTCCCTTTAAGGCACACTTTTAGGCAAATACATGGCCAATACATGCAAACTTGACTTCTGAACGTTAATACCCAAATGCCTACTCATTATCTCCATTTTGAAATCCATTACATGCTGCAAAGCCAAAAATGAACAAAATTTTCTTCAGGAGTCCTTTTATATGCTGTCAGCCACTCAGTAGTCTAATTATAAACCACACTATTATTTGTGACTTTTCCTTTCTACCTTAACAAATAACAGTCTCCCAGTCCTAGAGATTTACTACCTCTGTAGGTCACTCAACATTCAGAAAAGTAGGATTATGGAATCTGGTCCCATCACTTCATGGTAAATAGATGGGAAACAATGGAAACAGTGACAGACTCTATTTTCTTGGGCTCCAAAATCACTGCAGATGTTGACTGCAGCCATGAAATTAAAAGACACTTGTTCCTTGGAAGAAAAGCTACAACAACAAACCTAGACAGCATATTAAAAAACAGAGACATTACTTTGCTGACTAGTCACCCTCTGGTTTGTCCAGTAGTCATGTATGGATGTGAATGGGACCGTAAAGAAGGCAGAGCACCAAAGAATTAATGCTTTTGAATTATGGTGTTGGAGAAGACACTTGAGAGCCCCTTGGACTGTAAGGAGATCAAATCAGTCAATCCTAAAGGAAGTCAGTCCTGAATATTCACTGAAAGGACTGAGGTTGAAGCTGAAGGTCCAATACTTTGGCCACCTGATGCAAAGAGCCAACTCATTAGAAAAGGCCCTGATACAGGGAAAGATTGAAGACAGGAGAAGAAGGGGATGACAGAGGACAAGATGGGTGAATGGCATCACCGACTCAATGGACATGAGTCTGAGCAAGCTCTGGGTGGTGGTGAAGGACAGGAAAGCCTGGCATGCTGCAGTCCATTAGGTCACAAAGAGTCAGACATGACTGAGTACCTGAACAACAGCAATAGGTCCTTAATCCATTCACTGTTCTAAATCATTTTCTTCTGTTATCTTACTCCAGGCTACCAGTATCTACAACAACCAACAATTTCCCAACAGTGCTCCCAATACTCAGGGTAAACAGACTTATTTTTCCAATTCATTCTCACCCTGCAGACAGAGTTACATTTCTAAAACCCTAATCTTTCCATGTCATCTCCTTATATGACATCCATAGCCTTTAGGATAAACCCAAAGACCTTCCCACAACCTCGATGCTTCTTCTTGTTCTGTCCCTGCCCCTCTCTCTGATCACTTTGTCTTTTTCTGCTCATCTGGTTTCAGTTAACTGTTAAAATTCTGCCATGCTTCTTCTTACCACCCAGCCTTGGCACGTGCTTTTCCTTGTGTAAGAATTCTCTTCTCATTTCTATCTACCACTCAAATACACTTATTAAATGAGATAAACCCCAGGTAATTCCTACTTAACATTAAGGTCTTGTCTTAGAGTCACTGATTCCTCTAGATATAGATAGGTGGACTACTTCCTTCCTTCCATTTCATCCTTCTATACCTTGAATATGAGACTTACGTTGTGACTGTGAAGTCATTATTTGTTTTCTCCATTAAAAGACTTGTTTGTGAGGTCTGGAAGGGTATCTGTCATATTTAACCTTATACATGCAGTTCTTAGCTATGCTTCATAAAGAGCAGGTATTTAATATTTTAATGTATGAATAAATGAAAGAAGTACTAGCACTTTTAAAATTTAACAGATCAAACATTAAAAGTAATCCTTAGCATTTATTTCTGCAATGTAAGACTCTGGCCATCAATTAGACATTCTCCATGTTGAATCTTTATAGTGATGATGATGATAACAGTTATGACTTCAAGGTATTTGCTATGAATCATGTTTTTTTTTTTTTCTGAGTACTCTACATACATTAATCAATTTAACACTTTCAACAATCCCATGCTGCTGCTGCTGCTGCTGCTGCTAAGTCGCTTCAATCGTGTCCGACTCTTGGCGACCCCATGGACTGCAGCCTACCAGGCTCCTCCATCCATGGGATTTTCCAGGCAAGAGTACTGGAGTGGGGTGCCATTGCCTACTCCACAACAACCCCATAAGGAGGCGTTATTATGACCATTTTACATATAAGGATGATGAGGCACTGGAAGTTTAATTTTTCTCAAGGTCACGCAGCTACTAAGGAAGTGTACTAAGTGGCATACTAACTGGCATCGTAGGGTTCTATGTCTACAGTAATATATAAACCCAACATATATATATATATGTAATATACCACCGCAGTGTCCATCACTGGTGAGTTGGAGGTACGGAAACTCTTTTCCACACAATCATTCATGGAACCAGGCTGATACAATTCTGCCAAACATAAATATATATTTTTCAAGATCATCTGAAAAGATGACATCCAGACAAAAAATGGAAAAGGCTCCATGGGACAGACCCGGATGTTATACATCACTTCCGTTCACATTTAATTGTCAAAAACTCATTTTAAATGACCAGGTTAAGGCACAGGGTCATCCTAACATCAAGGGCTGTTGAGAAATATGTTCAGGAAAAAAGGAAATAGATATTTTTGGTGAATGATTTTCACTCTCTACCACAGTGACTGAGGATGGATTTAAAACCAGACAGCTGACTCCAGAGCCCAATTCTTAAGACTCTACTAAACCTCTAATAAGAACGTGCCATACTGATTTAATTTGTATCCTAGTTAAATGTATTTAGTATGTCTTAGTGCTATATGTTTCCTGCTTATAAAAAGAAAAAAACATAGATTGTATGTAATTTTTAGTGTTTGGACTCAATTTAATGGCCTTTTGTTCCTCACATGTTTACATGTAGCTGGTATAATTTTTTTTGGATATGTAATGAAAAGGGTTGGTGATATCATTACCAAAAGTTTATCTGCACTCTGAGTAACTACATATTTGTGACTGGGTATGTGTGGTTAGTCACTCAGTCATGTCCAACTCTTTGTGACCCCATGGACTGTAGCCTGCCAGGCTCCTCTGTCCATGGAGATTCTCCAGGCAAGAATACTGGAATGTGTTGCCATGCTCTCCTTCAGGGGATCTTCTCAACCCAAGGATTGAACCCAAGTCCCCTACATTGCAGGTGGATTCTTTACCATCTGAGCCACTAGGGAAACCCATGAATACTGGAGTGGGTAGCCTATCCCTTCTCCAGGAGATCTTCCCAACCCAGGAACAGTTGTGACTATGTAATAATAATTATAAAGTTAACTATGGACAAAGTATTTTCCACTTGTATAAGATTATTTGGCTAAAGCCAAGAAGAAAACACATTGGCCAAATTTAAAAGCATCATTATTTAAGACAAATAATTGTTTGATAGACAAGCTCATTGGACAATTTTATTAGTTACATAAAAGTTAACCAATTTTAGATGAATAAAATCTGAGGGACATTTTCCCTAGGGTACTACAAAAGGGAAAGATTACCAGAAAGAAAGTGGGGGGAAGCATTGTGGACAGATGTCCAACATATAAAATGGAATATCAAAGGGGTTATCAGAAGTAACTTTAAGTCAGTTACAAGATACTTGAAACTTGAAAAAATGTCAGCCCCAATATTTCTCTGAGATTGCTTTGCTGTTTGGGATACACAGAGAATTTGAGAAATCAATAGTTCATCACATAATTTTTTTATCAGAAAGATTATGGAAGAATGACTATTTAATTTGTACTAGTTAATATACCAGTGAAATGAATGATCTCTGAACTTAAGTGTTTAAAGCAATAATTTATTTTGGGTCATCACTTTGCACATAAGGTTCAGAAATTTGAGAGGTGGTGATTGGGCAATTCTTGCTTGGTTCACTTATACAGTTGTAGTTAGAGTCTGCTGAGAGTGCAGTCATCTGAAGCTTCCACTGAATTGAACGTCCAGGATTGCTCACTCACATGAGTGGCAACTGATGCTGGCTGTTGGCTGCAAGCTCAGCTGACCTGGTACCTGTAACACTCACAAATGACCTTTTAAGCATGGCAGTGTTAGTGTAATCAGATTTCTTATATAGAGGTTGGTTTTCTCCAGATCAAATATCTCAAGATCGAGGAAACTGCACTGTCTTTTAGGACTTAGAGTTGGATCACATAGAATCACATCTGTGGTCTTTTACTTGCCACAAGGAAATAACTAATTACAGGGAAGGAGGTAAGATTCTTCTTGATAGAAGGAGGATGAAATAAGTTGTGAGTTAAGTTTAGTCACTCAGTTGTGTCTGATTCCTTGGGACCCCATGGACTGTAACACGCCAGGCTACCTTGTCCATTACCAACTCCCAGACCTTACTCAAACTCATGTCCATAGAGTTGGTGATGCCATTCAACCATCTCATCCTCTATTGTCCCCTTCTCCTTCTGACTTCAATCTTTCCCAGCATCAGGGTCTTTTAAAATGACTCTGTTCTTCACATCAGGTGGCCAAAGTATTGGAGTTTCAGCTTCAGCATCAGTCCTTCCAATGAATATTCCGGACTGATTTCCTTTACGATGGACTGGCTGGATCTCCTTGAATCCAAGGGACTCTCAAGAGTCTTCTACAACACCACAGTTCGAGAGCATCTATTCTTGGGAGCTCGGGTTTCTTTATAGTCCAAATCTCACATCCATACATGACTACTGGAAAAACCATACCTTTGACTAGTAAGACCTTTGTTGCCAAAGTAATGTCTCTGCTTTTTAATATGCTGTCTAGGTTGGACAGAGCTTTTATTTCAATAAGCAAGCATATTTTAATTTCATGGATACAGCCACCATATGCAGTGATTTTGGAGCCCAAGAAAATAAAGTCTGTCACTGTTTCCATTGTTTCCCCATATATTTGCCATGAAGTGATGGAACTGGATACCATGATCATAGTTTTCTGCATGTTGAGTTTTAAGCCAACTTTTTCACTCTCCTTTTTTACTTACATCAAGAGGTTCTTTAGTTCTTCTTTACTTTCTGCCATAAGGGTGGTGAAATCTGCATATCTGAGGTTATTGATATTTTTCCCAGAAAACTTGATTCCATTTGTGCTTCATCTAACCTTGCATTTGCATGACGTACTCGGCATATAACTTAAATAAGCAGGGTGACAATATACAGCCTTGATGTACTCCTTTCCCAATTTGGGACCAGTCTGTTGTTCCATGTCCAGTTCTAACTGTTGCTTCTTGACCTGCATACTGATTTCTCAGGTGGCCTGTAAGGTGGTCTGATAACCCCATAACTTGAAGAATTTTCCACTGTTTGTTGCGATCCACACAGTCAAAAGCTTTGGTGCAGTCAATTAAGCAGAAGTAGATGTTTTTCTGGAACTCTCTTGCTTTTTCAATGATCCAACAGATGTTGCAAATTTGATCTTTGGTTCCTCTGCCTTTTCTAAATCCAACTTGAACTTCTGGGAGTTCACAGTTCACATAATAGAGAAGCCTGGCTTGGAAAATGTGTGCATTATTTTACTAGTGTGTGAGATGAGTGCAATTGTGAGGTAGTTTGGACATTCTTTGGCATTGGCCTTCTTTGGGATTGAAATGAAAACTGACCTTTTCCAGTCCTGTGGGCACTGCTGAGTCTTCCAAATTTGCTGTCATATTGAGTGCAGCACTTTCACAGCATCATCTTTCAGGATTTGAAATAGCTCAACTGGAATTCCATCACCTCCACTAGCTTTGTTCATAGTGATGATTCATAAGGCCCACTTGACTTTACATTCCAGGATGTCTGGTCCAGGTCAGTGATCACACCATCATGGTTATCTGGTTCATGAAGATCTTTTTGGTATAGTTCTTCGGTGTACTCTTGCCACCTCTTCTAAATATTTTCTGCTTCTGTTAGGTCCAAACCATTTCTGTCTTTTGTTGCGCCCATATTTGCATGAAATGTTCCCTTGGTATCTCTAATTTTCTTGAAGAGATCTCTAGTCTTTCCCATTCTATTGTTTTCCTCTGTTTCTTCACATGGATCACTGAGGAAGGCTTTCTTATCTCTCCTTGCTATTCTTTGGAACTCTGCATCCAGATGGGTATATGTTTCCTTTTCTCCTTTGCCTTTAGCTTCTCTTCTCTTCCTTTCTCAGCTATTTGTAAGGCCTCAGACAGCCATTTTGCCTTTTCACAATTCCTTTTCTTGGAGATGGTCTTGATTACTGACTCCTGTACAATGTCACACACCTCCATTTCTTCTAAGGGATTCTTGCCCACAGTCATAGATGTAATTATCATCTAAGTTAAATTCACCCATTCCAGTCCATTTTAGTTCGTTGATTCTTAAAATGCCGATGTTCACTCTTGCCATCTCCTGTTTGACCACTTCTAATTTACCTTGATTCATGGTCCTAATATTTCAGGTTCCTATGCAATATTGTACTTTACAGCATCAGACTTTACTTCCATCACCAGTCACATCCACAACTGGTGTTGTTTTTGCTTTGACTCTGTCTCTTCATTCTTTCTGGAGTTATTTTTCCTCTGTTCTCCAGTAACATATTGGGCACCTGCCGACCTGGGGGGTCCATTTTCAGCATCCTATCTTTTGGCCTTTCCATACTGTTCATGGGGTTCTCAAGGTAAGAATACTGAAGTGGTTTGCCATTCCCTTCCCCAGTGGACCATGTTTTGTCAGAACTCTCCACCATGATCCATCCCTCTTGGGTGGCCCTTCAAATAAGTTGTGAACATGGTTTCAAATAACCTTAAATTTGATTCTAATACTAAGTGTATTATTACTATTTTAGAAGAGTGTCATAGAGGGTGCATAAATCAGGACAGACCTTTTGAAAACAGCTCTATAGTCAGGAAATTTTTCCTAAATTTTGAATATTCATGTATTTCTATTTTATAACAATATTTTCTTTAATCAAAACTCACCATCTTTTTTCATTTATATTATATAAAGTATGGTAAAGATGATGCACTGAAGAAGTTTTTTGAAATTTTATTTTTCTAACACTATGCTTTGCCATATTAACATAAACCAGTTCCTCAGAGTATACTTCTTTTGTGCAGATTCAAAGCATAATTATAATTTTTAGATTTGATATTATCTTACATTTTTTGCCAATAACTTCATGGAGTTTGGACTAAAATAAAGTTTATGTTGTGATTACATATTTCTTAACAGATTGCACATTTGGGTCTCTCATTTCAATATCTTACATAAGAAGCAAGCAAAGGTCAGGTTGTACTAATGAATGTTATTCTACGGTGTTTGGATAAAATTCACGTTTGCAGCATACCATGAAAAACAGAGATAAATTTAATGTATGATGATAATGGATAATATCATTTGAATATAAAGAACTTGGAGCAAGTACTTTTGAAACAATCATACTGGTAGCCAATAAAAAGAAACAGTTTATTATGAGCCACAGTGATATCCTGACTCTCTCAAAGTACATTTTGTGATTGACAAATAATTTTCAATAATTACTTGATTGATACAAAATTATCCCATCCAGTTTGTTCATTGTTCACTATTCTTATGAATACTAGCTATACATGTAGCTATGAAGATTCTTATAAATGTAGCTAATAAATCAACTGCAGGTTTGGGTGAGAGTCTTTCAGCAGATAGTTTATTAAAAGAAGCTGAAATGTTAAGCAAGAAATGTTCTTTGAGGGTATTACCACTGGTCTTATTACTTATTAACACCTTCTTGAATAATTGTGTGCTCAGTCGTTTCAGTCATGTCTGACTCTACGACCCCATGAATTCTAGCCCACCAGGCTCCTCTGTCCATGGGATTCTCCAGGCAAGAATACTGGAGTGAATTTCCATGTCCCTCTCCAGGGGAACTTTTAAACCCAGGGATCGAACCCACGTCTCCTGTGTCTCCTGCGTTGCAGACAGATTCTTTACCTTTAAGCCACTCGGGAAGCCCATAAAGACCATGAGAATGTATTAGTTGCTCAGTCATGTCCAATTCTTTGCATCCCATGTACTATAGCCACCCAGGCTCCTCTGTCCATGGGGTTCTCCAGGTAAGAATACTGGAGTGGATTGACATTCCCTTCTCCAGGGGACCTTTCCGACCTAGGGATCAAATCCGGGTCTTCTGCATTGCAAGTAGACACTTTACCATCTGAGCAACCAGGAAAGCCCTTAAAGACCACGAAGTAGTCTTTAAATGGAAAAAAAATGGGTCAATTCTTGAAGTAGATTTACAGTTGATTTCTTATGAAAACGCCAATCTTGCTGACATTGTCAATGAGTGTGAATTGGCTGTATACTATAAATCAGAAGCTATTCTAGAATAGAGCTGTATCAGTGTAATAAGTCAGGTAGTCTTAGGAAGAAAAATAAAATGGCAACACGTATAGAGAAGTGTACAGAAGGGGTGAAGTATATGCTGTTTTAGGTAGAATGATCAGGGAGTGTCTCAGCCTTTATAGAAGAGAATCTTAGGCCACGAGCCTTATTCTGCTGAGACAGAATTTTTCAAAGTTTTCCTCAGTGCTTGTTAGTTTCTGAGTCCCACCTGTTCTTCCTGCTCTCTTCTCCCAAGATCAAAGTCCTAGCCTTCACTTGAAACTTTCTCCTCTTTTCTGCTGTAAGAAAAGATACTTGACCCTATAATTGGTACAGAAGAGGAATTCTTCAAGACAGGCTGCCTTCTTTGACACAAAAAGCTTCTTTTATGGAACCTAATTATTTTGTAAAAGATCTTAATTTTTCAGGCATTTAGTTTTTATTGGCATCTGTGGCCCCTCAAAAACAAATAGCTTGTTGCTACTGTAATCCAACTTATTACCACTATACAACATTTTTACATGATTTTTTTTCTTCTTTTTTGGTGCCCAATAAATTAATGTAGTTCATGATTTTCTACCTGATCAGCTTTCAAATTGCCTACGTCCAGGATCGTATCCCTAGACCATTCAGAGTTTCAGGATGAGGAACAGGTATTATTATTTAAAAAAAGAAATTGCCACATTATTCCAGCGTTAGTCAAGGTTGAGAATCACTGCCATAATCCATAAACTATCTGCAAATTATAAATGCAAAGAATATTAACACAACTTGACCAGTTCCAATGGCTGTTCAGAGGGGAAGATTGAAGCCCAGAGAAGGAAAATGACTTGGCCAAGGATATGAAGCCAAAAACTACATCAGCCTTGTCTGAATAAAAATAAGAACTGAAGAATCCCCATGTCCTTTTCAGCATGGTAGTGGTGTGAAAAAAAAAAAATAGCACATAATAGGAAGGGAGTACGTGAGGAGGTTTAAATAGCATCTTCCTTGTGAGAACTAGGCCTTGGTCTCGGAACCCATACCCTTGAGAGATGGCTGGGTGAAGATGAGAAAGTGTTTCCTTTGAAATTCATTATGATCCAGCTCCATTAAAAGGGGACTTGACCTTCCTTCTGAGTAGAAATATTAGTTAAGCCCTTAAATTAGTTTGTTTATCTTCACTCTCCTCTCTCCTTTCATTCTCTTAGGAAACTTTCTTTACATTTTGTTTGCTTTTCATAACATTTTCATTGTGAAGCATTGAGCAATAATGTAAAATCTGAAAGAAGCAAATTTCTAATAAATCCATTTCAGTATCAAATGCCTGCCACTTACATTCAGCATATGATTTTTGAATGACAGAATAGTGAAATTTTCTTGAAAGTCACCATAATTTTTATCTGCTCACTTTTGGCTCAAGTAATTTCAAGATTTGATGATAAAATGTTTTTGATCTAGGTGATAATAATTGTTACATTATTATTCACAATATTTAATTCATTCACTCTAACTTAATCATTGCCTTATGGTTTACTTGTCATTCTGACTGCTAGTATAAGTTTTTTAAAGAATCACTAAGATTAAACATTTTCATCAAAATGTATTTAGATAATAAACTCTTCAATTTTCTTGTTTTTGCATTTGTTGACATGTATCAGTCTGAAACTCTGGATTTTTTTGCTATCCCAATACAATTTTAGTCTGAAAAAAATAATGTATATGATTATTGCTGCTGATTTGTGTTCTCATCTAGGTTTTTGCAGGGCTTCCCCAGTGGCTCAGTGGTAAAGAATCTGACTGCCAAGCAGGAGATGAGAGTTTGATACCTGGGTCAAGAAGATCCCCTGGAGAAAGAAATGGCAACCCACTCCAGTATTCTTGTCTGGGAAATCCCACAGAGGAGCCTGGTAGGCTATAGTCCATGGGGCCACGAAAGAGTTGGATGACACTAAACAACATCAACAACTCGTATTTTATTTTATATTTTATTTCCTTTACTCATATTTTATCCTTCTCATTTTTCTTTACAGTTTTCATCTGAGCCCTGGTTGAATTCCTTGCATTTGACTGCTATAAATCAGTTTTCTATTGTATCTTATTTCTTATTTGTGAAACCCATCACAGTTTCATTGAGCAATCATATTTTTCTTTCTCATGCAATGTTTTCTGATTTCTGTTTGTTCCTATTTCACATTTCTTCCCTCCATGTAAATAGACAAAGTAGCCTCTCAAATTATAAGGAGATCATAAATCAGAAAGCATTGAATATCATGTTGCTTTCTTTTTTTATTCTGTTATGTGGTTTTATGTTGTTTTGATAGTATATCTAATTCATTTAATCAATTCCTGTAAGTATTCAGGCATGTCCCCTTGTTTTGACATAATGCATCTTTTTATAGAACATGTAGATTTTTTTTTTCTGATATTCAGTTAGAAACTTCCTGTTTGTTCTGGCTGCCAGTAAAGGACAAAACTTTGCCATATTCAATGTTCATGGAGCCCACATCCTGTCCTTTTCCCTCACAGATGCTGTGAATGGAGTTCTCTCAGCATTTTATCCACTCAGATTCTGGCTGCATAGCTCCTTGGGGACATTTTGGTGGTACAAGAGGGTCAGAAATCTGACCCTAGTTCCCTCTTGAGTAACAATGGTGAAGAAGATGGGACAGAGGTGAGTTGCTAAATAGCACTTGTTGAGTGTTCACCATAGGCTAGACACAAGATTGAGCACTTAAGTGAAGTGAAAGTTGCTCAGTCATGTCCCACTCTGCGACCCCGTGGACTATACAGTCCATTGAATTCTCCAGGCCAGAATACTGGAGTGGGTAGCTGTTCCCTTCTCCAGTGGATCTTCCCAACCCAGGGATTGAACCCAAGTCTCCTGCATTGCAGGTGGATTCCTTCCTGTCTGAGCCACCGAGGAAGACCAGATTGAGCATTTAAACTTCTATTTAAATTTCAGAGCAACTCTACCAGCTAGATACAAAATGACCCCTTTTAATTTTGTATATGAGAAAGCCAAGTGATAGGAATCTTTTGTATTTCCTCCTATGATCATGGAGTTATTGAGTGAAGAGTCTGGACTGAAGCCATGTTCTATTCAAGTCACTATTTCCCCATTTATTATTTAATTCAAATCCCATGAAGCTGAGAGCACAAAATTATCATCCTTTCTATTTTTGTCACCAGTGAAAATTTCCCCTTTATATTATGTTAGCCATTCCCATGGAGCTCTCAGAAGAGTAAAGGTAGAGTTTATTAAAAAAAAAAATCTATACCAGAATGTACAAAAGAATGGTCACTCAATTACCAACTTGACTCTTGAATCATTCATCTTTGCCCTTTTTAACAGTGTGGGAAACTCAAATTATAGACATTCTAAGAGGCATGATCTCCAAATTTTTTGATAGCCACATCCTTTCAAAAACTTTGATGAGAAAATAATATTTAAGGAATGCAACTTAAAGAGTGACTCCATAAAATCTTAAGGCATCTTAGCTCTTCATTTCAGTAGCTTAAAACACTTAGCTCTGAAGCATTATTCCACAGGCTTTAACTGGCATTAGGTGACACTAGTACTGTTATCAAAGGGTTTTGGTTGCTTGCCGGTTTACCACCATGTAACTAATACAGCATCAATCCATCTCAGGAGAACTGGATCACTGTAAAATTTACACAGTAGCAGATCATAAAGGTGTTTGTTACTCTACACACTAACATAGAGTGGCTTAATCAAAGTTTTAGAAATAATTACAAAAAATTGTTAGCAAAATGAGACATACAGAATGATAAAAATTTGGAAATTCCAATTATTTGGAATGCATAAGGCAAGTATGGAGTAGCTTGTTTGGGGAAGAAAATTAAAAAAGTGATCCTGAAATACTTGAGCCAGAATACTTGTTTTACATGGTCATCACCACCTACCTGAGTGCTCTGCCCATAGGAAATGCTCAGTAAACACTGCCTCAAGAGGTGATGAAGTAATACTATAATCACTGTCTGGAAAAAGATAATTAAAACAGAATGCTATATTGATTTTTCAATTACCATCTGGAGAGATACAAGTAAGAATGTCACCAAAGTTGTATGTTGGCATTTGAACTCCCCCTAACACATAGGTTTTTTCTTAAGTAAAACTTAAATATTTTTTTCACCTGCATTAACATCATTCAGTTCAGTCACTCAATCGTGTCCAACTCTTTGCAACTCCATGGACTACAGCATACCAGGCTTCCTTGTCCATCACCAACTCCCAGAACTTATTCAAGCTCATGTCTATAGAGTCGGTGATGCCATCCAACCATCTCATCCTCTGTCGTCCCCTTCTCCTCCTGCCCTCAATCTTTCCCAGCATCAGGGTCTTTTCCAATGAGTCAGTTCTTCATATCAGGTGGCCAAAGCATTGGAGTTTCAGCTTCAGCATCAGTCCTTCCAACGAATATTCAGGACTGATTTCCTTGGGATGGACTGGTTGGATCTTCTTGCAGTTCAAGGGACTCTCAAGAGTCTTCTCCAGCACCACAGTTCAAAAGCATCGACTCTTCAGCACTCAGTTTTCTTCATAGTCCAGCTCTCACATCCATACGTGACTACCGGAAAAACCATACCTTTGACTTAATGGACCTTTGTTGGCAAAGTAATGTCTCTGCTTTTTAATATGCCGTCTAGGTTGGTCATAGCTTTGATTTCCTTCAAAAACCTAGATTTGTAAAGTGCTTTTGAAATAAAAATGGTAAATAAGTATAACAGATTATTTTTATTCATAGATGCATGCTAAAGCAATTATTTGAGTGTGAATTTTTAGGTATTTATTTTAAACTCTCTGTTTCAAACTTTAATTAATTACAACATTTTAGTTATACAAAGTGTTTTTACTCCATTTGTCCTACATGCATACTTACTTAAGTCAAATATTTTCAGAAGTCCATGTATTTGAAACACAAATTATCATGAAGAAAAATCATGGGCTTTTTTGATGCCAGTCCAGTGGGGTTATTTCTCAAGAAATAAGAAATAGAATTTGTAAGAACATTGTACCTCTTGGGCTAGGGAGGGGAATACTGCACATGTGGATAGGTGAGCATGTATATACAAGTGAGACAACATATTTTAAATATTTTTTTTATTTTACAAGTTATATATTTTTATATATGAGTAGACAAATTTTAAATACTTT
The DNA here is from genome assembly GCF_054371585.1 of Giraffa tippelskirchi. Lineage (NCBI taxonomy): Eukaryota > Metazoa > Chordata > Mammalia > Artiodactyla > Giraffidae > Giraffa > Giraffa tippelskirchi. The sequence goes on from NC_137277.1 coordinate 111,912,493, forward strand.
TGTTTAACCATAAAGTATCTTCAAATTCTGTTTTAAACTCAATGATAACCTCTCTTAAAAATATCTTGATTCCTGGTCTTTTCCCTGAGACCCTGATGTTATAATCTCTCTACTCAACAATCTTTAAATCTCTGGTTTATCCCTATCACACAAGAGACTAAGTTGTATCAGTGTCACTGTGGGACCTGATCTCTGTCATCAGTCATTTCTTCTCAATTTCCATTGCTGATGATCATGGTAAGGCTTTCATTCCTACATACTTATATTCAATAACAACTTTCTGGGGATTTTGCACCATTAAGCTTTCTTTAGCTCACACTAATATTAAAGATGTTTTAACAAGATAGGAGTATAAATTTCAGTTTCCTGCTTTATTCTGTCTACCAAATAATTTCTGAATTGGTTTTCAAAAATTCACAGACCCCTATTAAATATGACCTCCAGTCCTACTCAATTGCAGAACCATCAGAATGCAAATATAAAGGGATATAGTTTCTTTATCTTTGTTTACCCCACTATGTTTAGAACACAATTCTTGACCTATGCTAGGTCCAACATAAGAAACATTAAATGTTTGTGGAAATTAACTAGGATTTATTTATTGAATAAGTTAATACCTATGTTGTATTATGGGCTTCCCAGGTGGCTCAGTGGTAAAAAAATCTGCCTGCCAATGAAGGAGACACATGAGATGTGGGTTCGATTCATGGGTTGGGAAGATACACTGGAAAAGGAAATGGGAACCCACTTGAGTATCCTTCCCTGGAGAATCTCAATGGACAGAGGAGCCTAGCAAGCTACAGTCCACATGACTGCAAAGAGTCAGACAAGACGGAACGACTCAGCACACAGGCACACATGCATGTTGTATTATAACAATTTCTGGACACTGTAGCTGAAAGCCCACTTCATAAAAAGATATGAGAACAGCATATAAAAATGAAAACATTATAGTTTTGAGCTTTAAATTATATACTCTTCACTAAAACTATAAAGCATAAAATATACAAAAGAAGCAATTTGATAATTATGTTGAAAATGTTTATGAAATTTTCCATATTCTGTATCTACATATATTCCATTGATTAAAGAATGGACATAAAATTAGTGAATACTCATTAAGTATCTTTCATTAAACATATTTCTTATTATAAAATAATCTAATTGGTATGTTAACTACAAAAATTAAGGCTTTCCTCTATTGCACAGGGGCCAAACAAACTGTAACTCTCTCTTCTCCCCTGCCCCCAAACATCTCATTTACCAGTGGAGTGTCACTGCTGCACTAGCAGGGTTCAATAAATACATAGCTTTGTTTTATTTTTTCTTTCACTGTTTTAATAACCTTAGTGTTAATTATTAGAGAAAAGATTTTGGAGTCTGATGCTCTGGTTTCAAGTATCTAGATGCAGGCTAGCAGTGGAATCTTAAGGAAGTCACCCAAGTTCTCTAAATCTGAATTTTCTCTTCTCTAATCTGGAGATAATAATACCCATCTCACATCCTCAACATGAGGGTCAAACAAAATCATGTACAGAATAGGTAAACGAGGAAGAATTGTCCAAGCATTGATGGAAGTGTAGCTTTACAAGTTACTTTCAGAATTTTCAGAATTTCAACAATTATATTTGATATGACAAAGTACACAAGTTAAACTGAATAAGATTTGGGGTCCCAGACCGCCTCTTGCCCATTTCTGCCTCTTGCACCAAAAAGTCCATCTCAGTCCAACAATATCTGGTTATTGAATGCATTTTAAATGCCAAGCAATGTAGTCGACACTAGAAATGAAATATAAGTGCATTTTCCTCTTGGTGCATGTAGTGTCATAGAAGAGGGACACAAAAAGTTAACATAAATAAAATACAGTTTCATGCATAGTGTGTCAGTTAGGATAGTGTAGGAAGGCATTTTACTCATCTTATGATTTGACAAGCTTCCTAAAAATGACAATTGTGCTGAAATTTTGAGTAATAATTAGAGCTATGGAGAACTAATTTTATTACCATGGGGGCTAGAAAGGGTTCTCCAGGCAGCTGGTAGAGTAAGTACACAGACATAGAAGTGTGGCTATCCTTGTAGCAGAAATGAATGTAGAAGCAGTTCTTTACTATGTGAAAACAAATGAGAAACAGAGACTCATCAAAAATAAGGCTGGAAAGGAAGCGGCTACAAAGTAAAACTTTTGAACTTACATTTTGTCCTCTGCAAGTGAAAGCTTAATCTACTGGGACTAGGATGGTAGGTAGATTTCTGTATAGGCTGGTGCAAAACACATAGAAACAGACAGAGCTATGCAATTATCTCAAACCTGGGCAAAAGCATTTTTTAAAAAAATGATCAACTTTGATTTTTGTGTCCTCCACTGTACTGTATTGGCATTTGGAAGATTTGGCACACCTGTGCTTATTGCAGTTAGCCTAAGTTTTAAAAAGTGGAAAAATAAAGTTTAAAAAAGTATATTTGAACTTTATATGACGCACTTAACATATGCACTAAATTAATAGGATTAGAGAAAAAATTCTTACAGTCACTAGGCCCAATCCTTTATTCTTAGTTCTGAAAGACAAAGTAACTCACAATAAGAAGCTGCCATAGGAACTATAGCTGAAGCACCACTGATACAAGGAAGAAACTCCCCAAATGCACCGATAGGGTATTTCCCTCTGGAAATTAACTGTACTTTCAGTTGCAGAGCATATAATTGCACTTCTTAAAGCTACATTTATATAAATAGTCCCCATTTCTGGGTTCTTTTTGCCCTCAGTTTTTTCATAAATCAAATACTAAACAGATTGTTTATGTGTATTCTTCATATAGTGAAGCATAGTCATTCATTAAAATAAATAAATAAATAAGTGCCTGCCCTTTTAAAGTACCAGTAAGTACAAAGAGATAACCTTCCTTCTGGTTGCCTATAAAATCAGATTGGGACAATGTCTCTCATGGTGAACTTTTAAAAAGCAAACTGTGTCTAATAACCTTTGTATTTGTCTCTATCAGATGTTTGCAATATTAGATACTCCATTAAGATTTGACAAATCAATAATTTGAATTAATTGGGTAGGTGGTATCATAGAAGTAGAGGTACAGAAGACAAGAAAGAGTTCCAAACAGAGAGATTGTGAACAGTTTCTCTAAAGAAATGGCCTACTAGCTGAAATTAAACTGATGAGGAATCTTGCAGGGGAATTGCATGGAAAGAATAGAGCAGACTACCGTCAGCAAAACCACCCAAGGGAGATCGACCCTGTCAGAACATTTAGGTAATGGTAGCATGCAGGAGAAGGAAATGGCACCCCACTCCAGTGTTCTTGCCTGGAGAATCCCAGGGACTGGGGAGCCTGGTGGGCTGCCGTCTATGGGGTCGCACAGAGTCGGACACGACTGAAGCGACTTAGCAGCAGCAGCAGCAGCAGCATGGAGGAGACAGATGGAAGAAAGCTATGGAAGAGGAACCTGGTAATATAGAGACAGAGATCAAGTTGTTCTTGGTCTTTAAAAAAACAGGCTAAAGAGATCCGGCTTTTTTCTTTTGTCAAAAGCCATGTTTTGAAGAGGATCAAGGCTTGATCTGTTCAGATGACTTTCCTCAGAATAATTTACAGATCCTATATAGAAACCAGGGGCCAAGTAGATAGCTGTGCAACAGAAAGTTATACATACACACACACACACACACACACACACACACACACACACACACACACACATCCCTACACATCTACGTTACTAGATAAAATAAAATTATTCTAAAGTAATCAATTGAATAGCACACAATTTATGAGTTTGAAAATCCAAACCAAACTGGTTAGATGACATGCTTTCACACTAGAACATAAAGGTGATGCTCCATTTTTCATGCTTTTTCTTTTTTAAGTCACAAGCAAAAGATTGAGGGTAATGTTGTCCTAGAAAAGATTGTCGCATGGGTGGGTTATGCACAGTTTCCAATGTACTTATTGTGATAAAGCTACAACTGTCATTCTCATTCTATAAGATGCATTCGAAGGCAAGTAAATTAGAGAATACTAGTCTTAAGACAGACTTGCACTGTTTCTAGATTTTTATGTTGCTTATTTTTAATGTAAACAAAAGTCTGAATAAGTGTCAGCAGAAAAAAAATGTTCTTTGCACTTTAGAGCTGATTGGGAAACACCACTGTCCCTTGCTTGAGAATCACTGTCTTACAGACTGAAATAAAAAAGTAATTATTCTAGGGGAAACCCAACTTCTGTTTTTATTTGATCACTGGAAAAACTCCTAGTTTCTGAAAGCACTAAGAAACATTTTAAGAGTCAACACTCTGATCACAACGGAACTGGGTCTCCCTAGTCACAGTAACAGTTAAGTCTGATTTGCATGGTCCCTGTACAAACTCATGGATTCCTGAATCAAGTACAGTCATGTTGAATTAATATTTTTGCCTAAGTGGGTAGATATCAAAATTAAAATACCTAGAATAAGCAATGATAGTATCAGTAATTTTGCCTCATGTGTTTTTCTGGTTTTCTGAAAATAGGGAAAGTGACTTTTTTTCCAAGGGGGGAGGGAGAAGACAAAAAAATTGTGTATTGGAGCCAAAAGCCTTATTTGCTGTGAAAATTACAAATGTTTGCCTGGAGCAAATATGTGAAAATTTGCAATTTGTTATAGGTGTGGAATTTTGCTATTTTTCACAGTGGAAGAACTGTTCTGTGTAGTTTGCTTTTTTTCCCCTAGATGTGTGAATTCTTAGAGAAATTCTGAGATCTACTCATTTTTATGCAAAAGATGGCAAGGTGAATAATTACTCTCAATAATAACTTAAAATTCTGCTATGTAACTCAATGAAATACTTTTTTTTCAATGTTGAATGGCTGCACTTGTTAGAAGAAAGTTCCAATAATGTATTGAGCTTTCATCTAGTACAGAAATGCTGTATTAATGTACTGCAATACTTTTACATAGGAGCGTATTGATATGTAAAATAAAAGAGATAGAGTGTAGTTAGCTTAAAAATCATTTAAGCTTTTATGACATAAATGAGATAACTAAAATTCACATGTGAATCTTATGTATACAAAATTAGATTCAGATACCATGTAGAATTGAATCAATCTACTAAACACAAATATTTAACAATTCCAAAATTATGTAATAATAAAAACTTCAAGTTATGCAAGTATGTAATGTGCCTTTCACTTAGAATTGAATTCTTGCAACTAGGTAAGATTTCCTAACGGTCAAAAAGAAAAAAGAAAAGAAAGGAATATTACATTTCCTTCTTTCCTTCAAGTCAACGTGAAAATATGACTACCACGTCTCTTCTGTCTATGACTTATCCTAAGAAGAATTGTGAAATGTTTGCATGATCTTTGTGCCCGCTCCCTGGGTGATGCCTCAGGTTAGCCACTGAGAAGGAATGCTGATGGCTCCAAACCTCTCCTCCTTCACACATGAAATTTTCTGTCCTGTTTCTCATGCCATCAGGGACACTTTCCTTTTAAATTCTAACGTAATTTGCTTCTTTCATTAAGCAACCTGTGTTTTAATAGATTTCTCCAAGCTCTCTTTTTCTTCCTGGGTAACATGTGCCTTTTTAGAATGCTTCCAAAGGGAATGTAGGACATTGTATTTCTCTGGGTTAATGACATTCTCTAACATACAGAAAGCAAGACTGGATGGTTTGTTTCACAATTACCTGATTAATATACTCAAAGTATGTTTTAATTAACAATATAGTATGTATGTAAGATTCTAAAAGATCAGCCTACCATTTGAATTAGTTTATGGGTTGCCTTTCTCAAGTATCAAAATCGCTAGGAATTGAGAAACTTTGCAGACTATTGTATCTCTCCAGTCTTTCTTAAAATGCTGCATGAAATTATTTTTGTCTTGTTTGTGCTGGTTTTAGTCAGATTCAGTACTGTCAAAGCTTTTCTTAATATCATATAACCTTAACACAGGTACCTAATTCATGAATTTCTGAAACCTGCAATGTGTATTCATTTACCAATAGGACTAAAAATAAAACCCATCATAAAATGATTCCCAGCATATGTTCATGGGCAAAAATCGTGGAAAGGCAGGCAAGAGAGATATATTCATAATCTATTTAGAAATACACTACAGTTTTCTTCCCTTTAAAACAGAAACCTAATTGAACATAATGTAAAAACTATTTTAGTCAAAATTAATTTTAAAAGATTATAACACTAAACATCAATTATAATGTAAATTAATGGTAATAAAAATAAGACATTTAAAAATTAACACACACCAAAATTAGTCTTCCCCTTAAAAAGAAACCAAAGTCAAAATTGCAAGGTTTATTGCTATATTTTCAACCATGGAGAATGCATGTTGAAGTTTAATTCGTTAGTGAATTTCGCTTTTAGATCACCCTTCCAGTGAAGTTTTCTACTTGCCAATAAACACTGAGGAATGTCTCCTTTCTATGCCCAGACCAGATTGCTACCCCTTTTTCTTATCTGCCCAATTAGCTTTAGAGGCCTTAGCTATCACCAGCCTAACTACCTTGGAGCTCTTAGATGAAAGTTCCTTATCCTAGGCTGTTCTATTCATCAGGAATCTAGCAAAACTTAGGTTTGAATAGTTTCCTATGAAACACCTCCCACTAAACTGATTTGTGGTCCCTAATGAACCATAAGCTGATGGACAATTATTCATTTGGCTGAGGCCCATGGTACATTTAAACGGTACTCTGGATCTCACAAGGCTGCATATGTGACTTCCATTTAAGTTTAGATACAAGATTTTTGACATGAGCAAGAAGTTTAACAAGACTTTAACTGGAATCACCATGAAAGGGCAACTTTGACTTGAAATTTCAACTTCTCTGTGATTGGTATGCAGATAAACCAAAAAATAATAAGGGTAAAAATTTCCTACATTTAGAAAAGCAACACTGGGTTACATTAAATAAAAACATTACAGTTTTAAATAATCACCACAGAGTATTTTAAGTCAGAAGGGACTCCGTTTTTTAAGACCTTAAGCAACAGGATTTCTTTCTTGATTTTTGCAAAGTTTGGACTCATACTTTATTTAGAATCAAAATATCTAGAAATAAAGGATGGCAATGGAAATTTCTTTTTCATAACAAAATAGAATAGGAATACAGCCTGCTAAATCTTGAGGTCAAAAAAACAGATGTTATTTAGGCTTCATAAGGGCATAGAGGCACACTTTCTGGAAAGCACCTCTTGAGTATCTCTAACACAATTGATTAACAGGTAACTAGATGATCAGAAATCTTCCTAGAACAGGAGGAAGTATGTTTAGTAATTAAAAACATTGTCTGAAAAAATACTGTCTAGAGTTTCATCTTTTAGTTTCATTTGACTCAGCATTCCTGCTTAGAGTATGAAGCAGAGATGAACACAGAGCAAATCGAGAGGCAACATCCCTTGTATGATTTGGTGGGCTCCCTCTGAAGTGCTCGCTCTGTCCCAGGCAGACCTTGGACATGAAGAGTTTCGGGGCACAGCTATATAGTAAGGTCTCAATACAGGTGCTTGGTCTTATCCACTAAGAACAAGGATTATCTTGTTGTCAATTTTTGCTATAATTGCATTCTTTGCTGCAGTTTTGAGAATGAGGACACCACTATTTTTTTAAGGCTATGTAGCCAGGTCACTATTTTAAATTTAGGCTTGCTGCCAGTGAAGTTTACTTACAAAATAATGTTTCTTATTGATTGATAAATTGAAAACTACAATATTTACTTCACTAAGATCTCCCTCATCCCCATTATGCACCACAATAAAATGCCAATAGGAACCAATACTAAGAAGTGCTCATCATAGGGAGCATCAACTTTATAAAGGATGAAGGAAAGAACAAAGGAAGAAGAAAGTGGGAAGTGAGACAATACAAAGGGCTTATGATTTTTAAAAAAGTCCTATTCCAATATGTATTTTGATATGCTGTAGGGTTTAATCTGGGGAATGAAATCTGTCTTTATTCAGAAGTATATGATGTATATATTCTGCTTTAGGACAAGAAAGCAGTTCAATTAGCTAGGGGAAGCTTTAAAAAGGATGAATGAAGAGGTCTGGGCATGTTTCTAAAATATCAGTGACTACCCCTTTCCTCCACCCTATTTTTGAATTATTAACAGATAGAATGGGTTGCTTCAGCAAACAAGTACACATACTTACAATAAATTTTAACAATGTATTGAACTTACTGTGTGTTCTTTTATTATACTGTAACTCACTTCCATTAGAAGACTGTGCTAGTTTTCACAAATGCTAAATACTGGTTTTAGTTTTGGAATTTCAGGTCTTGAAAATATTCTCCTGGAATTATCTCACTGGTTCATATGTCAGAACTTTGATAATGACTGATACAATCAAAGAATCATGTTGATGCTACTGACCTCAAAATTATTTTGAGCTATATTACAGTAGCTGCTTGTGTGAAGTTTATTCAAGTCCTTTTAATCTCATCTACTCTTCAATGAAAACAAAAATATCAGGGTTCTATAAGAGCTATACTGTAAATATTAGAACAATGCACAAAATCTGTGTGCTGAAGACCTCACATTAATAAAAATAGTGCTCACTCTAATTAGTGGGGCAATTGGAAGATGCTATTGTAGAAAACTGGAAATTAGAGGAAGTTATTGTAGGGAACAGAGGAGCCTGGCGGGTTACAGTCCGTAGGGCTGCAAAAGAGTCAGGCATGACTGAACGCCTGAACAATGAACAGTTGTAATAAAGTTAATTCTCATTAACCTCTTATAAAACAAAATATAGGCTATAGTTTTGTGGAATTGAGAAAATCATTTGAGCTGCTGAAATTATTTACTTATCTATTTGAATGTGCCTTTTGCCTCGGGATTTTTTTTTTTTTTTTGAGATGTACTTTTTGTTAGACTCTTTAGATAATAAAAGTTATTATGGGCTATCTTCTGTTACATATTTGACTTAATGTTTAATGGAGCCATTAGAAACTCATTTTTGCTGATAAAAAATGGTTTAAAGTGAAAGTTAGTTACTCAGTCATGTCAGAATCTTTGAATTGAAGCCCCATGGACTGTAGCTCACCAGTCTCCTCTGTCCATGGAATTCTCTGGGCAAGAATACTGGAGTGGGTAGCCATTCCCTTCTCCAAGGGATCTTCCCAACCCAGGGATCAAACCCAGGTGTCCTGCATCAGAGCAGACTGTTTACTACCCAAGCCACTAGGGGAGCCCCAAAATGGTTAAATACTGGCAATCTCACATAGAACAATTTACATCTGGGTGGTGTTTTCTGCTAAGAGGGAAGGATTGGATAATGAGTCAAACAGAATCAGTATGATAATTTTCCTTTTGAGTAGTTACAGTACATTCTAAAAATATTGTTGCCCAGGTTTTTGTTTTGTCTTTTTTAACAGTAATTGTATATGTTGTTCAGTAAAATGTGATTCTTTATTTTTCTTTTAATACATGCATATATTGGACAATCTATAGTAGAAATTCATAAAAAATAAATTTTAAAAGTTTTGAAAAACATTCTCTTCGGCTGTTTTTATAATTACAAAGTTGTTATATAAATAAGTTTGTATAAATAAAATTTAAAACTGTTTCTGCTATTGGAAAGCATAAAGAAATTAATTTAATTTTAAAATATTACTTTGATTTAGATCCTTCTATTTTATATAATGATACATTGTTTTCTTTTAATAGCATTTTGATGATTTCTTACACCATTACATGAAAAATACAGATACTGCATTTGGAAACTGGAAAATGTTTGATATACAAGTAGACACGTATCTTCTAAAATAGGCCAATGAACATGAATCTTCATAAGCTAACCACTTAATGTTACATAAATTATTTGGATTTTAAAAGCTGAGTCAAGTAAGAGGGACCAAGAAATCAACCATAACAAACAAACAGAAAAAAAAAAATCTAAGTTTATATATTACATTATACCCATTCAAGGAATAAGTCGGTCATTTAATTAAAAACACAAAATCTCCCTATATATTCAAATATTGTTTTGAATTATTCACTTTTGAAAAGCTTTTAGAATTCAAAAAATGTTTTAAGAAATTCTCTAGTTTAATCACTCCCTAAACTCTTGAAATAGTTCATATGAATCTCTTTCTTTATCAGATACATGATCTGGAGGTCAAATACCCAAGGAGCACATACAATCAAGACTGGGTATATTTTTGAGCCTATTCTGGTGTGCTGTGCAGACTGGACCTCATTTTAAGGATCACTGGCTGCCAATAGGAAATGCTCAAACATGCCGAGTCTGATCCAGATTCTGTTATGAGAAAATAAAAAAAACTCCTAGAACTAAAGTGTTCTTCTACCCCTGTTCTGATGAAAAGAGATCCAGGGAAGAATTACAAATATGAAAAGAGCAAAGGTGAAATTCCAGAAGGCCGTGGGCTTCCCTGATGCCTTAGTGGGTAAGGAATCCACCTGGAGACACAGGCGGGTTTGATTCTTGGGTAGGGAAGATCCCCTGGAGAAGGGCATGCAACCCACTCCTGTATGCCTGCCTGGAATAATCCCATGGAGAGAGAAGCCTGGTGAAATACTTTCCAGAGTCACAAAGAGTTGGACACAACTAAGCATGTACATTCTTCATAGCTTTGCACCTTTCCCCTTTGTATCCACCTGTCTTGCTCCAAAGGGAAATAATGAGTGTCTACTGGAATGTGAAGTCAAGTGGGCCTTAGAAAGCATCACTATGAACAAAGCTAGTGGAGGTGATGGAATTCCAGTTGAGCTATTTCAAATCCTCAAAGGTGATGCTGTGAAAGTGCTGCACTCGATATGCCAGCAAATTTGGGAAACTCAGCAGTGGCCACAGGACTAGAAAAGGTCAGTTTTCGTTCCAATCCCAAAGAAAGGCAATGCCAAAGAATGCTCAAACTACCGCACAATTGCACTCATCTCACATGCTAGTAAAGTAATGCTCAAAATCCTCCAAGCCAGGCTTCAGCAATACGTGAACCGTGAACTTCCAGATGTTCAAACTGGTTTTAGAAAAGGCAGAGGAACCAGAGATCAAATTGCCAATATCCGCTGGATCATCGAAAAAGCAAGAGAGTTCCAGAAAAACATCTATTTCTGCTTTATTGACTATGCCAAAGCCTTTGACTGTGTGGATCACAATAAACTGTGGAAAATTCTGGAAGAGATGGGAATACCAGACCATCTGACCTGTATCTTGAGAAACCTGTATGCAGGTCAGGAAGCAACAGTTAGAACTGGACATGGAACAACAGACTGCTTCCAAATAGGAAAAGGAGTACGTCAAGACTGTATATTGTCACCCTGCTTATTTAACTTATATGCAGAGTACATCATGAGAAACGCTGGGCTGGAAGAAACACAAGCTGGAATCAAGATTGCCGGGAAAAATATCAATAACCTCAGATATGTGGATGACACCACCCTTATGGCAGAAAGTGAAGAAGAACTAAAGAGCCTCTTGATGAAGGTGAAAGAGGAGAGTGAAAAAGTTGGCTTAAAGCTCAACGTTCAGAAAACTAAGATCATGACATCTGGTCCCATCACTTCATGGCAAATAGATGGGGAAACAGTGGAAACAGTGTCAGACTATTTTTCTGGGCTCCAGAATCACTGCTGATGGTGACTGCAGCCATGAAATTAAAAGACGCTTACTCCTTGGAAGGAAGGTTATGGCCAACCTAGATAGCATATTTAAAAGCAGAGACATTACTTTACCAACAAAAGTCCGTCTAGTCAAGGCTATGGTTTTTCCAGTGGTCATGTATGGATGTGAGAGTTGGACGGTGAAGAAAGCTGAGCGCCAAAGAATTGCTGCTTTTGAACTGTGGTGTTGGAGAAGACTCTTGAGAGTCCCTTGGACTGCAAGGAGATCCAATCAATCCATCCTAAAAGAGATCAATCCTGGGTGTTCATTGGAAGGTCTGATGTTGAAGCTGAAACTCCAATACTTTGGCCACCTCATGCGAAGAGTTGACTCATCGGAAAAGACCCTAATGCTGGGTAGGATTGGGGGCGGGAGGAGAAGGGGACGACAGAGGATGAGATGGTTGGATGGCATCACCAACTTGATGGACATGGGTTTGGGTAGACTCCGGGAGTTGGTGATGGACAGAGAGGCTTGACGTGCTGCAATTCATGGGGTCGCAAAGAGTCGGACACGACTGAGGGACTGAACTGAACTGAACCATTTCTATGTACCATCATGAGTGAACTTTCTTGTACTCTCAAGAAAGACGATAAAAAATGTATACAGCATGCAAATAGCTCTTTGCATCTAGTATATCTTTTATTAATAATAATATTTTGAGGAAAGTTAGCATACCCAATATCAAATAAAGACATGGAAACCGCTAGAGACAACTGACTTCATCCAGGGTCTTACAGATTTAAGCAGGAAGTCTGCGATTTCAGGTCAAATCCTGTGACACCAAATGTATTGTTTTTTTCTATGCTACTATAATCTCTCTCTAATTAATTTATACATACTTCGAAGGGAAGATATTGATAAATATTGAGGTAGTGATTACTAAAATTACCTGGGGAACTTAAATTAATAAAGATTCTTGAACTCCAGCATTAGATACTGTTTTAAAAGGTCTGTAAGGTTTTTGGTTTTGTTTGTTTGTTTTGGGTTTTGTTTCTAAGTTCTAACTAATGGTTTTGCTCAGTCAGATCTGGGAATATCTTTAGTATTGAGATACCTTTAACGTATATGCAAGAACATTTACATTTTTCAAAGTGGAAAATAAATATTAGTGGATCATTTTTATTCAGAATTTTTGCATTGTGTAGATGCTTCGAGAAAGTATCTGGTGGAGGGGAAACTTCCTGGCACCTCTGAGATTATGACATGAAGGAAGGTATTTACTCTGCTTTCTAAAAAAAAATGTATTCTTGCTTTCACATCGCATGCCTGGACACTGATTAAATCTTAGATCTGAAAAATCAGTCAGTGAGCTGCTTATCATCCCTGGTAGAACACACAGCCTACAAGAAAAACAAAGCTGTTTCAGATGTTATCTTCCTCTCCTGTTAGCTGCATGAATTTGGGAAAAATATTTAGCTTCTCTGGATCTTAGTTTGTTTCACCACTAAATGCAGATAGTCATATGCATTCCACAGTGTTGTCCCAAGAATAAAACAGGCTGTTGTATAGTGCTTAGCCTAGTCAGTGCACAAAAACTGTAACTAGCATTCATTTTAAAAGGATTAAGCGTCTGAGCATCAATCTTTTGAACCAAAGCATCTTCTCCTTGTCAGTGTTCTGCATCTTGTTTTACATTATTCTTCAATGCTTCTATGAAAGATAAGGTTCTATGAACAAATCTGTCTGGCAAATACTGAAGAATGCATTCTCATTTAGAGATCATAATCAACAGATTTTTATAAAAATTTTGAGAAGTTTTTCCTGAAAAAAAAAAAAACTAACATTATTTCAATAAACATATGTAGCTATGGAGTCCTTCTCCTCATGCTGCTGCTGCTGCTGCTACGTCGCTTCAGTCGTGTCCTACTCTGTCCCATAGACGGCCTTATGGGACACCTATTAATATCTGGAAATAATATCTAAAAATACTCTTTTAGAGAAGGTCTGTCTTTTACTGCTAAAATCTTAACAATACATATGCTTTTCTTTTAGGCAGATTGAGATGGGCAAAATGAAACTTCAGGGATTTGATTTTAACGATATATATGTATCATTTACACTAACATTGGAGTGGCAGGATGAAATTCCTCCATGATATGCACTATGTGTACTGTTATGGTGTAGCCACTTTTGCTTTCTCTTTGTCTGTAGGTGTGGATATGTGTGTGTGTGTGTGTGTGTGACTGTATGAGTATGTGTTTCTATGTGGAATTCTATTAATGTCTCTATGTAACTACTATATCTAGTTGTGAGTGATGTGTGAAACAAAATTCCTTGTTTAGTATAAAATATAATTAAGCTTATGCTGTTTTAATCTTATCCCATATAATATGTAGACCAAGTCTTAGCTTATTAATCTACAGATCTGAAAATAAATTTAAAATAAAGTTTTTTAAACCATATGCTTAAATTCTGTTCTCTCTTCCACCTTCTCTCTTGCTACTCAGAGTTGACCTCTGCTGCTGCTGCTGCTGCTGCTGCTAAGTCGCTTCAGTCGTGTCCGACTCTGTGCGACCCCACAGACGGCAGCCCACCAGGCTCCGCCATCCCTGGGATTCTCCAGGCAAGAATACTGGAGTGGGTTGCCATTGCCTTCTCCAGTGCATGAAAGGGAAAAGTGAAAGTGAAGTCGCTCAGTCGTGTCCAACTCTTAGCGACCCCATGGACTGCAGCCTGGTAGGCTCCTCCGTCCATGGGATTTTCCTGGCTGGTATTTTCTCAAATAACCATTTTATTTACCAAAAACTAAAGAATTAAAACACATGTTGCACACAAAACAATATTAAGTTCTTTCAAAATTTGAGGCAAAGCAACAAGAGACTTGACTTCCTCTAAGACCAGCTTAGGGTCACGGCTTGTTTGTTTTCATTTATATGGGCACTCCAGCCTTCCTTAACATCCAATTTGCTTTCAGGCAGTAGGTATTTAAACTACAGGAGGAGTCCAGCCAAAATAAGCCATCCTTCTGCCAGGTCCAAAGTTTCCTTTCCTCCTGCTCTCTCTGGATTTCCTCTTATAACTTTACCTTTCACTTAGTTCCATGGAATGTGCCTGGGTCCTCTAAGAGATGTTTAACTTTAGGGAGTTATGACTCATTTTAAACAAAGTGGCAGAATCACTGTTTCTAGAGAAGGCGATTGTTGGCAGAAAAGAAAAAAAGTGAGTACAAGAAGAATAAACAAGACTTCTTCTAACTTTCTTCTTGTGTTTATTGACTTTTTCCTGATTCTGAAAATGCGAATTGCTAGGGAAGGGACAACCCCATGTCCATCTCCCTTTTAATATAAAAATAAATATGTGTGTGTTTAGTTTTTAAAGTATGGAACAGGTATAATACAGAGAAGCTCAAATGCATAGTCAAAGAGAATCTTTTGGTGTGGAAGTTGCTGTCTAAAGCTGTAGGAGGTACATCTACCTTACACAGAAGCACTGCCCTGTGTTCTTGCCTTGCCTTCCACTCTCTGAGCAATACATCTAGATTCATCCACACTCATTCCTGTCCTCAAAACTCAAGTTCAGCACTCTCTCTTTTCTGAATGCAAACTTTAATAAAAGGTTCTGTTATACACACAATCTATTAAATAATACTAATGAAACTTTAACTTACTTGGATTTAAACATCTAACTGAAGGTACCCTGGGTTTCCTTTCTGACTTTTCCCCTCTTGCATCCTTTCATTTACCAGGCACCCAATTCATCCATGACAATCATGAACTACAGCATTTAGGAGTGAAAAACCTTCCTTACAGACACATCCAAAAATGATTTTTTTCCTCTATCAAGAGCCCTTTAAAATTCTTTTTTAAAATAACACTTTGAAAAAAATAACATCTGTTTAAATCCTTTTATCATGATTTAAACACATTTTCAGTTATCACATTTTTCTCTTTTTTTCCCCCTTTTTTTTTTTTAAAGTTCTTTTTATACCTGTTACCATGGACACAATGTTGCTTGCCTCAGAGTCTAATTAAAATGGTTACTTGCTCAGCCAGGGAATTAGAGAATAATCACGTGTTGGGGGAGTGGTTTTAAAATCTGAGGAAACTATTGTTTAGGATCTCCTGATAGAGATACTTCTCTGTTAATCAAAATCCTTTCTCCATCTTGCAAAGAGTGTTTCAACCAATCAATTTCTAAAAAGACCCAACATAATCTGTTTAGAAAATGTATAGACCAGATTTTAATCTCATAAACCTGTCTTTGGGCAGGTTTCCCTGAGCTATAAAGCAAGGACCTGGTATTTGCAAATGTGAGTGAGGGGGAAACAATCTGCTTCTTGATAAACTATTGAATACGTAATATTTGACCCCATGTAGAATTTAGATAAATCATTAATGAAGAAATTTTCTAGGTTTCAATCCGTCTTCCAATAAAACCAGCCACCATTTCTATTTATGTAGTTGATTGCTTCATTTTGGACTATATAAACATACTATTTTTTTTGTTTTTGTTAAAAGAAAGATGTAATACTTTAAAATGGTCAAATTCTTTGTTTAAATTTAAATGTAATAATGGTTTGCTTAATACACCAAAAGCAAGCAGGCATGTAAAACTGGGTAAGTCGGGAAGCATTTTTTTTCGTCAACAACAGTGCTTCCACGAGCACATCCTTGATAATGCAGACTCTCGAAGTTCTTAGAATAGATAGTAAAAATGCAGAAAGTTACCATGGTTTTCCAACTAGAATATGAATTTAATGTTTTAAATTTCCAGGGGTGTAGAGACTTTACTATTTTTATTTACTTTCTACAGCCTATCACTTTTGCAACTTTGATCCTAAAACTTCTTAGTGTAATCCCTATACTGTCTAGCATCTTCCTAGATAGATTTGAAAGATGTTCAGATTATATAATATAAATTCCCATCTCTGGAAATCTATCATGAAGTTTACCTAATAATATGTTTTGATACTGTGTACATGGACACATGAGATTCTGTTGACTAGCAAGTCAGTAACAAGTAGAGACAAAGCAATGTGGGGCTCATGGGAAGTTGAACAGATGATGTGACAGGAAGTCAGAATTCAAGGGCAATCTCCTTGCTAATTAACTATAAGGAATTTTGCTGAGTCATCATTTAACCTCTCTAAGACAAAAGAGGTGGATCCATTGTCTCTAAGTTTCCTTCCACCTCCAGAGTTCTGTAACAGAATGACAGTGATGCCATTTTCTTTGACAAAGCCTCTAGGAGAAAAACTAGCTTGATGAGGATGTCAAGGTTTGGTATTTAATATGATGAAATTGAGTTCCGCCTGAAAGCAAATTGGGAAATGCAAGTAGACATTTAGATACAAGGGTATATAACTCAGAAGGGAGTTCTAGAGATACATCTGTGAAAGATATTGGCTTATGGATAATGGTTTAAAAATGTTCAATTGAATATTTCCCAGGAAGAAAGAATATAGTGAGAAGATTGGGTACTGAGCTTGGAGAACATAGAACAAAATAAGCTTTCAAAAAAAGACAATTGTGTTACCATATAACTAAGAAGAATGAGTCATTTTTGTATAGTTTGCAATCTTGTTCATCCATTCAACAAATATATACATATAAAGCGCTTTACCAACATATAATGTCTGTAGGTGCTGCAGAGTCAAAGAACAGTGAAATACAGACTGTGACAACACAGCTTTAAAAAAACCTAAGCAGCTCTCTTAGGAGAATCAAGTTTGAAAACAAGAAAGTTGACATCAACTTAATCAAATAAAAATACTCATTACAAACATTATTCTTGGATATGTTTTATTTCATAGGATTGCCTTTTTTTAAGAAAATCCATTATTTGAAAGGTAAAGGGAAGATTGTAGTTTAAGAAAACATTATACTACTTTGACCTTTTTGATATTCTATATTTTGATTGGCTATATTGGAATATTTCATCATGTCCATCCAAGTAAGGCCAAGACTGTAAACACTATGAACTTGACTAGTCAGCCAATCAAATTATAGAGTGTTGTAAAGGTCAAAGTAATACAATGTGCTACTATAATTTACATAACATATGTGCAGCATTATGAGTCCAATATTTCATCCTCAGACAAGGATTGAACAAGAACATGAAAATGCGTAACATGAATGAACTCTGCTGACAACAAAATCAGAAAAACTTTCTTGAGATTTCCAAGACTGCCGCTGAAGTTAAAGGAAGGAAGGATGAAAAGACACTCATTCATTGAAGTGAGTTCAAGATAAGAGGTAGGATGTAGGAAATTCATAGAGAAGTTCCAAGAAAATGGTGGCAAGGCAATAGATAAATGAGTCTGAAAGTCAAGAGAACTGGGTTCTATGCCCTGCTTTGCTAGTTAGTAGTCACAAGACTTGAAAAGTTATTGGATTTCTTGGCATTGATTTCTCAGTCTTTGAAAGAAGAGATATATTAATAGCTATTGCTTTTAATAATCTTAGTTGGTGTTTTTATTTTTAAAGTATACAGCAATGAATATAAAGCTACCCTTACTTTCAAAATACAATCTTGTGGTGCATAAGACAATTAAATCAGTAACTGCTTAAATTAGTTTAAGAAAAGGAACATCTTAGCATAGACCTGCCTATAGTCTGTCATTGTTCTTTGCTCCTGCCCATATAGAAAGATCTACATTTATATACATGGTGTAGAATCCGAGCACAATCTCCATAAGTCTTATGGTGTAGGTACTTAAAATCTAGGCCAGGGAAATAGTCCAAGACTCACCAAGAAGGCAAAAAGAGGCTCTATATTGCTGGTAAAAATGACACGATTCACATTAAAAATCTTCAAAATCGGCCCATAAAACCTGCCTAGCATAATAGGAAAACAGTAGCTGCTATTATTCCATTCCTTGTTAGTTAGCATTTTCTAGGCAGAATGTGATCTGTTGTGATATTTCCTCTTTAAATGCTACTACTGACGTTGAAATAAACTTTCATTAAAATGCTGAGAAGTTAAGAAATGACAGTGAACCTAGGAAGATGTTTCAAAAAACCTGAACCTTCTAGGTGAATCATAAAAATACTAAAGACTACAATATAAAAGACAAATTATAACATATTAAGTTATGAGAATGCCAAGTGAATGTTCTGAGGAATGGTACATTTTCTTTGGAAAGTAAGTAACTTGGTGAACTCATAATTTCACAAATCAAATCAAGAGCCAAAGTTTTGGGCAATTAATGAGAAACCCAATTAATGATCTTTGATTGATCAAAATTATGGAAAATGGACCGACCATTAAACATATATTTCCAACTGGTGAAAATGACTATCTGGTGGATAATAAATATTCTACATGTTTAATACACAGAATAGGTTTAATATCCAGAATTTCTTTTGGTCTTTTCATCTTGTATTAATCACTTTAAATATGTATGATCCTTTTAACATTTGTGCTTATTTATTCATCCTATATCAAATCTGCACATCTTGTGAAGGATATTGTGACTTTAATCTGCCCTTAAGTACTGTTTCTGTGTTAAAAATCCCCAGCATGAGTTCTAAACAAACATGAAAGTTTTTTCCACTTTGCATGGAGTATGGAGATAGAAGTCGAGAGAATAAGGTCCTGAAACCTTTGGGTAACCAAGTGGAAAGGAAGCACCTGCCCGCTGTGAGCAGCAGCCCGGCACAGCAGGTGTCTGCCTACCTTCTAGGCTCTGCACAACCCGTTGGCTCTCATTTGCTCAGTCTCTTGTCATTTATATTTTCTTCTCTCATTTAATTTTCTTCATTTCCTCTCTCTTCTCCTTGCACTTTTTTTCCCCTTCCCCCTCGTTCCTTTCCTCTTTTTCTCTCTCTTTCTGAGAAGAGTTTCACTTTCAGTTAACGTTCAGAATGAATCTTAGTGGCTCAGGTCCGGTTTACCCGTTCTGGCTGTGAGGTTCATACAGCAGTAGTAACACTCCTTAAAAATACTGCAGGATAATGAGAGGCTCAAGTGAACATGAAAGCTGTACTGTCAGGCACTGATGAGCCAAGGTGATAACCTAACTTAATTTGAACATTTTAAAAATATCTGCTCCTCATCTGGAAAACATATCTAGTAAGTTTTAATGCTATTGGTTATATGTTGGAAGATTTAATGTTTCTTACATATTTTGCCAAGGGAGAATGAAAACCCAAACCAAGTGAAAAGAATAAAAAAATCCACACTGAACTGGAGAAACGCAGTCTATGCCTATGATCTTTCAACAGAAGCATTTGAAGAAGCTATTTCCGAGCTGCATTTTTTTTTTTTTTTTTTTTTTTTTACCCTGAGCATTATAATTAAGAGAAAAGTGAAATAAAGTGAAAGTGTTAGCCGCTCGGTCATGTCCAACTCTTTGCAACTTCATGGACTGCAGCCCACCAGGCTTCTCCATCCACGGAATCCTCCACATAAGAATACTGGAGTGGGTAGCCATTCTCAGCTCCAGGGGATCATCCCAACTCAGGAATCGAATGTCTCCCACATTGCAGGCAGGTTCTTCACCATCTGAACCATCAGAGGCCCCATACTTAAG
Source organism: Giraffa tippelskirchi (assembly GCF_054371585.1). Lineage (NCBI taxonomy): Eukaryota > Metazoa > Chordata > Mammalia > Artiodactyla > Giraffidae > Giraffa > Giraffa tippelskirchi. The sequence goes on from NC_137277.1 coordinate 111,932,605, forward strand.
AAAACCTTTCCACAAAGCAGTAGGCCCCCCATTTTCATCATATTTTTCACTCTCAGAAAACATCTTATGTTTTATTAACTTCTTCAATGTCTACCTCCTTCATTTTCAAAGGAAGCTCTCTGAAAGAGATGCTCTCACATTTCCTCCTGTATCCCTGACACCTAGCGCAGGACCTGGCCTGTGGTAGAGACAAACAAGTTAAGGTGCTCCTCCAATACCCAGTCTGATATCTTCTATCAGAAAACTGAATGGGATGGAGATTTAATATCATCCTTCTGAGGTCTTCAGGACTGAATAAAGTAAATGGAAATGAGTGAATTAAGAACAACTTATCAGAGTTTTGAAAGTTCATCAGGAAGACATTTTTCATTCAACAGAAGTCAAGACCCAAGATGCTAATTCTATACTTCCTGATAGACAAGATTTCAGGATTTAAGAAACTTTGTAAGTGGCAAATGTTTCTTTCCTATTCCTAAAAGCCACCAGATATGCCATAGAGTTAAAAGTAAAAAAAAAAAAAAAAAAATCTTGACTTGTATATTTTCTGCGAAATCTTTGTAAAAATTATTTTCTTCATTCTTAGATACCCAACAGTAGTTCTCATTATATGCAAAGCACCATGTTAGACTGAGAGATGACACATAACCTCATCCTTCAAAAAGTATGATCTTTTGGAAACACTCATATATGCTTACCTTCTTTATACACATGAACAGTTGACTTCTATTTGTAGAGGCCCAATAATTACTATGGTACTAAAGATATTCCTTGGAGAGGGAAATGGCAACCTACTCCAGTATTCTTGCCTGGAGAATCCCATGGACAGAGAAGCCTGGAAGGCTACTGTCCATTGGGTCACAAGAGTCAGACACGACTTAGCGACTAAACCACTAAAGATATTCCTTAGGTTCCATCCATCTCTTTCATCCCATTTCACTCTTGTCAGTTTCTTAAACTCCAATGCTTCTAATCACCATAGAGCTAGTCTCCCAGGAAGAATATTCTTTCTTCTAATCTCTGCTAGTTAATTCTTGCTCTTTATTCAGATCCTAAATACTCATAAATAGCCTGGAGAAGGGAATGGCTACCCACTCCAGTATTCTTGCCTGGAGAATTCCATGGACACAGTCTATGGGGTCATAAGAGTTGGACATGACTGAGTGACTAACACTAAGTACTCATAAATTCTTGAGGACAACATTACATGTTCTCCCTTTCAGATCAAAAACATTCTAAAGTGCTCTTACTTCTCCACACAAATTCTTATTCTAAACACAAAAACTCTCTTATATTTATTTCCATGATAATTTGATTAACATCTTTCTTCGCCACTAGTCTGAAAGCTCCATGTTGACATCAAGAGTGCTGAAAAATATGTTAAAAGAATGTGTAAATGCAAACACAACAGGTTATATCTGCTGATTATAAATCTTTTGAATGCTACTGGGTTTTAAGTTATAGATTTAGTTTATTTAATAGGAACAATTCAAAGGCAAGCAGGACAAAATAGATCTTTTATGCTAGACACTTCAAATTATATTAATATCTGACAGTGGACTGTACTTTAATTTAGTCATGAATGCCTCATAGTGTACACATACAGTAATGATCTATTTCGTATGTTCATAATTCAGGTTATCTTTTTTAAAATTTTCTTTTTTTTTTTTCTGAATTTGGCCCATTCTTTGGAGAAGGCAATGGCACCCCACTCCAGTACTCTTGCCTGGAGGGTCCCATGGACGGAGGAGCCTAGTGGGCTGCAGTCCATGGGGTCGCTAAGAGTCGGACACGACGGAGCGACTTCACTTTCACTTTTCCCTTTCATGCACTGGAGAAGGAAATGGCAACCCACTCCAGTATTCTTGCCTGGAGAATCCCAGAGATGGCGGAGCCTGGTGGGCTGCCGTCTGTGGGGTCGCACAGAGTCGGACACGACTGAAGCGACTTAGCAGCAGCAGTTAGCAGTTCCTTTAGTTCTATACAAACACCCAGAATTGGAAATTGCAGAAATCAATAATGAGGCATGCTGCTGCTGCTGCTAAGTCACTTCAGTCGTGTCCGGCTCTGTGCAACCCTATAGAAGGCAGCCCACCAGCCTCCTCTGTCCCTGGGATTCTCTAGGCAAGAACACTGGAGTGGGTTGCCATTTCCTTCTCCAATGCATGCATGCATGCTAAGTCGCTTCAGTCGTGTCCGACTCTGTGCAACCCCATGTAGAGCAGCCCACCAGGCTCCCTTGTCCACAGGATTATCTAGGCAAGAATACCGGAGTGGGTTGCCATTTCCTTCTCCAATAATGAGGCATAATTCACTTCTAATATTCAGTTAAAGTCCTTAATTCAATCATTTATTCATCCACAAAACATTCAAAAATCAAATATTTAACACCTAGAATACAAGATACCATATGGGCAACAAGAATGTCTTGATATACCAAATGCATAAAAAGTTCCTTTTCTCCAGCTGTCCTTGATTTAATTTAGAAGTTAAGATAATTGCATAAATAGCTGCAACAAAGGCCAATATGATAAGTCATCCCAATTGCTTAAACTAAGCATAAGGGAATTTCAGAAAAAGGGATCATTTTTTTGTAGGGGCTGTGGGGAAAGGAGAGATGTCAAGTGGTAGTACTGTGCCTTAAAAGGAATTGGAAGGATTTTGTTTGATTAACAGAAAAAAAATTAGGCAGAGAGAATGACATTAATGAAAATGAGGAGGCCAGAGGTCTCAAGAGAGAACACAAGGAATCCAGTTAGATGTGAAGAACAGGAGAAGGTAAAACTGGAGAGGAAGAATGAGCTCGTTTGTCAAAAATCTTGAATGAAGGTGACTAAACATTCCATCTTGCCCATGAGATGTTTTCTGTAGCAGCATCCTATCTACTTTGTATTTGAAAACAGCATTTCCTAAATAGCTATAAATACAACCACTTTATATGTCTACCAAATATTATTAGTCTATAATTTAATACTTTAAAGTGTATATAATTTTAAAGCTTTGATATCCTGTTTTGCTCATAAACATATCTCAGGTTAGACAATAAATTATATAAAATCCCAAAAAGCAAAGGTGTTTCTATAGTTACAGATTAGAAGTGAGACACTGAGAAAATAACCTCTCTAAGCCTCATTTCCCTCATGAATAATATTCTAAAACATATTCTACAATGTTGGAAATTAAATGTAAAATGTATAGATATAGCTGTACCCAACAAAGGGTAGTTTTCTGATTTCTTTCCATAATTGAAGTAACCTAAATTTCTATTATCAAATACACTTATTTTAAATTCAAAAATATAATCATTTAATATATACCTTTTTTTTCTAAATAACATATACTTGTATTAATAAAGATGGAATTCCATGGTCAAATAAATCTGGATAAAAACTCATTCTATAGCTTTCTTTGTTATAGGCTGAATATTGTGTTCCTACCAAATTCATGGGCTTCCTTGGTGGCTCAGATGGTAAAGAATCTGCCTGCAATGTGGGAGACCCAGGTTTCATCCCTGGGTTGAGAAGATCCCCTGAAGAAGGGAATGGCAGCCCACTCCAGTATTCTTGCCTGGAGAATTCCACAGACAGAGGAGCTTGGCAAGCTATAGTCCATGGAGTTGCAAAGAGTTGGACACAAATAAGTGACTAACACACACACACCAAATTCATATGTTGGAACTTTAACCCCCAGTGCAACGGTACTTGGAGGGAGGGCCTTTGAGAGGTAACTAGGACTAGATGGGGTTCTTCAGGATGGGATGCTTGTGATGGACTCTGTCCTCACATAGGCAGAGAGGGAGACATACACAGAGGAAAAGCATGTGAGCATATAGTGAGAAGGTAGTTGGCTGTCTATAAATCAGGAATCTGCCATCACCTTGACCTTGGATTTCCAAGCCATGAAAACTGTGGGAAATAAATGTCTGCTGCTTAAAACCACTGAGCACAGTCAATGGCATTTTGTTATAGCAGCCAGAGCTGACTAAGACACTTTTGGATGAAGTCTTGGATAAACTTATTAGAATGAATAGTGCTCTATTAAAGGCTTTGAGATATTTCATAGGAAACACATTTATTTAATCTTTTGTAACCTTATTTACCAAATCTATTGGAGCACAGAGCACCCCTTTTTACCAAGTAAAATAAGAGAACATCATGTAGACATCCCAAATTATTGTGGAAACTAGGAAACTATTGGGGAACTTACTTCAGTGTTGATTTCTATTAGTGTAAATAACCATTTAATTGGATATATTAGTAAGTGTCATGAATGTCATTAGCATTTTATTTGTCTACATTCTGAGTAGTTTATTCTTGGTGGGGGGATGGGATAGATGGTCTAATTCACCTCTGGACTTTAGAGATCACAAAACAATGAAGCCAAAATGCATTCAAAGTACATTTTATAACACTTCTTGCTGTCAAGAAGTGAATACCTAAAAATCATCCAGAACTAATAGTTCTTTTAATTCCTCTTAGCTATCTAAAAAGACTAAATTTCCAATTGCCCATTTCAGCCTGTTCTGGTGAATTCAGGGCAGCTCTTGATTGAGATGTTTTTGCTAAAGGTCCAACTCAACTCTACTGCTTCTCTTCCAGTGTATTCCTTTGTGTTTGGTCTGCCACAGACACTCAGAACAACTGCTGAGCATCCTTCTCATAAATGTTTCATATACTTGACGACAGTATTTATCCCTTAGTTTCCGCATGTTTGGATTTTATTCAATATCTTTTTGGTTAATGTGGAGGAAGGGAGATGGCACTTATGTTTCATATTCCACATTGCTGCCAGCTCTATCTAAAACACAAATTGATTATGTCAGTCCCTGCTGAAAATCCTCTAGTGATTCTCCACTGCTTCCAAAGTTAAACACAACCCCCCATAACATAGGCCACAAGACCCTTCACTTTCTTGCTTCTGTCTGACATTCTTAACACTAATCTACTTCTACTTTAATACCACCAGAGTAATTTGTGTAATATGCCATGCTGTTCGCAAGGCTATCCTTTTGTTTAGGCTGTTTTCTTTGCCAGTAATGTCCTTTCCTGCCTTCTTCAGGTTAATGATTATGCATGCTGTAAAATTTGGCTTAAATTACAGTTAAATTAGATGTTTTTTGTGTCCATCGGGCATAGTTGATCACTGTTCCTATGCTGTCCCATGTTTGTGCTGATTTCTTATGTTGATCCTATAACCTTGAAGTTTACTTGTGTTTTCACCCACATGTTTCCTTTTTTGCGCTGTGATGGCATTGGGGATATGGCATGCTAAGTCATAAATTCAATAAATGATAACTGATGTAGGTAAAGAGTTTATTTTTTTCATAAAAATAAAAAAATCCAGGGATAGGTAGTCCAGAGCATGTACTGAATTTCGATGATACCAACCGGAACATACTTATTCCCTGAGCCTACAGGCCTCCACCCCCATCCTGATCACCTAGCAGTCACAATATGGCTTCTCACCTCCACTGTCACATCCACAGATGTGGCAAGAAGAAGGAAAGTGAAGCAAAAGAAGGAGCTGGGGTTGGCAGCAAATTTTCTTAAAATACCTAGACATTTCTACTTATATCTCATTGCCAGGATTGCATCACATATTTGTTCACTTTTTATAAGAGAACTTGGTATTTGGGACTGGACATATTTCCCCCTTAAAAAGATACAAGTGTTGGTAGCAAAGAAGAAAGGCAGATGATGTGAGCATCTAGCAGGGTTTGTTATAGAGACTCTCTTCAACACTTTATAATAGGTGCTCAGGAATTTGTTTTAGATAAAAGACTGTCAAAATGATCAACATCGAGTCAATAAAACTACATATTTCTAACTTAATATTCTCTTAACACATATTTCTGCTTCCTGCTAAGTGTTCGTAGTATTGACATAATAGTTTTTGGCTTTTCTTTTTGCCTTTTTTATAGAATTTGAGTGAGATAAAAGACATTTTTCTCTTTGTTGCCTACTCCTTAACCTTTGCAGAGTGAAAGCCATTAAATATATTAAATTTAAACTTCTCATTGACAGGATTCATTATTATCACTAAAACAGCAGTGACACTGTCATATGCATAAAAAATACTGAAGAATTTGGGGTAATAACATTAATTTATAGGATTCTAAGCCATTTTATGCAACATATTTTTCTTTTTTGTTTAATATCCCTTTTTATCAAAATAAAATGAGAAAGTATAGATATACTTTAACACATCCATTTAGTTAAAGCCAATATGGGGTTAGGCCAAAGAATATAGGTGAAGTTCATTTACTCTGTTCCCCAGCTCCATTTTCTCCTAGTAACTCTCCAAAATCTCATTCATTTCAAAAAATATTTTTCAAAAAAGTATTTTGTTGAGTATCTATTATGTGACAGATATTATTCTAATTGTTTGGAATGCATTAGGATATTTATGAATAAAACATATAAGGTAAAGCTGTATTTTGGATAAACTTCGTTTAAACAAACTCTTGTCTAGTTCACTGTGACATTCCCTATTACTTAATTCAACGATTCTGTCCTTATCTTATTTGAACTGTCAGGAATATCTTGACACAATGGCTGAGCACTAACTTCATCTTAAAACACCCTCTGCCTGTACCTTCCTGGACACTATTTCCTCTTAAAGTCGTCTACCTCACTGTCTACATCTTCTCAGTCTCCTTTGCTAGTTTTTTCTTGTCTCCCTAATGCCCTCCAATCCCACTCAAGATATATATCTGAGGCCTGCAAGTCTTAAGAATAAGAGGTTGAGTAAAAGATTTTTTTCTTTCTTTTTTTTTTTATTGTTGCTTTTGCTTCATTTATTCATTTTTTCAAGTGAGTCCATCATTATTCAGATAGATTCCTTTAATTGTATGGCTTTACTCTCTATATGCTAACAATTCAACAAGTTATATTTGCTCTCAACTTCAGTCTTATATATTGAACTTGCTATCTAGCATTTCTCTAGGTAGATTTTTCAAATCTAGTGGACATACTATTAAAATTCTATCCCAAACCTATCCCAGTCCCAAACCTGCTTTTTCCCTTGTGGCTTTCATCTCAGTGAATGGCAATTCAATTTTTTCCAGCTGTTTCAAACCTAAATGCATATACTCTTCCTTCATCCTTTCTTTTTTTCATACTATTGATAATTTTCATCTACCAGCAAATCCTACTGGCTTTAAATTTAGATACTTCAAATTCCAATCATTTTTATTATGCCTATTACTACCATCCTGGTCTAAGTCATCAACCTCGTTCACCTTCCTATTTGTAGAGGTTTTCGAATTGGTCTATCTCATGCAAAATTTGCTCATAATAGCCTCCTCTCAACAACACAGTAAAAATAATCTTATTATTCAATGTTTTAAAACATTTCAATAATTTACTTGTCACTCATAGAATAAGCCAAAGTCCTTGTAATGTTCTATATTATTTAATTCTGCTAGGTCTAACTTCACTTGCTAGGATGACTCCAGGGACACTGGTCCTTTTCTTGTTTCCTGGCCCTTGGAAGTCCAGGAGTCCTCACTTCAAGGCCCTTTCACATTTTGGTCCTTTTCCTAGAATATTTAAATATCTACCTGGCTCCCTCCTTCATTCTTTTTACGGTTCTTTGCTCAAATGTCACCTTCTCAGTGAGACCCTCTCTGATAATTCTTATAAAATGCTCAGTGACCACACCAGGGTGAAGCAGGCACTCTCTATTCTAATTTTGGCTTATTCTTCTTCATTGCATGTGTTAAAATCCAATCAACCAAACCAACATATATTTATGATTGCTGTTGTAGCTAAATGTAAATTTCACAATGACAGTAACTGTGTCTGTTTTGCTCATTGCTACATCCTCAGTACCTGAAACAGTGCTTGGCATATAGTAGAAACTCAGTAAACACATTTTGTTTAGCAAGAATAGATGATTAAATCAAAAATAAAATATACAGATAACATTATAACATTCCTTAACAAATACTCTTCTAAGTTAACGAGTATGTGATTTTTGCTCATAAATAATTTGAATCAAAAGATATTAAAAAGTGTTTGAATTAAAATTCTTCATAAAGCAGACTACCTTTCTCTTTTATTAGTTCACTAGGACTCAGGTTCACAACAACATACAAAAATAGAATCTGTATCTATTAACAATCAAAAGAAGACAAGAAAACATGTGCTGACTAAATATGTCTTTCCTCTTCAGAGTATCTATCACAGCTTAAATACTACTTTAGTTTCAATGGTCTCACAGGTTATAATTTTTGTTTTATCACAACAAGAATGTTTTAAATGAGTCCTTTTAAATGATGAGAAGGTATTTGCTGATCATTTAGACCTGCTTACAAAGATAAATATATGTTAAATAGTTTTCTATTTAAAACTTACAGAGAAGTAACCCACAAAGACCAGAAAATCATTACTCTCAGTAACAAACTGAACTATTACTTGTTTATTTTCCATTTCTTGGTTTAAAAAAGATGAAAAACTCAGATAAAGCAATATCTTCAAAACTTCCAATTTGCATGTTTTGGTAAGGAGATTATTTTTTTAACGTTTGGGAAATGAAATTGCATTGAATGAAATGAAGTGAAAGTCCTTTATGTTTGTAGTTATTCTCTTTAAAATATGGACAGATACCGGTGGTTCCATCTTTCACACAGAAACTTAAGCAAAGGGACAGAAGAACTGTATATGAGGAATTACAGATGACCTTTTTTTTTTTTTAATCCTCGAAAGTGCTCCTCTTCAAACAATTCAATCTACACAGAACTTTGAAAATATGATTCCAAACCTTTGTTCATTTTTGTAACTTGTTTGCATTTTTGTAAATTTCTTTGGTTTTGTTTTACTTTTAAATTCCCTCCACATTTTTCTCATTGTTTATTGATCACCTTTGTAACACTCCCAATTAGTGGAACAAATGTAACAAGGGAAAAACAATTGTTAGTGCAATCCCACAACTTCCCTTTATGACTGGAGCCCAGTGTGCTAATGCTGGGTGATTACAACATGCTCTTTGAAATGTTCAGAATTATTTTCTCTAATGCAACTAGCAATCATACTGATAACCAGATAGATAGACAGATAAAGAGGAGATTCCAACAGTTAATTTATTATGGATACAAAGTTCAGACATTTTAATAAGTGTTTTCTCTCTACTGCTTTCAACTCTTTCCAAAAATATATCTTGAGCTCATATATCTATAGGCAAAAAAAGAATGATCAATTTCAATGTAATGTGAACAAACTGTAGGAGATCTAATATCTGGCTGAAAGATTATTTTAGATGAAAATATGAAGGATCTCATCATAATCATATTCCTTGACAGGGTCCCAGTGGGCTACATAGGGAAAGCTGAGAAAAGGGGCAGAAAGATTTATTGACATAGTGAGACCAATAAAGCAAAAAGTTTTGACCACTGAGAGTCCAAAGACCATAACCAACTTGCCTTTATGTGATTTGACAACTGAACTATCAAAAGATACACAGACTTGCCCAAGTAAAAATGACCTCTCCTCCTTTCCATTTTAGAATTGAATAAAGCCCCTCCATCTTTGAGAGATGTAACAGTATTAAGCAACAGAAAGGCAAATATCTATTGTATATAAGGAGTCTGAAAGAGATGAGAAAATGTTACATATGTTATCCATTTCTAAATACCTATACTTTAGAACTGAGTAAAATGAATACATACTGTGTGTGTGTGTGTGTGTGTGTGTGTGTTAAATTGCTTCAGTCATGTCTGACTCTTTGTGACCCTATGGACTGTAGCCTGCCAGGCTCCAATGTCCATGGGATTCTCCAGGAAAGAATACTAGGGTGGATTGCCATGCCCTTCTGCAAGGGATCTTCCTGACCCAGGGATCAAACCCATGTTTCTTATGTCTCCAGCATTGCATAGGGGTTCTTTACCACTAGCACCAGGTGGGGAGATTCCGCCCCCCACCAAACAGGTACTAGTTAAAATTATATATTTTGAACATGCTGCTCATCATCAAACTGATCTATAGTGTCAGGGGCCTTGATGAGTCTCTCAGCTCCTGAAACATATTAAATATAAAGCCAGCTGTACTCCTCACAGCATTTTAAGCCCTTTTCTACTATATGTACACTTTTTTACAGGTTTTCCAACAGCTGTGTCTCCCTCACAGACAATATCTCCTACAATAGAGTGTGAATTTAGTTCTAAAAATGCACTCACTGAGACACCTAAAGTCCTGGGAAGTCTGACCTCCCCCAGGTCAAAACTAGGCCTGAGAATTAAACTGTCAGCTTTCTGAGAACAAGAGCTAAGTTTTCTACTTTATAACCTGTCCACAATTTACACAGTGTGCCACAAACATTCTTGAAAATTGTGATTGGGACCTAATTGACTCCAGGGTAGCCACATAAAACAAAGTTCTCCTAGGACATCAAGAATACTAGGGTCTGATTTAGAACATATTGAAATCTCTGACATACTGGCACAAATGGAATAAAGCAGACTTTTTCTTTTTTTCAAGTAAGATCTACACCTGCAGAGCTGCAATCAAAAGTCTATAGGAAGTTGGAGTAGATGTTAGCAGGTCTTTTTCTTGCTCAAAGTTCTTGAATTTGGATTTATTGGCTGCCTAGAAAACTGATCTTGAACTTGGTAGATATCAAGGAGTCAGAAAGACTTCCCAAACATTCTTTCTCCTTCACCTCTCTCTTTGGCTATCCTTTCATACCTAGAGCTATTTAACAAGGTGACACTTTCAGTGATTAGAGATGAGGCTTAAAATACAAATGTAACTGGGAGAGACTAATGACCTAAAACTATTTTACTCTACAAAAGATACATTAAGCATGTCCTAGGAAAATATCCCTATGGGGGAGAGGGAAGGTCAGCATGTGGATTCTTCATAATGGGCATGTCACAGTATGTATGGTGTTTTACAATTTTCTTTGACTCAACTGTTATTGCAGCCTTGAATCCCCATTGAATCTTGTTGAAATCACTTTGAATAACCTGCCACAAGAAGAGAGAAAATCCTATAGTCAACTCACTCCTTTAAATTTCAATTCTGTTTTCAAGATTGAGAATGATTTAAAATAATCCAATTCAATCATCTCAACAAATTGAGGGCTTTTTATTATGACTGTTTTGAGGATACAGCATAATCAAAGACAGTCCCAATCTTAAAGGAATCTTACCTCTCTGAAAGGGAATAAGCATTGCAAAAAAAGAGCAATTTGGATCATATAATGAGCATAACCTTCACTGCATTTAATTCAATCTTATTTATTTACACATGTGGAAACTAAGACTTAGAAAGTTAAATGATTTCTTCAAGAAGCCAAATAGTTGAGAGAACTCTTCCTAATACTCAGATAGACCAGAAAGAAAAATATATGACAATGAATAGTGAATTATCTTATTTATTGTCAGCTTTTAAAATGCATTTACACAGACAGTATATTGTCCCTTTATCATAGTGCTTTGGTACAATCACTAAAGAATAATTAATACCTTACAAAATATTTTCCATATTCTATGAGCTCTAGAAATATCTGTGCTGAGTAAATGAGTGAATAAATAAAATGAATAAACTTGGGAAAGTAAAGCCGTTTTTCCAAATACCAGATCAAATAATTGTTATTTTAAACATTGAGCTGTATAAAATGTATTTTAATGGCTAACAATATTGGGCAACAGGACTTGCATTCTCATCATTGTATACAATCTGTTTTGTACATGCAATATGTTTTAGTGGTCTAAATTATGAAAAGAGTGTGAGCCTAACCTCTCTTATTGTGTATTTATGCTAAAATGGGGAGAAAAAGGAAATATAATGTCCACTGGCAGATGACAGAATGTTACAACATACAAAAGTCAAAGTAGTTTTCAACTTTCTAAAACTACGTATATGTATATGCATGCTGCATCACTTCAGTCGTGTTGGATTCTTTGCGACCCCATGGACTATAGCCCCCCAGGTTCCTCTGTCCATGGGATTTTCTAGGCAAGAATACTGGAGTGGGTTGCCATTTCCTTCTCTAACCCTACAAATTATGTCAGGCTAATTTGTACTGTTTTGTGCTTTTTTCTCTTTAGTTTTACCCTATTGCTTATAAGTTTGTTTTTGGGTAGAAAAGGAAAAGCTTTCTTCCTAATTTTGAGAGGAAAATAGATGGGAAATAACAGAAGGGCATTTTTCTTCAGTGACTAGACATTCAGTGAACAAGCAGGTTGTTTTGACAGATGAGCTAAAGGTCTGTCCATCACAGACGTGGGAGGTCCTCACTCTTCTGACTGCTGAAGGGAAAAAGCTGAAAAACAGCCAATGTGTAGATTGATCAAGAAAAAAAACATAGACAAACTGCTCAAGAAAGTAAAATCTAGGCTAGAGGATGGTTTTGATAAAATAAATGATATTATATGTGAATGAATGCAAGCATGTGTGTGTGAAAGTCACTCATCATGTCTGACTCTTTGCGACCCCATGGACGATAGCCTGCCAGGCTCCTCTTTCCATGGGATTCTTCAGGCAAGAATACTGGAGTTGGTTGCCATTTCCTCTTCCAATGCATGTATATATAATTCTATTCCCATGATCCTTCTTTGGAGAATACTAAACTAAGTTGCTGTTTGCTTATTCTCACATGAAACATGTCATCTGGTAATAAACTTGGCCAAAGGGTCATGATGATATCTCAAGCCCATGAGATTGCTCTGATCTTTCCTCTCTCTGTAACTTTGGCTACAGCCACCTCCCATATACTTCTGTAGCTTTCCCCATTCCTATACCCTTTTGCTCCAAGTTCTGCTTCTTCAATTCATTATTGAGGCTGAATAAGGCTGAATAATATTCCATTTTTTGTGTGTGTTTATATCTATATACACATACGTATGCCATTTTTTCTTGATCCATTCATCTGTCCCCAGAAACCTAGGATGTTTCCATATCTTGGCTATTGTGAATAATGGTGCTATGAACACAGGAGTACAGCTATCTGTTTGAGATAATATCTCCATTTCCTTTGGATATATATCCAGAAGCGAGATTTCTGGGTCATAATGTAGTTCTATTTTTAACTCCTTGAGGAACCTCAATACTGTTTTCTGTAGTAGCTGTACCAATTTGTAATCTCTTTCCTCCATTGCCTGCTAGCATTTGCTATATCTTTGTTTCTTTTATAGTAGATATTCTAACACTTGTATTTGTATGAACCAATGAAATATCAGAAAGAGAAATTAAGAAAATTATCCCATTTACAATTTCATCAAAATAATAAAATATTTAGGAGTAAATTTAACAACATAGATACAAAATCTGTACACTGAAACTGATAAAAGAATCTGAAGAAGACATAAAGGGAAAGTATCCTGTGTTCATGGATTGGAAGAATTAATATTGCTAAAAATGTCCCTATTACCCAAAGTGACCTATATTTTTAATCCAGGCTCTATTAAAATTCCAATGGAGCTTTTCACAGAAATAGAACAAACAATGGTAAAATTTATATGGAATCACAAAAGATCCTAAATAGTCAAAGCAATCTTGAGAAAAAAGAATGAAGCTGGAGACGTTACACATCCTGATTTCAAACTATATTACAAAGCTATAGTAATTAAAATGGTATGGTATTGGCATAAAAACAGACATATAAATCAATAGAACAGACTAGGGAGTCCAGAAATAGGTAGATATTCAGCTAATTTATTATAATACTTATTTGCTTAATTTATTACAAAAGAGCAAAGAATCAGCAATGGGGAGAGGATAGTTTCCTCAATAAATGGTACTGGGAAAACTGGACAGCTACATTAAAAAAGAATGAAACTGGACCACTATCTTACATCATAAACAACAATTAACCCAAACTGGATCAAAAAATTGAACATAAAACCTGAAATCATAAAAGTACTAGAATAAAACATAGGTAGTAAACTCCTTGATGTTGGTCTTAGCAATGAGTTATTGTATTTGATAACAAAAGCAAAGGCAACAAAAATAAACAAGTAGGACTACATAAAACTAAAAAACTTTTCCACAGCAAGGGAAATAATCAACAAAATGAAAATACAACCTATGGAATAGGGGGAAATATTTGCAAGCCACATATCTGGTAAGGGGTTAACATCCAAATATACAAGGGACTCACACAACTCTACAGCACACACACACAAAGTTAAAACCAAAAAAGAAAAATTGAACAAAGGTCCTGAAAGGACATTTTTTTTTCCAAAGAAAATACCTAAACTGTCAACAGTTACATGAAAAGATACCCAACATCATTAATCATCAGGGCTTCCCTGGTGGCTCAGATGGTAAAGAATATGCTTGCAATGCAGGAGAACTGGGTTCAGTCTCTGATTGGGAAGATTCCCTGGAGGAGGGAAGAGTACTCATTCCAGTATTTTTGTCTGGACAATTCTATGGGCAGAGGAGTCTGGTGGGCTACAGTCCATGGGGTCAAAAAGAGTCAGACATAACTGAGAGACTAACACTTTCACTCTCAGTCATCAGGGAAATGAAAATAAAAACTGAGATATTTCACACTTGTAAGAAAGTTTATTATCAAAAAGATGAGAAACTGTCTTAAATAATCAAATGTGAAATATCTTGGGGTTCTGGAGATTCCTATAAAAGAATAGAATATTGTATTATAAAAAATACTTGTTCACTTAGTTGGTTATGTAGTAATAGGAAAAGATGATACTGAATCACCATGGTGGATATTTTCAGTCTCATTAAAGTGAAATTTTTCTCTGTGTGAAATGAAGAATCAGAATCAGGAGTGCAAGAAGTTGCTGTGCTGGAGAAGAGGAAATGTTACAAGGTTGCACTATGAGTCTAGAGTTTGTACTTACTGACTGAAAGCTCTAGTCAAACAAATAAGTTGGCAATACAATAAAAGCATCATCAACACCTGTATTTCATATATAATGTACCAAGAGTAGAGAAGTATGGTGACTTGCTCAAAATTCCACAATTGTTTATGAAAGAACCATTATTGTTAAAGCATTTTACTGTATCATAACAAACCATGTTTGCACATTCAGTCGTGTTCTACTCTCTGCAACCCCATGGACTGTAAACCACCAGCCTCCTCTGTCCATGGGATTCTCCAGGCAAGAATACTTGAGTAGGGCGCCCATTTCTTTCTCCATAACAAACTGTGTAAAGCTCTAAAAGAGATAGGAATACCTGATAATCTTTCGGGTCTCCTGAGAAACCTGTATGTGGGTCAAGAAGCAACTGATTGGTTCAAGACTGAGAAGAGAGTACAACAGGGCTGTCTGCTGTCACCCTGTTTGTTTAACCTATATGCTGAGCACATCATGAGAAATGCCAGGCTAGATTAGTTACAAGCTAGAATCAAGATAGGCGGGAGAAACATCAACAACCTCAGATATATAGATGGTACCACTCTAATGCCAGAAAAGGAAGAGTGTCGGGAGCCGCGATAGACATTACTGACAAAATGGGGGCACGGCCCCAACCCGCTCCCCTCATCCCGCAGGCACGGTCCCGGGATGAAGGAGTTAGGTCTTGTGATTCTGACTTGTCCTTTCCTTTCCTCCGGTTGAGTTGGCTGGAAAGAATGTTATAATCCATAAAGTTAACTATTGACATTTGTTCAAGGATCTTTACAAAGAATGTTCCAGGATGAACACATAGGCTGCATCTTGAGGCCATGGGAAACATTGTTATCTGAAACCTGCTTGTAAGGGGAATGTTATGGCAATAGAAGTTTGCTGAGTTTAGGGGTTGGGAATAATTAAGAATAGTTAGAAGCTGAAAGTTTAAGGTATGTTGTAGTGTTGGCATATTTTACTATAGCTTACGGAAACTAAGTATTTTAGAGATACTAATAGCTAAAAACCTTTTTAGGAGATGATGAGCTTAAGTTACTAGGGAATAGCAGGATTTAAAGAGATAAGAAATAAACTGAGGAATGTAATATACAGTCCAGAGACAAACTTGAGTTACAATGTTATCACAAGGACACTTAAGAGGGAACTCTGAAGGACAACAATGATTTATGGAGACAGTAAATATGGGTGAGGGGAAACTGAAGATGTCATACCTCTGACCTAATTCTTTTGTAAAAGTATAAAAGAAAACCTGATGCTTAAAATAAACATGCAGCCCAGTGCTTTGAGCAAGAGACTGCATCATTTTCATTCGCCGACCCCGTTCATCCCTTCAGGGCGATTCCCTGGCTGCCGGAGCTGGACTCCTGCAGAAGAGGAATTAAAGAGCCTCTTGATGAGGATGAAGGAGGAGAGTGAAAGAGCTAGCTTAAAACTAAATATGAAAAAAACTAAGATCATGGCATCTGGTCTCATTACTTCATGGAGAATAGAAAGGGAAAAGGTGAAAGTTGTGACAAATTTCCTCTTCTTGGGCTCTAAAATCACTGTGGATGATGACTGCAGCCATGAAATCAGAAGACAATTGATTCTGGGCAGGAAAGCTATGACAAATCTAGACAGTGTGTTGAAAAGCAGAGACATTACTCTCCTGACAAATGTTCATGTAGTCAAGGCTATCACGAAAGGTTGTGAGAGCTGGACTGTAAAGAAGGCAAAGTGTCAAAAAATTGATGCCTTCAAACTGTGGTGCTGGAGGAGACTCCTGAAAGTCCCTTGGATAGCAAAGAGATCAAACCAGTCAATCTTAAGGGAAATCAACACTGAATACCCATTGGACTGATGCTGAAGCTGAAAGCTCCTGTCTTTTGATTATCTGATGTGAACCGCTGACTCATTGGAAAAGTCCCTGGTGCGGGGAAAGATTGAGGGTAGAAAGAGGAGAGGGCATCAGAGGATAAGATGGCTGGATGGCATCACCAATGGACATCGACTTGGGCAAACTTTGGGAGATGGTGAAGGACAGGGAGGCCTGGAGTGCTGCAGTCCATGGGGTCACAAAGAGTCAGACATGATTGGGTGACTAAACGACATTATTGCTAAGGAATACTCAAGGGATTGAAGTGACTAGAACCTTCAATAATGTTTGAAAAGAGGTGAATTTTAGGCTTTTTTTTTTTTTTTGCTGTTGCCCTTATTGGAAGTCCAGTTAAAACTGACTTAATTTTTTGAGGGGGAGGAGTTTGGCCCTTCTAACTGGATGGTCCTCAAGGTGATTTTACCTAGGTCACTTTTTGTTCAAGGTTTATATTGTTTTATAGGCAACAAAACCTACAAGAAAAGTTTTAGAAGTTTGGTTTCCCTAGATAGTTTAGTCTGGATTCCCAGTAATGACTCCAATTGATTGGATTAGGTTATGTGCTCAGTCTTGAACTAATTATGGTGGTCAGGTAATGTCATATCCTGATTGGCTGAGCCAGATTTAAATGCCTATTTCTAGGCCTAGGTAGTAAAGGTATCCCACATTAAACACAGAAACTGCCAAAGGGAGACTGGTCTTTCCTAGCAATCTGCTTCTCTCTTGTTAACTGCCAAACTGATGACTCCCCAGCCCTTTCTACCACCAGCATCTTTAACTTCCAGGGACACTTAAATGGAATTTTCATCCTGAAAAGAAGAAAAAAATATTTAACTTGACCTTGACATTTTTCTACCTTGCTCAACAATATCTTTTTTATATTCTCTAATGAAGTCTACTCTAGATGAATAATGAGCCCCCCCAACAGCCGTGCAATTGATTATAATTCTTTAAATATAAGTCAAAATAATTTAGATGTAAATTAGATACAGTTATTAGATACAGTTTCCAAGGTGGTCTTCAACAACCCTTAGAACATTCATCCTAGGGTCATACACATAGTAGATATTCAATCAGGGCATATTAAATTTGATGGGAATATTTTCTTGAGCCATATATCTGCTGGGGATTGTTAAAACAATAGCTATATGTCTGTATGTAGAAAATAAATTAAGAAAAGACAGCTGTTTCCCCCCCATTCTAAAGGGTGAGAAAGTTTATATCATCCTAAGCAGTATATGTCTATTGCTGATTCATGTTGATGTTTGGCAGAAACCAATACAATTTTGTAAAGCAATTACCCTTCAATTAAAAAATAAATTAAAAAAAAAACATTGCCATGACTCAGTAATATATTACAATTAATTTCACTGGTCATAATGATAGTTATTAAAATATTTTTTTAAAAAATTCAATGGACTATAACAGAATAAAATAGAAAGGAAAGAATAAAGCTGAGCACATCGATCCTAACATGGATAAGAATTATTCCTTGAGATTTTTATTTCATTTGTTGTTTGTGTGTCTATGCATGTGCTAGGCTGTACTGTAAAATGTATTTCTTCCATTGCATCACAGTAAAAACAGTTTGAAAAACCCTGCCCCCAGAGTGATGGTATGTGTTTACTTTGTCACTGTTCATGGTTTATGTTGTCAGCTGGTAGCAGAATCAGAGAGCAACATTGACACCTAACATATAACCATATTTGGCAGATGAAGACCTTGGAGAACTTGTGCCATGTCTGAATCCAGCTTAGGCAGGCTTTCAACTGGTCTATAATGCGCTCATTGGTTTGGAACTCTATGGATGCTTGTGTCCCTCAGTATGGATGAATTTGTGTGACTTCTTGTCAAATCAATGTTTATTGACAAAAATCTATTTTGTTGTTTTGTCCCAGAAATCTATATTGGCACTGTTCCCTGTGGATATTTGGCTAGTCAGTGGCAACCAGTGATGCCAGCTAGAGTTTTTACTGTTTTTATGGTGCCAGCTGCTTTCTTGGCTTGGGTTTCTTTTGTTCAGATTGTAAATGAGGGCAAGACACCCAAATCCACCCCAGTGTGCTCAGTGGCAAATGACAGGAGCCCAACAGCTTAAGGCTAAGCAGCAGGAGTTTTCATGAATGAGGGGTCAGACATAGTGGTCGCTGTAAATGCTGAACTGTGCTAATGAATGTGATGCATAGAAATACTGGGGGAGTGTGTATATGAATGTGTGTGTGGTGTTTATGTTCGTATGTGTCTTAAAAACATTTCTTTTTGTTTGGAATGTCCTTATTTTTAACTAAATGAGATGACTGACTTTGTTTAAATGCTTAAGAAAGTAGTCAAAATATAGGGAAAAAATCTCACAGTAAGGCTACACATGTGTGACTGGAAAAAAAAAAGTTCACAAACAGGTTACTCCATTGGTAGAATATTCAGGATTGTGTTCTTTTTCTTCAATTCCCAGTGTATGGCTTTTGGGCCATTCTAAGATTCTCTAGGATTTGTGCCAAAGGTACAGGGGAAACAAAAACATGAAATTTAAATCTCTCAAATGATATGATTTGTCTACAGACCCTTATAAAATTTGGGGATAGGGTATTGAAGAGTGTGCCTACAATTAAGAGTTGAATTATCTATGTGCTTAATGATCTGAGATTTTAAACTCTGATTATTATAAGTAATTGAGAGAGAGATGAACCACAAAGGGTGTCCCTTGTACTAGAAGTGGTACAAGAAGATTTCAGGCCAGGCCTAAAGGATGGCACCAGAGAAAGGGAGGGTTTGCAGTGTGTCAGAGTGGATGGCCAAGGAGTGCCTGCTTCCTCTGGAATGAATGACTAGTTTTCATTTGCGGAGAGTCTATTTACTACGATGCATGGAAAAGGAAGTAGGTTCAGGTTGAGGGGACATTACAAAAGCCTTTTTAAGGCCAGACCTTGCAGTGGGATAGAGACTGCAATCATGCTACCTTTTAAGAAGAAAAGAAAAAGAACAGAAAGAGGAAAAGATCATAATGGCAGTAAGTAAACAAGGTCAGTATCTCCTTTTGGACTTATAAAGATATGACTTTTCAAATAAAGTTTTGATCTCTGGCACAAATAAGTTTTCAATTTTACAACTTTTGACAATGCGGCAATTTTGCTTCATACACATGTGAATGGCACTAAATATCTCTAAATGTACACTTTTACAATAATAAGTATGAGAAATGATACATTGTTTCTATAAGGTATATTGCTGGTTGCTGCTAAGTCGCTTCAGTCGTGTCCGACTCTGTGCGACCCCATAGACAGCAGCCCACCAGGCTCCCCCGTCCCTGGGATTCTCCAGGCAAGAACACTGGAGTGGGTTGCCATTTCCTTCTCCAGTGCATGAAAGTGAAAAGTGAAAGTGAAGTCGCTCAGTCGTGTCTGACTCTTAGCGACCCCATGGACTGCAGCCCACCAGGCTCCTCTGTCCATGGGATTCTCTAGGCAAGAGTACTGGAGTGGGGTGCCATTGCCTTCTCCGTATTGCTGGTTAAGGAGGACAAAAAGCAAAATGTGCTGGCTTCTGTCTTGATTTCTAAGCCACATTTCCTCTGTCAATGACGACCCCAACACCAACACTACCACATTGTTTCGTTTTACAAGCCCAAATTATTTTGGTTCTTCCTTATTCTGGCCACCCAGGTAGGCCATGCAAGCAATGAGTTGAAAGGTTAATGGAGTAGCATGGGGGTCCCCTGAAGTTGTGGCTCTAAGTGCAGATACCTAGTGTTAATGCAGAGGCAACCAGACTGGTTCCAGATTATCATCCCCTCCCTTCAAACCTCCCATTAAATCCTACCAACTAATACCTTTATTAGTGTCAATTGTGCAAAAGGTTCTCAAAATCCAGTCTGCCTCCTGACTCTGACTCTAGAAAAGATTAAAAATGAATGTATGCTTGCTCAGAAAAGAGTTCACAATACGCAAATAATCTCCTGGGTACTTTTTTCCTTGTCTATGTCTAGTAAACAAACTTCCTCTGAAAAAAATCGACTCCACCAAAAACCAGAAGAGACAGAAGAGACACACCCTGAGCTCCACCCAGCCCTCACATCAGATGAGAACTTTCCTTTTTTTTTTTTAAAGAAATACCACAATAATTGCTTTTCTACTGCCTTGCATGAAATCATGAGACAGAGAAGGTTTGCCAAACAGTTCTAAGCCTCTTAACGTGATCCACTACATGTGAGTAATGAAGAGGGATTCAGGAGGATTCTTTCAGTATTGAGTTCACAGATTTAAAGGAAACTAAGAAATCAGTCTGATACCTTTTAAGAAAACATTTCTAAGAAAATTGGCAAAGAGCAACAGCATGGATCCTTCTAACTTAAATATTTAGGGAAATGTACATTTATGTCCACAGAAACTTACGTAAAAGCAAAAGCGATGTAATATTTAGACAGTAACTAGGACAGGGACATTTGAATCTCTCTCTTCTTTTTTTTTTCTTAGCAAATGTCCTGTTTAGCTCATATTTGAATTAAGTGAACCATTCAGAAAAATCTCAAAATACATGTAAGGACTGGAATCTATATGCAAAATCAGATCACTGGCATTATTTAGGTGTACACTACCCTTTCTATTTATTTAGAGGCCAAAGTTACAGCAACACTTGTATATATATAAAAACATATACTCGTTCTCCATCTGAGGGCCAAAGGACACAGCGAATGAACACAACTAATGGTTCACAATTAACCCTTCAATCTTCCATCAATACCCTCTACATTTAATAAGAAATGGAGAAAGGGCTTATGTTACCATAAGGTCCATATACTGTAATCCAAGCTTCTAGAATTTTGGTTATTGGCCCTGTAAGATGTGAGGCACCAGTATATTATCACCTAGAAGGAAAAACTGGTTATATTGCTCTACATGGCAAGCAAGCCTGTAGCAGTCCCAGGGTACCTTCTAGGTTCATGTAAGACAAGAAGTCTGAACATTTCTGGGTCATTCCAATTCACTGGACAACCATGGGGGTCTCAGCTCTCTGGAGCGCTCCACTCTCCTGCCTGTTTATTTGGAGAACATGCTTCTTTTAGCTAGGGCTAAGGATCTCTGATTTATCCTTGTTCTGGATCATTAGTAGAGAGAAGATACATAACCAACATGGAAGGAAACATTTGTCCTGCAAGCATCGAACCAACACATTATGATGCTGTTTTTCTGGAAATTTTGGGACTCTTTAGCAAACCCCCAAATCAGAGCAGAACGTGTTAGCTATAAACATCCTGAAGAAAAGGCCTGTCAGATTTGAGTGCATTTTGCCTTTTGTGAGTGTGAATTTAATACTAATGGAGACAACAGAGCTTGGTTCAGAAAATAGTGCCACTGAAATTGTCTAAGAAGAAACAGAAACGCCAAGGTTACATAAATATCCATATATTCCAGTGATACACCATTTGTAAGAGGGAATTTCCTTCAGTAAGGGATGTGAGTAATGTAATATAAGAAAATGACTGGACAAGCAAAAAAAAAAAAACTTCCCTGGAAACTGTGTTTAAAGTGACCACAATTTTCCTGCGAGAAAAAAGTTGAATTCAGAGGTGATTGCTGTGTTTATATTGCTTCTGATTATAAAACAGTCAGGTAAGGTGTCTGATTTCCTTTTTCTTTCTGATAAAAAGAAGAAGTTAAAAAAAATTATTTTTTCTGTTTATTAGCAGAGAACACACAAGGAAGTCTGCCTGGATTTGAAACCTAATAATCTCTAATTTACACAATAAGTTTCTATCATAGTCCTCTCGACTTGCATTTAGAAATTACTAGTTTATTGTTAAATATTAATTTCCTATTTTTTTTTCTTTCAGAAAGCTGGCACTATATTAAATACAAGTGCTTTTGTATTCTGCTATCCTCTTTGAGTTGAGGAGAATTGCATAATTAAACCTGGCCTGAAATCAACCACATACAAGTTGAATAAACACCAAGTCCAACTGGGGAGGATTTACCATATGAATGTTACTTTCCTAAGACTAAAACACAGGTTAGATTTCCAAGTTTCAGAATGTTGCTCAATGAAAGAAACATGCTGCCCATGAGAAAAAAAATAAATAAATCAAATGGTGGTGTAATACATAATCAAAGGCACTGATGGTCACAAAGCATTCAGAACAAAGGTTTGCTGACCAAGCAAAGACATGTACAAAGTTTGATACATAATCTCTTCTAAGTAAAAGGTCTTTATTACCTAAAAGAACAGGAATGCTTAGTGGTAGTTTGGAGTGGTTTTTGCTATTTTTATGGTTGTTTTTGTTTTATTTTATATACCTCTAAGACTAGCATGAATAGATTAACTCTTTCTGTAAAAGGAACGAGTTCTTAGAATATGAACTCTCTTAAGAAATAGAACAGCACCCAATATGCTATTTTTTTATTCTAATTTCACAACCAAAAATAAATCATAAGGGGACTTTAAATAATGTTTCCTTAATTTATCTTTATTTAGGATGATTAAAACTTTTTGCTTCCCAGGGTGCTCTCATAAAAAGAAACAGAAGTTCAACTCTGCTTGTTTGGTACTTGGAATAGCTCCTACATGAAACATTGTCAGACAGCAGGAGGGTTGTGAAGGAACAGAATAGCAATATATGCTTATTCCAAACCTTCTATAGCAGGAAACAACAGTGTGTGCAGAAAGAAAAAGAAATGTTTTATATCTCCTTTTATTAACAGGTAGGAGACAAGTGATATTTACATGAAAGCAGATATCCTTGTTTTCATTCCATAGCAAAAACTTTGTTATTCAGCCCTAACACAGTTTTAAAAAATGAAAGAAAAAAAAGTTTAAAAAAAAAGAAGTGTGTATGCACATGTGGCCTGCATACCAGCATTTGAGTGGGTGGTGATCAGTAAATCTGTGGTATTAGCAGTCTGAGGAAAATGACTAGCGTGCAGATTTAAGGAGGCAACTGAGAAAAGGATGGACAAATTACTGATTATTGTTGACCATGATAAAATAATGCACGCCATTTGTAAAAAAAAAAAAAAATTCTCTAAGCCACAGAAACAATTAAGTTCCCTCAAAGGAAAGCAACATTTTAAATTTTATAAATGGTTTAATATTATAACCCCAAACCGTACGTGACCTTCTAAAGTAGATACCTCAATAATAATACAAAATGTTTTTATTCTGGTCTGCAATTTTTATTCCCACTCACATGTTCTACAATGACAAATAGGGCTTAGAAATTCTTCAGGGCAAGGTGTACTTTTATACCTATTTTTATCTAAAAGTTTCTGCTCCCCAAATGAGAATTATGCTAAAATAATGATTATTTGAAATGCTCGAACATAAAGAGAGTCTGAGCTATTTTAATTTCTGATGTTAGCCCTCAAACCCCTGTTCTTGTAGTTAAAAAAAAAAAATTTCCCAAGTATCTTTCATTTCCCAGTTAGGTAGGGGTCTGTGTTCCAGTCTATGCCTGTTTTTATCCAGCATAGTAATATGAATCAACTAAAACTACTTCTTCTGTAAAATGAAGGGTGATGATTACTGGAGCTTTAATAGTTTGATCAACTTTTAGAACAAACTATAAATATACTTCATTATGGAAAATCTTTAGAAGAAAAAGGAGTCCTTTGCTGGCAAGTGTACACCTTG
The DNA here is from genome assembly GCF_054371585.1 of Giraffa tippelskirchi. NCBI lineage: Eukaryota > Metazoa > Chordata > Mammalia > Artiodactyla > Giraffidae > Giraffa > Giraffa tippelskirchi. Next base: position 111,956,895 of record NC_137277.1, read on the forward strand.
ACCATTGCACGTGCCTTTATCATGATCATCAATTTCCTTGTGAAATGAACTGGTGTGATGGTAGAGAGTAGGAGGGCTTAAGAGGAATGTGTATTGACCTTGGCCCCTTTTCAGATAGAGATATGTCTATAGTAAATGAGAGGACATTTTGCTTCTAAAAGCACAATTATCCAAAGTAGAACTAATGTAGGTATGGAAACAACCACCATTATTTTAGAAAATGGAAATTATGACATAAAAAGATTTTATAGTATAAAGTGAAAATGTCAAATATGACAAATAAGTGAGCAGAAGCAGGTGGGGGTAAGAAAATCTTAATTTTGGTGAGTTTAGTTCTGTTTATATAAGTAAAAATCTCAAGTATGTATCCAGAGGTGCATTTACAGTTGTTTAGTAAGGCATCTGTAAGGTCTGCTAAGAATGGTGCCAAGGAGCTAGAAGCTTACATCAAAACAAATTCCATATTGAACAATTTTTTTAAAAAAATTAGTATTGTAAAAAATGAGCAGGAAATATAGTATGATAGCGCATTTCTGCAAAAATCAAGAGATCAAAGTCTAATGTTAATTCAGCTTGTAAGTTGCTTTATCGCCTGGACAATTTAATTTCACCTTTTAGAATATCAGTAACATAGACTAGAAAGAATTCATAATATCTAAGATCCTATTTCAGTAGCCAGTATTTCTATATGTCTAAAGCTAATTCATTAAACGATTATTATAAATCCATAATGATATTAGTTTTGCATCTATCTGCTCTTTGTATCTGTCTTTTCAACCAAGCGGATAGGAGTAGGGTGGGAGAATGCTTTGATTGATGGTTCAAGGACTCTGGCACAGTGATTTCCAGGTATTGGGGATTCAATGTTCTGCGCTATCTTGGGCTCACACTGGATGCTCTATACATGATGTTAAGTCATTCTTGATGGTGAGAAGAAGCAAACTATGAATGAAGGCTAAAGATACGAGGTTGAGAAAGCAGAGACCAGGCCCTACAGTTCTTACAGTGGTAAGACTCAAAGCAAAAAAATCAGGCATCAGAATGGGGGCAGGTAACAGTCAGGGTGGCCACAGCATGGTGGATTAAAGGCATTGACTTAAAGCAGAAAGGAGCCAGCAGTTTGAGTCACAATAAAGAAAATGAGAAAGAGATAAGACAGACCTCCAGGAATTGAAGGTAGATACTTGACTAGATACCAAGTTGAACTTATCTCAGATCTATGATCTTTATATATTTTCTCTTAACATTCAAGGTTTGAACTAAGGTCTTAGGCCAGCAATTTTAATAAGTAGGTGAGGCTGAAGACAGTGTGTACAGAGAGAAGCAGCACCTTTATTTACCAAGCTGACTCTGGCAAGTGGTTGAGTTTTACTAGGTGGTCCCAGCGTAGTTTTGAACAAAGCCAGCCTTAAACTTAGGGCTTCCCCGATGACTGAGCGAGTAAAAGAATCCACTTGCAACGCAGGAGACACAGGGGTTGCAGGTTCAATCCCTGGGTTGGGATGATCCCCAGAGAAGGCAATGGCACCCCACTCCAGTATTCTTGCCTAAAGAATTCCATGGACAGAGGAGCCTGGCAGACTATAGTCCATGGGGTCGCAGAGATGGATACAACTGAGCGCACACACACACATAGCCCTAAACTTAGGGAGAGAAAGTAGTAGATTATATACATACAGGTAGTTGAAAAGACTCCACAGAAACCAATAATTTAATCCTAAAAAATAAATCAAATTCCTTCATTTGGAATAATTTCTTTTGGATGTGCAATCATTCTTTAGGGTACAACTTCTTGATAACTCAGCTGGTAAAGAATCTGCCTGCAATGCAGGAGACCCCCCCAGTTCAATTCCTGGGTTGAGAAGATCCGCTGGAGAAGGGATAGGCTACCCACTTCAGTATTCTTGGGCTTCCCTTGTGGCTCAGCTGGTAAAGAATCAACTGCAATGCAGGAGACCTGGGTTCGATTCCTGGTTTGGGAAGACCCCTGGAGAAGGGAAAGGCTACCCACTCCAGTATTCTGGCCTGGAGAATTCCATGGACTGTATAGTCCAAGGGGTCACAAAGAGTCGAACATGACTGAGCGACTTTCACTTCACCTCACTTTTTAAGAAACAACTACACATGGGATGAGCAGTATCCATCATGAACATCTTAGTATAAGTGATTTCATTAGACTGTTCTGGGAGAAAGACAGCATGAGAACACAGAGCACTTGATATTTTGGGGGAAAGAATGTGATAAACGGGAAGAAATGGAACAGAAATGGGGTGCCAGGGAATATATTTCTAAAGGTAAAAATCTTCTCACTTCATACTTTCCCCTTAAGTATAAAAATAATCAGGAGTGATTTGGCCTTTCTAAAATGTAATAATGAACACTTAGAGACTTAAGATTTCATTTAGTTGCTTGCTACATACAAAGCCTGCCTGTGTGGCTTTAAACTCTAGAGGGCCTAGTAGTGCCTTTTACTGTCTAGAAGAAAACCAAGTACACCCTTCGCATGTGCTTTCCTTTGTGCTGGAGCAGCTTTCTGGGATACTTGGAAGAAAGGTGCTGTGAAAACCAGGAGGGTGTGGACTTGGAGCACTGGGGTGGGGAGCCTGTGCGGTCTTGGATGGAGACTTGGTTTCTCCATGTGTATTCAATTTATGATTTTTTTCACTTCTGGAACCAACTCAGGAGGCGGATGGTGTACGTTATAAGTCTGGAAGAGCACATGCACGAAACAAATAAATAATAAATAGCTGTCCTCTGCCATAGATGTGTGCTGTTTCCTCAGAAATGAGTCAGTGCAAGGCAGAATCACCCAGACTGTGGGTATGCACCAGCATTCTTGCCTGATTCACCATCTCCCTCAGACTTGCTGGCAAAGGGGCTCACAGGAGAGTGTAAGGGAAGGAATGAAAAGAACGTTTCACTCTTCTGGTAAGACTTGTGATATGCTGAAAGCTCCTTCAGCTGAAGAGACGCAAACAGAGCCTTCTTCACCTTACCCCAGGCTCATTGGCCCCAAGATTAAACAGTTTGGGGTTGCCCTTTCATTTACTTAGGATTTTGGTCAACCAAATAATCCTCATATCCTGGCTGGAGATTGTTATCTAGACCTGAAACTATTTACTCAATTGCCCTGTGTAATTGCTTGTGTGATTTGGGTTAAAAAAAAAAAAAAGGGTTTGGGTGTGTGTGTTTATTGTGATGGTTATTAAGAGCTCACTGGATGAAAATAGAAAACTCAGAATGCCATCTGAAATTATCAGTCTTCAGAAAGAAAGGAAAAACTTTTAAGATTGATATTTCTTTCCTACAATTAAATGTTGTACAATCAGATGTCTTTTACAGACATTTAATAGCAGGCTTTCTGTTAAAAGATATCTTGAAAAGTTTGAGTCATATTACTAATATGTGTAGAAAGATACATAGAAATATAGAGAAGTGAGAAAAGACAAGTATTTTAAAGACAATACTTCTTTTTTGAGGTCCATATTTCTTTAATTTGCAATTTTCACTCTTCATATGAAAAGCCTCAGGCAGAAAGTACACAAAAAGTCCCTGTTCGATCAAATTTAGAGAAATGAGATACAAAATATAAAGAAGGGAGTTGATAGAGAAGAGAGCGATGTATGGTCCACTGAACTGACTTTGAGTCAAATTGTAGGTAAGGCTACAAATTGAGATGACTAACTTGGCTTTTATAGAGGAACCTTAGAAACATTAAGACGCTGACTATTGAAAATAGCTAAATTACAAAGAACTCTTAGATAACTAAACAGAATAAAAGGATAAACTAGGCATCCCTCTGACTTCAGGAAGACACCCTCAGTTAGAGTAGCTTCAGATTCTTAGCCTGACTTGGATCACCTTGTAATCAAATTACGTTCTTACATAACCACACTTTAGGAATGTTTTCTACTTTTTGCTTTCTAACCCCAAACCCCATGCCTCATCTGGAAAGCCAGTTTACCTCTATTTAACAGAAATAGAGAACTCTTACAGAATCCAGTTATGTTCAATGTTTCTCCAAAGTATATCCTTCAGACTATCAGAATCACCTGGCTGCTTGTGAAAATGCAGATTCCCAGAGACTAATCCATAGTGTTTGATTCAGACCTTCCAGAATTTGCCTCAAGAATCTACAATTTTGTTAAACTCCATAAGGCAACTTTATGTAAGGCCAAGTCTGAGAGTTTCTGTTAAGCCAGCAATAGGATATTTGCAGAGAATGTCTCCAACTGTGTTTCCCTTCTTAGCCAAGTGACTGTAATGATTACATCTAAGGTAGAGAAATCCCTTTGTTACGACATTCTCCCTGCTGTGAAGCAACCCTGATGTGCTTGGCTTTGGGGAATAAAAGGAGTCTGAGAGAGGAAATGCCATTGGGTTTCCAGACCCACAGAATAAACTCTCTGAGGGAGAAGAGGTCACAAGGAAAAGTAAATTTTTAGTGTTTATCACCAATATGTACCGTTGATCCTAGGAGCTTATGCCCTAGAACCTGGGGACACGTTTTTTTCTCTAAAGGACCAGATAGTAATATTTTAGGCTTTGTGGGCCATACAGTTATGGCCACAATGATTCAGCTCTACAAGAGAAGCTATGGACAATATGTGGACATGTAGGTTTAGCTGTATTCTAATAAACTTTTGTTTATTGACATCAGAATTCAAATTTCATAAAATATGTGTTGTGAAATATTTTTCTTTTGATCTAAAAAATTATTCAAAAAAGTAAAAACTATTCTTAGCTTCTTGAGCTGTACCAAAGTAAATAGAGGGCAGGCTTTAGTTTTCCAACCTCTGCTCTAAAACATTTCTCAAAATCACCTGGAAGGTTTAAACACAGATTACTAGGCTGACCTACAGAGTTTCTGATACTGAAAACCTAGGATGATGTTTTGCATCTCAAAGAGACTCCAAGGTGGATTTAATCCACTCCAAGTGGTAGTTTCACACATACCCCTCATCCTGCTAGTATGTGAATATTTTATTTTATAAATTAAGCCTCATATTTGTAAAGAATAAGGATAACCCAAATAAAAAATGAAGTTTAAAGTGAACGCTCTTGTTCAGAAGTTGCTGAGAGACTGGTTTAGACTTAGCAGCAGCAGAGGTGGAGATGTGGACAATTTCTTGGCAAAAGGGACCTGGGAGGAGAAGAAAGTAGAAGAAAAAAGCAGGGTGGAGAGTTCTAGTTAACATTACATTAAGAACAGGTTCCACTGATTCATGCTGACCTTAAAGTAATCTGAGAGGCTGAAAAAGTTCCATGTGAATCATTTTTTCTGAATCCTAAGCCATTATTGTTATTTTTATTATTGAGCAAACAAAAATTATTTTGTGGTCGAGTAAGAACTTTGCTTCAGAGGCTTTAGTCTGTGTCTGGAAGTCAAGAAATGAGGGGGAGGAAATAAAATGAATTTTCTCCATTCCCTTTGTGTTCTGTTTTATCCCCATTTCTTGCTTCTTCTTTTTTTGGGACCTAGCCCTCTCAAGCATTCGCTGTCTCTCTATATCTTGCTTTCTCAATTTCTCTCTCTCTCTCTCCTCCTCTCTCCCTGTATGCAGTATCTACAAACTTTTCTTTCCATTGACTCCTGCATTTTTTTCTCTCAAACAGAGCTCTAAAATGTAACCCTTTACTCAGACATGTTCTTTCCTTGGGTTTAAACCCTCATTAATGCATCTCTTTCAATAAAAGCCAGTTGGTACAAACACAGAAAGGAATAGTAATGACCCACCAAATGAAAAAGGCAAAGGCAGAGCTCAGTGTAGCAAGGGAGTCAGGTACCATTATTTGCATTTTGACAGAGACTCAAAGGCAGGCAGAGGAGTGGCAAAGCTTATTACTTAGTGGGAAAAAAGGGGAAGGCTTCATGTATGCCCTGATAAGAGGCTACTGTCACGGGGAAGCTATAGGCAGGATAACCAGAAGCAATGTATCCTGTATGATTGTTTAGAGGTATCTACTGGTTTTCTCTGGTTGGTCCTAAGTTGGAAGTAGGGACAAAAATTAGGAAAGCTGTCAGCTAGAGATCAAGTCCTGACCATTTTGGGCCAATTGCTATAGAAGTTATTGTTTAGCTTCCTGGATTGTCACTATAGATAGCAATCAGGCTTACTGCAAGCCTGACTTATAGCAAGCTAGCTTCCTAGGTTGCTTACTATAGGTAAAGAGCTAATTTCCTGGGTAAGTTGACCATAGGCCGTTTGTATATTCAGTCTCTCATACATAAATAGTTCACACAATGAACTCTACTTCACCTTTCCTTCTAGTTTTCCACTTTTAACTCTCCATAATCTGATTTCTTCATTAATTATGCTAAATAAACATTTCCTAAAGTGTGTTCCTTAACATTCTGGCCCCACAGGACACTCAATATAAAAAAGAGTTCAGTGGCAAATAAGTTAGAGACAGAATTCTGCATCCACTCTGCTTTCTCGATTGTGAGCTCCACAATCTATGTTGGCATAGCAAAAGCTCCAAGAAAGAGTTCAGAGAGGAAATTTTTAGTTTCTCTAAAGTGTTTGATCACTTTGTTTTATACGTTTAAGCAACATCAATTATACAGTTATATTTAGTATAGGTAACACGATTCACTTAATAAATATCATCCAGTTATAATACTTTTAGTATTTTTTAGAAAATGCTACTCCAGGAAAACTGCAAGTCAAAAGTTGCCATTACCTCTGAACTGTCATATTCAAAGGTCCAAATGTCACTTCTTAGACTTCTTTCTCCTTCATGTCTGCATCCCATGTCACTGTGGCATAAACCTCTTGAAGTGCTATCCTTCCCTGACTTCTGGGAACAACACTATACCTCTGCCCAACCACTGATTCCATTGTTGAAATATCTCTGATTTGCACTTACCAGTTTGAAGAACTAATGAAGGGTAAGCTCTCTTGGGCTTTCTCTATATGAGCTGTCTTTAGGGGAATTCAAAGCCCCTCCTCACTCTGCCTCTCCTTCTATTTCCCAATGAAGGGGACAGGGGCTAAAGTTGAAATAATTCTACTGCCTTTTCTAGGGGTAAAATTTCCAGAAGGTCAGAATAATACGGAATTACTTTTCAATGCATTTGAAATGTCAAAGTCTTAGGGCTTGATCTCTATCCCACCCCAAACCTGGATGCTCAGGTCAGCTCTGCCTTTGGCAAAATGTGGCCAAATTCTTGTCTTCTGTGTCTTTGCTTCCTTTCCCTGCAGTACTCCGACAGTTTCCTTTAGTAAGACAAGAAGTTCCAGTTTGGAAGCCTAACAAATGGACTACTGAAGACTCTCTGAATCTAATTAACTCTGCTAACTAACGAATGTGTGTATTGGTAAGTGTAGGGGAGCGGGAAGGAACAGATAAAAGGCTAAGCAAGGGTTAGTTTAGGTAAAGTAAAGGTTAGCTAGTACAGTTGTCTATTATGGATTCCATTCTAGCTTCTGCATTAGGGTTTGGATTGCAAGTTTCTGTTACCAAGAAAATGTCATTTCACTTTCTTTACCAATAATCCCCATATATGTCTTCTCTTACACGGAAGAGGAGTGGAGCTAGAGTGAAGACATTACTGAGTCTTTGGCCTGATGATATTAGCACCCAATTCCCACCAACAATCTCAATAATATTTACATTCTCTGCTCAACTCTCTAGAGGATATATCTACCAGTACACTCTTCAGGTTCATCTTATCAGACGTTCTTATATTAAATGTACTATCTTTTTTCTCAAATTGGCTTCCATTCTTAATATACTTCCCTAGATATTTCTGTCAATCATAGTATATTTCCTGGCCAAAGGGCTTCAGGTCTCCATGTTAACTTGCTTCCTTTGTCCTATTCCCATTCTCTCCCCTACATTCACCATCTACCCTCATTCAGATCTCTAACAAAGTATAATGATCATTCTTCAATAAAATTATTAACATTCACTCTCCATTCCCCTTGTAAAAAGCCTTCAACCAGAACTCACATTCAAACCAGAACTCACATTAGAACCTGCATCATTATTGAAGTTTCACAGCAGGCCCCTTGCCTCCAGTTGGCATGTGTGGAGATATACAACCTTTTACTGGAACATCTCCCTTTTGCACGCATGTACAATATCACAAATTAAACATGACTTTCTGTGCTACAAATGCAAAACACAGTTGAAGAATATTTTTCAATACAATACCTGAGTTAGCCAATCAGGACAGATATAATAGTCCATGAAACTTGAAAAATTCAAGAGCATTTCACAGCAAAGTATGCAGAACTTGGGCGAAGGTGTCACAAAGCTCTTAAAAGAAAACTAAGAAGGCCTAGATAGGACACAGAGTTCTCTACAAAAGACTATTTTCACCCCAGGAGTATAGATGAGGCAACTGAAACTTAGAAAGAGTAAATAATTATTTAAAGGTCAGTCAATAAGTGTTTTTCTCTGAGGGCAAAGACTTGTCTTTTTTTTTTTTTTTTTGCTGCTCTAACTCTGGCTTCTAAAATATTGTTAGTATTAAAAAATATTTCTTGAATGACTGAATGAATCTGCCTCCTTCCCCTCCACAAAATCGACTTAGCCTCTATGGATTTATCTGTATTCAATCTATAATTTCCGAGTCAAAACTCAAGTCTTGACAACTCCTTTAAGTCTTTGTTGACCACTCCAGACGTGTGATTTCCTATTCTGTTGAATTTGCCCTGTGGTAAATTACAGAAATTTGCTGTCTTTTAGAAAAGGAAATGATTTCAAACAACTTCTTTAAAAAACTCAAAAGTACTGAAACTTTTGGATTCCCTCTCTTCGACCCAGAATAGTTTCAAGTTTCATTTCTAAAAATATGCCATGTCAAAGAGCTAGACAAGTTCTGCTGAACACCTTCATGAGTGTTTTAGTAGCAGTACTGTAGTGTCAGTCGCTCAGGAAGATCATGTGTTTTAGGGAAAGCAATAGGCTTAAACAAGACCAGACTTCAAATTTTTAAATATATGGGTATTCATGATTTCCTAAGGTAGATGGTTCAATAAAAATAGAAGATATCTTCATCTGAATACAGTCAATAAATTGGGATTAGTTAATTGAACTATAAAATTATCATGATATATGGGTAAGAAACACATTATACATTGGAATTTCTAATCCAATATATCAGTTCTATGGGGCACAGTCTCACCTCCATGTACAGTAATTTACACACACAGCTCCATTATTACAAGTAGGATTTACATACAAATTCCTGTTAGTAGCAAAAGGAGAACCTAACTCAACAAGATTATTTCAAACTTTTAGATAGAAATCAAAGATTAGACTACCTCAAGCTGCAGAATGTCAATATTTCACTTGTCAAGAGACAATGGTTATAGAATGTGTTTGTATCAGGATTTCTTATGTTTAATTCTTGGGGCGAAAAGGAAAGAAAGCAATGCAATGAAGTAGCTTTATTGAAAATACTTTCTGAAGGCTCTGGTGACCCTCAGCTTACCTTAGGTAGAGTTTTCCTCTTGGTTCATGTGGGACATGCTCAGCCAAAACTTTAGCCAAGGTCATTATTGTTATAGTTTCTATTCAAACACATTTTTAGTCTTTTTACTTAGGAAAAAGACAGAAGGGATTTCTTAGAGGGAAACAACTTGGAAAATAAAGAGAGATCTATAATTTTAGTTTACACAGCTTACAGTAAAGCTTAAGGTTAAAGCAACAAAACATAGCAAAACCCAACTTGCATCAACAGAGGCAATTGCTTTAAGGTTTCATAAATGAAGAAGAAGAAATAATAGTGCTAGGTTTTAAAGTGATCCCAGAACATGCCTGAATCTATTTGTTGGTAGACTATAAAAGAGAAAACTATGTAAAAGAAAGATTAATTAAAACCTTTCATTTTCTTGAAATGTTTGTGAGTCCTCTGTGCACTGGGAACATCACAGTTCACCCTGAAATTGGCATCCGTACAGATTCATAAGTGGGCTCCAGTTGGACAGACAGACTCATTAATTCTCTCTTTATCACAAACCCAGAACATCTGGGTATTGCCCTTTAAAACAACATCAGGTTAAGAAAACAAACCATTTCTCAGACCTGACAAAAGGTTTTGAGTTACAGGATAGACAGTCTTAGGGTGAATAAACTAATATGTTTGGGTATCATATGCAGGCTATTTAGAAGCTGATTTACAATTTTATGAAATTCTTAATCCCATATTCTGCATTTCCCTGTTTCCATCCTTGTTCCTAGTTTTTGGCCAAAACTGAAAATGATTGTTGTCTCTCAGGAAACAAACAAATGTTGAATAAATTAAGCTTGATCTCAGAATATTTGGGATAAAATTTAATGATCTCAAATACTTCATGCTGACTCATTCTTGGGGCAAAACTGACTTCTTAATATAAGGAGGGCTTGATTTGTTCTTGCTGACATGGACATCATAAGAAATTTTAAAATTTTGAGCTATTGTATCTCAAAGATGCACCCAGAAGTTTTTTTATTTCTTTTCTTTTGAAAAGATATGTCATACCTCCTCTTAAAACATCATGATTTTACAGAGCCAGTGAGATGATTTGGCTATCATACAAATGAACAAATTTGCTCTGAGTACTGTGTATAGGAAAGATGTGTTTTTCATTTAATGTTTATAGTAAAACAAACTTGAGAGACAATCAGTAGATACAGTCTTAATGGAAATGCCAGACCTACTTTGTATCTCACATAGAAGTGATATTACTGCCCATAAGAGGGGAAAAATGGTATTATCAGATTTGAATTGACCAGACTTTAGGAGGGGGTGTGTATCTCTGTATGAGTGTGTGTGTTGTTGTTCACTCCACATATGTGAGTTTGAATCAGCTTTCCAAAAGTGTAACACACTTTTTAAACATTTTATATAAACAGACCTCCACTCATTACTTTGACAAGATTACAAATTAAAGCTTCCTTTCAGATTGTTAATGACAAGAAGAATCATTCCATTAGGCATTAAATTGTTACCTGAAGTCAATCCAAATTAAAAGCTCCTTGATTTTCCAAATGTAAATGATCTGTAACAGGAGTTTCTTAAAGCATCTATGATCTAAAGTTTTATATTATAAGGACCATATGCAAAAGCAAAAAAAGAAAAAAATAAATAAATACATGAAATAAAACCCAGAGTTGCTTTATTGTAAATGTGCTGGCGTTAGCACTTGTAAATGCAAAAGGGATATTAAAATACACATGTACATCCACAAGTTTAATGTTTTCACTTCACCTCTTCCCATTTTATTCTTTTAATAGCAATGCTAGAGAGAGGAACTTTAGATAAGTCTTACCAGCAAACCCTGGTGTTGCAACAAAGTTAACTACCCCCTAGCCTCTATTTAAGGTTACCTGGCATAGTTAGCTCTGCCAGATGTAGTTTTGCTATTGGATAATTTGATTTGCTGACAATATGCACTGCCTTAAAATAGGAAGTGCCTAGGTGACTGGTGTCCAAATCACACATATTCTTTTGGTTAAAATGAAATGTGAGTCTCAATTTAGCCTTTAATTACATTTCCTTCTCTACCTCCAACAAACAAATTTTTATAACCTTCCCAATGAAAAAAGTCATATTTTGTGAATTACTACTTTGGAAGCAGCCCAGGACCAAACTTTATTTAGGAAATTTTCTATTATTTGTATTAATCAAAGATGTACATCCTCTGTGTTTTCAATGGGTTTATCAAATGGCTAATGCCTGCCTTTGAGGCCTGGTTGGCCACAGAATTTAAGACTTCTATCTAAATTACCAACTGGAAAGTTGAAATTATTCTTGCAAGATTCTAATACAGAAAAAAGCAAGCCAGTAAACAAGCAAAGTAATACCAGAGAGCTTCTGCAATATTTCAGGTACTTGAACTGACTCAAAAACATCTTCAGGATTAAGAATATACTCAAAGCAGGTAAAAATTAAATTCACCATGGGTAAGGAAGGGAGCTTCGTGTCAGAAGAGAAATAAAATAGTATTACTTAAGAGAAGCATTAAAGCTAGGCAGTCCTTAAATTATCTCTCCTAATAAGATGTGTCTGTCATTTTTTTTTTTTTTTCTGGTATTAGCCCTGTGGAAGCTGCATTGTTCCATCAGAATTGTTCTGTCAAATTAAAAAACTGTCTACATTTTACCATGTGCTTAAACAAGCAAGACTAAGTATTAAATCTGAAGGCTCTGTACTTTAAGAAACATTTTTACAAGTGGAAAGTTATTCAGCTTAGATAGTTCATCAATTTTCCAGAGGCTTAAACCCGAATAATATATTGAATGTCAAAAAGCTATAAAATCTCTTTAACTATTGATATCTATTTGTAGATAGCAATATAAATCCTGCCATAAATTTGAACAAGTAAATGACTTTATCTAAACACAGATTTGGAACATCACTCTACTGTTACAGATGCCTACCTTTCTTGTTATATTGTATACCGGCGAGCTTAAAAAAATTTTTTTTGATTACTGCTTTTAAATGATTGCCATAGGAAGTCAATATCAGATGTTTTTTTAACATAAATTGGGTTAACTATAATATAAAAGTATCTGCTGCACACTATCTTTATGTACTTTAGGTATAGGTACCTATAGCTATAGAAATAATAAAATAAGAATTAAAAAAAAAACATCATATCATGGTGGACCTTCTTCAGATATGACCTTATATGAATTAAGGTATGGTTAGCTGCCTAAACTAACAAACCCAAAAGTTTACTTTTCACTAATGTAAAGTAAAAGTTTAATGTTCCTGATTTGGGGCAGTCCTTTTCAACTGCTGCTTCAGGGGCGTAGATAGTCTGTCCATCTTGTACTCTTGTGCCTTTTCAATGGTTTCAATGTCACTTAGATAGTCTTTGTTGGCTCCGTAGGAGGAAAAACAACATGGAAGATCACTTGGGCTTGGCCTGGAAGGGACTAAAATCACTGTTCCTCATGGCCCATTGGCTAGAATTCAGTATAGATTAGGTCTCAATGGTCTTATGATTGGAAAGGGAAGAAATGGATTTTGTGACCGGGTAGAAAGTCTCTGCTCCAGTCCTATTTAGCATGTCCTTGCATTTTATAACATCCATCTTCTTCATAGTCCTTTCTAGATAATCATTGTGCCCATCAAATCCATTGATGATGATGTTTCCATCCCAAGTGCCATTGCTTTAGTTTTTGCTCTCTTTACAATAGCCTCTTAGCTAAGCAAGCTGCATCTGGTCTTCTATTTCTAAGTTATGCTTCGCACAAAGGCTAACATTTAAAAATACCAATACCATGAATCCCAGTTTCAACAGTTCTCAACTGCCCACAGTGTAAAGCCTTGAACCTTTACCTTGGCCTTTGATGCTCATAATGGTACAGGTCTTTTAAATTTTCCATATTCATCTTCTGCCAGTCAATGTATTTCATTTCAGTGACACCAATCTACTCAAACTTCTTGAGACAAGCTGCATACTTACTTGCCTTCATATTATGCATATTCATTTATTACATCTAAGTCCTCTCCTTCTTGTTGCATAAGGGGAAATTCTGCTTATTCTTTAACAGTCAACTCTTCACAAAACTTTTTCCCAGAAGACTTGGTGTTTTCCTCTTTATATATAATCTAAACATTCCACTATTCATAGCACTTACATAAACCCATGACTGTTTATTCTTTATCTCTTCCCAGGATTGGGAGATTCTCAAATGTATGGCCTATACGATATTCTTCTTTGATTTAAAGCATCCATATAGAGTCTGGCACATACCAGGCTAAAAACTGAACAGAATCCAGTCTTTACCTAGAGTTGGCTAAATTATTTTGAATAAATGAATGACAGTCGAAAGTACAAGGAGGTAGGCTTTCGTGTGAATGGACGTGGCCTCTAAGTGTATTATATTGTGGGAATACAAATAAAAACTCCATAGTTCAGGATTTGAGCTATTTGGTCAAAACAGTTCTGTCTGCCTTGTAAAACTAATCTCAAGTTATTTTAAAGATAATCCCTATTATTTTCAATAACATACTGTCACTTACCAGGGCCTTTTGCCACAAACTTTTCTCTTATCAACAGCCATGACAATTTTTCAGACTCAACATTTCTAAGGGGCATTCTCTATATCTGCCCTTACTTTATGTTTCCATTTTGATATTCACTAAAATTATGCTTTAGTGTTTCCTCTATATTATTTCTATTTCAGTGGAGTCATATAGACATGGCCATAAATAGAGGACTTTAACTCTCCCCACTAAAGATATCCTCAGCTTTACCTCACAAAGCCCACAAATAAATATACAATCTAATTAAGAAACAAACACAGTATTTTGCTTACTCTATGAGTAACTTTATAGTAAATCTGATTCCTACTTACCACCAAATTGCCATTTGAATAATTCCTATATAGACATTTGGAGCCAACAGTGACAAGTTCAAAACAAGAGTGTTTTTCATGGTCCAAAATATTTATGCTGGTTCACACAATGCTTACTAAAAGATGTTCGTAAGTTATCCCTGTTGCATTTGCTGTGTCTACTCAAGAGGTAATTTTTGATACCTCTCACCTGCTCAAATACCAAATCCAATGAGAAAAAAAGTACTAAGAATTTTATCCTTTAAAATCTCTACAGTAAGCTTCTTCCATGTAGTTCCTGCTAGCACTGCTCTAGTGTTCAAGCTCTTAGCATATTTTGCCTGACCAATTTATTCTCTTTTTGTTTCCAGATGCAATCTCATGCCTATCACTTCCTTGTAGTCCATCTGCTATATTATTGCTATAGTGATTTTTCTAATCTTCAAAAATCTTTATGTATCTCTCTGTACTGGTTTTCATTTGATCTCCACTAATGGTCATCATTACAAATAGCTATGAAAAGAAGAGAAGCCAAAAGCAAAGGAGAAAAGGAAAGATGTACCCATTTGAATGCAGAGTTCCAAAGAATAGCAAAGAGACATAAGAAAGCCTTCCTCAGTGATCAGTGCAAAGAAATAGAGGAAAACAACAGAATGGGAAAGACTAGAGATCTCTTCAAGAAAATTAGAGATACCAAGGGAACATTTCATGCAAATGGGCTCAATAAAGGACAGAAATGCTATATGGACCTAACAGAAGCAGAAAATGTTAAGAAGTGGCAAGAATACACAGAAGAACTGTACAAAAAAGATCTTCACGACCCAGATAATCACGATGCTGTGATCACTCACCCAGAGCCAGACATCCTGGAATGTGAAGTCAAGAGGACCTTAGGAAGCATCACTATGAACAAAGCTAGTGGAGATGATGGAATTTCAGTTGAGCTATTTCAGATCCTAAAAGATGATGCTGTGAAAGTGCTGTATTCTATATGCCAGCAAATTTTAAAAACTCAGCAATGGCCACAGGACTGGAAAAGGTCAGTTTTCATTCCAATCTCTAAGAAAGGCAATGCCAAAGAATGTTCAAACTACCGCACAATTGCACTCATCTCACACGCTAGTAAAGTAGTGCTCAAAATACTCCAAGACAGGCTTCAGTAATACATGAACCATGAACTTCCAGATGTTCAAGCTGGTTTTAGAAAAAGCAGAGGAACCAGAGATCAAATTACCAACATCTGTTGGATCATAGAAAAAACAAGAGAATTCCAGAAAAACATCTTTTTCTGCTTTACTGACTATGCCAAAGCCTTTGACTGTGTGGATCATAATAAACTCTGGAAAGTTCTGAAAATGATGGGAATACCAGACCACCTGACTTGCCTCTTGAGAAATCTGTATGCAGGTCAGGATGCAACAGTTAGAACTGGACATGGAACAACAGACTGGTTCCAAATAGGAAAAGGAGTATGTCAAGGCTATATATTGTCACCATGCTAATTCAACTTATATGCAGAGTACATCATGAGAAACATTGGGCTGGATGAAGCACAAGCTGGAATCAAGATTGCTGGGAGAAATATCAATAACCTCAGATATGCAGATGACACCACCCTTATGGTAGAAAGTGAAGAACTAAAAAGCTTCTTGATGAAAGTGAAAGAAGAGAGTGAAAATGTTGGCTTAAAGCTCAACATTCAGAAAACAATGATCATGTCATCCAGTCCTATCACTTCATGGCTAATAGATGGGGAAACAGTGGAAACAAAGTGGCAAAACAAAATAAAGTGGCAAACTCTATTTTCTTGGGCTCCCAAATCACTGCAGATGGTGACTGCAGCCATGAAATAAAAAGATGCTTATTCCTTGGAAGAAAAGTTATGACTAACCTAGACAGCATATTAAAAAGCAGAGAGATTACTTTACCCACAAAAGTCCCTCTAGTTAAGGCTATGGTTTTTCCAGTAGTCATGTATGAATGTGAGAGTTGGACTATAAAGAAAGCTGAGCACCAAAGAATTGATGCTCTTGAACTGTGGTGTTGGAGAATACTCTTGAGAGTCCCTTGGACTGAAGGAGATCCAACCAGTCCATCCTAAAGGAAATCAGTCCTAAATGTTCATTGGAAGGACTGATGTTGAAGCTGAAACTCCAATACTTTGACCACTTGATGTGAAGAACTGAGTCATTTGAAAAGACCCTTATGCTGGGAAAGATTGAAGGCAGGAGGAGAAGGGGACGACAGAGAATGAGATGGTTGGATGGCATCACTGACTCAATAGACATGAGTTTGAGCAAACTCCGGGAGTTGGTGATGGACAGGGAGGCCTGGCATGCTGCAGTCCATGGGGTCACAAAGAGTCAAAAATGACTTAGCGACTGAACTGAATGGTCATCACTGAATAATTTTTATATTAAGGATTAGGAATCTAAATATATCTAGACACCTCTGTTCTTATATATGCTACCTACCTTTATTGGGATTGACTCATGGACTAAATGGATCTGAGCCTGAAAGTTTGAATTTACATCATGAAATTTCTCCATGGGGTAGAGCCCAAGCTCTTTAGCTCATAGAATCCTTTGTGACCAGTTTTTTTTTTTTTTTATGTAATTCTTTAGTATTCTCTCAGATCCCCCATATATGGGGCTTCCCTTGTGGCTCAGAAGGTAAAGAATCTGCCTGCAATGCAAGATACCAGGGTTCAATCCCTGGGTTGGGAGATCCCCTGGAGAAGGCAATGGCAACCCACTCCAGTATTCTTGCCTGGAAAATATCATGGACAGAGGAGCCTGGTGGGCTACAGTCCATGGGGTTGCAAAGAGTCGGACATGCCTGAGTGACTAACATTTTCACTTTCGCCCATATACATGTCCATTGCTGTCACTGCATCAGATAGTTCCCAAGAGTACCATTTTGTGATGCTTTCTCATATTCATTCATGTCATTTTTATATCTTCTTTAGCTTATAAATAGCTACATCAAGAATTAATGTAGAATGCAGAATTATCATATGACCCAGAAATGCCATTCCTAGGAATCTACCCCCCAAATTGAAAGCATGCATTGAAGCAAATTCTGGTACAGTAAGTGAAAGTTTGAAGCAGTGCTATTCACTACAGCCAAAGTATGGAAAAAACCCAAATGTCCATCAACGGATGAATGGATTAAAAAATGTGGTATATCTATAAAATAGAATCCCACTCAGCTATAAAAAATAAATGAAGTATTGATGCATGTTATACCATGATGAATCTCAAAAATAAGTAAAAAAAGACAGACACAAAAGGTCACATATTATGTTATTGCATTTATATAAAACATCCAAAATAGTTAAACATTTAGAGACAGAGAGTAGATTAGTTATGACCAGGGGCTAGGAGGTGCGAAAGGGATGGCAGACACGGGGAGCACACTCTGCTTAATAACTACCACACTTCCTGTGGAAGTGATAAAATATTTTGAAATTAGGTAACTGTGAATTTAGGCTTCCCTGGTAGCTCAGCTGGTAAAGAATCTTCCTGCAAGGCAGGAGACCCCAGCTTGATTGCTGGGTCGGTAAGATTCCCTGGAGAAGGGATAGGCTACCCACTCTAGTATTCTTGGGTTTCCCTGTACTGGCTCAGACTGTAAAGAATCCACCTGAAGTATGGAAGACCTGGGTTCGATCCCTGAGTTGGGAATATCCCCTGGAGGAGAGCATGACAACCCACTCCATTATTCTTGCCTGGAGAATCCCCATGGACAGAGAAGGCTGGTGGGCTACAATCCATGGAGTTACAGAGAGTCCAACACGACTAAGCAACTAAGCACAGCACAGCACAGCTGTGACTTTTACACCACATCCTGAACATTCTAAATGCCACTGGATTATACACTTTAAATGGTTAATTTTATGATATGCGAATTTTACTTCAGTTAGTGCTTGCTTCAGCAACACATGTACTAAAATGAATTTTGCCTCGATTAGGAAAAGAAATTAATCTGGTCAACTCAGCCTTGACATTTGATGGGAAACCACTGCCAACCTTAATTCGATATGAACCGCCCTTCTTGGTTCCAAGAGAAACATATCTCTCTCTGCTCAAATATCAGTCTCATTGAGACCTTCCCTAAAAATCTCATTTAAAAAGGTCCCAACTCCATCATATAACACTCTATATCTGGACCACTTTTCCTATTTGAATCTGTATTATATAGGGCAATTGGCAAAGAATCTGCCTGCCAATGCAGAAGCACAAGAGACATGGGTTTGATCCCTGGGTCGGGAAGACCCTTACAGCAGGAAGTGGTAATCCACTTCAGTATTCTTGCCTGGAAAACCCCATGGACAGAGGAGCCTACAGGTTACAGTCCACAGGGTCACAAAGTGTCGGACACGACTGAGCAACTGAGCACACACACATAATCTAAAGAACAGGTGTTCACCTTTCACAGTCAAAATAGATAAAGAAGCCACAGCTTTTCTTAATAATGAATTATCATTTAATTTCTTCATTGGGACATTATGTTACCTTAATGAACTTCCAAATCTAAGTTAACACAGATGCCAGGGAAGTACTATTGGCGTGTAATTTTAGGGGCTGGAGACGCTAGAGATCCTAATCTTCAGTTCTATTAACAAAGAACTGTCTAGTACAATGTTAAAATAGTAACCCACTTCTCTTTGAGAAATACTTCTCTGTGAAAGAGTGTTCCATTTGTCAGTGACATTGAATTAACCAAGATAACTAACAAATTTAAAAGTTAAGGTCAACCCTAGCTACTGCAGCTATGGAGTCACCATGATTTGCTTCACATTGTCCATTGTTTCCTGATGTTATGTGATTGTTCCTCCAGACTTGCATTATAGTATCCCTGTTGGAAAATAAATTTCTCCTTAAATTCAAGCTTACTTGCTAGTGATCTTAGCATCTTTGTATCTGATCTTTGTTACAAATAATTTCAACATTTAGTAAGCGAAAATAACGTCTATTTATTTAATTTACAATTGCAAAAGTCTATAATTGAGACTGGACTTTGTTGCTCAGTTTTTCCAGTCTACACCGACTCCCTCAGTTATGTTTAGCTAGTGGCTTTGTTTCTGGGGTTGGTCTGGTACCTGTTTTTTTCCATTTATTTCTCACCCTCAAGTAGACTAGCCCAGGCTGCAGCACATCATGTTGTCAGAGTTCTGGGAGACAGCATGGAAATGTGCAAGTCACCAGGCCAACTCAGATACAAACAATGGAATCACAGACTCTACTGTTCAATGAGAAAAGCCACAGAGTCACATTACAAAAGGTGTGGATACAAGGTAAGGTAAAGAATATTTGTAAGTGATCTACCACGTTTTTGTGTAGCTCTTTTGAATCCAATAACAACACACACACATACACACACACACATACACACACTTGGCCTCCTTTGCTTATACTCCTACTCACAAATGCAAACTGGGAAGATTCAATATTCAGTTTAACAACTGGTTGGAGACTTCAACTGCCATACCTTATCTCAAGATTTTATTACCTTGAATACAGGCAGTGACCAAGCATGGATTGATCCTTCCATTTAAGATACCTGGGTTGTGTGATCTCCATCAGAAGACAGTCAAACAATAGACAAGTTCTCATATTCCTGCATTCTTATACTTCCATCATCTTCATCTCTTTCCTTTTCAACCTTTTGCCTGGAAAGCTTGGCAGTTGAACTCCCTCGTTACTATAAGTAAAATTATATCCAAGTCATTAAGAAAATAATAAGAATGATAAAATAAGATTGATGAAAATACCTTGAAAATTCTCAGCTAATGATACTAAATTGTAGTGGTAAGAATTTCAATTAGACACTTGGAAATACTTCTTGATTATTATAATTTGAGATATTGCCAAGTGATTTAAAGGAAAACAATGTTCTCCCTAGAGATTTACAAAAAAATAGCAGACAGCTTTATTGGTGAAATGCCTTTAATGAAATACTGCCAAGTTATATTGGGTTCCATCAGGTGAATATTTGATAACATGTAGTTCAAAGAGAGAAAAGAAATTTGCCACATATAATGTTCTACCTTAAGTAGAAAGACTGTTCTTACAAACAAATTATACAATAAGACGAAAAATACCTGTCATCATTTCTAATCCAACGGTAGATATGGAGCATCTTTAAGTTTATATTCTGGAAGGACATTTGTTAATATGGTCTTCTGACACGTTTATGGAAATACCTCAAATAAGCACCCTCAAGTTTATCCAGGTGGGGGTAATTTCAGCTAAAATGTAGATCAGATTTTTCCAACTTAAAATATGTCAGCTGTTCAGTAAGGCTAAAACCTAAATCCTCAAACTTTTTTCCTAACCTTAACGTGTTTACTTGGGAACCCAAGTTTCCTTTTCGTTCCTCTGTCCCTCATCTCATATCCTTCCCTCTTTCCCTGCTGAGAAGTGCAATGAACTCACTTATAAAAATAAATGCAAAAACTAAAGGAATGTCATACCATAATCCACTGGTCCAAACTGAACTAGCAAGAAAAAAATGAATTCATTATTTTAAATAACCAAGAGGAGAATTACCTGTGGAATTTCTATATTTCCTTCATATGAGAACGTAAAGGTTTATGTAGGGTTAAAATATCATAAACTCTGCTTTTATTTTTATTCTTCTAATGTAAAATTAAACAGGTAAAATAGACACAATATAACTATCACCCAGCCTTAACAGTTATCAACTCAAGACTACTTTCCTTCTCCTCTAATGGTTTGAAGCAAATCACAGTCATCATATCATTTCTTCATTTCTTCCTTCCTTTTTTTTTTTTTAATTAGTAGTGGCAAATGTTATTTATAATAAGGGGGAAATCAGTGTGACTGTGCCAGACCCAATGGACTTCCCTTTGCCAGTTAAAATTCAAGGCCGGATTACCACATTTTGGTACCTGCAAAGCACTCTGAACATAACTTTCCATCATTCTTTGAAAGAGCAAATGGAAGTCATTTAAACCAGATGAGCAACAGAATGGAGTGTTAGCATACCTACAGCACAGGATACACAGTACCATGCACCTATTTCAAGGGAATGAAGAGTGGGTGGCCGGAAGAAAGAAAGTCTTTTCCCCATTTAACCTGTAATTTGACAACATCTGTGAAGAATTATCCCCAGTGTTGGCATCGTAATCGTTGTATCTACCATCAATCACCAGGGAGGGGAAATTGCTTGAAATAGATGTTAACGGCATTATAGTTCAACAACACGAAAGTCAAAAATGAGAGGAATGAGATCTGTAAGACAGTGCTCAAAGTAATCAAGAGGCTACAGAGACAATAAATTGTTTAATGCAAAATGAGGTACTATATATGATTATATAAGAAGAGCTTAGATTCTAAAGACCATTATGTATTCCATATCAGTGTTAAAAAGTTGAGTATTTTATATCTTTTTACACTACTGCTTCAGTAGTAAGAGCAATATTGATATGAACAATTAAAAGTAATTTTTTAAAAAAGCAATGCAAGCAATGATCCTTTTCCAAATGAATATCAGTGATAGAATGATATAATCACAGTCCTCCAGGAGCTTGAACTTTCAACAGGCCCAAGTACATAGCTTGTCTAAAATCTGCAACTAACAAATTGGTAGCCTCCAATTACATACATGTAATGTATTAAGAAAATATTTATTGGTTTATTGGATTACTGCTTTACAATTAAGTACTTAGTCAAAATTGGTTGTCAATATTTACATTTTTAAGAATATTATGTAAGTTGCATTTTGAAAAAAAATCTCATCTCTTCAAAACATTTTCTTCACTGTCTTTTAAGACATACCCCTTTCCTGGTTTTTCTCCTATCTCTTTGCATGCTTTTTTTAAAAGTGTATTTCTTATTCATCTTCATCCTTAGTAATCTTCCATGTAATAATGTCCCAAATGTGCATTTCTCACTTTAGACCTATCCCTCAAACTTCATACATGTGTACTCTGCTGCTGATGTGTCATCTCCACTCAGATTTAATGCCAAAACTGAGTTCCTGGTCAGTTTTTTCACAAAACTAAACTTTTTCCTTTTATAGATTCATTCTCAAAAGTGGCATCATCACCTTTCCAATTACTCAATCGCCAAATTTTGAGTAATTTCTGACTCTATTGCACCCATTGTTACAGAATATTCTGCTGGCTCTATCTTCAGAAATATATCCAAAATCTGACTACTTTTCAAAAATTCCACAGCTGTCATCATATTCTCCCCTATGACCTCTTAATTGAATTATTACACTAGCCTCCAAACTGATCTTCCTACTTCTGCCCTTGCCTTCCTGTCTATTCCCAGCGCAGCAATGTGTATATTATAGCAATGTGTGATCCTTTTAAAACAAGATCAGATCTTATTACTCCTCTGCTCCAAATGACTTTTCATTTCACTGAGTAAAAGCCAAAGTTCTAATGACTTACAATTCTTCCCCACGCTCACACTGTCTCTCTTCACTCCATTCTATACTATTCCTTGGATGCAGGAATATGCTTTCACTACATGTTCTTTTGTACTTGTTATTCTATCTTTCTGAGACTCTCTTCCTCTTGATACCTGCAAAGACTATTCTCTCATCTCCTTCAGGATTGTATCAAAATGGTACATTCTTAAGGTAGTCATCTTCACTATTGAAAATTCCACCATGAAAAAAAAATCCCTATTTTTTTTTCTTTGCTTAATTTTCTTGTTGTAGGACTCATCAGCAGCAACCACTACATGCAATCATGCCTTACGTTTATTTACTTTATTTACTCTCTGTTTCTCTTCATTTGGCTATAATATGTCTTCTTTTATAGCTACATTGTTGGCAAAGACCTAAAAAAATTGTGTAACAAAACTGCGTGGTACATATATACCATGCAATATTACTCAGCCATAAAAAGAAATGCATTTGAGTCAGTCCTAACGAGGTAGATGTACCTAGAGAATATTATACAGACTGAAGTAAGTCAGAAAGAGAAAAACAATTATCATATACTAATGCATGTGTATGGAATCTAGAAAGATGGTACTGATGAACCTATTTGCAGAGCACCAGTGGAGACACAGACATTGAGAACAGACTTATGGACACAGATGTGGGGGGAAGGAGAAGGTGGGAGGTATGGAGAGAGTAACATGGAAACATACATTACCATATGTAAAATAGATAGTCAATGGGATTTGCTTTATGACTCAGGGTACTCAAACCAGGGCTCCATAACAACCTACAGTGGTGGGATGGGGAGAGAGATAGGAGAGAGGTTGAAGTGTGAGGGAACATGAGTAAACCTATGGCTGATTCATGTTGATGTTTGGTAGAAAGAAACCAATGCAATACTGTAAAGCAATTATCCATCAATTGAAAATAAACAAAAAAAGAAAAGATTCAAGGTGGCTTATCATGTGTGGGTGCTTTTTTTTAACAGTTAAAAGAGTGAACATTCTTCCTTTGTTACTACTTTTAAAAAATGATTAACAGAAAGGAGGACTACCAGGCTTTCAAGCACATGCATCTGATAATCCTGTACTTATATATGGTTTCTTGGATATGAATGGAAGTTTATGGAGATGGATGGGGATAATTTCTTATTTCTTTGTCATATTTATCTCATTTTTCTATGTGTATTGCTTTCTTGACTACTGCCTTTGGTGGAGCAAACAACATAAATTAGTCGTATAATTCTTCTATCAGTCTCATAGCCAACATTTCTTAAAGAGCGATTATTCAAACCCTTTTATAGTGGTTTAATGCAATTCTCAAATTAACTTATATAAGCTACTTTTGGGGTTCCCTTGTGGCTCAGCTGGTAAAGAATTCACCTGCATTGCAGGAGACCTGGGTTTGATACCTGGTTGGGAAGATCCCCTGGAGAAGGGAAAGGCTACCCACTCCAGTATTCTAGCCTGGAGAATTTCATGGACTGTTTAGTCCGTGGAGCCACAAAGAGTTGGACACAACTGAGAGACTTTCGATTTCACTTTACACTATTTTTAGTAAATACATTATTTTAGGCTAGTGAATTCGGTACTTCACAACCAATATGTTCCTCCTCACTTTAAGACTCAGCATTCTTTTCATTAATTTCCCAAGCTGCCTGGAGTGTTGCCTGATGATGGATGAAAGCTGAGTCCCACCCCAGAAACTGCCCATCCAAGAACATGCTTTATCCTCAAGAGCTCCTCACATTTAATGACTGGGCAGTAGTGTTGGGGGACTATAGAGGCTTGCAACTTTCCCCTCTATTTGGAACAGCTCTAGCTCTAGATATCCTAGCTCTAGGATTCCTCTAAAGATTGACAAAGGCTTTTATTACAAGTGGAAGTGAAAAGGTATTAGTCACTCAATCATGTCCGACTCTTTGCAACCCCGTGAACTGTGGCCTTCCAGGCTCCTCTGTCCATGGAATTCTCTAGGCAAGAACATTAGAATGGATGGTCATTCCCTTCTCCAGATGATCTTCCCAATCCAGGGATCAAACCCAGGTCTCTCATATTGCAGGCAGATTCTTTACCATCTGAACCACCAGGGAAGCCCTATTATAAGTGGACTATAGTTCAATGTCTCACTCTGCTCAAAGCTTCTTTCTTTATTCCCTGAATCTGTTGCTTCAGAAGACAGCTCTCTTACTGAACACAACTTTCTGCCTCACAGTCTGTTTCTGGGAACATGACCTAAGACTGTTGGTGAAGGAGGTGGTCCAAGAAACCAGATTCTAAAAAGGAATTTGAGTTTGGAATACCAGCCACCAGACTGGCATTGGGAAACTGGCATCAGACAGGCATCAGTGGTAGGAG
This sequence comes from Giraffa tippelskirchi, assembly GCF_054371585.1. Taxonomy (NCBI): domain Eukaryota; kingdom Metazoa; phylum Chordata; class Mammalia; order Artiodactyla; family Giraffidae; genus Giraffa; species Giraffa tippelskirchi. Next base: position 111,981,962 of record NC_137277.1, read on the forward strand.
ATGCAGTACTGACAGTCCCTGGCTTATTGTATGGTGCAAATGTTAAAACTTTTACCGAAGCTACGCTGATAGAAAATATCAGGGAAAGGGAATAGACTGGTAGGGTCAGTATTTTAGGTGACTGTAAAGTACAGAAGATGTAGCAATTATAAAGACTATAGATGCAGAAAATTATCACTGGGGACTATCAGTGCATTGAAGAAAGACAATAAAGGATGAGATGACTAATCACAGATTTAAGAATAATTGTAGAAACAAGAAGGCCTTTAGTTGCTTATAAAGAGGCTCTGATCTCCCACAGCCAGAATGAAGAAAATGCCAAAGATTATATGTAGGATTTGATGATTAGAATGGTAGAGCTCTAAAGAAGGTGAATTCTCCATGCTGACAAGCCTTTCACATCAAAATCAGAGCTCTAATTGGGTCCGTGAGGGACCTGAAATTTGGTACCAGATATCTGAATGCATGCAGTCAATAATCTTGAAATCTCAGATTCTCTGAAACCCTTGGAGTGTGTAGAAGTGGATCCCTCTTCTCTGCTAAAACTAGTGATAACCCCACTATTTGAAGATGGTATAGACACTTCTGTCTTGCAAGACAATCTATGATCACTTAGGATGTAGCCTTACTTCTCTTTCTAATAAGAGGACCAAGAACTAGAGTTAAGTCATGAAATAAACCAGCCAGCAGTATGGTAGGCTACTAAGGGATGAATGAGACTCACTCAGGGGTAATGGCAGGACCTACTCAAAACATATGAGTAAGAGATAGCAGAGTATGCATAGGACTGGATCCTGAAGACCCTGAATCAAGGAGAGTAGAACATAGTTTAGTAAAGGAGAGTATCAGTATGGGGGTACTTTCATGATCATAATACAGAACTGACATCTTGATGGGCTTCTCTAGAGAAGGTGCTATACTACTAAAATGATCACTAGAAACTTGAAATCATGGCCCACTGTAAGTGAAGAAAAACGCCAAAACAGTTCTAGAAGAGTGTAAGAAAAGATCAATAAACTTAGAGAAGCAAGCGCAATACACACTAAATATATTGTATGAGGCTGGAAAAAACACACCACTGAATGATGTTGCATGGGAGGGAAGGGACTAGAGGACACTCCATTTACAAACACACTAAAGAACACATGGGTGAAAGGGACACAGAATCTCTATGGAACTCAGTAGTGGATGTCCTCTCTAAACCAGGGATGAAAATAAAAGATGCATTTATAGTACTGGGCTTCCTTTTAGCAACTGGAATAATGGAATCCTGAAATAACTGAGGCTATTATAATAATTGGATAATATTAATAATAATAATAATTGGATACTAACTGTCAGAAGCAAATATGTGGATTTTCATAATGAGCAATAATGTCAGGATGATTACTAGGCCATCCCTACACACAAGGAACTGTGGACATGTTTAATAGCACACAGTACCCCTAGATAAAAGACAAATGGGCAGTTAACATGAATTTTGCTTAATTTATTCAATAACCTGTCATCATGGATGGAAGATAAGATTAAGGGTAACCATCCCAATAAAATGATTTTGCACCTTGTTTTCAGACTTGAGTCAGTTTTCAGACATGGAAACCTCTAACTACCTAAGAGATAGGTCTCCATAAAGAATGCTACAACAGCCCAACTAAGAATGATAGTCATTCCTTCAGTCTTTCCTGAAAGAAACTCTTGATTATTTATTTGAAAATTATACATTGGTGAAAGGAACTGCCCAAACTTACCACGAATTGCATGACAAAGTGTCTGAGTTGACACTGAAACCCAGAGATCTGCTTAAGTGGGGATGTATGGAAGACAGGTAAATGGAATCCTAGTCTAGTTCCAGCTCACTGTGGGTCCTCTGAGCAAAGAGACAAACCTGGTAGTCATTATCAACAGACTCTGGAAACATTGTTGAAATGTACATAGCTAGCATAACCCTACCATTGTTTTCTTGGCAGGAGCAACAATTCATCTCAATTAACATCAATACCTACTCTGTGTGTGGTTTGCCTTTAATGCTTGTGGAGCTTTAACCAGCACTGCTATTGAGGGCTTTCAGACTGAAGGATTCACAGACAAAGGATTCCACATAACATGACATCAGGCCAAGGAAACCACTTTACTGCAAAGAAGGTATAGCAGTGGACTTGTGGTCATGGGATTGACCAAACCAGTAACATATTGTATAACCCAGAAACTACCTGTCTGTAGTTCAAGAAAAATGAAAGTCTTCAGAAGGTACAACCAGATTTGAGATAATAATCTGATGTGATGAGGCACCATACTTCAGGATGTATTATAAGTTCCAAATCAGTTACCATTATACGGTGCTGTGTTCCCACTGGGCTTCCCTGGTGGCTCAGTCAGTATAGAATCCACCTGCAATGCGGGAGACCTAGGTTTAATCCCTGAGTTGGGAAGATCCCCTGGAGGAGGGCATGGTAACCCACTGCAGTATTCTTGCCTGGAGAATCCCTAAGGACAGAGGAGCCTGGCTGGCTACAGTCCATGTGGTCACAAAGAGTCGAACACTAGTGACTGACTAAGCACAGCACAGAACTCTTCCCAACAGAGAAATACATGGGTCCAGGAACCAGACAGAAGTAAGACTGACTTCATTTGTCATCATTTCTGGAAACCTATTTGGAGAATATGTGCTTTCTGTAATTCTTGGATTTGTAGGTTTACAGATGTTATTGCTCAGAAGAGAAATGTTTTCACTAAGGAACACAGCAAGAGTACATTAAACTTCATCTATGACTATTGTAGAGTTACTTTGGGCTTCTCATGCCAACAGACCAGGAGTTAAGAAAAGGATTCACCAAGCTGGCAGAGGTAACTTATGGACTCTGATCATCAGGAAAAGGTAGAGCTGGTATTTCTCACTGGAGTCTGGGGAGTATATATTTTGTATTTAGTGATTCACTGGGTAATTTATTTTGACAAACAAACAAGTATAGCAGTATTGGTCTAATAAGTTTGTGATGATCAGGCATTTGGACCTCTGAAGATGAGAATCTAAATCATCCCACTATATAAGCCTTCCAGATCAGCAGAGCTACCAGCCAGAGTGAGTAATATCTAGACTAGAAGAGTAATGTCAAATATTATTGCAGATCTGAGGCCAGTTGCATTAGCTAGGGCTGTATTTCATGACAGTAACCCTCTTTTTTTGTAAATGTCCACAAGAAAAGTGACCAACTAAAATCTTAACAGACCTGGTCTGTTAAGATGAACTTAAAAGCAGCAGGAGGTCTGACTGACACAAAAATTGAACTATGGTAGATACTGTGGTACACTGGTCAGATAAATCCAAAGTACTTATTCCCTCAGACCTGAAAGCATTGGTTTCTGGGGTCCCACAGTCAAGTCCCTTCCTTCAGGATTATAGTAGGTTTAAGGGAACTGTTCATATTAGGTCAACACTCCTCCTTGGGGACAAGACCACATTTGATGACTAAGAAGTAATGATATACAAAAGTCTGGTCTTTTTGCTTCAATTTGAGATAATACTGCAAGGCCATTCAAGACTCCAAGCTTCTTCTGGGATCAGTTAAAGGCCTCTGATATAACAATATCATAATTTAATGTCTCCTTCTCCCCTGACCTAAGGAAGATGGTGTTGATCTATTATCAATTCTTATTACAAATACTAATGTTAATGTATATTATAAAATCCACAGTACATATTAAAATATTTATATCATACATAAAATGCAAATTTATGTATAACATATTCATTTATTCTAATATACATATATGTGTGTTTATGTATTCACACACATATACATATATTTACATAAATGTGCACATAAACTTTGCTAATATTGGCAATGGTTTTTATAGTGTTGGGGCTTCCCTGGTGGCTCAGACAATAAAGAATCTGCCTGCAATGTGGGAGACCCAGGTTCAATCCTTGGGTTGGGAAGATCCCCTGGAGAAGGGAATGACTACCCATTCAGTATTCTTGCCTGGAGAATCCCATGGACAGAGGAGCCTGATGGGCTACAGTCCATGGGGTCTCAAAGAGTTGGACATGACTCAGTGGCATACTTCACTTTTATCACTTTCAAAAAAGAGAGGACAATCAACTTTATTTTCTCAAAAAATTATCCCCATCCAAACACTCTTGTTACATAGTCAGGATGAGTCATATTTTTTTAAAAATATGACATTATTATTATTTAGAATAATATTAGTTAACCTTTACCAGTTGCTATATATCATGCAGTATACTGACAGATGGCATTGGAGGTAAAAAAGGAGAGAACTGAAGCAAATCCCTGCTCCTAAGAGAACATTTTAAGAGAAAACATGGCTCTGATCAGCAAAATACAGCTACGTATACTCAGAAAATGTACACATACCCTGGGGTCCTATTGCAATAAATAGCTTTAGAGTAAAATAAATTCAAATTTGATATTATTGATTTAATATCTAAAGTGTGTTCATGCTTGAAAAATGTGGCAAATATAAAATTCAAGCTCTATATAAAATCATTTACTTGTAAGCTAATCAATCACATAAAGAAATGCCAACTTTCAGTTACATGAAATCTAAAACACAAAATATTAATTGACCAGACGAAAAAGATTTTGATGTAAAGATACAACATTCTCAAGACGACTGACAATCTACTCCACCAGCCTAGAAAAGATGGCGAAGAAAAATGCTAAAGATTCCCAAAAAATGTCTGAGGAGCCCTTCTCTGCTAGAAGTGTGGAAGTGAGAAGTGGTTGGGTTGTATAGGTGGTCTCTAGCAAGTTTTAATTAAATTGAGTAATAAAAAAGCACTGCCCTTTATGGTGAGAAAGAACTCATAAAATTTTTGTACAAATGCCAGGTAATGTTTGCCTTAGTGTCCATGAGGGGTTTCGTTTTTGCTGTTTTCAGCTCTATAAAAGTTCCACCTAAAAAAATAATGAATATCCTAGTCTTCCTTAAATGTTTTTGTGAATCAAAGCTACTTCACAAGTCTGCCCATGGTAACTTTGATAAACTAAGTCATTATATAGCAAAAAAATAAAAATAGGTAACTTTTCAAAAATCATACTATCTAGTTACTTTTTCCTTGAAATGAGCCACATTAAAACTTCAGTTGATTAGGGATATTCTAATCAACATTCTGTTTCATGAATGAGATATTCTAAGGAATTTGCTTGTTTTTTCTGTCCCTTCAACCCTTCTTCCATCTCTTCAGCCAAATATGTCCTTCACTAGATATCTGAGTTATTTCTCTGAAACAAAAATTTGTCATGTTCCTCTCTCACATAAAAATATTTTCTGGATCATTATAACTCTAGGCCAAAGTCCTACTTGCCTTTTTATCTTCATCATCTACTTCTCCATGTTACCAGTCACCTAGAATTATTTACAGTTCTCCACATGTTATCTTTTACTCAGCCTGTTATTTGTATATAAACAACTCTCTACAAAGTGTAATGGGCTCCTGTTGTCCATTGGTATCCTTCTGTTTGTAAACGGTGAAAAAAAAGTGGAGAGCAAAAGTTTTGGAATAAAGAATTAAAGTCCCAATTTTCTAGAAATGTGACCTTGAGGTATTTCTTAGTTTTACTATTTTCATTGATAAAATGCTGATAAATACTACCTTATAAGATTGTGGAGATTGATGATTAATGTATCTAATGCATCAAGGTATTCTCAGTTCAGTTCAGTTCAGTCGCTCAGTTGTGTCCAACTCTTTGCGAGCCCATGGACTGCAGCATGCCAGCCTTCCCTGTCCATCACCAACTCTCAGAGTCTATTCAAACTCATGTCCATCATGTCGGTGATGACATCTAATCATCTCATCCTTTGTCATCCCCTTCTCCTCCCGCCTTCAATCTTTCCCAGAATTAGGATCTTTTCCAGCATCAGGATCTTTTCCAATGAGTTGATTCCTCACATCAGGTGCCCAAAGTATTGGTTTCAGCTTCAGCATCAGTCCTTCCAATGAATATTTAGGACTGATCTCTTTTAGGATGGATTGGTTGGATCTCCTTGCAGTCCAAGGACTATCAAGAGTCTTCTCCAACACACAGTTCAAAACCATCAATTTTTTGGCACTCAGCTTTCTTTATAGTCCAACTCTCACATCCGTACATGACTACTGGAAAAACCATAGCCTTGACTAGATGGATGTTTGCTGGCAAAGTAATGTCTCTGCTTTTTAATATGCTATCTAGGTTGGTCATAGCTGTTCTTCAAAGGAGCGAGTGTCTTTTAATTTCATGGTTGCAGTCACCATCTGCAGTGGTTTTGGAGCCCCCCAAAATAAATTCTGTCACTGTTTCCATTGTTTCCCCATCTATTTGCCATGAAGTGATGGGACTGGATGCCATGATCTTAGTTTTCTGAATGTTGAGTTTTAAGCCAGTTTTTTCACTCTCCTCTTTCACTTTTATCAAAAGACTCTTTAGTTCTTCTTCACTTTCTGCCATAGGGTGGTGTCATCTGCCTATCTGAGGTTATTGATATTTTTCCCAGCAATCTTCATTCCAGCTTGTGCTTCATCCAGCCCAGCATTTCACATAGTGTAATCTGCATATAAATTAAGTAAGCAGGGTGACAATATACAGCCTTGACATACTCCTTTCCCAATTTGGAACCAGTCTGTTATTCCATGTCCAGTTCTAACTGTTGCTTCTTGACCTGTACAGATTTCTCAGGAGGGAGATCAGGTGGTCTGGTGTTTCCATCTCTTTAATAATTTTCCAGTTCACTGTGATCTACACAGTCAATGGCTTTGTCATAGTCAATAAATCAGAAGTAGATGTTTTTCTGTAACCCTCTTGCTTTTATGATGATCCTTCGGATGTTGGCAATTTGAACTCTGGATCCTCTGCCTTTTCTGAATCCAGCTTGAACATCTGGAAGCTCACAGTTCATGTACTGTTGAATCCTGGCTTGGAAAATTTTGAGCATTACTTTGCTAGCGTGTGGGATGAGTGCAACTGTGCAGTGTTTGAACATTCTTTGGCATTGCCTTTCTTTGTGATTGTAATGAAAACTGACCTTTTCAGTCCTGTGGCCATTGCTGAGTTTTCCAAATTTGCTGGCATAGAGAGTACAGCACTTTCACAGCATCATCTTTTAAGATTTGAAATAACTCAACTGGAATTCCATCACCTCCACTAGCTTTGTTCATTGTGATGCTTCCTAATGCCCACTTGACTTCACATTCCAGGATGTCTGGTTATAGGTGAATGATCACACCATCATGGTTATCTGAGTCACAAAGACATTTATCACATAATTCTTCTGTATATTCTTGCCACTTCTTCTTGATATCTTCTGCTTCTGTTAGGTCTATACCATCTGTCCTTTACTGTGCTCATCTTTGCATGAAATGTTCCCTTGGTATCTCTAATTTTCTTGAAGAGATCTCTAGTCTTTCCCATTCTATTGTTTTCCTCTATTTCTTTGCATTGATAATTGAGGAAGGCTTTCTTATCTCTCCTAGCTATTCTTTGGAACTCTCCATTCAAATAAGTATCTTTCCTTTTCTCCTTTGCCTTTGCTTCTCTTCTTTTCATAGGTATTTGTAAAGCCTCCTCAGACAACCTTTTTGCCTTTTTGCATTTGTTTTTCTTTGGCATGGTCTTGGTCATATGCTTCTTGTGCAGTATCACAAACCTCCATCCATAGTTCTTCTGACACTCTGTCTATCAGATCTAATCCCTTGAATCTATTTCCCACTTCCACTGTATAATCATAAGGGCTTTGATTTAGGTCATTCTTGAATGATCTAGTGGTTTTCCCTACTTTCTTCAATTTAAGTCTGAATTTGGCAATAAGGAGTTCATGATCTGAGCCACAGTCAACTCCTGGTCTTGTTTTTGCTGACTGTATCTTAAACTTAGTATATGCTCAATAAATATTAGCCATTATTATTTTAATCATAAAAATGAAAGCCCCTCTGTAAATACTTCCCTGATTCACTCATGCAAAGTTAGATACTCCCAATAGCATATCAGAGTTCCATTAGCAAATTATAGAAATTATTATTATGGAATTTATTGTAACTTTTGCATACTTTGCAGCAAGTTTCTAGATCTATAGAAATCTTTAAATGATTTTTCCCTACTTTCAGCCTACCTTTTATATAACTCTATTAGTTAAATCATTACATAATAGTTATAATTATCTTGTACATTTGTTTGCCTCAAATTGTTAAGGACTTTGAAGGAAAAGTTTATGGCACAGGTTGGTGATTGGTAGCCTAACCCTCTTCCTCTTATTCCTCATCATAAAGCTAGACTGTGTTTTCTAGTCTCACCTACAGTTAAGTGTGGCTCCAGAAATAGGTTCCAGTTAACCCACTTTGAGCTGGATCAATGCATTCAGGCCTGGTTCAAAGAAATTAGTTATGCATTACATACATACTGTTGTCATTCCAGCATGTTGCAAATAAGCAGAACTATAGAACATCCTGTTAAATATGGCTCCCAGGGATCAGAAATGGAGGAATTCAGGGTCTCTGCATCACTACTTTGAGAAGAGACACCTACAAATCAGGGAAAATCTATTAAGGACTCCAGGTTGTAAATATTTTCAGTTTTGCGTGCCTTGTGGTATTTTTTGCAACTACTTTGTCATTGTAGAGCAAAAACAGCTAAAAACAATTCATAAATGAATGACTGTGTTCCATTAAACCTTTATTTATGACACTGAAATTTGAATTTTATATTGCTTCTACCTATTATTAAATAGTATTCTTGCTTTGATATTTTTCAATTATTTAAAAAAGAAATAATCATTCTTAGCTCAAGGGGCTTAAAACCCAGGTAGGGACCCTTGGGCTGTAACGGGCCCATTCATGTTAGGCCACTGAAACTTCAGAGCTTACTAGTTACAAAAATAGTTAAGTTACAAATGTAAGAGTGGTAATTCATTCATTTGTGTATTCCCAGGAACAAATATGGCACATAGTAGGTAATCAGTAAATTGTACAATGAATGAATTAATAAATGAATGGGTGAGTCTAACCTGACTCCACTTTTGTCTTTGGAAATCGTTTAGGGCAGAACATACAACTAAACAAATTGGCATAAATCCCACAGTTTCTCAACATTATGCTGTGTCAAGTACTCTCAATGTTTTACATAAGTATTTGAGAATAACAAAAATGTTTTTAAACTTCAATGTATTTATGAAAAATGAGATTTAGAAACATATAAAGGCCAAAGTATTGCATGAGTCAATATGAAAACTCTAATGATAAAAACTAAACTTTCCCATAATAACTGATGCTGCTACTGCTAAGTCACTTCAGTCGTGTCCAACTCTGTGTGACCCCATAGACGGCAGCCCACCAGGCTCTGCCGTCCCTGGGATTCTCCAGGCGAGAACACTGGAGTGGGTTGCCAGTTCCTTCTCCAATGCATGAAAGTGAAAAGTGAAAGTGAAGTCACTCAGTCGTGTCTGACTCCTAGCGACCCCATGGATTGCAGCCTACCAGGCTCCTCCGTCCATGGGATTTTCCAGGCAAGAGGACTGGAGTGGGGTGCCATTGCCTTCTCCAATAACTAATGCACTAAGATAATATTGCAATAAAAATTCATTGTCAGTGTTGATTTTAGCATTATCTTAGAATCAAAAGCTTGGGAGAAAGTAAGATAGATTTAGTTAGGATTATTTGCTCTCATTTCATCTTGGCTCTTTCTTTGCAGCACTTACCTTCATTGTAAAACACTCATTATTTGTTTTGTTACTTATTTAATGCATTCTTTCCCAATTAGATTTTAAGCTATTTGGTGGCAGGACCTTGTCTATTTTACTTCTGTGTTCTCATCAATTAACCCAGTTCTTGGCACCTATGAGACATTAAGTACATATTTGTGAGGTGAATGGATAAACCACACATATGATTCCATTTAATTAAATAAAAGAGAATAGTTGGAAGACTATTTATTATGAGTGTACTTTACTTGGCATAGTGCCAAGGAATTCCAAAAAGAAAATAGACATCTTCCAATTCAGAAATAAAATCCCTAAATTAAAAATAAAAAATTGTTGTTATGAACAAAATGGTCCTTACATCTTCTAGTAAAGAAGAAATGGAATTTGTGAGAAGCAAATGTGCGTGTGTGTGTGTGGGGGGTGTATGTGCACACACACTCAATTGTGTCTGACTCTTTGCAACCCCATAGACTATAGCCCGCAAGGCTCTTCTGTCCATGGAATTTTCCAGGCAAGAATACTGGAATGTGTTGCCATTTCCTTCTCCAGGGGATCTTTCCGACCCAGGGATCAAACTCGTGTCTCTTGTGTCTCCTGCATTGGCAGGTGAGTTCTTTACCAGCTGAGCCATCGAGGAAGCTCAAGAAATAACTGTCCTTTTCATTATAAATAAGAGAAACAAAAACAGCTGTTAATGAACTCGCCTGAAGGAAGTGTGAAGCCTTATAACAAACGTAGTGGTCACAGTTGAGTTTGCTCCCAGTTAAGCATGCCAGGGCAATAGAACACATCAGAGGAACTTCAAAAGCCTGAATCACCTAAGCAGGCTGGCAAAGAATGTCATTTTTAATCACCTTAGGTCATTTTATGATCCTGGAATGCTCTTAAGCATCAGGCAATTCCCTAAGCTTAATTCAGGTACATATAGTTCCAAGCTCATAAGGTTTTAGCCTTGGTGTCATAGAATCAGAACAGAACATGAAAATACTGCCATATAAACAGAGCTAGTGTTTCAGCCACACATCTCCCTTTTAGAAGAGTATATAGGGATGTAGAGAGGAGAACAATTCTCAGATATATAGCCCACCTAGGTAAAGCACTTTCAAATGTACTTCATTTATTTATTTTAGGCCATTTTTGGCTCAAAATTATGCAAAATTACTGTCTCTAGTTTCATTCTGCTCTTTTGAAATACTCCAGATTTTGTGCTAAGAGTTTAAAGCCACAGCAAAGAGCTAGGCCAAGAGGGAAAGCTTTTGAAGAGTTCTCACAGCTGTGAAAACACAGGCCTCAGGCTGTGTGTAGAGTTACTTCAAACAGCTGCTTCAGGTGACTAAACACCTTGAGTCTCATTCATCAAGTGTTGTTTATACTGGCTGACAGACCAGACTTGGAGAATTAACTCAGAGAAAAAAGATGTACTACATACCAAGTATGGGAAAGGAACCTCAGTTCTTTAAATCTGAAGCAAAGAAAAATAATAATAATAACTTGAGTAATTTAAAACCAAGCAGAACAGGAATTATTTTATTTTATAGTAATACTCCTTGTGATATCCTTTGCATCTTTACAATCAAAGGGGAAAATAAAACCAACGGTTTGCCACTTTTTGATCTTGCAAATAAAATTGAGGAGGAGAGTCCTACACACTGGGAAACACTTTAAATACATGACCACAAAACTTCTCATTAATTATCAGTGAGCACAATATTGAAAGAGTAGGAAGAAATAATGCATTTTCATTATTTTTAAAGTGGAGAATATGGCTTTCTTCTTGCCTGTGTTCACTGCTTTATCACATACATTGGCTCATGAAGACTTGGCCATAGGGTTCATCACCCAGTATTAAAATATCCTTTCATCTAATCTAGTCAAAAAGGTGACTTGATAATATATTTTAAACCATGTAACTATTTGCATGGATCAAAAGAAGAATGAAATAAAATGACATGAGTCAGTGTCAGGCAAAGTGTTACTAGTTAAGTAAGCTTTAACTATTGAAAGCCAGTTTTAATATTTCCTTTTAATCTAGAAATATGTCACTTGGTAATTTTTTCTTTATAAAACGTCAGGTGGTTATGAACAACATCTACCATGGCTCCATTTGGCACTAAGCTGGAAATTCTAGCCTAGCCTCTCCTTTGTCATGACCAATGTTGTTGACTGTCTCTTCTACTGGCAATTAGTCTGTCATTTATACTATGGCAGGTTGCAAAAGTTAGACCTCTTTTTCAGCCCCCCATTCACTAGTTTAAAAGTGATATTTAAATATTGCCTCTATTTTTATGAATTTTAGTTCACAAATGACTTTCAATTTCTTTTAATCAATGTGCTTTAAAGCATTTCTTTAGCTTTACTATACAAAGAAAGGATCTGAGGAAATGCAGATTCTGATTCACCACATCTAGGGAGGGCCTGAGATTCTGAATTTTTATAAGCTCTTCTGTGAATATGCATGCAAGGACCGCACCCTGAATACTTAAGAAACATCAACAACCTGAGACACGCAGATGATACTACCATAATGGCAGAAAGTGAAGAGAACTAAAGAGTCTCTTGACCAGAGTGAAAGGCTAGAGTGAAAAAGATGGCTTAAAACTTATTCAAAAAATGAAGATCATGGCATCTAGTCCCATCATTTCATGGCAAATAGAGGGGGAAAAAGTGAAAACTGAGACAGATTTCATTTTCTTCGGCTCCAAAATCACTGGGTGGTGACTGCAGCCATGAAATTAGAAGATGCTTGCTCATTGGAAGAAAATTATAACAAACCTAGATAGAACATTAAAAAGCAGAGACATCACTTTGCTGACAAAGGTCTGTATAGTCAAAGCTATGGTTTTTCCAGTAGTCATGTACGGATGTGAGAATTGGACCATAAAGAAGACTGAGCACCAAAGAACTGATGCTTTCAAACTGTGGTGCTGGAGAAGATTCTTTAGAGTCCCTTGGACAGCAAGATCAAACCAGTCAATCCTAAAGGAAATCAACCCTGAACATTCCTTGGAATGACTGATGCTGAAGCTGAAGCTCCAATCCTTTGGCCACCTGATGCAAAGAGCTGACTCACTGGAAAAGATCCTGACACTGGGAAAGATTGAGGGCGGGAGGAGAAGGGGGCAGCAGAGGATGAGATGTTTAGATAGCATCACCAATTCAATAGACATGAATTTGAGCAAACAAACAACAAAGTCAAGAACGACAGAGCAAAAGAAATTAGGGAAAGCATAAAAAGGGAACATTTACTGAAAATCTACCAATCTACAAATAAGAATCCTAAAAAAAATAAAAAATAAATAAATAAAAAATAAATAAGAATCCTTTGAGGCAGCCATTGTATCCATTTTATAGATGAAGACATGAGTCCCCATAGGGTTAATGGATTATTTATGTAAATACAGGAAATAGCTGTCAGAGATTTAAATCCAGTACCATCTAACTTTAAAATCTGTCTGTCTATCTACCATTGACCTGTCTCTTAAAAATCTGACAAAGAACGATGTAGGTGTTAAAGAAGTAGTTGATACTAACACTGCACTAAGCAAAACTAAGAAATCAAGTAATATTCAGATTTTGAGAAGGGTAACAGAAAGTCACTTTGAGAAGTGTAGTAGGAAAGAAAGGTGAACAGGGAATAAATGATGAGAAGTAGGAAATGGGTGCTGAATGGTAAATGTTCTGCAAAATGGATAATACACACTGGTTACTGAGAATTAATTATATAAGGTATGGTACTAGCTTTTCAGATCTGGGCCATTAGGTATGTTCCCATTTAATCTCAGCTGCTTTATATAAAATATCAGACCAGTCCATTCAAATTATTGAGTACTTATTATCCACCAGTTACTGTATCAGAGACTGAGTTAATGAAACTTTATATGGCTCATCAAAATATATTTGCAAGAAAAAATGGTTGGCAAAGAGATTCTTGATGATATTAAAACAGCTTCACAATGAATGCTTAAATTAATTGAATCATTCTTACAGATCAGTTTAAAGATAAGAGTGTCTCTGAATTACAAAAATAGTGCATTTCTCTTGCCACTCTTTTGTGAGACAAAGACATAAGTGTTTTATGTACAATACAGAAATACTATTTGCATGATTAAATTGTAAAGAGAAAGCCATGTATATTTAAGAATGACCTAGACACCCTACACGAAATTTGTCTCCAGGGACAAATCTCTTTCTGCCCAGTTACAGATATGAGTAAGGCAATAAAGCACCACAATAATCAGAGTTAATCAGCTTTGATGATTTCATCATATAAAGGTAGGGGTAGCACATGACACCAAAACCAGACAGACAATCAAACTACTCCTCATGAAGGCATCTCAGGAAATGGTAACATTGCTGAACAGAGAATGCTAGTAGAGGGTGGTGCTTGCTGCTACTATCTTGTGAGGTCAGTGGGGCCAACTTCCTGAGATAGCCTCTACATTTCTGTATTTGTAACATATACAATAGCCCATATACTTTGGTTCTCTTTGCCAGATGGCAGAAAAATAAAATAAAAATCTGAATTGCACTATATCTAATTTTTTTAAATAGCTCAGCTGGAATTCTATCACCTTGACTCAATGGACATGAGGTTGAGCAAGCTCTGGGAGATGGTGAAGGACAGGGAAGCCTGGCGTGCTGCTGTCCATGGGGTTGCAAAGAGTTGGACACGACTGAGCAACTGAACAACAAATATCTAATTTACTTCTTTAAGGTATGGGTTTAAGTTTTTCTCCTCTAGAAAAGTGAGACTTGTTTTACAAAGTTAAAAAATAACCTAGAAAAGGAGGATATTCACAAAAATCCTCCTGGGGAAAGTCCCTGAGGCTCAGAGGGTACTCAGCCATCATCCACTTTAGTGTACATTTAAAATATATATACATATATATACTTAGTATAGTTGATTTACAATGTTGTGTTAGTTTCAGGTGTAGAGCAAAGTGATTCAATTAGATAAATATATATATATATATATTTTTTTTTTTTTCCAGATCCTTTTTCATTATAGGTTACTACAAAATGTTGAGTCTAGTTCCCCAGGCTATACAGTAGGTCCATTTTGGTTATCTATATTGTATATAAGAGTGCACATATGTTAATTCTAGTCTCCAAATTTACTCCCCTACTTTCTCCTTTGGTAGCCAAAAGTTTGTTTTCTGTATCCGTGGATCTATTTTTGTTTTGTATGTAGGTTCATGTGTATCATTTTTTTAGATTCCACCTATAAGCAATATCATATGGTATTTATCTTTCTCTTTCTGAGTTACTTCTCTTGTATGATAATCTCTAGGTCCATCTATGTTGCTGCAAATTGCCCAATCTCATTCCTTTTTAAGGCTGAGTAGTATTTCAATGTGTATATACATTTACCACATTTATCCATTCATCCATCGAGGGACATTTAAGTGGCTTCCATGCCTTGGATATTGTAAATAGTGCTACAGTGAACATTGGGGTACATCTATCTTTTTGAATTTGGTTTTCTCTAGAAATATCTCCAGGAATGGCACTGTAGGATCATTTGGTAGCTCATTTTTCTTACATTTGTTTCAGTTCAACACAGGATTTTCTTTCTGCTCTCCTAACCTTTATATGTGTGTCAGGAGGCAAATTTGAAGCCATATATTCTTCTCCTCTCCTACTTAAATTCTTACCAAAAGTTAATTTTCTTGGAGAATTTATATTCCACAAGAGAGTAAGTCTCAAGAGAAGCTGTTATGATTACCTGCCATTGAAATTTTCAGGAATTATAGAATAAATAAAATTGGGAAGGGATATTTCTGAGGGGAGGGAGGGTGTGTTTACATGACTCCTCCACCTAAAAACAACTGCTTAAACCGTATGAAAATTTGTACTCAAATCTGCATGCCTATTTTTACTTTATGGCATTTCTTTTCTTTGTTTCGTTCTCTGTATGTACATTTTCCTCTGCCTGTGTACTTAACAATGCCCTGAGTATACCACTGAGTAAATCTTCCAGCAAGACTGCTGTTGAGTATCCTGTAGTCACTGCTTCGCAAACAGACTGGCAGCCGGTAGCTTTCATGTGCTTCTGATTATGTTAATGAATTAGAGGTCAGGCCCTTTGACTCTTCAGTTAAAGCAATCTGAATCCAGTTAAAGGTAAAATTAAACTAGAAAGAGTTTTGGTTACCTCATAATCTCACCAAAAATAGCTAGTTTAATATGTAGAGAAATCTGGCATAAATGAGTCTCTTCTTTGATCTAGGCACAACAAAGCTAGAAAATATAATTTCCTCAACTCTAAGAATGATAATAAAATATACATTTTACTCACTGAAGCAAATGCAATTACTCACATTTTCCACCGAATGCACGGTGGTAAATTCCATCACAACTTCACAAGGTGAAAATGGTCAAATACGGACAAACTTGGCTCCAAGTTTCAATCTGCTCCTTTGAAAGTTTGGAAAGACAGCTGCCGAGTATTCTAGCCACCTCCTGTTAACACAGAGCAATAAAGCATGGGATAGAATACTACTTCCCAGAATGGGTTTCTGGGATAAATGGGCTCTACTCACACATCAGGAAGTCAACAGTGGGATTACTGGTGGCTCCCAGACTCAATGGAAATATTTTATTTGTGAATAAAATATAAAAGCATTGGCCCCTCTCACATTTCTCAGGGCCAAACCTACTTGTCCAAATCCATGATCTATGGGAAGAGAAGAGGATCATAAGCATCTTAATTTGAGCCATGGATTTGCAGGTTAAAGCGGATGGGAAAGGCCATGTTCTTTAATAAAAGTCATTTCGGAAAGACTTCTCCCACAAGAAAAGAAATGATAAGCTATGGTATGGAAACAGAGATCCATATCCAACATAATATTTTCTTTCAAAGATCAGATTTAAAAAGACAAGGCAGATTAATTTTACTAATCTTGAGGACTTGATAAAATATTGTACAACTGATTATTAATTCAAGTAGATTTGTGGTAAAATGTTATTAGTCAAGATTTATTAAGCATGGCAATGGCCCAAGCACTTTATATGTTTGAAATATTAATGCCCACACCTGATGAAGAAGTCCTATTATTATCTGCACTTCACAGATGAGAAACCTGGAGCAGAGAACTTAAGTAACTTTCCCCACAGAATATAACTGGTAGGAAGAGGAGCCATAGATACACCTAGGCTAATCCAAGTCAGCATTCTTAACCACTGACCACACTCAACTCTAATTATTTCTTGAAAGTATGCTTTTTATATTACTACTATAGTAGAGGAGAATAAGATCTTTAAATTAAATAAAATTAGATCCTGAAATTACGTGCTGGTATTGCTTTGACACTACTAAATTTTGGTATCATTTAGGTTTCTATGAGCAGCTCACCAACTTATCACAAAGAATAGCAGACCCTCTGAAGTCAAGGGAATAAAACAGTTAAGTGAAATAAGACTACTTAAGCATTTCCCAATTTACATTAAGCCATGAGAAACTTACTGAAACTATAGTTGCCTTTATCCTGTGTCAACTTAGCTTGAATTACATTTCCAGAATTTCTTTTCCTAAAAGTGACTGAGTCAGAGTTGGCCACAAGAGAAATCTGTGTGAGATTTGCAAGGCAGAAGCATAGAAGCAGGCATATTTATGATTTAAGACATGAACAGGGAAGACTCTTTGGGCATTCACTTAAGTAACTGTTTTTGCTCTCATCCATCTTGTTGGTAGAGACAGCAGCCAGGCTTATTGGACTTCTTCCTTCAATGTCCAAGAAACATGGGCAACATGTGCAGAAAGGGTGCCGGCACACCCTACAAATCACCTGCATCATTGATGCTGGAGGCAGTGAGAGACAGATGTGGTTCTAGGGTGCCCTCACAGGTTCCTAATATTCCTTGGTCTGTCCTACTTGATGTCTGTCTGCCCTTCCCAGCTGACCTCTTTGCTGATACTAGACCCATCAGCAGATGCAGGTGTGGCAAGCTGATATAGACTGTTCTTCCAGACTTGGGTAACAATCACTTTACAAAACTTCTAATTCTGTGTCATTCCTGGTGGATCTTCCCTTATTGAACCCTGAGCAGTATACCAGTTGTTCCTTGTGGATTGCTCTTAGAATTTGGGGTTGCAGATGCCATCAGTGATGGCAGAAAAAGTCAAAGATCAGGAAAATGTAATATTTCCTTAAAACTGGAGTGGGGAAAAAAGTACAATTGAGACAAAGAGAATGCAATATACAAACAATTAAATAAAATATAGTATATGGTATTTATCAAGTGAATTTTACTCCTCCCCTTCTGTATCTAGTCATATGTCATATAATGTAAGCATGCCATCATGCTTCATGGCAACACAGCAACATGCAACTTCTGAAGTAGGAACTGTCTTCCTCATAGAAACATGGAGATAACTCTGTTGTTGTTGAGTCGCTCAGTTGTGTCTGATTCTGTGACCCCATAGACTGCAGCACAGCAGGCTTCCCTGTCCATCACCATCTCCCGAAGCTTGCTCAAACTCATGCCCATAGAGTCAGTGATGCCATCCAATTATCTTATCCTCTGTTATCCCCTTCTCCTCCTACCTTCAATTTTTCCAAGCATGAGGGTCTTTTCTAATGAGTCAGCTCTTCCCATCAAGTGGCTAAAGTACTGGAGCTTCAGCATCAGTCCTACCAGTGAATATTCAGGACTGATTTCCTTTAGGATTGACTGGTTGGATCTCCTTGCAATCCAAGGGACTCTCAAGAGTCTTCTCCAACACTACAATTCAAAAGTATCAATTCTTTGGCTCAGCCCTCTTTATGGTCCAACTCTCACATCCATAACTGACTACAAGAAAGCCATAGGTTTGACTATACAGACCTTTGTTGGCAAAGTAATGGCTCTGCTTTTTAATGTGCTGGCTAGGTTGGTCATAGCTTTTCTTCCAAGGAGAAAGTGTCTTTTAATTTCATGGCTATAGTTACCATTTGCAGTGATTTCAGAGCCCAAGAAAATGAAGTCTGTCACTGTTTCCATTGTTTCCCCAACTATTTACCATGAAGTGATAGAACTAGATATTGTGATCTTCATTTTTTGACTGTTGAGCTTTAAGCCAGCTTTTTTACTCTCCTCTTTACTTTTATCAAGAGGCTTTTTAGTTCCTCTTTGCTTTCTGCCATAAGGATGGTGTCATCTGCATATCTGAGGTTATTTATATTTCTCCCAGCAGTCTTCATTCCAGCTTGTGCTTCATCCAGCCCAGCATTTTTCATGATGCATTCTGCATATAAGTTAAATAGGCCAGGCAACAATATACAGCCTTGACGTACCGCTGTTCCAATTTGGAACCAGTCTGTTGGTCCATATCCAGTTCTAACTGTTGCTTCTTGACCTGCATACAGGTTTCTCAGGAGGTACATAAGGTGGTCAGGTAGTCCAATCTCTTTAAGAGTTTTCCACAGCTTGTTCTGATCAACACATTCAAAGGCTTTAGCATAATCAATGAAGCAGAAGTAGATGTTTCTCTGGAATTCTCTTGCTTTTTCTAAGATTCAGCGGATGTTGGGAATTTGATTGCTGGGCCCCCTGCGTTTCTAAATCCAGCTTGTACATTTAGAAGTTCTTGGTTCATGGAATGCTGAAGCCTAGCTTGGAGAATTTTGAGCATTACTTTGCTAGTGTGTTAAATGAGTGCAATTGTACGGTAGTATGAAGATTCTTTGGCATTGCTTTTCTTTGGGATTGGACTGAAAACTGATCTTTTCCAGTCCTGTGGCCACTGATGAATTTTCCAAATTTGCTGGCATATTGAGTGTAGTACTTTAACAGCATCATCTTTTAGGATTTTAAATAGCTTAGCTGGGATTCCAACACCTCCACCAGCTTTATTCGTGGTGATTCTTCCTAAAGCCCACTTGATTTCACATTCCAGGATGTCTGGCTCCAGGTGAGTGATCACACCATCATGATTATCTGAGTCACAAAGACATTTTTTGTATAGTTCTTCTGTGTATTCTTGCTAACTCTTAATATCTTCTGCCTCTGTTAGGTCCACACCAGTTCTGTCCTTTACTGTGTCCATCTTTGCATGAAATATTCCCCTGGTACCTCTAAAGATCAGTTCTTTTCTTGAACTGATCTCTAGTCTTTCCCATTGTATTGTTTTCCTCTATTTCTTTGCATTGTTCACTTAGGAAGGCTTTCTTATCTCTCCTTGCTATTCTTTGGAACTCTGCATTAAGATGGGTATATCTCTCTTTTTCTCCTTTACCTTTTCCTTCTCTTCTTTTCTCGGCTATTTATAAAGCCTCTTCAGACAACCATTTTGCCTTTTTGCATTTCTTTTTCTTGGGGGTGGTTTTGATCACTACCTCCTCTACAATGTTTCAAACCTCTGTCCATAGTTTTTCAGGCACTCTGTGTATCAGATCTAATCCCATGAATCTATTTGTCACTTCTACTGTATAATCATAAAGGTCATACCTGAATGGCCCAGTGGTTTTCCCTACTTTCTTCAATTTAAGTCTGGATTTTGCAATAAGGAGTTCATGATCTGAGCTACAGTTGGCTCCCAGTCTTTTTTTTTTTTTCCCCTGACTGTATAGATAACTCAGTATAGCATTTATTCAGTGATTTGTACTTGGCTGCAGACCTGGCCTCCATGTGAGTATAACTACATATTGAATAATGGCAGCAATAAATTGAATTTGATATCATAAAACTAGCTAAATTCCATCTGAAGGGACCCTTAATCAAAATTAAATTTTCTCTAACACCACCTACACGCCACCTACCCATAAAAAATGAACAAAGACAGCCTAGGGCATTTGTGTCCATACTAGCTGCCAGAATCAAACTACATGTAATAACTAATACTAGTTGGGAAGAAAAAAAAAAACTTCAAAGAGTTAAGAAATTTAATGAATTAAGCTCGTTCAACTCTGAAAGGTAAAAGGAAATCCACAGCAAATTTAAATACATCTAGGTTAGCCATATAGCCTGGTTTTCTCTAGATACCCAGGTCTATACTTGATTTACCAGAGAAAATGTTTACAAACTTCTCTTTCATTTTCAAATATATCACAATTTTGACAAAAATTATCTTTTACCTTAGTAACAAGCCAATCACATGGAGAGTGAAAATCAGATGAAATAATAAAAGTAACTAACATGTATTGAGTCCTAGTATATGAAAGGCATTGTCCTATGAAATTTAGCATATTCCTTATTTAGTCTTAGTAAAGCCCTCCACCATGAGGAAAGTATCATTAGCACTCTCTTTGTTAAGATGCCTGAGTCACATGGAAATTAGCAACTCATCAAAGCCCATGTGGTTTTAAGTGGTAGAGCAGAGCAGAGGCCTTTGCTGTTACGACAAACTACAATAAGAAGGACAGGGGATGGGAATCCCCTAGGTCTGCCTGAAGATGATCTCTCCAGTTTCTGCCCCTCCAAATTGCTTCAGTCTCCCCATACATTTGCTACTGTTCTACACCAAACATTTGATGGTTGATTTTATGTGTCAACCTGGCCAGGCTACGGTGCCCAATTATTGGGTTACACACTATATGTTGCTGTGAAGGTTTTGTAGATGTGATTAACATTTAAAATCAGTTGACTTTCAGTAAAGGAGATTACAATCCCTAAGTAGTTCCTTACACTGAATAAGGGTAGGCCTTGTTCAATCCTTTGAAAACCTTAAGAGCAAAACCTGAGATTTCCCAGATAAGAAGGAATTTGGCCTCAGGATCATACCACAGACATCCTGCCTGAGTCTCCATTTTCCTGGACTGCCCTATAGACTTGGTGAAGACTGTGACTTCAATTCTTTCCTGAGTTTCTAGCCAGTACATTTGCCCTACAGATTTTGGATGTGCTGGCCTCCACAACTGTGTAAACCAATATCTCTTGAAAATATCTCTTTATCTTTCACATCAGGAGCAATACTACTCTTTTTCCCACTTTACAGGTGAGAAAACTGAGATGTTAAAGATACTGAGTAACTTAGTCAATGTTACCTAGTTACAGAGTGATAGAGTGTAATATTTACCCAAACCTGTCTGACCTCAGAGATGTCATCAGTTCAGTTCAGTCACTCAGTCGTGTCTGACTCTTTGCGAGCCCATGGACTGCAGCATGCCAGGCTTCCCTGTCCATTACCAGCTCCCGGAGGTTAATCAGACTCATGTCCATCACGTTGGTGATGCCATCCAACCATCTCATCCTCTGTTGTCCCCCTTCTCCTTCTACCTTCAATCTTTCCCAGAATCAGAGTCTTTTACAGTGAGTCAGTTCTTTGCATCAGGTGGCCAAAGTATTGGAATTTCAACTTTAGCATCAGTCCTTCCAATGAATATTCAGGACTGATTTCCTTTAGAATGGACTGGTTGGATCTCCTTGCAGTCCAAGGGACTCTCAAGAGTCTTCTCCAACACTACAGTTCAAAAACATCAATTCTTCAGTGCTCAGCTTTCTTTATAGTCCAACTCTCACATCCATACATGACTACTGCCATGCTTAGTCACTAAACTACCTGCAACCAACCCCCAAAAGTCAACAAAACAAGGTGAGAAAAGTCGTATACTTGAAGTCAAGGCTCCTAAACTTTAAGTCAAGTTTTAAAATCTACCAACCAAATGCTCTTGAGTTCCCTTTTTATGCTTCAAATTTTCTATCTATAAATAGAGTAAAAGAGCTGCCAATAACTTTGATATAAAGATAACAATATATCAATACATAAAACGTTAAGCTTTGTTTAAATTTTATTTTCCAGATAAGCATTTGTATCCTGGTCTCTTTCTCCCACTGACCACAAATGTCCTAGGATATTGAACATGTACACCCATGGTGGATTCATGTCAATGTATGGCAAAACCACTACAATATTGTAAAATAATTAGCCTCCCATTAAAATAAATAAATTTATAAAAAAAAAAATAACTCCTGCATCAGAAGTCCTAGAACATAGCACCCAGTGTCCACACAATCCATTTAAATTCATTGACATTAACACAGAGGACACCAGAATATTTTATCAGCGTAGAGCCTTTGATGCAGCATCAATTCTTTTCTTAACCCTTTAAATTGGTATGTATGTGTGCAAGTACATATCCACTTAACATTTTAAAATGTTAAACATTGAGGATTTGAACACTTGTAAAAAGGGAATAAGACAAAATAGGACAAAATGAGTAAAACAATTAAAGTGAGAAAAAAACACCTTGAAAAAGCAATAAATATTAAAAGGTTGATAAATGTTGTGTTTGATGAAACAAAAAGCCAATTAAAAATCAAAAAGAACACTATGTCAGTCATTGTGACACAACAGAGAAATGAGAAATCTTAACAAAATAAAAAAAAAAAAAAGCCTCCTTAAAGGAGAAATTTGCCAAATGTTGTTTTAAAAAATCTTTCATGATGTACTTACTTTGTTCAGAATATTTCAAATTCATGTGAAAGTCAATGTTCACAATACTGCATTTTCATTATTCTTAGAGTAAAGATGTAATAGTTTCTTTACTTAAATAGTTCAGAGTATTTTTCTTTAAATGAGTAGCAGTAACAGACTTAAGGTGTGTTTATATTCAGCAGGAGAAAAGGTAAGAATCCAGAAGCAAGAACAACCATAGGAGAAATGAACAAAAACATCAAAGAAAAAAAATAAGATGCCAAAACGATGAGGAGAAGGCAATTTATTTTAGCAATATGGTGAACTGAGAAGAAAAAAATGAACAGTCTAATATAGCAACTTGCGAAGACAGATCCAAGTGAGCTTATTGGGTCATTTTATGTGTAAGTCAAATCATAACTAATAAGTTAAAGCACTGAAATCCATTTGGCATATTGTGTATGGTAAATGAAATTGTTTTGCTTCCATAGGGTCAATACACTTGGGAGAAGATCAGGTAAACGGCTACATATACCAAAGGGGTTGTTAATTTTTTTTATTGGTACATTGAGCCAACATAGCTAATTCTACAAATTCAGACTCTAGACCCCTTCAATGTACCCTCATTCATTGATGTTAATAGGTAAAGGGTCTGTAAGAGAGACAGATGAGACTTAAGCTGGGAAAGAAAATTCAGCTGTCTTTGTTCTCAGGACAGGGTAGAATGATATACTAACTAGTTTCCTCAGCTCATTCTGTAGTAATATTTTTCAGACCTTAGCTCTTTCCTCCCTTTTTTACTACAAAGAGAGCATATGGCGCCACAGCCTTGCACAAAGAAAAGAAAACATGGTAGTAAATTATCTTAAATACACCTGAACTTATGATATGCAGAGTCAAGCTTTCCCTAAAAGGGTTTGTTTTTCACATAATTCTAGATTTATTTTGCCATTTAAACGTTTATTTTGGCTAGAGTCGAAATTTAATTTGTTCTTCAAAGAAACATAACAATGGACATACAAAGAGGAAGCTTTTTTTTTACTCCCTGGGAGTTCTGAAAGGTAATAATTATAAAATGATAAGATTCTAAATGAAAATGTCGCTTGAAAAGGTTGAGGTTGACAGCAGCACAGACCTATGTGAAAGGAGAAAAGTCACATTATATTCATGAACATAAATATAACCAGATGATGTAATTTTACATCTTTTGATGATTTATTACATAAATGTTTCATACATTTGAAATAAAATCTTTTCTAAAAATAAATGTTCATTAGAAGTCACAGAAAATCCTTCTTTTGAAGAATAGTCCTTATGAGCTAATATTATTGTTAAAAGAGAATTAATAGTAGATTGATAAAATAGCATAAACTAAAAAAAATTGATACACATATACACACATTGATTCAGAGAATAAGGTATTATGATAGATACTTTTACATATTTCTAGTCATGTCATTCAGTCTGTATTGAACAACAGACCTGATAGCCACTATGGTTTCACATGTTCCTCAGAAAGACATACATATACACACACACACACACACATCACATACACACACATATACAACCACCACCATAATGACAGCAACTTTGGAATTTGAAAAAAATCAAATGTCTGTTTTATAATTATACACATTGATTAGAAATCAGAAGCCAGCTTTGACCGAAGAATATGGCCTGAGGGTCTTTATTCACAAGGAGTTTCTATGATATTTTCCATGTGTGGTGAATTAGGCAGGCAGGGTTCAGGAGAATGACTAACTTATCAAGAAATGTTTCAGCTTTACCTTTCTAGGTTTCTAAAAGGTGTGTCACTTGAGTCATATGTTAGAAAACTGAATGGTACATTCACCTGCACATATGAATAGATACACACATGTGCGTGCATACACAGATGTGTCTTAGCGACCAAATTGGTCAGTTCCCTGGACATACGAACCTCCAACAAAACTCTACTAAAGGAACTCTGTAAGTTTCACAGAATGCTAATCTGATGTAGAGGCAGCAGCAGGGCTGGTTTCCTAATACTGTCACTGTCTTTTGAGTTGTCACTTGATATCTCTGCATGAAATAACTGACACAGGGATGTTTCTTCCAGTCTGATTAGCTGATAGATTTGCTTATACCACAGAGAGACTCGTGTCTCTGTATATTTCTATTGTTTCCCTCGTTTGTATACACAGCCTTTGACAAATCAAGTTTATATGTCACATGCTCCATTTTGTCTGTGGCCCTCAGCTTTAATCAAACCCCTCTAACATGAGAGTTCCAGTTAACATTTATTGAAATTCAGTTCAGTCATTCAGTTGTGTCTGACTCTTTGTGACCCCATGGACTACGGCATGCGAGGCTTCCCCGTCTATTACCAACTCCCGGAGCCTACTCAAACTCATGTCCATCGAGTCAGTGATGCTCTCTAAACATCTCATCCTCTGTTGTCCCCTTCTCTTCCTGCCTCCAGCATCAGTGTCTTTTCCAAGGAGTCAGTTCTTCGCGTCAGGTGGCCAAAGTATTGGAGTGTCAGCTTCAGCATCAGTTCTTCCAATGAATGTTCGGGACTGATTTTCTTTAGAATGGACTGGTTGGATCTCTGCAGTCCAAGGGACTTACAAGAGTCTTCTCCAACACCACAGTTCAAAACCATCAATTCTTCAGTGCTCAGCTTTCTTTATAGTCCAACTCTGACATCCATACATGCCTACTGGGAAAACCATAGCTTTGACTAGACAGACCTATGTTGACAAAGTAATGTCTCCGCTTTTAAATATGCTGTCTACGTTGGTCATAACTTTTTTTCCAAGGACCAAGTGTCTTTTAATTTCATGGCTGTAATCACCATCTGCAGTGATTTTGCAGCCCAAAAAAACAAAGTTTTTCACTGTTTCCATTGTTTCCCCACCTGTTTCCCATGAAGTAATGGGACCGGATGCCATGATCTTAGTTTTCTGAATGTTGAGCTTTAAGCCAATGTTTTCACTCTCCTCTTTCACTTTCATCAAGAGGCTCTTAGTTCTTCTTCACTTTCTGCCATAAAGGTGGTGTGATCTGCATATCTGAGGTTATTGAAATTTCTCCCAGCAATCTTGATTCTAGCTTGTGCTTCTTCCAGCCCAGCGTTTCTCATGATGTACTCTGCATATAAGTTAAATAAGCAGGGTGACAATATACAACCTTGACATACTCCTTTCCCTATTTGGAACCAGTCTGTTGTTCCATGTTCAATTCTAACTGTTGCTTCTTGATCTGCATACAGATTTCTCAGGAGGCAGGTAAGGTGGTCTGGTATTCCCATCACTTTCAGAATTTTCCACAGTTTGTTGTGATCCACACAGTCAAAGGCTTTGACATAGTCAATAAAGCAGAAGTAGATGTTTTTCTGTAACTCTCTTGCTTTTTCGATGATCCATTCGATGTTGGCAATTTGATCTCTGATTCCTCTGCCTTTTCTAAATCCAACATGAACATGTGGGAGTTCCCAGTGTGTAGAGTATGAGAAACATTGAAAGGAAATGTTGTGACTGTTGTGATGGCAAACTTCACGTTCTTAAAAAGAACAGACAAGTTGAGATAATATAAAGAGGGATCATTTGCAGTTGCACAGAATTCCCTGAAATTTAGGGAGCTAAAACAGACAATTTTCCATTCTGAATAATGTCTACAGAAATGTCATTATTTTATAAGAAGGAATATCATTCTCTAATTTAACCCTGTGGACAATTAACTGAATTTTTCATATTATATGATTTTCAAATTTAAACAAACATCTATGATAGCAATTAGAATTCAGTGAAAACAGAGCAGTAGAAGGATCAAATAATTTAATAAATATTTTCATTATATCATTTTAACATCAATCATAGATTTCCTCCAAATCAACTATACAAAAAATAATTTTTATGTCAACTTACCAAATAACCAACATCCATGTCAGAACCAGTTCAATTTTAGTCAATATTCTTCCCTGTCATGTCAGATATATTTATTTGACCTAATCTTATTAGTATTACATTAAATATACCTTATTCTTTAGATGTAGGAGGCTTTTTTTAAAGAAATTATAGCATCTTAGATATTTAGAACTAAATGTCAGTGATCATGTCATAGTGCTGCTTCTTTTCATTGATGAAGAAGCTCATTACAGAAAATTTAAAGTGATTTCTTTATACCTACATCTAATTAATGACAAGACCAAGAATAGAACCTTGGTTTCTGTCTCTCAACTCAAAAGTTCATTATATTACTCCATACTTCCTAACCAGCTTTTCAAAAACTTTTGCACTTAGTAGAAATTATAAAACTTACAGAATGTGAGGAGTAATGGTTAAATGAAAGGACTTTAATTTCTTTATTAATAAAAGAATCTGGTTTTCAATTGGCTCTCTACACATGATGAATGTGTGATTTTGGGCTACTTGTTTACCTATTTCTGTATTTTCCATCTCTAGAAAAATTACATTAAGGCTTTAATGGCTCGTTTTAAGAATAAAATCGTATTTTGCATTTAGACCATTTACTTCAGTACCTGGAAAATAACAAGTGTTCAATGAATGTAAGACATTAGTACAGCCCAGGTGTTGAAAACTTTTTTCTATAAAAGGATAAACTGTAGATATTTTAAGTTTTTTGAGGTGTTGTAGGGTGAAAACAGACATAGCATTATGTAAAAAATGGGCTGTATTTCAATAAAATCTTGTTTTTAAAAACAAGTAACTGGTTAGATTTGGTCCATGGACTACAGTTTGTTGATGTTTTGTATGACCCACAGGTGAGGCTAGTGGTAAAGACCACCTGCCAATGCAGGAGACATAAGAAACGCAGGTTCAGTTCCTGGGTGGGGAAGATCCCCAGGAGAAGGGCATGGCAATCCACTCCAGTATTCTTGCCTGGAGAGTCCCCATGGACAGAGGAGCCTGGCAGGCTACAGTCCATAGGGTTGCAAAGAGTCAGACATGACAAGCAACTTAGCGCGCACACACACACACACACACACACACACACACGATCAAATCAGGCTGCCAAGAATTACAATTCTTCTTTGTTTTTTCACGCCCGTCCCCCATGGAAACCCATGTGGAAAAAGATGTATACCTTGACAGTGAGAGAGTAAATTCCTAGGCAGGTTGATAAGAAGTCCTGGGGTCCCTGAGGAGATAAGGTTCTGGAATTCTCAAGGAGGAGGAAAGGACAAACTTTTTTCTTTCTTTCTTTACATTCCTTAGTCTTAGTCACATAAAATGTTTTTTTTCTTTAAACTCTGAACTGATGATTACACAAAAAACAGCTCAGTTTAAACTCTGTACTAGAGATTATATAACAACAATGTATCCTGCTTGAGGACAGTTTCTCCTTCCTAAAAACCTTCTGACTAACCCTGATATTTTAAAATGTACATTATGGGAGTAAGTCTGGTAGGATCTTTCTATTGTTTAGTTCTAATCCTGTCATCCTAAAATGTAAATTTTGGGAGTGGGTCTGGCAAAATCTTTACAACCTTGAGACATTCTTTTGATTTATTGTAATAACTAATTTAAAGAGTATATAATTCCTTTACTAAAGGCTAGTTAGTGGGGCACTCTCCATTCCCCTTCTGATGTCTATGTCAGAAGCTTTCTCTGTACCTTTTTATATTTTAATTAAACTCTGCTACACAAAAGCTCTTGGGTGATCAAGCCTGGTCCCTGGTCCCAGAGCTAACTAAATCTTCTTCGGAGATCATGAATACAACACTGTTCATTGTAAGCTATCAACAGGATACACATAAAAGGTCTGAAATCACTTATGTCATTACTCTCAAGGATGCATTTAATTGTGTTTTATGGTTGCTTATGCAACCTGTCAAGATAAATAAACAATGAACAGAAGTTCATATATATAACCAAATAAAGATGCAAACATGGACCTCATTGAAAACTCCATGCATGTTGCTTGCTGGTCACAGACTTAACACAGATAAATGTAATAAGTGACACATGTTCTGAGGACTGGGTTATTCTGTTTCTGTTGACAAAGAGAAGTTCAAACATGTGAACCCCTAATGTATGTTATGATATGAAAGAGGGTTTGAAAGAGAGTCAAAGATTTCACCTTGCAAATCTATGCCACTTGCATCTTCATAGCAGATCACTTAGATAAAGTACATAAGGAATTCTAAAGAAAATTTACTAAACTGTCTACAACTCATCCATTTTCCTGTTAGAAAAGAAACCTCTGGATCCTGGTCTTTTATTTGTGTCTTTAATTCATATGGGGTTTATTTTTGTACATGCTGTTAGGAAATGTTCTAATTTCATCCTTTCTTTTTCATTCTTTTAAATATATCTGTCCAGTTTTCTGAGCACCATTTATTGAAGAGAAGCCACCCTTTACTCATGTAAGCAACTCTTACTCTCTATGATAGGAGGTTAGCTTGTACTATGATTGGTCAGTTGGCAAGTCGTGTTTGACTCTTTGCAACCCCATGGACTGCAGCATGCCAGGATTCCCTGTCCCTTACTATCTCTATGCTCAGACCTGTGTCCATTGAGTCAGTGATGCCATCCAACCATCTCATCCTCTGTCGTCCCCTTCTCCTCCTGCCCTCAATCTTTCCCAGCATCCGGGTCTTTGGCAGTGAGTCTGCTCTTCACATCAGTTGGCCAAAGTTTTGGAGTTTCAGCTTCAGCATCACTCCTTCCAATGAATATTCAGGGTTTATTTCCTTTAGGATTGACTGGTTTGATCTCGCTATCCAAAGGACTCTCAAAAGTCTTCTCCAGCACCATAATTTGAAAAGCATCAATTCTTCAGTGTTTAGCCTTCTCTATGGTCCAATTCTCATATATCCATACATGACTACCAGAAAAACTACAATTTTGACCATATGGATCTTTGTCAGCAAAGTGATGTCTCTGCTTTTTAATATGCTATCTAGGTTTGTCATAGGTATTCTTTCAAGGAGCAAATGCCTTTCAATTTCATGGCTGCAGTCACCATCTGCAGTGATTTTGGAGCCCAAGAAAATAAAATCTGCCATTGTTTCCACTTTCTGCCCATCTACTTGGCATGAAGTAGATGCCATGATCTTAGTTTTTGGAATGTTGAGTTTTAAACCAGCTTTCACTCTCCTCTTTCACCTTCATCAAGAGGCTCTTTAGTTCCACTTTGCTTTCTGCCGTTAGGGTGGTATCATCTGCATATCTGAGGTTGTTGATATTTCTCCCAGCATTATTGATTCCAGCTTATGATTCATCCAGCCTGGCATTTCGCATGATGTACTCTGCATATAAGTTAAATAAGCAGGTGAAAATATACACACCCTTTGCATACTCCTTTCCCAATCTGGAACCAATCCATTGTTCCATGTTGCTTCTAACTGCTGCTTCTTGACCTGCATACAGGTTTCTCAGGAGACAGGTAAGGTGGTCTGATATTTCTATCTCTTTAAGAATTTTCCACAATTTATTGTGATTCACACAGTCAAAAGTTTTAACATAGTCAATGAAGCAGAAGACCGTTTCTGGAATTCCCTTACTTTCTCTATGATCCAAAGGATATTGGCAATTTGAACTCTGGTTCCTCTGCCTTTTCTAAATCCAGCTTGTACATCTGAAAGTCCTCAGTTCACATATTGTTGTAAACTAGCTTAAAGGAGTCTGAGCATTAACTTGCTAGCATGTGAAATGAGCACAATTGTTTGGTAGTTTGAACAATTTTTGGCATTGCCTTTCCTTGGGATTGGAATGAAACTGACCTTTTCCAGTCCTATGGCCATTGATGAGCTTTCCAAAATTGCTAGCATACTGAGTGCAGCACTTTAACAGCATCATTTTTTAGAATTTTAAATAGCTCAGCTGGAATTCCACACCTTCACTCACTTTATTCATAGTAACACTTCCTAAGGCCCACTTGAATAACACTCTAGAATGTCTGGCTCTAGGTAAAGGACCACACCATTGTGGTTATCCAGGACATTAAGACCTTTCTGGTATAGTTTATTTTGTGTATTCTTGCCACCTCTTCTTAACATCTCTGCTTCTGTTAGGTCCTGATGTTTCCGTCCTTTATTGTGCCCATCTTTGGATGAGCTATTCCCCTAATTAGTATCTCTAATTTTCTTGAACAGATCTCTAGTCTTTCTCATTCTATTGTTTTCTTCTATATCTACATTTTTCACTTAACAAGCCTTTCTTATCTTTCCAAGCTATTCTCTGGAACTCTGTATTCCTTTGAGCATATTTTTCCCTTTCTTCTTTGCCTTCTGCTGTTTTTCTTTTCTCAGCTATTTGTAAGGCCTCCTCAGGCAACCATTTTGCCATCTTGTATATCTTTTTCTTTGGGATGACTTTGGTCACCACTTCCTATACAATGTTACAAACCTTCATCCATAGTTCTTCAGACATTCTGTCTACCAGATCTAATCCCTTGAATCTATCTGTCTCCTTCTCCGTATAATAATAAGGGATTAGATTCAGGTCATACCTGAATGGTCTAATGGTTGTTACTACTTTCCTTAATTTAAGCCTGAATTTTACAATAAGGAGCTCATGATCTGAGCCACAGTCAGCTCTAGGTCTTGCTTTTGCTAACTGTATAGAGTGTCTCCATTCTCAGCTGCAAAGAATATAATAATTCCATATGATGATTGGGTTAAGTCAATTGGTGAGGAGCACTCTCCTAGCCACGGGCATTGTTTCAAAAATGTATAAATTTCCAGCCAGGGGCATTACGATAAGGTTTCCTGAAATGCCTGGGAGGGAAAGAGGTGTCCTTTTCCCTGGAAAAAAAAAAAATATATATATATATATATATAGCGAATGGGATTGCTGCCATCTTCTTCTTTTCAGACAATGTGAATGGTGGGGGCAGTGCCTGACACCCTAGGACCAGGCAATAGGGCATGAATAATATAGGGACTTTGTAGACAATACTAAAACCTACTAAGTGAATGACTTTTATTATAATTCACTGTAATTCTGAAAATCCTCAATGATAAAATATTCTCTCTATTGAGGGTAGACCACTCCAGAGAGGGCCCCGCCATTACCTGTTTGGTACCCACTGCCTCCACACAGAGCAAGAGACTTTCAGACAAAGGCTGAGAATAAAATAAATCTGATCTAGGTGATATCACAGAGTTCTGGATTTGGTCATACCAAAGACAAATCTTTGCCAAAGACAAGCTTCTCAACCTTCTGTTGGAAGAGAACCAAGACTACTTTTCTTCAAATACCTGAATCTTAAAGTTTTTGTTTCTTATTATAAATAAAATTTTTCAGGTATCAAATTCATCAGTATTTTTATATTTTAATGACTGTTAACCACTTATAGGGCTTCCCAGGGGGCTCAATAGTAAAGAATCCACCTGCCATGCAGGAAATGTGGGTTTCATCCCTGTGGTTGAGAAGATCCTCTGGAGAAGGAAATGGCAACCCACCCCATATTCCTGCTTGGGAAATCCCATGGACAGAGGAACCTGGATATAGTCCATGGGGTGGTAAATAATCGGACACAACTGAGTCACTGAGCGTACACACACATACATACATAGCAGCTACTGGAAACATGAAATTTCAGTGCTAAAACTCACTGTGATGCCTTTCATTAGAAATGTTAGAATCAGCTATGTCCAGAAGACTTTATTTCATATATTGTGGTTTCTTTAGTCTTAAAAAAGTAAATAAATAAAATAGCTGTTTTAATCCTCTTTATCTCACTGTACAACAAAATAATGTTATACACACAGGTACAGTATGAATATGACCAACCTAGACAGCATATTAAAAATCTGAGACATTACTTTGCCAACAAAGGTCTGCCTAGTCAAGGCTATGGTTTTTCCAGTAGTCATGTACGGATGTGAGAGTTAGACTATAAAGAAAGCTGTGCACCGAAGAATTGATGCTTTTGAACTGTGGAGTTGAAGACTCTTGAGAGTCCCTTGGACTGCAAGGAGATCCAACCAGTCCATCCTAAAGGAGATCAGTCCTGGCTTTTCATTGGAAGGACTGATGTTGAAGCTGAAACTCCAATAGTTTGGCCACCTGATGTGAAGACCTGACTCACTTGAAAAGACCCTGATGCTGGGAAAGATTGAAGGCGGGAGAAGAAGGGGACGATAGAGGATGAGATGGCTGGATGGCATCACCGACTCCATGGACATGAGTTTGGGTAAACTCCAGGAGTTGGTGATGGAGGGAAGTGGTCTGGCATGCTGCAGTCCATGGGGTCCTGAAGAGTTGGACACCACTGAGTAACTGAACTGCAGAGTATGAATATACACACATGCATATATATACAATGTATACAGACACACACACATACACATACACACATATTTGGTTGGTCCAGACTTTTTATCTGGCTCCTCCATAAACTTTTTTAAAACAATAAATACTTGCATTTAGGCTTAATCACTGCAAATGTCCTTCAAACAGAATTATATGTTCTTGTTTTATTTGGACAGCAAATATAAACATGTGTTACATTTTGATTTTCAGCTTAAATATGTGTAGATAGTGGGAGAAAATTTGCAATAATGCCTCTCAACCTCTAAAGTACACTTTTAATGACCTACCCTGAATAGAGAAGGAAGAGTAAAAGATGGTCCGTTCCTCCTAACCCCCATTATAGCATCAGTCTTCTGATAGTTATCTTCATCCTGAGGAAGCTTGGTTTTAAGTTTCCCTTTGAATCCCAGCTGATGCATGACTATTAGCAACATGCCCTTTGCCCATATTTGACTTTCTCTGAAATATATACAACGACAATTAATAACCTTTTCAAAGTGCAATGAAATTAGCTTTCTGATTATGTGATTTAATTGCTACACTAGTAAGACCAGGTCATTTGCACTACATCTTCACAGGACAATCTGATCTAATGTACTGAAGGACATAGGATAAGAGGGAACGTGGTGACCTAAACTAGAAAGAGATAATATGCATTTTAACAAAGTCTGAAATGAAAAACAGTGATTACACATATATCCTAATATTTTTACTATTGATTAGTAGATATTCTTCTGATTGTACAATACAGATGGTAAGTTAGAAAACATTTTTATTCAAAGTTTTATTAATGGCAAAGTAGGTATAGTATGCCTGATTTGCCAAGAACTGTTCTAGGCACCTATTTATAATAACTAAGTAAATTACTATAAGGAAGATACTATTGTTATCACTGTTCCCTTTAAAAATATGAGAAAACAGGCAGAGAGAGTTTAAAGGACATGGTCTACAGTTAGTAAGGAGTAGAGTGAGCATTTGAACTAAGGCAGTCCGAGTCAGAAACTAATGTCCATAAAAATCACTCAGCTGTTTCTCAGTAAGTATTCAAGGATTGTACAGTGATACAATTGCACTAAGGAATCTATTTGGGTTTCTGTTCCAGGTTAAGGTGGTGTAAGCACACTGTCTATGACATAGAACAGAAACATAAACTCTGCACAGAAGCTACGGTGGTGGTGGTGGTTTAGTCGCTAAGTCGTGTCTGACTCTTGCGACCTCATGGACTATAGCCCTCCAGGTTCCTCTGTCCATGGGATTCTCCAGGCAAGAATACTGGAGTGAGTTGCCATTTCCTTCTCCTTTTATAGTAACTCTAAAAATGTATAGAGTACTAGAGAAGGTTAGCAGAGGGAAAACTGAAGTATAAAATGAGCTGGCAGCGAGTCTGCCATTTTATTTTTCCTCTGGGTCTCCCAACCTGATTTTAATGCACCCAAAACTGGAAGTAGGCACTGGGCTATAGTCAAAGAGAGCACCAAGGAAAGTCTTCTGGTGCTGGTTTGGAAGGTAGGAAAGGGAATGCTAATGCTGGACACAGTGTAGATACCCCTCATGTTCATTTTGATGTATTTTTTTCCCATTAAAAAAATACATCATTTTATTGTACATCAGCTTCCAAGCAATCCAATGATGGTAGTAACAGTATGAGCAGCGGAGGCCCAGTAGAGCCACAGCTGAGACGAGGGGAATCTTCCTCTCTGCTTAAGAGTGAAGTGGCCCCAAGGAGGTAGCAAGTGTCTGATGCTTTCAATATCTCTCTCGGTCGCTCTCTCTTTTCCTATCTCCCTCCGTCTTCCTACCTCTTTGGTCCAGATGTCAGCACCATCCTAAAAGGACACAGCAGAACAGGGCAACTAAATCCTCCAAAACTCACACACTATTAAATTGGTAATCTTAATACTTTGAGAACTGTTAAAGAAATTGTATTTATAACTTAAAGCTTTCCATAAAAGCTATCACTAAGCCTAAATAATTTTTCTGGTAAATTCTACCAGATTTTCAAAGGAGAAATAACACAAATTCTACACAATCTCTTCCAGAGTATAGAAGACAGAACATTTTCCAAATTGTTTTACAAAGTTCCATTACCCTGATATTCAAATTAGAAGAAAACATTTTTTAAAAAGTACTAATCAGGCCGTCCTGGTGGTCCAGCGGTTAAGTCTGCCCTTGCAATTCTGTGGACACTAGTTTGATCCCTGGTCTGGGAAGATCCCACCAGGGAAGCCTGATTAGTACTTTTTAAACCCACATGCAGCAGAGCAACTAGGCTGGTGGCAACTAACTGACCCTTGCAAGCCTCAACTACTGAAGCCCACTCTCCCTAGAGCCTGTGCGCTACAAGAGAAGCCACTGCAATGACAAGCCCGCATACCACAATGAAGAGCAGCCTTGCAACTAGAGAAAGCCCGTGTGCAGCAACAAAGATCTACCACAGCCAAAAAATAAAATAAATCAATAGTTAAAATAAAGTACTAATCAATCCCTCATGAATTTCAGGACATGACCAAGTCATGTTTATCCTGGAAATGCAAGGTGTTGGAAATTTGAATATTCAGATATTAATCAATCTGATACCCCCATATTAATAGTCTAAATTAGAATGCCCACATGATCAGATCAGTGGATGTAAAAATATTTTTAAATTTATGATTCTTTAATGTTAAAAACTCTCAGTAAATAAGGAGTAGGAGAGGATCCTCAATTCGATAAAGAATATCTACACAAAACAACACACTGAAAAATGCATGCTTTCTTGCAAAGATGTTCTCCAATCTCACTGCTCCTATTCAACATGATACTGGAAATCCCAGCTAGCACGGAAAGAAAACCAGTCTCATGATCAAAAGGAAAAAAACAAATCCATTTTTATTCAAAGACAGCATTATCATCTACATGTAAAATTCTAAGAAAACTATGAAAATATTCCTAGAACTAGTAAGTGATCTAGCAAGTTTGCAGGATGCAAGGCCAACACAGAAAATTCAGTTTTTATACAGGAAGCAATGTACAATCGAAAACCCAGATCAAGTGATCAATACCCTAAAATATTAATATCCATTTATCAAGGTAACAAAATAAATGTATACACCTCTGGTCATATAAAGACTAGATCTGCAAAACAAAGACAGTTTTGTTCTTTTTTCCTCAAAGAATTAGGGGGCCATCTCAATGATATCAAAGGATTGATACAACCATTTACCTATGTTGGAATGTTTTACTCTCTCTCATTTAGCTTAGAGGAGAAGCCCCCCATCCTAAATTCCTATCATGTAAATATCAGCTATGGTGGGTTTAGTTAGACCCATTTTGGTAATCCATTTACAAACACTTTTGTGGATTATGCTGGGGTTTAAAAAATTCTCTAATTAGGACTATCAGATGGAACTTTGATCTGAAGAGGTTTCCTACAGCTTCATGTGGTGTCATTTCTGAAGGTAGCCATATAATGGTGTCTTCAGAGTGGAAAAGCAATTCAGATTACTATGATGAGTACTCAAATAAAGAAAGAGGGAGCCAGTAGTTAAAATTTTAGGTACCTTCCATATCATTAATCTTTCACTAGCCTTCTACAACAAACCTTTCAATTGAGGCGATTATGGAATTCTGAAGCCTTTTGGAGTTTCTGAATACCAATTAAAATAGGTACAGTTGTTTAAGATAAAAGCTCTTTAAAATTATAACAATTCAGATGCTTCTGCAATTTAAATGATCCATGGAGCTAGCTCTATATGTATTTTTCCCTGCTAATCTAATTTTAGGAAAGAGAAAAATACTTACCACGGTTCTTTTCCAGGAGACCTGGCAGGCAGAGGTCCAGAAGACTGTGCTTTAATCCAAGACTCGAAATTATTTTGGAGTGTCAAAAGAACCCAAATTTGCCCATTTCAGGGCCAGAGTTCCTTTCCCTCCCAATTAAATACTAGCAAGCAGGACAAAACCCATCTGGTATTCCCATAGGTAGCTCTTTGCAAGTGAGCTATTTGGCTTTTGAGACACTAGTAATAACATAGCCTAATGCAGCATGAGATATGATCTGAACAGCTTTCTGAGGATAGCACAATAGATAGCACAGAGTGACGCTTCTGAGTCTAGTACACAAAGGAGTTACCCTTGGTCCAGTTCCCTTCGACTTCTGTGTGGCTTGGTTTCCCCGTGTGAAAGCCTAAAACCACTCTGGGTGCTCAGAACACCAGTTTATCTGCCTGTCTCACTGTGGACTAGAAGACATGCGGGAGTGCATCATCTTGCAAGGACTAATTCTCCGACTCTCTGCAGGCTCCTAAGACTCTCCCTGAGGTCCTTCGACGCATTTATTTTTCCATTTATTCTTCGAAGCTGAATAATTCAGCCTCCTATTTCACTAGAATTAGTTTTGTTTGGACCATCAGTTCAGTTCAGTAGCTCAGTCATGTCCAACTCTTTGCAACCCCATGAATCACAGCACACCAGGCCTCCCTGTCCAACACCAACACCCGGAGTTTACCCAAACTCATGTCCATTGAGTCGGTGATGTAATCCAGCCATCTCATCCTCTGTCGTCCCCTTATCCTCCTGCCCCCAATCCTTCTCAGCATCAGGGTCTTTTCCAGTGAGTCAACTCTTCACATGAAGTGGCCAAAGTATTGGAGTTTCAGCTCCAACATCAGTCCTTCCAATGAACACCCAGGACTGATCTCCTTTAGGATGGACTGGTTGGATCTTCTTGCAGTCCAAGGGACTCTCAAGAGTCTTCTCCAACACCACAGTTCAAAATCATCAATTCTTCTGCTCTCAGCTTTCTTCAGTGTCCAACTCTCACATCCATACATGACTACTGGAAAAATCATAGCCTTGACTAGACCTCCCTTTGTTGGCAAAACAATGTCTCTGCTTTTTAATATGCTATCTAGGTTGGCCATAACTTTCCTTCCAAGGAATAAGCATCTTTTAATTTCATGGCTGCAATAACCATCAGCAGTGATTTTGGAGCCCAGAAAAATAAAGTCTGACACTGTTTCCACTGTTTCCCCATCTATTTCCCATGGAGTGATGGGACCAGATACTATGATCTTAGTTTTCTGAAGGTTGAGCTTTAAGCCAACGTTTTCACTCTCTTCTTTCACTTTCATCAAGAGGCTTTTTAGTTCTTCTTCACTTTCTGCCATAAAAGTGGTGTCATCTGCATATCTGAGGTTATTGATATTTCTCCCGGCAATCTTGATTCCAGCTTGTGTTTCTTCCAGCCCAGCATTTCTAGTGATGTACTCTGCATATAAGTTAAATAAGCAGGGTGACAATATACAGCCTTGACGTACTCCTTTTCCTATTTGGAACCAGTCTGTTGTTCCATGTCCAGTTCGAACTGTTGCTTCCTGACCTGCATACAGGTTTCTCAAGAGACAGGTCAGATGGTCTGGTATTCCCATCTCTTTCAGAATTTTCCACAGTTTATTGTGACCCACACAGTCAAAGGCTTTGGCATAGTCAATAAAGCAGAAATAGATGTTTTTCTGGAACTCTCTTGCTTTTTCGATGATCCAGTGGATGTTGGCAATTTGATCTCTGGTTCCTCTGCATTTTCTATAACCATCTTTAACATTGGGAATTTCACCACTCACGTACTGTTGAAGCCTGGTTGGTGAATTTTGAGCATCACTTTAGTAGCGTGTGAGATGAGTGCAATTGTGCGGTTTTGAGCATTCTTTGGCATTGCCTTTTCTTGGGATTGGAATGAAAACTGACCTTTTCCAGTCCTGTGGCCACTTCTGAGTTTTCCAAATTTGTTGGCATATTGAGTGCAGCACTTTCACAGCATCATCTTTCAGGATTTGAAATAGCTCAACTGGAATTCCATCACCTCCACTAGCTTTGTTCATAGTGATGCTTCCTAAGGCCCACTTGA
The DNA here is from genome assembly GCF_054371585.1 of Giraffa tippelskirchi. Lineage (NCBI taxonomy): Eukaryota > Metazoa > Chordata > Mammalia > Artiodactyla > Giraffidae > Giraffa > Giraffa tippelskirchi. Next base: position 112,021,137 of record NC_137277.1, read on the forward strand.
CTTCACATTCCAGGATGTCTGGCTCTAGGTGAGTGATCACACCATCGTTATTGTCTGGGTCGTGAAGAACTTTTTTGTACAGTTCTTCTGTGTATTCTTGCCACCTCTTCTTAATTTCTTCTGCTTCTGTTAGGTCCGTACAATTTCTGTCCTTTATCGAGCCCATCTTTGAATGAAATGTTCCCTTGGTATCTCTAATTTTCTTGAAGAGAACTCTAGTCTTTCCCATTCTGTTGTTTTCTTCTATTTTTTGCATTGATTGCTGAGGAAGGCTTTCTTATCTCTCCTTGCTGTTCTTTGGAACTCTGCATTCAGATGGGAATATCTTTCCTTTTCTCCTTTGTTTTTTGCTTCTCTTCTTTTTGCAGCTATTTGTAAGGCCTCCTCAGACAGCCATTTTGCTTTTTTGCATTTCTTTTCCATGGGGATGGTCTTAATCCCTGTCTCCTGTACAATGTCATGAACCTCTGTCCATAGTTCATCAGGCACTCTGTCTATCAGATCTAGTCCCTTAAATCTATTTCTCGCTTCCAGTGGATAATCATAAGGAATTTGATTTAGGTCATACCTGAATGGTCTGCTGGTTTTCCCTAGTTTCTTCCATTTAAGTCTGAAATTGGCTGGTGATAGAAGCAAGGTCCCATGCTGTAAAGAGCAATATTGTGTAGGAACCTGGCATGTTAGATCCATGAATCAAGGCAAATTGCAAGTGGTCAAACAGGAGATGGCAAGAGTGAACGTTGACATTCTAGGAATCAGCGAACTAAGATGGACTGGAATGGGTGAATTTAACTCAGATGACCATTATATTTACTACTGTGGGCAGGAATCCCTTAGAAGAAATGGAGTAGCCATCGTGGTCAACAAAAGAGTCCAAAAAGCAGTACTTGGATGCAATCTCAAAAACGATAGAATGATCTCTGTTCATTTCCAAGGCAAACCACTCAGTATCACAGTAATCCAAGCCTATGCCCCAACCAGTAATGCTGAAGAAGCTGAACTTGAGCGGTTCTATGAAGACCTACAAGACCTTTTAGAACTAACAACCAAAAAGGATGTCCTTTTCATTATAGGGGACTGGAATGCAAAAGTAGGAAGTCAGGAAACACCTGGAGTAACAGGCAAATTTGGCCTTGGAGTATAGAATGAACCAGGGCAAAGGCTAATAGAGTTTTGCCAAGAGAACACACTGGTCATAGGAAACACCCTCTTCCAACAAGAAAAAGAAGACTCTACACATGGACATCATCAGATGGTCAACACTGAAACAAGATTGATTATATTCTTTGCAGCCAAAGATGGAGAAGCTCAATACAGTCAGTTTGGGCCATATATCAACTTTTTTTTTTTTTTTTAATGTAAGCCAAATTTAACAAGATCAGTCAGTCTGTTTCCCTGGGCCTCTTGTCCTGACCCCTTAGGCCCACCTAGGGTACGCGCTGGTGGCCCTTTAAGATTCCAAGTCTGAAAAGCAAACAACCTCAGATAAAATTTTTAGTATCATCACCCGAACAATGAGATCCTGAGATCTGAATGCCAGGAAAACTCATGGAAACACCTGAGGAGCCCTGAGAAGCTGTTGGAGCTTAGAGGGCCCACGCTGGCACCAAGCATCATCCCAGGTGGACCCCTGGTGACTTCTGACCAGTGTCTCTGATATCATACCGGTTGTGCCAAGTATGTGCCATTGAAAAACTAATCAGTTGATCTAAGAAAAAATGGAAAATTTTATTCAGGCCAAATTTGAGGATTATAATCTGGAAAGAGCTTCAGAAAGCTTCCAGAGCTATTCTGCCCATTAGAATTCAAGGTACAGTGATATAAGTTTTTTGAGACAGAGAGCTGTACATTAAATGATGTATTATTGACAGTTTGCATGCCTGAGTGCTAATTTGCTTTAGTTCTGTCAGACTCTTTGTGACCCCACGGACCTTAGCCCACCAGGCTCCTCTGTCCTTGGGATTTCCAGGCAAGAATACTGGAATGGGTTGTCATTTCCTCCTCCAAGTGCTCTTCCTACTCTGGAACTGAACTGGAATCTCCTGCACTGCAGGCAGATTCTTTACTGCTGAGCCATCAGCCCCCATACATAATGTATATTAGTATATCATTTTATACATAACATAAAATTAGTGTTATATAGTAATACTACATATATATTAATTTCTTATCTTATTGTATTATAAATTTTGTAATAACATTTAAAATCATTTTTGAAAAGTGCATTTATTTTCTATAGGCTTCCTTAAAGTATTCTATGCCTAAGGACTTCCCTGTAGCTCAAATGGTAAAGATTTTGCCTGTGATGCAGGAGACCAGGGTGTGATCCCTGGTTTGGGAAGATCCTCTGGAGAAGGGAATGGCAATCCACTCCAGTATTCTTGCCTGGAGAATTCCATGACAAAGAAGCCTGGTGGGTTATAGTTCGTGGGGTCGCAAAGAGTCAGACACAACTGAGCAACTAACACATGCCTAAAGAATATAACAATTACATTCAAATACCAACAGTTAGTCAAATCTAATACTAGTATCCATTTGATTGCTTCCAATAGCTCCCCGTAAGCCACTCTGAGCCATTGAAACTTCAGTACTGAAAAATATGCAAAAAATTCTCACCTAAATGTTTCATTTATGTATGAGGCAAATGATGTCTGGAAGTGTTAAGAAACTTTTCCAAATTAGGCCATAAGTCCAGATTTTTTTGCAAGTTTAAATACTCTGACTCCAAACCAAATATTTCCAGTTGAGTTTCTTTTCTCCTTTCCTCTATCCTGTAACATACAGCAACATATTTTCTGTTAAAACCCAGTATTCTTTTCCCTGAAATACTTCACAGACCTGCCTGATTCCTCAGAGTCCAATAAGCACAAATTTATTTTTATTTCTCTCTCTTAAATTTAAAAATCTGTCACTGAATTATTTAATACAAAATATATCTCATTTTTTTTTCTTGAGCATATAATATTTTCAAAAGAGATAATAAGCTTCTTGAAGACAGGAGTTAAATTACATTTGGTTTGGTTACACTACTGTACATAACATATGGTCTTGCGGACACTATATCAAAAACATTCAATATAAAAAAAACACAATAATATTTGCCAATTTTAATGACAAGCAATTAATGTGATGATGAAAATTGTTTCTTCTTATTAAAAAAAACATATTCCAGAAAAAGACATTTGTGAAAGATATATATGTGAAAATAAGACATGTAGGTAATATATTGTTACATTTGTTTAAAAAGAAGCCTTAGGCATTCTCCCACACTTTTCTCACCATTATCTCCATCTGTAATAATAAAACATATCTTCTGATTACAGCTATTTCTGTTATCTCAAGCCTGAATCTAATTTATTTGCTATTCAACATTACTTTTCCTGTTACAAGATTTGTTTTTCCTGTAATGCAATCCAAGGTTTCAATTTAAAAGGTAGGAAGCACTTTTTACTCCAAAATGTGGTATTTTAAATTAAAAGAGAAAAATAAATTTAAAATAGGTTGGGAGTATTTCACAACTAAAACACCAAACAAATTTTAATTTAAATACAATAATTTTTATTTAAATGTGTTTTAGAATAGATGAGTCCTTTGGGGAAATACAGCAATACATATTCTGCCAACCAGTGGAAATCTCAAAAATGCTTTCCTAACAAAACTTTTGAAATACTTATTTACAGAGAGTAAAGGATTTCTTAGAAAGCCTGTGGTATTTCTGAAGTTGCATTATACTTCCAAAGCTATGAAATATGATGTTCCTTCTATGACACCATCATTAAAATTTAAAAGGCTAATTTAGAAACTACAAAACTATCAGGTAGATTTTCTTAGAGACTTGTTCTCTGTATACTGTCATTTGCTGGTTTACTTATTAGCAAAAACATGAGTTTAATTTGTTATACCCATATACATGCTAATACCACACATAGCAATAAATCATGCCATTTCCTCACTTACATTTTACCCAGAGGGTGATTTCTCAACATCTACTTCTCCCCTAATAGTAGGAATATTGTTTTTCCTTCTCTATATAAGATATGACTTTGATTACTGGCTTAAATCCTTTGATGAAATAGTTATACTTTGGGGCAGATACACTAAACTCTGGAATCTGAACACTGATGATGTTTTTAGAAGATCTAGATAAAGTTAATCTTTGAAAAGTTAAATGATGTATCATTAAGGGCATTTAAAAACACAAGTCAATGTCCTAAATCAGAAATTTAGGAACTAAATTCATAGCAGATAATTCTTTTTTAAATTCTAATGAGAATGAAAAAATGTGATTCTCAGCCATGCACTGGGCATCCAAGTAAGTGATATACTCATTTTGAGAAAATGAGTTTCTATTTTGAGAAAAAACGCATTTTGTCTCTTTTCTATAATACTTTTTTAAAAGTGTATAAATCAAAAACAAAATAGTATTTAAAAAACTCATAGAAAAATAAATTTTTTTCATGAACACTTTTACCCATTGAAAAGTCTTTTAATTTCTTTTTCATCAGTTTCAGCATGTTACAGGTTCTTTTTGAGAGTAATGTTGAATTGCATTTGTTTACTCTAATAAATTGTTAAGCCTGCATAGGAAATCAAATCTGAAAAATTAGCAAGAAACGCGATCTTTTTCCACTGAATTACCAAGTTGATATATCTAAAATGTTTTCCCTGGAGAGAGCTGGGTTGAACTTTTACCTTAAATAACTGTTCTAAAACCTCAGTACACTCACTTAAAATAACTCTGAATTAGGAAAATAGCCAAAGGCACAAGAAACTACTTTACAGACTTAGAGAGTTAATCTCATTTAGCAAAAAGAAAGCAAATTAAACAATAAAAAAGAACTAAAGTGTACACATATGAGTTGCACTTTCACCAGAATTCTGCTTTTTCTGTGTCCTATAAATTTGGAAAACAACCAAGAGCTCATTCTCACCATTTTCTTTCTTCTCTCTTTTCTCATTTTCTTCTGATTTATTTAGCTCAAAATGATGCTCTCTCTCTTTTTTTTTTTAATCACTATTCACTTCTCTCCATTTGGAATTTAAGTATTTCCCTATGCTACTCTTATTCCACACCCTCTGAGACAAGATAGCCCCTTTCTACTCTTAAACTTACCATAATTCCTTTCTCTAGAGAGTTTTCTGTTAAAATAAAATTGAGATATAACTACTAGAAAATCCCTTTAGAATGTGGAAGTCTATTTACTACCTCCTTGCAAACATGCATTTTTGTGTGTAGGTAGCTTTACCTGGGATGGGAATTTAATATTCATGTATTAAACTATCCAATCTCAAAGAAGCAATTTATAATATATTTCAATGATGAACAATATACTTCAACATCAACATTTTAGCTGTCAAAAGTATAAAAGCTTTCTCTGTGAGATCAACTCCCCAACTACCTCCAGTCTGTTGGTACTGAGATAGGGACTTTTCTGGGGCAAGATTCTGACTGTATAAAATATAACACTGATCCCTTTTTCAAATTTTAAGTCAATAGTCACATTTAAGAATTCTGAGGTTAACAGAGCTTGAAAAATTACACAAGTATAATTTCCTATCTATAAGAAAGCTAACTTTCAATAGAATACCAACTATCAATTAAGCTAAACTGAAGAAGCTGTAAAAAATTTAAACATTCTAGGAAATAGGCTGAACATGTTAGTCATCCAGTCATGTCCGACTCTTTGTAACCCCATGAACTCCTCGCCATGGCTCCTCTGTAGCCCGCCAGGCTCCTCTGTCCATTGACTTCTCCAGGCAAGAGTGCTGGAATGGGTAGCCATTTCTTTCTCCAGGCAATCTTCCTGACCCAGGGATCGAACAGGGATCAAACTCAGGTCTCTCGCATTGCAGGCAGTTTCTTTACCACTAAGCCACAAGGGAATGTCAAATAATCCAACTAGGAAATATATGTAAATATCCACATAAATCTCTGTATCTCTATCTCTGTTTCTATCTCTAGATATAAATATAGATGTCAATAGATAATCCATCAGTCTAGTAGAGAGACAGGAATCATATCTACTTTTTTAATAGAGGTTTTTACAGATAACGCATTGTTGAAAGTGAAAGTGAAGTCGTTCAGTTGTGTCAGACGCTTTGCGACCCCATGGACTGTAGCCTACCATGCTCGTCCATCCGTGGGATTTTCCAGGCAAGAGTCCTGGAGTGGGTTGCCACTTCCTTCTCCAGAAGATCTTCCTGACCCAGGGATAGAACCTGGGTCTCCTGCGTTGTAGGCAGACACTTTACCATCTGAGCCACCAGGGAAGCATTGTTAAATAACTATAAAATTGTTAACCAGATAGCTGAAAAGCCAAAAACTGTACGTGAAGGTAACAGCATGGTAACAACTATAGGAAGCAGCTAAAATGCTGGTATAATTTGAATGTTTATGTTCCCCTAAAATTCATATGTTGAAACCTCATCCCCAATATTATGGTATCTGGAGATGAGGTCTTAGAGAGGTGATTGGTTCTGAGGGTAGAATCCTCATGAATTAAGTTAGTGCCCTTATCAAAGAGGCTCCAGATAGATTCCTTGCCCCTTTAGCCATTTGAGGACACAGGGAGAGAGAGCTGTGAACCAGAAAGCAGGACTCACCAGATGTCAAATCTTCCAGCACCTTGACCTTGGACTTCCCAGGCTCTGAATCCATAAGGAGAAAATTTATTTTGTTTATAAGTCAACCAGTATATGGTACTTATTATAGCAACTAACAAACTAAGGTAGACCCTTTTACATAAGAGCCATGAGGACAAAGAAATTAAAACACTTTTCAGGGAAAAAGGATTCAGGGGAAAAAAATGTGTGTTTTCCTACAAGCTTTTTAATACTACTTTGTTTCTGATATATGTACTTTTTAAAACGCAGAAGAAAAATGAGCCAATTCTCTTATTTCTGCTTCCAAGAGCCTTGTAGCAACACTGAAATAGTTCCAATTGTTTCCCATATCAGCAGCTGAATCCAGTTAAAGAACTCACTTGCCATTGCAGGAGACATAAGAGATATAGATTCAATCCCTTGGTCAGGGAGATTCCCCTGGAGGAAGACATAGCAAACCACTCCAGTATTCTTGCCTGAAGAATCCCATGGACAGAGGAGCCTGGTAGGCTACAGTCCATAGGGTCTCAAAGAGTTGGACATGAGTGAAGTGACTTAGCAAGCAGGCACAAGCAACTAAAATGAAAATAAAAAATAAGCAAAGATAATATCAGAGATAAATGGTATGAAGCAAATAAAATGGCAACAGTATAAGTCACAGAGGGAATGTTATATACATTGATTCTGAAAAGCCTCCTCAAAGAAGCAATGTTTGATGTAAATGAGGGGAAAAGTCAGCTATGTAAAAATATTTCCAAAAGATGAATAATCAGTGTAAAAGCTGAGACCCTGATGTGGCAATTAGAAGGCATGTTTAAAGATTAGTGTGTAGGTCAATGTGGCTGTTGTAGACTGAGCAAGTGGAGACACCTCTAAGAGCTGAGGTTAGAGAGGTGGGCAAGAGTAGGCTTTGGGGGACCAGAGAGAGTTCTGAAGTGCACTATCATGAGTTGTGGGGTTTGCTTTTGTTTTGGTGAGAGTAAGGGGATGGTTGAGGGGGTAAATCATGGAGAGTTCAAGCAATGGGGTGATATAGTCAGACTTTCATTTTAATATTTAAAACCAGCCAGTCCATCAATACATTTTCTGTGCTTTCCGTGTTCCGGTATGATGTGCATGCTATGGCAGATGTATAGTCCTGGCTTGATAATAACCTAGAGTTACTGAATTGGAATCCAATTTAATATTGTTAAACCAGAACTTTAATGGTGCTACTCAAATGGAAGATCTATTTTCAAGACTCACTCCAAGAAGGAAGTGAAACTTGTTTCTAAGTGTAATCTCTCCCAAGGTACAAAAGAATTAAGAATCTGATAACGATACAAATATTGCTATAGAGAATTCTTATTCTGAAAAGTTATAATTACAGCATCACATGATCAATTTAGACATCGTATTAAAATGAAGCAAAGCTTTTCCTGAAAGGCCATAATAAAGTACATTTGAAGCAATTGTTTAAATAAAATCTAATCCTAGTAATGGGAAACTCTGAAATAAAGAGCAGATGTCATAACATAGTATCACAAATAGCAAAAGGAGAAAACAGGACCACAGAAAAGGATTCAGAACATAGTGATTGTTCCCTTATGACCTTGTTGATTACAGGTTATCACAACCATTTCTCCAATGTTCCAGGTAAAACTGGCAGACAAATATATGAATCATCTCTATACAAGACAAAACTCAGCAAGAGAACAAACTCTTTATAATAAGTTTTATTCATTTTTACCTTCAAAAATATTTATAAAACTTCTTTTATATCCAGGACTGCTGTGGGTACAGGAAATACACAGGTGAAAAAGATTATAGAAAGGCCTACATTCATGAACTTTATAGTTTTGTATGTGCTGCTTATAGCAAACCAAATTGAGTTATCATAACAAGTTGTAATATGTCATTCTCAATAAATTATATATCAGATATATATCAGAGATGAATTCATGGATGTGTTGTAAGTTGGGACTTGAGGAAAGTAGGTAGTGGGAGAGATGAGACTCAGAGATGGAATCATAGTCAGTGTTTATAAGCAAAATGAATCTTTTAAGATTTAATGGCTATCCAAAATATGTCATTAGAGAAGAGAAACAAAATTTATATAGACTCAAGCAAAACTTTTGATGGCAATAGCTTGATTATAATAAAAAATATATGTATCATCATTGGGATGAGAATTCACTAGGTTCCAAAACCTGTTTACATATTTTGTTAGTTTAAGAATAAAAGAAGGCAATAAGGGAAGGGAAATACAAAAGGAAGAATGAGAAAAGGAAAAAAATAAGAGAGAGAGAGGGAGAGTGGAGGGAAGGAAGGGGGAAAGGAAGGGAGGTTGGAAAGGAGAGAAACTTACACCCCCATTGACTCTCTATTCTTAGGCACAGAAGAATTGTGCCTTGGTCCAGGTTGGTCCAAGTTGGTGAGACCTGTCGCATATGCTTTTCCCAATATTCCCAAATACTTTATTGCTTATTGTCAAATTAGATTACAGATCTTATTTTTATTTATAAAAACTATGCTGTTGTTATTTGCTAAGATGTGTCCAACTTTTTACGACCCCGTGGGCTGTAGCTCACCAGGTTTTTCTGTCCATGGGATTTCCCAGGCAAGGAAACTGGAGTGGGCTGCCATTTCCTAATCTAGGAGGTTTTCCCGACCCAAGGATTGAATCCACATCTCTTGAATTGGCAAGCAGATTAATCTGCTTTCAGTTCAGTTCAGTTCAGTTTAGTTCAGTTGCTCAGCAGTGTCTGAATCTTTGTGACCCCATGGACTACAGCATGTCAGGCTTCTCTGTCCAACACCAACTCCCAGAGTCTACTCAAACACATGTCCATTGAGTCAGTGATGCCATCCAACCATCTCATCCTCTGTCATCCCCTTTTACTCCCACCTTCAATCTTTCCCAGAATCAGGGTCTTTTCAAATGAGTCAGTTCTTCTCATCAGGTGGCCAGAGTCTTGGAGTTTCAGCTTCAGCATCAGTCATTCCAATGAATATTCGTAACTGATTTCCTTTAGCATGGACTGGTTGGATCACCTGCTGTCCAAGGGACTCTCAAAAATCTGCTCCAAGACCACAGTTCAAAAGCATCAGTTCTTCAATGCTGTTTTCTTTGTACTTCAACTCTCACAACTATACATGACTACTGGAAAAACCATAGCTTTGACTGAATGAACGTTTGTTGGCAAAGCAATGTCTCTGCTTTTTAATATGCTGTCTAGGTTGGTCATAACTTTTCTTCCAAGGGCCAAGCATCTTTTAATTTCATGGTGGCGGTCAACATCTGCAGTGATTTGGGAGCCCAAGAAAATAAAGTCTGACACTGTTTCCATTGTTTCCCCATTTATTTGCCATGAAGTAACGGGCCCAGATGCCATGATCTTAGTTTTCTGAATGTTGAGCTTTAAGCCAACTTTTTCACTCTCCTCTTTCACTTTCACCAAGAGGCTCTTTAGTTCTTCTTTGCTTTCTGCCATAATGGTGGTGTCATCTGCACATCTGAGGTTATTGATATTTCTCCTGGCAATCTTCATTCTATCTTGTGCTTCATCCAGCCCAGCATTTCTCCTGATGTACTGTGCATATAAGTTAAATAAGCAGGGTGACAATATACAGCCTTGACGTACTCCTTTCCCGATTTGGAACCAGTCTGTTGTTCCGTGTCCAGCTCTAACTGTTGTTTCCTGACCTGCATAACAGATTTCTCAAGAGTCAGGTCAGGTGGTCTGGTATTCCCATGTCTTGAAGTATTTTCCATAGTTTGTTGTGACCCACACAGAAAGGCTTTGGCATAGTCAGTAAAGCAGAAGTAGACTTTTTTTCTGGAACTCTCTTGCTTTTTCAATGACCCAACGGATGTTGGCAATTTGATCCCTGGTTCCTCTACCTTTTCTAAATTCAGCTTGAACATCTGGAATTTCACAGTTCATGTACTGTTGAAGCCTGGCTTGGAAAATTTTGAGCATTACTTTGCTAGTGTGTGAGATGTGTGCAATTGTGCAGTAGTTTGAACATTCTTTGACATTGCCTTTCTTTGGGATTGGAATGAAACTGACATTTTCCAGTTCTGTGGCCACTGCCGAGTTTTCCAAATTTGCTGGCATATTGAGTGGAGCACTTTCACAGCATCATCTTTTAGAACTGGAAATAGCTCAACTGGAATTCCATCACCTCCCCTAGTTTTGTTCATAGCGATACTTTCTAAGACCCACTCACTTCATATTCCAGGATGTCTGGCTCTAGGTTGGTGAATATGTTATCGTGATTATCTAGGTCATGAAGATCTTTTTTGTATAGTTCTTTTTGTGTATTCTTGCCACCTTTTCTTAATATCTTCTGCTTCTGTTAGGTCCATAGGTACTGGGGCAGCAGCTGCATAGCGCTGGAACAACTTTGAGGAGATACCCCGCGTCCAAGGGCAAATGAAAAGACCAGTAATATGGTAGGAGGGGTAAAATCATATGTAAGAATTAAACCCCATACCCGCCAGAGATGCTGAGAGGGCTCAAACAAACCTTGTGTGTACCAGGACCCAGAGACCCCACAGAGACTTAGACAGAACTGTGTTTGAGTGTCTCCTGCGGAGGTACCGGTCAGCAGTGGACTGTCACAGGGGCAAGGGCTCTGGGTGCAGCACACATGGGTATGGCATAAGCCCTCTTGGAGGAAGTCACCATTATCCCTATCATAGAGCTGCCAGAACTTATGCAAGACTGGGGTAACAGACTCTTGGTGGGCACAAACAAAGCCTTGTGCACACCAGGACCCAGGAGGAAGGAGCAGTGAGCCCACAAGAGACACCCATACTTTCCCGTGAGTGTCCAGGAGTCTACGGTGGAGGCATGGGTCAGTGGTGGCCTGCTGCAGGGTTGGGGGCACTGAGTGTAGCAGTGCATGCATGGGTCCTTTTGAAGGAGACTATCTTCATTACCTCCACCATAGTTTGGCCTCAGGTCAAATAACAGGGAGGGAACACAGCCCTTCCCATGGACAGAAAGTTGGATTAAAGACTTACTGACCATGGCCCCACCCATCAGAACAAGACAGTTTCCCCCTCAGGCAGTCTCTCTCATCAGGAAGATTCCATAAGCCTCTTATCCTTCTCCATTACACTGAAAACCACAATCACAGAAAACTAACTAATCTGATCACATAGACCACAGCCTTGTCTAACTCAATGAAACTATGAACCATACTTTGTAAGGCCACCCAAGATGGATAGGTCGTGGTGGAGAGTTCTGACAAAACGTGGTCCACTGGAGAAGGGAATGGGAAACCACTTCATTATTCTTGCCTTGAGAACCCCATGAACAGTAATAAAAGGCAAAAGGATAGGACACTGAAAGATGAACTCCCCAGGTCGGTAGGTGCCCAATATGCTCCTAGAGATCAGAGGAGAAATAACTCCAGAAAGAATGAAGAGACAGAGCCAATGCAAAAACAACATCCAGTTGTGGATGTGATGGAAGTAAAGTCCGATGCTATAAAGAGTGATATTGCATAGAAACCTGAAATGTTAGGTCCATGAATCAAGACAATTTGAAAGTGATCAAACAGGAGATGGCAAGAGTGAACGTCGACACTTAAGAAATCAGCAAACTAAAATGGACTGGAATGGGTGAATTTAACTCAGATGACCATTATATCTACTACTGTGGGTAAGAATCCCTTAGAAGAAATGGAGTAGCCATCATAGTCAATAAAAGAGTCCAAAATGCAGTACTTGGATGCAATCGCAAAAATAACAGAATGATCTTTGTTCATTTCCAAGGCAAATCATTCAGTATCACAGTAATCCAAGTCTATGCCCCGACCAGTAATGCTGAAGAAGCTGAAGTTGAATGTTTCTATGAAGATCTACGAGACCTTCTAGAATTAACACCCCCAAAAGATGCTTTTTCATCATACAGGACTGGAATCCAAAAGTAAGAAGTCAAGAAATACCTGGAGTAACAGGCATTTGGCCTTGGAGTACAGAATGAAGCAGGGCAAAGGCTAATAGAGTTTTGCCAAGAGAACACACTGATCATAGCAAACACCCTCTTCCAACAACACAAGAGAAGACTCTACACATGGACATCACCGGATGGTCAATATCGAAATCAGATTGATTTTATTCTTTGCAGCCAAATTGGAGAAGCTCTATACAGTCAGCAAAAACAAGACTGGGAGCTGACTCTGGCTCAGATCATGAACTCCTTATTGCAAAATTCAGATTTAAATTGAAGAAAGTAGGGAAAACCACTAGATCATTCAGATATGACCTAAATCATATCCCTTACGATTTTACAGTGGAAGTGACAAATAGAATCAAGGGATCGGATCTGATAGACAGAGTGCCTGAAGAACTTAGACAGAGGTTCGTGACATTGTACAAGAGGCAGGGATTAAGGTTATCCCCCAAAAAAAGAAATGCAAAAAGGCAAAATGATTGTGGGAGGAGGCCTTACAAATAGCTGAGAAAAGAAGAAAAGTGAAAGGAAAAGGAAAAAAGGAAAGATACACCCATTTGAATGTAGAGTTCCAAAGAATAACAAGGAGAGATAAGAAAGCCTTCCTCAGTGATCAGTGCAAAGAAATAGAGGAAAACAGTTGAATGGGAAAGATGAGCGATCTCTTCAAGAAAATTAGAGATACCAAGGGAAAATTTCATGCAAAGATAGGCACAATAAAGGACAGAAATTTGCTTTATAAAGGGACATATGCTCCAGATATACAATCACAGCCATTCAGAGATATGCAGGTGTTTTAAGGATACACAGCTCATTGTCCTATCATTCTTTGTAGGAAAAAAAGATTAGTAGAGCTATGCATCTTTGTTCCCTTGACTAGAATGTTCCCTTGATAAGCATTGTTTTACCATGTCAACTTTATGATTATTTATGCTTTATATCTAAGTTTTAATTTTATTAATTGAAAATCTGGAAAATTTTGGGACTAAGTATATTCAGTTTACAAAGCTTTCATGTTAAGTGTACCCATATGTTATATACATTGGATGAGGACATGAAATGAAGAATAAATTACATGTTGTGGAAATGGTGTTTCACAGCAGATTATATAAAGAATAATGCAAATTATTATATACAATCATGACAACCGGCTCAGTTTAGAGCTGTGGAGTTCTATTCTTTGAACCTTCTTTCTTTCAGAGAACAAGGCTAGTACCCATTTTTATAGAAATGCAGAAGTAAGTTATCACTGAAACCCAGTACTGATTTGATTAAATTTGTGGAAAGGTTCATTTTTAATTTTCTAACTTATGTACAAAAGATAAAGTCATAATGAAAGTATCATTTCTGCATAATGTATTCTGAGTCAAAAATAAAGAATCAAATTCTTAAATCCATTACTTTAATCTAAGCCAGGATCATATGTTACTAATGATTTTTAGGATTCAGAAGCAATTAAGAAGTAATTAAGAAGCAAAAGCAAAGTAAAGTGAGAGCTGGAACAGCTCCTGGGACTCCTCAAAAATATTTCTCTCTACATTGTACATGTACTCTGTATATAAAACCTACAACATATTTATTGTATAATAGATGAAGCCTCTGTAAATTGTGTTTGTTATCTCACTCAACAAAGAGCACTGAAGTTATGAAGCATATCCATTTTAACTCTATTATATAATCTTAGTTCTGTACAGCTTTATCACATTCTCCAGAAAGCCATGTCTTATAAGTACATAGATGTGTAAGGTTGTTGTTCTTATTGCTGTTGCTATAAGCAGTTCTCAACCAGGGATATCCTGCTCAAGGTATTCCACAGGTAAGGATTCTGTTCCTAAGAAGTGCCCAGAGTCCCGGTCACCTGCCTTCATTTTTCACTTCTGGAAACACCTCCCAACAATGTTGTTATTGTTGTTTAGTTGCTGAGTCTCTTCTGACTCTTTGTGACCCCATGGACAGTAGCCAGCCAGGCTCCTCTGTCCATGGGGTTTCCCAGGCAAGAATATTGTAGTGGGTTGCTATTTCCTCCGTCAGGCGATCTTCCCTACCCAGGGGTCGAACTTGCATCTCCTGCATTGTTAGGGGGATTCTTTACCTCTGAGCCAGTGAGGCTTCCTCCTCCCCCCAATAATTAAGGATAAATGAATCACACACAGATTAGTTGCTTTAATTTCTCCCTCCACATATTTAGACAGTAGTGCTTTACAAAAGAGAAAAGGGAGAACAAGCTATGCTTATTAAAAGGAAATTTGTAATCCTATTAAAAAGTAAAGGGTAGAGTTACCCATTGGATTCTCATCATAAGTTGCCTGCTGATCAAACAAATTTCCTGGATATCAGGCAGATTTTGCCCTCCTTAATGGAGACTGTGTTGCTATGGAAGTATGGTTTACATTCATTGGGTAAAATAGCTTTACTTTTAGAAAAGACACAAGCAGCTTCTCAAAGATATCTATCTGGTTTTAAGGGAGACAACATTTTTTCCCAAATGTGGATAAAACTTGCCACTTTAAAAAAGCTTTTAAAATTAGGGAGCAGGTATTTTAATTTTAATAAAAATAATAGAAGATAAAATATATTGGCCACCATTTTGATGATGTCAAATATAACAATCTTACTGAGCACATCATTTTTGTCAGATTTTGTCAGATTTAACTTGAATTTCTTTTATCCTAAATCCTGAGGAGAAGTTGAGGATTCCTGGTAGACAATTTTTTCTATTTTTAATATTTTGAATCTCTCAGTATTCAATAATTAATATTTGAATATTTGAAGTTAAAAAAACTCAGAAAAACAATTTGTACATATAGCTGTGTTCAAAACAATTGCAATATTATTATACCCATTTCACATCCAAATTAAACATAGCTGAAAGAAACTAACAGATATGGCTGCCAACATAAATCTAGTTGTTAAAGGCGGAGTGGGCAGAGTACAGTTCTTTCTTTCCTAGTGTTGGAAGAAAAATATAAATTTGCCTAGCACTTTCTGTGATCCAGGGACTGTGCTAAGTACATTTTCCATAACCTTAAGCCTTTAATATTATTATTCTTTATTTACAGAGTAAAAATCTTTGAACCTTAGAGAAGTTAAAATAAAAAGTTCATGATCACATGGCTATTAAGTTATATAGCTTGGATTCAGACTCACATTGGACACCAAAATGATTCTCTTCTCACTCAAGCCATCAATATCTTTTTCTTTTTTTTGGCCTAGTACATATTGCATTAGTGCTTCCCTCATAACTCAGCTGGTAAAGAATCCACCTGCAATGCAGGAGACCTGGTTCAATTCCTGGGTCAGGAAGATCTGCTGAAGAAGGGATAGGCTATCCACTCCAGTATTCTTGGGCTTCCCTGATGGCTCAGCTGGTAAAGAATTCTCTTGCAATGTGGGAGACCTGGGTTCAATCCCTGATTTGAGAAGATCCCCTGGAGAAGGAAACAGCTACCCACTCCAGTATTCTAGCCTGGAGAATTCCAAGAACTGTATAGCCTATGGTGTTGCAAAGAGTCAGACATGACTAAATATATTGCATTGGCCAAACTAAAGCGCAGACCAATAAAGTTCTAATACAACAGTCCGGTAGAAATATGATAAAACCACAAATACTAGCTAATATGTAACTTTAAGATTCTAGTAGTCATATTTAAAAAGCAAACACAAATAGTTCAACTTAATTTTTTAATTATATTTTGTTTAAATAAAAATATCATTTTACATGTATTGATGTAAAATTGTTAAAGAGCTATTTTACACTCTTGGTTTTGTACATAATTGTCTAAATGAGGTGTGCATTTTACACTTACAGAACACCTCCATTCAGACTAGCCACATTTCAAGTGTTGTAATAGTTAGGTTTAAAATAAATAAACCTGTGACTAGTGGATACTGTTTTGGACAATGCAATTTTAATGCATATGGGAATGTTTACTTTCAATTTAAAACAATGCTTCTCCTTTTATTATTCTTTAGGGCTTCTGCCTTTATGTATACATTTAATACATCCTACTGGACAGGGTCCAGAGGATCAGAGTAGGCAGGTGCTGTGCCAGTTTCATTATGCAGTTCTGCTGAAGTAGTTAGAATTTAGTGGGCCACTATCCTTAATCCCATTCCTTGTCCTCACCTAAGCGGTCCACTAAAACAAAAATGTGATTATTGCCACATCTGAAAACCAGAAATCCAATAAAGATGTTTCAGAAATAGTAGCCTTTCTATGGTAGGTGAGAGAACCAGTATATAAACTGGAGTTTTCAAAAATTATTCAAAACTTCTCTCCATGATATGTATAGCTCTAATTTACCTAAAGTAGTTATTTATATGTCATTTTATGATGAAATAGCAAAGTTTATTTTTTCATACTCATAATATGTATGCTCTATCTATTGTTGTCGTTCAGTCACTAAATCGTGTCTGACTCTGCGACCCCATGACCTGCGGCACACCAGGTTTCCCTCCCCTTCACTATCTTCTGAGTTTGCTCAAACTTATGTCCATTGAGTCAGTGAGTCCATCCAACCATCTCTTCCTCTGTCACCCCTTCTACTCTTTCTCTCAACATCTCCCAGCATCAGAGTCTTTTCCAGTGTGTCAGTTCTTCACATCAGGTTGCCAAAGTATTGGAGTTTCAGCTTCAGCACCAGCCCATACAACAAATATTCAGGGTTGATTTCCCTTAGGATTGACTAGTTTGATCTCCTTGCTGTCCAAGGGACTCTCAAAAGTCTTCTCCAGCACCACAGTTCAAAAGCATCAATCTTCAGCACTCAGCTTTCTTTATGGTCCAACTCTCACACCCATACATGACTACTTGAAAAACCATAGCTTTGACTATACAGACCTTTGTTGGCAAAGTGATGTCTATGCTTTTTAATACACTGTCAATTTTGTCACAGCTGTTCTCCCAAGGAGCAAGCATCTTTTAATTTCATGGTTGCAGTCACCTCCTCATTGATTTTGGAGCTCAAGAAAATGAAATCTGACACCGTTTCCACATTTTCCTCAAATATTTGCCGTGAAGTGATAGGACCAGATGCCATGATCATAGTTTTTTGAATGTGAGTTTTAAGCCAGCTTTTTCACTCTCCTCTTTCACCTTCATTGAGTCTCTTTAGTTCCTCCTCACTTTCTGCCATTAAAGTGATATCATCTGCATATCTCAGGTTGTTAATATTTCTCCAGGAAATCTTGATTCCAGCTTGTACTTCATTTAGCCGGCATTTTGCATGATGTACTCTCCACGTAAATTAAATAAGTTTTAAAATCTTTCTTGAATCTTCCTACTCAACTTGCTTCCATATGTATATAGTCTCCTGCTTAGTTGTCATAATATATTTAAATAACACGGTTATTAAATAAGCAAGTGCTTGTGTGTTCACCTTCACTGAGCATTGCTAAATATTTGCTTAGATCTATTTCAATAATTTGCCCTCATGCCTGGGAGGGTCTGTGAACTGTGTGATGTGTGCTCAGTCACGTCTGACTCTTTGTGACCCCATGGACTGTAGCCCACCAGGCTCCTCTGTCCTTGGAATTTTCCAGGCAAGTGTTCTTGCCTGGAAAGTATTTTCCTGATGCTGACTCTGACTCTTTCCTGGTGCTGATTCCTGACTCTGATGCTGGGAAATATTGAAGGCAAGTAGTATTTCTTACTAGAGGGAATCTTCCAGACCAAGGGATCAAACTCGGTCTCATCTCCTGAATTGGCAGGCAGATTCTTTACCACTACACCACCTGGGAACTTCACAATACTGTACAACAGAGATTTCTCTATTTTCCAAATGGAAATGAACCCCAATTCTTCCACTAACTTCAGATAGTAATTGTTTTGTTTCCCCACCTACACCATGCTGTTCTCCATCTGTATGTTGCAGAGACAATAATGACAAAAGTTGACCTCTGACTATTTCTTCTTTAATGAGGACCATGTGTAACTACCATTGTGTGTGAACACACATGATTATTGGAGCAAAAGGAAAATGGAATTTCTGCCAATGGTGCAGACTCTATATGAAATAGATTCATAAATCCACTGTTACGCATAATGGAATTGTTCTCTCTAAATCCTGGGTCCTGAAAATACAAACAGTGTCCACAAAAGGAAAGGGCTGAGGCTTAAACTCTTTCATTCCTTTGTAATACCTAAGAATACACAGAAGAACTATACAAAAAGATCTTCATGACCTAGATAATAACGATGATGTGATCACCAACCTAGAGCCAGACATTCTGGAATGCAAAGTCAAGTGGGCCTTAGGAAGCATCACTTCAAACAAAGATAGTGGAGGTGATGGAATTCCAGTTGAGCTATTTAAAATCCTAAAATATGATGCTGTGAAAGTGCTGTACTCTATATGCCAGCAAATTTTAAAAGCTCAGCAGTGGCCACAGGACTAGAAAAAGTCAGTTTTCATTCCAATCTCAAAGAAAGGCAATGCCAAAGAATGCTAAAACTACTGCACAATTGCACTCATCTCACACACTAGTAAAGTGATGCTCAAAATTCTCCAAGCCAGGCTTCAACAGTACATGAACCATGAACTTCCATATGTTCAAGCTGGTTTTAGAAAAGGCAGAGGAACAAGAAATCAAATTGCCAACATCCGTTGGAGCATCGAAAAAGCAAGAGTTCCAGAAAAAAATCTACTTCTGCTTTATTGAATATGCCAAAGCATTTGACTGTGTGGACCACCACTCTGGAAAATTCTTAAAGAGATGGGAATACCAGACCACCTGACCTGCCTCTTGAGAAATCTGTATGCAGGTCAGGAAGCAATAGTTAGAACTGGACATGGAACAACAGACTGGTTCCAAATCAGGAAAGGAGTACATCAAGGCTGTATATTGTCATTTTGCTTATTTAACTTATATGCAGAGTACATCATGAGAAATGCTGTGCTGGATGAAGCACAAGCTGGAATCAAGATTGCTAGGAGAAATATCAATAACCTCAGATATGCAGATGACACCACCCTTATGGCAGAAAATGAAGAACTAAAGAGCCTCTTGACGAGAGTGAAAGATGAGAGTGAAAAAGTTGGCTTGAAGCTCAACATTCAGAAAACTAAGATCATGGCATCTGGTCCCATTACTTCATGGCAAATAGATGAGGAAACAGTGGAAACAGTGACACACTTTATTTTTTGGGCTCCAAAATCACTGCAGATGGTGACTACAGCCATGAAATTAAAATTCACTTGGTCCTTGGAGGAAAAGTTATGACCAACCTAGACATCATATTAAAAAGCAGAGAGATTACTTTACCAACAAAGATCTGTCTAGTCAAAGCTATGATTTTTCCATTAGTCTTTAATGGATGTGAGAATTTGACTATAAAGAAATCTGAGCGCTGAAGAATTGATGCTTCTGAACTGTGGTGTTGGAGAAGATTCTTGAGAGTCCCTTGGACTGCAAGGAGATCCAACCAGTCCATCCTAAAGGAAAACAGTCCTGAATATTCATTGGAAGGACTGATGAAGCTGAAACTCCAATACTTTGGCCACCTGATGTGAAGAGCTGACTCATTTGAAAAGACCCTGATGCTGGGAAAGATTGAGGGCAGGAGGAGATGGGGACGACAGAGGATGAGATGGTTGGATGGCATCACCGACTCAATGGACATGAGTTTGAGTAAGCTCCAGGAATTGGTGATGGACAGCAAGGCCTGGCATGCTGCAGTCCATGGGGTCACAAAGAGTCAGACATGAGTGACTGACTGAACTGAACTGACTATGAGGTTCCCAGGATTCTCATGCAGCAACTAGACACAGAACTTTCCCCACCAGTCACTTAATTATCTCATCCTCTGCCCAATATGCAGAAGCCCTTGCCTTTACCTTATAACTTCATCCACAAGTCAAATATACCTGTCCTACCCTCATGGGTCAAAGACAAATTAGCTCACATGACTATATGAGCAAAATTTTACAGTAATATACTATTTTGCATAGACTAGTGTCCAAAGTCCTGACCATGGACTCCAAGCCCTAATACTTTCTGGCTTCCAAGTATGTCCTAATTTCATTTCCTTCCATTTTTCATCTCTATTATTTGTTTTAGCCATACTCTTCCTGCTGCTTAGTCAACCAAGTGAGCTCTCTCTCCAATGACTTTTTCCTTTATATGTAATACTCTTCCAGCAACCATTAGCTTGTTCACCTCTCCCTGCTTTTAGATCTCTGTTCAGATGTCCTCTGTTCACCGTAGCTGAAGTGAGATTTCCTCTCTCTTCCACTTCTGCTTTTTCTTCAGAGTAAAAATCATTATCAGATGTATTGTATACTACATATACATTTGTCTATGTTTTGCTGTCTATGTTTCCCAAAAGCTCACTATGATGGAGGCACCATGCATAGGAGTTGTTTGAAAATGTGCTTTCTAGTAATGTATGACTCATTTCCCATAATGAAGATAATAAATACTGCCATGTATTGAATGCTTATTTGAACAAGATACTTTATTATATCATATACTGGAATTTAAAAATGTATGTTGTTTCAGCAATGCTATGAGCAGATAGTATTATCTCTATTTTATAGATGAGGATATTTAGACCAGATGCAAACCTTATATCTTCTTTATTTCTATACAGTATAAGACCTTACAAAATTGTTTTACCTTTATTCATAGTCATGGAGATCAAGGAGGCCTGTGTGCAATTTTGTGGTAGTGATTTTAGGCGCCGTGATAGGCACACAGAAAACATATTTTTAGACAGGGATGTCTTTAATCATCCAACAAATAGTATCGTTTACATGACTACTTTCTTAGCCTGCCACTTGTAACAGTGCCTCCTGAGAAAAGAGTCTTTTTTTTTTTCTGTAATTGTACCATTTTGGTTTTAAGAGACTTGTATTTTGAATCTATGTCTTTTTTACTCCTGCCTCTGAATCATTATTCTAAAATTAGTTCCCTTTGTCTTATTGTACCTGTCATTCTTACCTCATGGTTTTAAAGGAGCACAGTTGTTCAGGCTAATACCTGCACTAATCCTGCCACCTAGACTAGCCATGTTAAACTGTTCTCAACTCACCTGTTGCATCATTGGTTCTCACCCCTGAAACATAGCCCCTTGACAACAAGCCTCATCTACAAATATATTTAGAAAATGGTGAGGACGTCAAATATTTATTCCTTTTAAAAGGTTTAATATGTTCTCTTGGGGCCTGATTACAGAATATCTTAATGCTTACAAATTTCTTCAGAAGAACAGTACTAGTTTGTCTCCTAGGAAACAAATGCACTTATACTGCAGTGCACACATCTTTAATCACTAAATTCTGTCATTTCTTTGTGAGTGTATAACTGCTAAAAAATTGTTTGTCTTTATAGGAGTTACCAGCTACAATATCACTGAGGGTAAATTTACAAATACATTATCAGTTAAAGATTATTTCAATTTATCCTAAAATATGAGAGAGAAGTTCAATGAAGTAAGCTTAAAATAAAAATACATATTCTTTCATGTCTGAGTTACATGCATAACTCTGAAGTGAGTTTGAGAGACATATATACTTGCCTCTCTTGTCATCTCCAGTCTCATTCTTTTTTTCACAGAAAAGATAGGTTAGTAATTTCTCCATTTAAGAAACTGGCTTGGATTTGGATGTCTTTCTCTGCTAACCAAATATTAACTGAAAGCTATTAGGAGCCCACAGAAGGGACAATGCATTTTTAAAGTGACATTTTAGCATTCAAGCCATTCATATTTCTCGATGTGAATATAATTTTTATCTAAATGATTTCAGAGGAAAATGGATTCATTTGACTACAGTGCTTCTAAGACCAGTAGGAAGCTCATCATCTTAATATTGAATCTGTAAATCCTTTCCACTAGGGATGATTAACAGCTTTGTCAAGTGTTTATTTTACTTTAAGAAGAATATGTAATTTCCTGGTATAATGCAGGCAGATTTCAGTCTATTTCTCCCTTCACATGTCACATTCATACCATGGACTGACATGATCTAGCTTACCTCGATTAGACTTCTATTTTGCACAGTGAAATGATAGCCTAACAAGTTTTTATAGTTTAATGGACATACATCAGTCTGTTCTATGATTCGTTTTTACTTGATAAAAAAAAAAAAAAAGAAATCCTCAACAATCCTGACAAGAAGCAATAATTGTGAATAACTTCCAGATGGCACTTTTGCTGTGCTACACATGTGGTCCAAGCTACCCATGGGACAGAAACTTCTATTAGTGCAGAGATGGACCAGTCATATTTATTTTTGTATTCAAAGCCTTGGTGACCTGTACTCAGTACAGCTCCAGCCATTAAGCACATTGGAAGTAGGTAGCTGTAAGAAAATTTGCATTCTTGGTTTATTCACATGATACCAAATCAACCATCAAACAAAAGCAAAAATGGGGAACAATTCACTGTACACAGGTTCTTTATGAAGTTATGATATAGATGCCTTCCGTGGAGCACCAGACTGTTAACAGATCCATAATCAAATGGAGTCAGCCAGGAAGAAGTCAGTGAAAAATCTATTTTCTGAAGTAACAGTGAAATTAGCCACATTTCTTGGCTTTGTAAAAAACTGAGAATCTAGGACATTGCTGTATTTAATCATAATATATCCATTTTTTTCATTGAATATTGAATAAAGGAATTTCAAGCAATCAGAACCCTCAGATAATAAGATTAAAAAAATTTTTTTCTACACTTTTTGTGAGGAGGAAACCAATAATTAGGGACAGCAAACTGATTGAGCAGTTGGTCCGAAAGTAGCTTCTCAATGTCCTTGAGTTACTGCTTTTACAGCTTAATCTTTTTCATCTACTTCTTAGCAATTATAATTCCTGCTCAGGATGGTGATCTTGAGGTACAATAAAAAGAATGAGCTACAGACATTAGATTGAATTAAGTTCAATATATTGTTTGAAAAACAAATATATTTTATAAAATTTTACAACTAATATTTAATCATATCCTCATCCTAGTTTAATCAGAAATTCAGTTAACCAGAACACAACCCAGAAACTGAGAATTCTTTTTATTGAGATTTAACATGTTTTAAATCTTGTACTGAAAAAGGAAATATATGTACATTTCAATTTAATTGTTCTCTTCATGAAAAATGAGAGAGAATAGTAGCCAAAACCATAGTCAAAAGAGTTTATTTTCTCATATCAAAATGATCTTTTTTAATATATATAATTTTATTTATTTATTTTTGGCTCTGCTGGGTTTTTGTTGCTGTGCGGGCTTTTTTTCTAGTTGCCATGCATGAGCCTCTTATTGCGGTGGCTTCTGTTGTTGCCAACCAGGGGCTTTAGGGCATGTAGGCTTCAGCTTTCTGGCTCTCGAGCACAAGCTCAGTAGCTGTGGCACATGGGCTTAGTTGCTCCATGGCATGTGGGATCTTTCTGGATCAGGAATCAAACCTGTGTCTCCCACATTGGCAGGAAGATTCTTTACCACTGAGCCACCAGGGGAGCCCCAGGTGATCATATTTTCTAATTGAAATTTGTAAAATTGTATGCATATGTCCAACATTACTTGGTTTCAAAATCTAAATCTCCTAATACAAATCTATATGGAAAGATTGCCTAAGTATTGGAAAATAACATACATTTACTGAATCACAATTTTCAAAATGACATTGAATTAGTGACAAATCATGTTGAATTATCTTTCTTTATAAATATATGGTGAGGACACAAGTGTCTTAATAATCCAAGATCCATGACTCTATTCAGCTTTTGAAATAGTATTATTTTCAGAGAGTAATACATGTTATTTATTTTTAATTTCCTGGTCAAAGTCTAAAATATAAATTGCAAATTAGAAAATCCTTTGAGGATAGAGTTCAGCAAAGGAAATGTTTCAAGGTGAGTTTTATATTAGTTTCACTCATTTTAATGAGCCTTTGTTAGAAACCAAGCAAGCAAATACTCTACGACTGAAGAGTTATCTTTTAAAGAAACCATCATAAATCAGAACCTCTAACTCCATGCTTATATTATCAGGTTGACACAACAAAAGCATAAACTGATAGCTAGATGAGATAGCTTTTATTAAGAAAGAAAATGAGGCTTCAACTTTGAATATCAGCTTAAATATCAGGTTTGAAACAGGCTAGAGACACCCCAATTGACAATACATTTCTATTGAAATTAAAAATTGACACTATTCTTCAATATATGATATATAAAATGGATTGAGGAAAATTTATTTTTAAGTATGGACATAAGTTGATAAAAATGCATACACATGAGTGCACATACATACACACACAAGACAATAGTAGAAAAATATTTCATTAATCAGTGAGAATTAGATGAGCCACTTTAATGCCTAGGAAGCTTGAAGGTAAAAAAAAGAAAAAAAAATCTTGTATTCAAGGGACTAATTTTTCTCAGTACTTGCTAACCTTGGGCTGTCTGCTTATAACTACAAGTTGTCCTTAGCTTGAAAAGAGCCTTTTAATATTTAAAATTATTGGTCTATAGTATCCATGTAATTTCTTCAGCTATGGGGCTTCATTTCCTTTGATGTGTATCGAGGTTCCAACTGATATTACTACAATTCCTGCTGTCTCTTAGCCCTGAGAAATGTTTCTATCTCTCTAAAACTGATAGCAATGTTTGGTCTCCACTCTGAGAGGGAATTTTATCCATTTGTATAATACTGAGGCTCAGATGGACATGGTACTCTTCTGAATAAGTTTGATCATTATTTTATCAATTTTAGCTTGTTTGTTTTGTTTTGTTTTTTTCCTCCAGGATTAAAGGTATCCACAACAAGTGTCTCTAAAAGTAAAATCACATTAAGTCTGGAGATACTAGTCTAGGCAGATTTAGGATCTCCTTTATAGGTATATAGATCTTATTTATACAAAGAAGATAAAGCGGCAGAACACATTTTATTTTCTGTTAATCTAATATTACACAAATATTTTTCCAGGAAAACAAACAAAAATTAAGAAAACCTCCAGCTTAACCAAAAAAAGAGCACTATATGCAAAAATGTAGTAGTTTGGTAATGTCACAAGAACTCACCTTCAACTGGGTTTTAAATGTGTTGATAAAAAATCAATTGGATTTTAATAGATCCCAAATGATACTGATATATAATACTAAAGCAGCTGCTCTGTTACCTTTATTTTTTCAAACATGAACTATATTCAAGTTTCCACTTCTTGAAGCTACATTACGATGAAAACATTTATTTTTCTCCACCACTGATAGCTAAGATTATCTTTTAAAATCATCTGTTCCTGACTAGTAGCTGAAAGTTGTTAGAGTGCAACAAAAACATTTGTTTTACAGAGCTCTTGTATGTAGACATCTTCCAATATCTTTGACATTCATCTTGATTTCTGAATGTGAAATAAACCAAATGCCTAAAAAGTCAATATATTATAAACTGAGATTAAAATAATTTTAAAACAGATTTTGAATAAAATATTAAAAAACAGAAACAGATTGATAAATGGATTCCTGAGGTTAGAGCCATAAAGTAAAAGTGCTTTTATTCCACATGATCATCAGGTGAATTTTGGCAACTCTAATACTGTGTCCCAAGAATGAAGAATTGGTTGTAATCGCCTTCATCAAATACAAAGAAACAAAGCCTTCAATCTCATAATCCAAATAAGACCCTGAAGAACTCAAAGATGCCTTGAAGTCAATCCTTTAGCTGACGAGAAGTCAATGGATGAATAAGATTTCTGTGATAACTCTGGTGTCACTTCATTTTGAGTTAGAAGAGGACTGGAATATTTTGCACCATGTAACGAATGAAATGATTGTTAGCAGGGTCAGCAGTCAAGATTTAAATAATCAGTGTTTGAATTAGTCATTCTTCATAGCAAGTCAAGTAATAATAACATGATATGACTAACATTAAAATTTCTATACTACAACTTCTTTAATACTGGAGATAAAGAGGAAGGTATAACTAACAATATACAGATGCAATCAATTGTTTTATTTATACCTGTTATTCTTTGAAAATATGTATATTGAAAATATTAATACTTCATGTGTGTGTGTGTGTTAAGTTGTGTCAATCATGTCCGACTTACTGCAACCCCGTGGACTGTAGCCCGCCAGACTCCTCCGTTCATGGGATTCTCAAGGCAAGAATACTGTAGTGGTATCCCATGCCCTTCTCCAGGGGAATCTTCTGGACCCAGGGATCAAACCCACATCTCTTACATCTCCTGCATTGGCACGCATCACCTGGGAAGCCCTATATATGTGTATGTGCGTGCTCAGTCACTTCAGTAGTGTCTGGCTCTTTGTGACCCTATAGACTGTAGCTATCCAGGCTCCTCTGTCCATGGTGTTTTCCTAGGCAAGAATATTGGAATGGCTTGTCACTTCCTCCTCCAGGGAATTTCCCAACCCAGAGATCAAACCTGCATCTCCTGTGTCTCCTAAACTGTAGGCAGAATCTTTACCTATTGAGCCACCTGTGAAGCCCATACACGCACACGTGCACACACACACGCGCGTGCACACACACACACACACACACACACACACATATGTGTATATATACATAAAATGAAAACACCCTACAATCAAAAACTTGTTTTAAGTTCTGTTTATCATTTGGCCTCAATCTTGTCATCAGTCTTAACCTATAAACTGGCCAATAAATTTTCACTTTGTCAGCCACACTTTGAAGAAAACAGATCTTGAATATTGTTTCATTACTCATTCTGAAAGTGAATATCTGAAGTGTGCTAACAAATATTTATCAATCAGCTTTGGAGGAAAAGAAAGAGCTTTGATGTACAGCATTTGCCAATTTTCATGGTGTAAATACTACCAACATTGCTAAATTCAAACTACCAGTAGTTTAACAGATGTCTTGAAAACTACTTCAAAATGTAACAATCAGTCCTTGAGCTAGTACAAGCCTGTTCTGTGCACCACTAGCTGATCCTTCACACACCCAAATATAACATCTTTAGTTATATAATGAAAAGTGAAAGTGAAAGTCACTCAGTCATGCCTGACTCTTTGCAATCCAATGGACTGTAGTCTGCCAGGCTCCTGTTTGTGGAATTCTCCAGGCCAGAATACTGGAGTGGTAGCTGTTCTCTTCTCCAGGAGATCTTTGCAAACCAGGGATCGAACCCAGGTTTCCCACATTGCAGATAGATCCTTTAGTGTCTGAGCCACCAGGATAGCTGGTTGATAAATATTTATTAGCACACTACAGATACTCACTTTCAGAATGAGGAGTAATCAAACAATATTTAAGATCTGTTTTCTTCAAAGTGTGGCTGACAAAGTGAAAAATTTTAAGAGTATTTTAAAAATATGTATATTTACTTTGTTCTCTCTATCTGCAATATACACATCTGTATTCCTGGCAGCCCTAAATTTTACCTTTTTTTCCATCTAATTTTTTCCCCAAACCCCCACACCCACAATTGATGAGCTCTGTCTTCTCCATTGTGAGGGCAAACCTCATCTGTGATTACCTGACAATTCCCAAAACCACTGCTGTAGATGACTATTCTATTATTGCGATTTGCATCTTTCTTTGACCCACATTTTTTTTTCTTAATTTAATTTACACTACCCAAGTAACATCACTATGATAATCCTTGCCCTAGTTTCTGCTTTCCAGAAATCCTAAGCTGGAGACATGTGGTTATAAAATACATTCCACTGGTTAAGTGTTGTGATGAAAAGATAATCATTTATTATAAAAATAATGTTGTTAATGTTTCTAAATCTATGATGTCCTGTTATATTTTTAAAATTAAAGCAGTTTGGGATAAATAAGATGGACGTATTTTTAAAACATTTTTTAACATATCAACATTTTTACTTTCCATAAATATTTTTCTTAGAGATTTATTATTAATAATATGTGATTTATGTATCATAAAATTAACCCTTTTAAAGTATACAATTCGATGGCATTTAGTTTATTCACAGAGTTGTGTAATTATCACTGCTATCTAATTTTAGAGCATTTTCATCACGCCCAAAAGAAATCCCATATTTGTTAGCAATCACTCTCAGTTCCCTCCTCTTTCTAGTCCCTGAGAATCACTAATCTGCTTTCTCAGCCTAAGGGATTGCTTATTCTGGACATTTTATATTGATGCCATCATATAGTACATCACTGTTTGGACTGACTTATATGACTTAACATACTGTTTCTAAGGTTCATCCATGTTGTAGAATGTGCTACTACTTCATTCCTTTTTATTGTCAAATAATGTTTCATATGAATATAGAACATTTTAATCTATTCATTAGTTGATAAACATTATGGTTTGCCTACTTTTTGGTTATTATGAATGCTTCTGCAATTAATATTTGTATACAATTTTATTTTGCAGGGATGTATAGTTTAATTTCTCTTGTGTATAACTAGGATTATAATTGTGTCAAATGGCTTACATTTAACATTGAGGTGTTACCATTCCGTTTTCTAATCGCTGTACGATTTTACAATATCAACAACGAATGAGGATTCCAATTTCTTGTCATCCTGATCAATATTTGTTGTTGTTGTTGTTGTTTCTATTTTACTCATTCTAGCAGCTATAAATCAGCCTCTCATGGATTTCTTTCACATTTTCCCAATGATTTGTGATTCTGATTGTATTTTCTTGTGTTTGTTGGTCATATACATATCTTTTTGAAGGAAAGATCTCTAAAAAAAAAACTACCTAGTTTTAGATTGATTGTTTGATTTTTTATCATTGAGTTTAGGAATATTTTGTATATTCTGTATGAAATTTCTTTAAATGATTTATAAATATTTTTCCTCCATTGTGAATTCCCTTTATATTTTTTATTTGAAGCAAAGTTTACTGGAGTATATTTGCTTTATAATTTTGTGTTAGTTACTACTATACAATGAAATGAATTAGCTATATATATATATATATATATATATAGACACAGACACAGACACAGACACACACATATATATAGACACACACACACACACACACACACATATATATCCCCCCTCTTTTTAGACCTCCTTCTCACACCACCTCATCCCACCCATCGAGGTCACTAAAAAGCACTGAGCTGAGCTCCTTGTGCTGTATAGCAGGTTCTCACTAGCTCTCTATTTTACACATTAGTGTATATATGTCAACCACAATTTCCCAATTAATTGCATTCCTTATTCCCCCCAATCTGTGTCCACATTTCCGGCCTGTACATCTGTGTCTCTATACCTGCCTTACAAAAAGGTCACCTGTACCATTTTTCTAGACTCCACATATATGCATTAATATACAATATTTGTTTTTCTCTTTCTGACTTACTTTATTCTGTATGACAGTTTCCAGGCCTATCTACTCTACAAATGACCCAATTTCATTCCTTTTAAGTGGCTGAGTAATATTCCATTATGGATATGTACCATATCTTTTTATCTGTTTATTTGTCAATGGACGTTTAAGTTGCTTCCATGTCCTGGCTATTGTAAACAGACCTAGAGTGAACACTGGGGTGCATGTGTCTGTTTGAATTATGGTTTTCTAAGTATATATGCTCAGTAGTGAAATTTCTAGATCATGCTGAGCTAAGTAGTCGCTTTAGTCGTGTCTAACTCTGTGCAACCCCATAGATGGCAGCCCACCAGGCTCCCCCATCCCTAGGATTCTCCAGGCAAGAACACTGGAGTGGGTTGCCGTAATATAGTAGTTTTATTTTTAATTTTTTGAGGAACTGCTATACTGTTCTCCACAGTGACTGTATCAATTTACATTCCCATCAATAGTGCAAGAGGGTTCTCTTTTCTCCACACACTCTCTAACATTTACTGTTTGTAGAGTTTTTGATGATGGCCATTCTGACTAGTGTGAGGTGATACCTTACTGTAGGTTTCACTTACATTTCTCTAATAATTAACGATGTTGAACATCTTTTCTTGTGCCTCTTGGCCATCTATATGTCTTCCTTGGAGAAATGGCTTTTTAGGTCTTCCAAACATTTGTTGATTGCTTTGTTTGTTTTTTGGATATTCACCTGCATGTACTATTTTATATGTTGGAGATTAATCCTTTGTCATTTGCTTCAATGACAAATATTTTCTCACATTTCAGAGCTGTCTTTTTGTGTTGTTTATGGTTACCTTTTCTGTGCAAAACCTTTTAATTTAAATTATGTCCCATTTGTTTATTTTTGGTTTTGTTTACATTAGTCTGAGAGTTGGGTTAAAAAAAAATTTTTGCAGTGATTTATGGCAAAGAGTGTTCTCCCTATGTTTTGATCTAAGAGTTCTATAGTGTCCAGTCTTACATTTAAGTCTAGGAACATACATATCAATAATTACCTTAAAAGTAAATGGATTAAATGCTCCGAACAAAAGACACAGACTAGCTGAATAAATACAAAACAAAACCCAGAAGCAGAAAGCAAGAGAGAATGGGAAAGATATACTCAAATGAATGCAGAGTTCCAGAGAATAGCAAGGAAAGATAAGAAGGCCTTCTTCAATAAACAGTGGAATGAAATAGAGGAAAACAACAAAATGGGAAAGACTAGAGATCTCTTCAAGAAAACTGGAGATACCAAGGGAATATTTCATGCAAAGATGGGCACAATAAAGGACAGAAACATTAAAGACCTAACAGAGACTGAAGGTATTTAGAAGAGATGGAAGAACACACACAAGAACTATACCAAAAAGGTCTTAATGACCTGGACTACCATGGTGGTGTGGTCACTCCCCTAGAGATAGACATCTTGGAGTATGAGGTCAAGTGGGCCTTAGGAAGCATTACTACCATCAAAGCTAGTGGAGGAGATGGAATTCCAGCTATTTAAAAACCTAAAAGATGATACTGTTAAAGTACTGCACTTAATTTGCCAGCAAATTTGGAAAACTGAAAAGTAGCCACAAGACTGGAAAACATCATTTTTCATTCAATCCCAAAAAACGGCAATGCCAAATAATGTTCAAACTATGGAACAATGCTTTCATTTCATACACTAGCAAGGTAATGCTCAGTATCCTACAAGCTAGGTTTCGGTGATATGTGAACCAAGAAATTCCCAATGTACAAGTTTTGTTTAGAAAATGCAGAGGAACCAGAGGTCAAATTGCCAACATCTGTTGGATCATAGAAAAAGCAAGGGAATTCCAGAAAAAACTTCTACTTCTGTTTCATTGGCTATGGTAAGGCCTTTGACTGTGTGGATTACAACAAACTGGAAAATTATTCAAGAGATGGGCATACCAGATAACATTACCTGCCTCCTGAGAATTCTGTATACAAGTCAAGAAGCAACAGTTAGAAGCAGACATGGAAAGTCTGGCAGACTGGTTCAAAATTGGGAGAGAAGTATGACAAGGTGATATATTGTCACCCTGCTTATTTAACTTATATGCAGAGTACATGATCCAAAATGCCATACTGGATGAATTACAAGCTGGAATCAAGATTGCCAGGAGAAATAACAACAACCTCAGATATGCAGATGACACCACTCTAATGGCAGAAAGTGAAGAGGAACTAAAGAGACTCTTCATGAAGATTAAGGAAGAGAATGAAAAAGTTGGCTTAAAACTCAACATTCAAAAGACTAAAATATGGCATTTAGTCTCATCACTTATGGCAAATAGAAGGGGGAAAAGTGGAAGCAGTGACAGATTTTACTTTCTTGGTCTCCAAAATCACTGCAGACAGTGACTGCAGCAATGAAATTCAAAGACACTTGCTCCTTGGAAGAAAAGCTATGACAAACCTAGACAGCATAATAAAAAGCAGATACATCACTTTGCTGACAAGTCCATATACTCAGAGCTATGGTTTTTCCAGTAGTTCTGTAAGGATATGAGAGTTGGACATTAAGTAGCTGAGTGCCAAAGAATCGATGCTTTTGAATTGTGGTGCTGGAGAAGACTCCTGAGAGTCCCTTGGACTGCAAGGAGATCAAAGCAGTCAGTCATAAAGGAAATCAACCCCGAATGTTCATTGGATGAACTGATGCCGAAGTTCCAATAATTTGACCACCTGATGGGAAGAGCTGACTCATTGGAAAAGACCCTGATCTTGCAGAGACTGAAGGCAAAAGGAGGAGGGTGTGGCAGAGGATGAGGTGGTTAGATAGCATGACTGACACAATGGACACGAATCTGAGCAAAATGTGGGAGATAGTGAAGGACAGGGGAGGCTGACATGCTGAAGTCCTTGACGTTGCAGAGTCAGGCATATTTAGCAAATAAACAACAGCAAATATACATGCTGTCTATAATAAAAGAGACCCACTTCAGACATAGGGTCACATACATACTGAATACGAGGTGATGGAAAATATATTTCATGCAAATGGAAATCAAAAGAAAACTGGAGTGGCAATGCTCTCATCAGATATAGCAGACTTTAAAATAAAGACTGTTATAAGAGATAAGGAAGTACACTATATAATGATTGAAAGATGAATCCAAGAAGGTATAACAATTTTAAATATTTATGCACCTGACATAGGAGCACCTCAATACATAATGCAAGAGCTAATAGCCATAAAAGTGGGAATTGATAGTAATATAATAATAATGAAGGACTTTAACACCCCACTTACACCAATGGACAGATCATCCAGACAGAAAATTAAGAAAATTCAGCTTTAAATGATTCATGTCAATGTATGGCAAAAACTATTACAATATTGTAAAGTAATTAGCCCCCAACTAAAATAAATAAATTTATAAAAAAATAAATAAATAAATAAATAAATAAATAAATGACTCAATAGACCAGATAGATTTAATGGATATTTATAGGACATTGCATACAAAAACAGCAGCATGAATTTTCTTCTAAAAAGCACATGAAACATTCTCCAGGATAAGATCACATCTTGGTTCACAAATAAAGTCAAAGTAAATTTAAGAAAATTGAAATTATATCAGGTATCTTTTCTGACCGCAATACTTTGAGATTAGAAATAAAAAAAATTCTAAAAAAATGCAAACACATGGAGACTGAACATTATGCTACTAAATAGCCAAGAGATCACTGAAAAAATCAAAAAAGAAATAAAAAATACATAGAAACTAATGACAACAGGATCACAAACACTCAAATCCTATGGAATTCAGCAAAAGCAGTTCGAAGAAGGAAATTTATAGCAATATAATCCTACCTCAAGAAACAAGAAAAATCTCAAATAAACAACCTAATCTTGCACCTAAAGTGACTAGAGAAAGAGGAGCAAACAAGACCCAAAGTTAGGAAAGGAAATACATCATAAAAATCAGAGCAGAAATAAATAAAATGTAAATGAAGAAAACAATAGCAAAAATCAATGAAACTAAAAGCTGGTTCTTTGAGAAGATAAACGAAATTCATAAACCTTTAGCCAGATTCATCAAGAAAAATACAGAGATGATTCAAATCAATAAAATTAGAAATGAATAAGGAGAAATTACAACAGACACCACATAAATACAAAGGATTATAAGAGACTAATACAAGCAAGTATTATATATGCCAATAACATGGACAATCTAGAAGAAATGGCCAAATTCTTGGAAAGGTACAGCCTCCTAAGACTGAACCAGGAAGAAACAGAATATAAACAGACCAATCGCAAGTAATGAAATTGAAACTGTGATTAAAGTCTTCCAAAAACCAAAAGTCCAGGACCAGATAGCTTCACAGGCAAATTTTATCAAGCATTTAGAGACGAGCTAACACCCCTCCTTGTCAAACTCTTCAAAAAAACTGCAGAGGAAGGAAAACTTCCAAGCTCATTATATGAGGCCACCATCACCCTGATTCCAAAACCAGACAAAGATATTACATGTATCTATTCTTTGTCAAAGTCTTTCCCCAATTAGCTTGTTATAGCATATTGAGCAGAGTTCCTTATGCTCTACAGTAGGTCCCTATTTTTTTCTTTTGTTACTTATGACTTTGAAATCATCACTAAGAAACCATTAAATAATATAAAGTCATGAAAATTTACTCATACGATTTATTCTAAGAGTTTTACAGTTTGGGCTATTACATTTATGTCTACAATGCATTTCAAATTACTTTTTTGTATATGATGCGAGCTAATAGTTCAAATTTTTTTTCTTTTGAATGTAGATATCCATTTGGGTACCATCTCTGTTTATTCAAAACAGTATTCTTTACCCACTGAATAATCCCTTCATCAAAATAAATTGACTAGATTTATTTCTGGTCTTCTAGTTCTATTACATTGACTTGTATGTGTATTTTTTACCCCCATAGTCTTTCTAAAATATAATTGAAATATAAAAAGTTACACATTTAATATACACAGTTTAATTGTTTCACATATGCATACAGCCAAGAAACGTGCACAATATATCACTGTTAACTACTGGCAATATGTCATGTAATCTTTAAATACTGACACTATGGTATATAGCAGATCAGTAGAACTTGCTTATCTTGCTTTACTGAAACTTTACATCCACTGAACAACTCCTTATTTCTCCCTCCTAGAGCAGCCCCTGGAAACTGACACTCTACTCTTTACTTCTGAGTGTAAGTACAGTTTTTATTTTTTTATTTTATATTTTTCTGTAAGATCAGCTGTATATTGCCACTCTGCTTATTTAACTTATATGCAGAGTACATCATTAGAAATGCTGGGCTGGAAGAAGCACAAGCTGGAATCAAGATTACCAGGAGAAATATCAATAACCTCAGATATGCAGATGATACCACCCTTATGGCAGAAAATGAAGAGGAACTGAAAAAACGTCTTGATGAAATTGAGAGAGGAGAGTCAAAAAGTTGGATTAAAGCTCAACCATCAGAAAACTAAGATCATGGCATCTGGTCCCATCACTTCATGGGAAATAGATGGGGAAACAGTGTCAGACTTTATTTTTCTGGGCTCCAAAATCACTGAAGATGGTGATTGCAGCCATGAAATTAAAAGACGCTTACTCCTTGGACAGAAAGTTATGACCAACCTAGATAGCGTATTAAAAAGCAGAGACATTACTTTGCCAACAAAGGTCCATCTAGTCAAGGCTATGTTTTTTCCAGTAGTCATGTATGGATGTGAGAGTTGGACGCTGAAGAAAGCTGAGTGCCAAAGAATTGATGCTTTTGAACTGTTTTGTTGGAGAAGATTCTTGAGAGTCCCTTGGACTGCAAGCAGATCCAACCAGTCCATCCTAAAGGAGATCAGTCCTGGGTGTTCATTGGAAGGACTGATGTTGAAGCTGAAACTCCAATACTTTGGCCACCTCATGCAGTTGACTCATTGAAAAAGACCCTGATGCTGGGAAGGATTGGGGGCAGATGGATAAGGGGACAACAGAGGATGAGATGGCTGGATGGCATCACCGACTCGATGGATATGAGTTTGGGTAGACTCCAGGAGGTGGTGATGGACAGGGAGGCCTGGCGTGCTGCAGTTCATGGGGTTGCAAAGAGTCAGACATGACCGAGCGACTGAACTGACTAAACTGAACTGATGTGGCATTCAAGATCTTAGTTCCTTGACCATATCAAATCCAAGTTCCCTGCATTGGGACCATGGAATCTCAATCAGTGAGCTGCCAGCGACTAATAACCTTAATAATTGTATTATATGTAATAATTATTCCTCTATAGCTCATTGAGATCATAAGTTTCTTTTTCATTATTTCATATTTGAGTTTGTACTGTTGTTACGCTGTGCTCAGTTGTGTTCAATTGTTTTTGACCCCATGAGCTGTAGCCCGCCAAGCTTCTCTGTCCATGGGATTTCCCAAGCTAAACTACTGGAGTGTGCTGCCATTTTCTCCTCCAAGTGATCTTCCTGACCCAGGGGTCAAACCTGTGTCTTCCGTGTTGCCTGAACTGGCAGGCAGATTCTTTACCATTGAGCCAACTGGAAAGGCTAACTGCAATTTTCACATCTCCAGAGGGTGCTTTACAAGTTGTATTCTGTGGAGAGGCTGCTCCTTAGAATCTATGCGATATTCATGTAGATATACATGTCCTCATATGTTACTCCTGCCAATTATATATATCTTTGATGAAGTAGCATACTTTTTTTGAGCATTAACTGTCTAGTAAATAATATCAATTGTTTAGACTGGATTATCTCAAAAGTCTTAGGACTCTGCCTTTTCTGATTTCCAGAAAGCTCTTTTAATGCTGTCTAGAAGTGGAAAACCTGTGGAGGACAGTTCCATATAGACACACCTCATTACCATGCACTGAAATAGCATCAGTTTCAAAAAGCTACCTAAAATCAAGGAGGTAAAACTGTACATTTTAAATAAAAAATTTTCAAGATCCATTTACATCACAGAGGGCATTAAGATACTTTTCAGTTTCCCTAGACACCCTAAACTGCTTATTAGTGGCCACAACCCAGGTTTATTGATGACACCTAATGTCCCTGTGTGATCAAAGACTATAAGTATTTCAGTTGCTATTATGGTTTTCTGTTACTTGACAGAGGCCACTCCCACCGTTTTGTATCACAAGTTCAGGTGACACTACCAGTTTTTAGTGCCTGATGGATCACATTGTTTAATAACTTACATGGAAACCCTGTATGTTAGTTCTAGCTATCTCATACTAATAAATGTTTTGGGGGTCATTTAGTTATATTATGCTAAAAAAGCAAGTTGGCTTCTTGTGATAATTCATGAGTTTTTCACACGTTAAAAATGACTTATCCAGATGTTTAGGAATCTTTCCTTTTTCTGTTGGCAGAAGATACACACACACACACTTCTGTAAAATTTATAATTCCTCATCTTCTAGCTTGAAGATAGAAACTCTGTTATTTGATTCATTGTCACTTTTTGTCCGTACAACTTATTAGCAGAGATTCATGCACACTTAATTGCTAAATAAATACCTAATGCAAGAATTTTAAAAATTAAAAGAATGACCCAGCCATTATATTATGGCAAAATGTCTCCTCATTGTTGGGATTACTAGCAGAAGTTGGATATGAAATGGCAAAACAGTATTGGGCATGTCTTCTGTTAATGGCATTCTCTAGTCTTCAAAGTCGTCTTATCGAGGATTGTGAAATATATTTTTAAATATCGAAAAAATATTCACTCCAGTGAAAAATAGTCTTATTAAACAGACCCAATATGTCTACCTAATTCTTAACCTCTTTATTCTCTACATGTTTAAGAGAGGTGTTTAGTCATTTCTCCACTATCCAGATTTTGCTTACTTTTCAAAATGGATTCTGTATGTAACAAATATTCCTGACAGTTTAAATAGTGTAAAAATGTTGATTTCATGTTTGTAAGCTTTGTCATTGGGAATTTTATACTGAATAAACCGTGTATATATACATACATAATCCACAGATGAAGATATATCTAATTGATTTATATTCACACAGCTACAGAGGTCTTTTGCCTTTATATGGTCAATCCTGGCACCTTACAATGGTGGGCATGCAGTTAACACACACAGTTCCGTGTTGCTTCAAGCAGTCTAAAGGCAACAAAAACAAATTGATGGAGGCAGAAATAGGAGAATCCCACCCTGTCAGAAGATGAACGAGCTAAACTTGCCAGACGTGAACCCTGGCTGACACAAGCAAGGTGAAATCAAAGACTGGGCAACTTTTGACAACCCATGCTTCACAGCCCTGACCACTGTGGATGGCCATGATTATCTCCAGACAAAATGACTGTGAGTAAAAGGCTTACATACACTTAAATTAAACACAGCAGGGTTTTAGCAATCTCTGTTTGCATTTTACTTTCTGTTAAGAAGGAAATTGCTTGGACTTGGAACATTTCATTTAATGGCATTTTTAGTTACCTTTTGTATTTCTAATGCCATGGTCTACATTCACTCCAAATTACCCAGTAAGACATGGGAAACTTTTGTCCTTTTTTGTTTATTTTTTTTTTTAATTGCAGTAGCTTCCTTACCAATTTTACTAAATTAAATGTGTTTTAAAGCATCTCAGTTCTTGAAACTCAATTATTCCAATCTCTGGGTGAAGTATAGTAAACAATGCAAACCCCATTTATGTAATTTATTTTGCAAAAGACAATAATGGAATGCAGTTGTGCTAATGATATATGTATTTCTGTATTTTTTCCTTTTCAACAACAACTTATCAAAACCATGTCATTTTGAAACAAAAGCTTTAAGGGCTTTTGGGGGTTTTGGTTTGTCCATACACTTCTTTCTGGAGAAGGAGAAAACTGCAAAATATGTGCCATTGGAATATCATGAAAGATTGTGTTCTGTTTCCTTCATTTTATTTTTCCATCAATGAGTATTATTGACATTCACTCATAATAAACTATGAATAAAGATCATGGCTTGTAATTGCAATGTGTAAATAAGAAGAAAAATATGTAGGTACTTCAGTAGCTGAAGCACCATTTTTTATGTCCCAGCAGAGAAAAAGTTTAATTGTTAGGCCACATATGGTCTTGGAAACTTTGGTTTAAACTCAAGCATAATAAGAAAATTTATCATTCTCCTTCTTGTTTAAAATGAGTGTTTTGAAATCCCTGAGTCCATGATTATGTATTATTTTATTCTGATATTCTTAATGCAATCAGTTAATTGTTCTAATTTACTGAATTTCACCTGCTGCATTACTTAAAACCTAATTAATCAGTTTATGTTGTACTTTTAGGAGGTGGTTAACTAGACTATGGTCCCAAGGTTGTATTGCTGGATGAGCCAGTGAGTGGTTGAAGGATGCAGCCATTTGGATAGTTGAGGTGCTGAATCCCATTTAGCTCAAGCCCAAACAGAGCAAATATAAAAACTGCTTTTTCTGTGAAACAAATCCACAAACAAACAAAAAAAAGTAAAACTAAAAATAAAGAAGTAATAGAAAACCTCAAGCAAGCTAAGTAAGTACATGTAAATATGCAGATGTGTATACTTTATATATACACGTCTTTCAGCCTGCATATAAACATATTTACATAAGAATAAATATTATACACACAGAAACATATGCAGCTAGACAGATAAGTAAGTCAAATGAGAGAATTTTGATTTACTCAAAAGGAAGAGATCTTACTGCCTTATAGACTGAGTATAAGTTGTGGTGGAAGCAAACCAAGTGTCCCCTTTCTGCAAGACAGTGGAGGGACCTGTTAGGTCACCGTGGGACAGAGTTGTGGTCCCAGGTCTCAAACCACCTAATTATTTGATGGAAATGTGAGTGGGAACTCTCTTCCTCCTGTCTCCATGCCCCTTACTGCTAACTTCCACCTGTCCTTAGTGACCCAGTCTCATGGATTGACTGCTTAGATTCCATGCTGAGGGAGCTGCAATCATAATCTGATTGTTAACTGCCTGTTGGATAGCCTCATCCTAGAAGTATGAGATATGTCAAGTTCCTTACTGCTTCCTAACTACAGTTAACTTACTTTGACAATTGAAGATTGATAATAGAATTATTTTAATATTGATTTGAATATACCCTTTATTCCCTGACATGCCCTCTAATTTTTAAACCTAAGTTGTTGAGAGTTAATTATATATGTTATCCCCCCATCAATATTTTAATTGTTACCAAGGAAATGTAGATGCCCTCATACTACACTTAGGAAGCAGATTTTTTTAATTATTATTGATTTCACAAGGATGAAACACTTTTTGGTAAGAGAAGGCAGTGCACCTTGCATCCCAAGCCTTTTGTTTCCTGAGAGATAAATGTGTCTACAATATCAATAGGGAAAAAAGAAATAATTGTCTACTTCACAGTTTCATTACAATTTTCTTCTGTGATTATAAACAAGGTGACATTCACCATACTAGATATATATATTTTTTCAAATGCTGATCTTTCCTGAGGTAGTAAAAGAAGGAGATCTAGGTGACAAGGACTTAAGACCTCTTCAGTGTATCATGCTGAGCAGTGGACGCTGAGGTTCCTCCAGACTATTTACACCTTAGTCATGTCTTCCTGATAATGATGCTTAACTTGACACACTCACATACAGTGTCATCTTGTGAGATTTCACTTAAAATTTCACTCTTACCTAGTTTCCTAAGTGAAATCACAATTGAACCCTGAGATTTAAAATTAAAAAATATGTATTGGCTAAACAAAGTACAAATTGTTAAATGTGAAGATTGACATATGATTGTGCACCCATAAACATACGAAAAAAGCAGTATATATTACATATATATGTATATATATATATATACATATATATATATACACCTACATATATGTATATTATATATATTTTTTTTTCCCCAGGTGGCTCAGTGGTAACGAATCTGCCTGCCAAGCAGGAGATGTGAGTTCAATCCCTGGTTTGGGAAGAACCTCTGGAGAAGGAAATGGCAACACACTCCAGTAATCTTGCCTTAGAAATCCCATAGACAGAGGAGCCTGGTGGGCTACAGTCCAGGGGGTCCCAAAGAGTTTGACATAATTGAGTGACTAACACTTTATATGCAGCATGTATATGTACACACATATATAAAACACAAATAAAATTATACGTAGCATACTAAATTAAAGTTAGTTTCCTCATTACCTAGCACATGTTTATTTATGCAGAACTCAGAAGATCTGAATTTCAACTTATCCTCTCAGGTTTACAGACATTTAAGCACATTAATAGGAACTGTTGATTATTCAGCACACCAACACTCAGGTATCACCCAACTTCATTATTACCTGATTAATTAACCTGTTTAAAGTGTGAAAGTTGGCACCTTGTCATTAAAATCCATGGGAATAACTAATGAGAAACTATGAAATAATTTGTTCCTCAATTAAAAAACCTGAAAGAAGAGGTTTTATCTCATTATTCTTATTTCCTGTTATCACCTATACAAAACCAAGAAGATTTTGCAAAACTTACTGTTTAAAGAGAACAGGCTATGTAACATCTCAGGGACCATTTCACAGACATTTAATAAAATGTGGTGTTATTCAGCAGCAAAAGGTAAGCCAAGAAGGTTGTTGGGATAATATATTCATGATAGAGCATCAGTGTGAAAATGAGGTACATTTATCTCATACCTGGTGTTCAGGTTTAAATGAGGTTTCTAGATAAGAAGAGAGAGAAGTAAAGATAATCTAGTTCAACTTAGGTCTGTCTAAAGAGACTTGAGAAAAAATATCAAGAGAGGTAATTAGTATTAGAGAATCATTAAATTACAACTTTTCCATATATTAAAAAACACTTCCCTGAGCCCCAGTTTCCCTCAGTGTGACTGAATTTATTCAGTTGCCACATTGCACTATCATTCAGATAGGGGAGAAAGGTAGTGAAGATATTCATTTCAATTGCTTGCCCTTATCTACTTTCATAAAATCATGCATATCATATAATAATACTGAAGTACTAAAGGTACTTTCCTAGCTTAGATCTTTTCTTAATATTTATAGATTTGTCCTCCTCCACACAAGTTGTTCATAGAGCTCACAAATGGCAATCAAAGAAATGTCTATTGTTTAACTTTAAAGTAGAGAAGCCAAAGTTTTTCTTGGAGGTGAAGTGAGCAATCTTTCTTGCACTGATTATTTTACATAGATCTTTCCAGTTAGAAAGAGTTTCGTGCTCTGAACCATGGCACGATACAGACTATAGAATCTATCCAATGTAAAAGTTAGGCATAAATGAATACAGATGTTAATTAATTGGATATCCTTATTTAAATTCCTTTAAATATATTCTGGATCATGTCTCTTGCTTCCTCATATAAATCTTTAAGCTGAGGCCACCCACATTTAGTGAAGGAAATAGTCAAATTTTTTAAAACCACATGCATAATTTTCCAAAATCAAGATTTTGTGAAGATAATGGCAAAGTTTGAAATAACAAAATTTAATTAATCAACTTTAGAAATAAAGGCTCATACCTGTTTAAGCTTTATAATTTTATTCAGTTGCAAAATGTCCTAGAAGAAAAAAAAAAATACTGTGGGTTGGTAACAAAGTCTAAATATCTCTGCTTTTTTTTTTTTTCTGAAAGCATTTCCATTACCATAAAATGAAAAATTTAGAGTCAAGTCCAGCATATATTTAATGATAATAGCTGCTATTTTTTGAACATCAATGGCATAAACTGCATGTTAGGCATTTTACATGCAAACTGTATTTCTATTTTAGCATTAAAAAAGTGTATTAGTCACTCAGTCATGTCCGACTCTTTGTGACCCATTTACTGTAGCCCATGAGGCTCCTCTGTCCATGGAATTCTGCAGGCAATACTGGAATGGATCGCCATTTCCTTCTCCAGAGGACCTTGCTGACCCGGGGATCGAAGCTGGCAGTCCCGCATTACAGGCAGACTCTTTACCAACTGAGCCACCAGGGAAGCCCCAGCATTATCAAAAGTTTATATAATTACACCCATTTATAGACAAGAAAACTAAAATCCAGTGTGATTATATCTAGTCGGACTTTATATTCTGACACAAAATTCCATACTCTTTCTGGCTATACTATGTTGCTCTAATGAACAAAATATTCTCAAATAGAGTTTTACCACGAGAACGCACTGGTCATAGCAAACAACCTCTTCCAACAACACAAGAGAAGACTCTACACATGGACATCACCAGAAGATCAATACAGAAATCAGACTGATTATATTCTTTGCAGCCAAAGATGGAGAAGTTCTATACAGTCAGCAAAAACAAGACAGGGAGCTGACTGTGGCACAGACCACGAACCCTATTGCCAAATTCAGACTTAAATTGAAGAAAGTAGGGAAAACCAGTAGACCACTGAAGTATGACCTAAATCAAATCCCTTAGGATTATACAGTGGAAGTGTCAAATAGACTCAAGGGATTAGATCTGATAGAGTGCCTGAAAAACTATGGATGGAGATTAGAGACATTGTTGAGGAAGCAGGGATCAAGATCATCCCCAAGCAAAAGAAATGTAAAAAGGGAAAATAGTTGTCTGAGAAGGATTTACAAATAGCTAAGAAAAGTAGAGAAGTGAAAGGCAAAGGA
This sequence comes from Giraffa tippelskirchi, assembly GCF_054371585.1. Taxonomy (NCBI): domain Eukaryota; kingdom Metazoa; phylum Chordata; class Mammalia; order Artiodactyla; family Giraffidae; genus Giraffa; species Giraffa tippelskirchi. Next base: position 112,064,565 of record NC_137277.1, read on the forward strand.
GAAAAGGAAAGATATACCCATCTGACTGCAGAATTCCAAAGAATAGCAGGGAGAGACAAGAGAGCCTTCCTCAGTGATCAGTGCAAAGAAACAGAGAAAAGCAATAAAATGAGAAAGTCTAGAGATCTCTTCAAGAAAATTAGAGATACCAAAGGAATATTTCATGTAAAGATGGGCACAATATAGGACAGAAATGGTACAGACCTAACAGAAGCAGAAGATACTAAGAAGAGGTGGCAAGAATACACAGAAGAACTAAACAAAAAAGATTTTCATGACCCAGAAAATCACGATGATGTGATCACCAACCTAGAGCCAGACATCCTGGAATGCAGAGTCAAGTGGGCCTTAGGAAGCATCACTTCAAATAAAGATAGTGGAGGTGATGGTATTCCAGTTGAGCTCTTTCAAATCTTAAGAGATGATGCTGTAAAAGTGCTGCACTCAAATGCCAGCAAATTTGAAAAACTCAGCAGTGGCCACAGAACTGGAAAAAGTCAGTTTTAATTCCAATCCCAAAGAAAGGCAATGCCAAAGAATGCCCAAAACTGTACAATTGCACTCATCTCACACACTACTAAAGTGATGTTCAAAATTCACCAACCAGGCTTCAACAGTACGAGAACCATGAAATTCCTGATGTTCAAGCTGGTTTTAGAAAAGGCAGATGGACAAGAGATCAAATTGCCAGCATCTGTGGATCTACAAAAGGCAAGAGAGTTCCAGAAAAACATCTACTTCTGCTTTATTGACTATGCCAAAGCCTTTGACTGTGTGGATCACAATAAACTGCGGAAAATTCTTAAAGAGATGGGGATACCAGATCACCTGACCTGCCTCTTAAGAAACCTGTATGCAGGTCAGGAAGCCACAGTTAGAACTGGACATGGAACAACAGACTGGTTCCAAATAGGAAAAGGAGTACGTCAAGGCTGTATATTGTCACCCTGCTTATTTAACTTATATGCAGAGTACATTATGAGAAATGCTGGGCTGGAAGAAGCACAAGCTGGAATCAAGATTGCCGGGAGAAATATCAATAACCTCAGATATGCAGATGACAGCACCCTTATGGCAGAAAGTGAAGAAGAACCAAAGAGCCTCTTGACGAAAGTGAAAGAGGAGAGTGAAAAAGTTGGCTTAAAGCTCAACATTCAGAAAACTAAGATCATGGCATCTGGTCCCATCATCTTCATGGGAAATAGATGGGGAAACAGTGGAAGCAGTGTCAGACTTTATTTTTCTGGGCTCCAAAATCACTGCAGATGGTGATTGCAGCCATGAAATTAAAAGACACTCACTCTTTGGAGTGTCCATCTAGTCAAGGCTATGGTTTTTCCAGTAGTCATGTATGGATGTGAGAGTCGGACTATAAACAAAGCTGAGCGCTGAAGAACTGATGCTTTTGAACTGTAGTGTTGAAGAAGACTCTTGAGAGACTCTTGGACTGCAAGGAGATCTAACAAGACCATCCTAAAGGAGACCAGCCCTGGCTGTTCATTGGAAGGACTGATGTTGAAGCTGAGACTCCAGTACTTTGGCCATCTGATGTGAAGAGCTGTCTCATTTGAAAAGACCCTGATGCTGGGAAGATTGAGGCCAAGAGGAGGAGGGGACGACAGAGGATGAGAAGGTTCGATGGCATCACTGACTCCATGAACATGGGTTTGGGTAGACTCCAGGAGCTGGTGATGGACGGGGAGGCCTGGCGTGCTGTGATTCATGGGGTCGTAAAGAGTCAGACACGACTGAGCGACTGAACTTAGCTGAAATATATTATTTAAGAATCAGTCAGTTCAGTTCTGTTGCTCAGTCGTGTCGGACTCTTTGCAACCCCATGGACTGCAGCACACCAGGCCTCCCTGTCCATCTCTAATTCCCAGAGCTTACTAAAAGTCATGTCCATCCAATCGGTGATGCCATCCAGCCATCTTGTCCTCTGTTGTCCCCCTTACCTCCTGCCTTCAATCTTTCCCAGAGCCAGGGTCTTTTCAAATGAGTCAGACCTGCACATCAGGTGGCCAAAGTATTAGAATTTCAGCCTCAGCCTCAGTCCTTCCAATGAATACTCAAGACCAATTTTCTTTAGGATGAACTGTTGGATCTCCTTCCTGTGCAAGGGACTGTCAAGTGTCTTCTCCAACACCACAGTTCAAAAGCAGAAATTCTTCAATGCTCAGATTTCTTTATAGTCCAAATCTTACATCCATACATGACTACTGGAAAAACCATAGGTTTGACTAGACAGACATTTGTTGGCAAAGTAATGTCTCTGCTTTTTAATATGCTGTCTAGGTCAGTCATAGCTTTTCTTGCGAGTAGCTAGCTTCTTTTAATTTCATGGCTGCAGTCACCATCTCCAGTGACTATGGAGCCCAAAAAGTAAAGTCTGTCACTGTTTCCATTGTTTCTCCACCTATTTCCCATGAAGTGATAGGCCTGGATGCCATGATATTAGTTTTCTGAATGTTGAGTTTTAACTATTTCACTCTCCTCTTTCACTTTCGTCAAGAGGTTCTTAAGTTCTTCTTCCCTTTCTGCCATAGGGTGGTATCATCTGCATATCTGAGGTTATTGATATTTTCCCAACAATCTTGATTCCTGTTTGTGATTCATCCAGCCTGGCATTTCACATGACATACTCTGCATATGAGTTAAATAAGCAGGGTGATAATATACAGCTTTGACTTCTTGCTTTCGCCATTTGGAACCAGTCTGTTGTTCCATGTCCAGTTCTAACTGTTGCCTCTTGACCTGCATACAGATTTCTCAGGTGGCAAGTAAGGTGGTCAGGTATTCCTGTTTCTTTAAGAGTTTTCCACAGTTTGTTTTGATCCACACAGTCACAGGCTTTGGTGTAGTCAATAAAGCAGAAGTAGATGTTTTTCTGGAACTCTTGCTTTTTTGATGATCCAACTAATGTTGGCCTTTTGATCTCTTGTTCCTCTGCCTTTTCTAAATCTAGCTTGAAAGTCCAGAAGTTCATGGTTCACATACTATTAATGCCTTGCTTGGAAAATTTTAAGCATTACTTTGGCTATCAATAAATTCTTTTTTTGTGTTGTTCTTTGAATTCTTGTCACCTCTTCTTAATTGCGTCTGTTAGGTCCATACCATTTCTGTCCTTTATTGTGCCCATCTTTGCATGAAATGTTCCCTTGGTATTTCTAATTTATTGAACAGATTTCTAGTCTTTCCTATCCATTGTTTTCCTCTATTTATTTGCTTTGTTCACTTAAGAAGGCTTTCATATCTCTCCTTGCTATTCTTTGGAACTCTGAATTCATATATCTTTCCTTTTTTCGTTTGCCGTTTACTTCTCTTCTTTTCTCAGCTATTTATAAGACCTCCTCAGACAATCATTTTGCGATTTTGCATTTCTTTTTCTTGGGAATGGTTTTGATCACCACCTGCTGTACAATGTTATGAACCTCAGTCCATAGTTCTTCAGGCACTCTGTCTTTCAGATCTAATCCCATGAATATTTGTCACTTCCATTATATAATTATAAGAGATTTGATTTAGGTCATAGCTGAATAATGGCCTAGTGGTTTTCCTTACTTTCTTCAATTTAAGTCTGAATTTTGCAATAAGGAGCTGATGATCTAAGCCACAGTCAACTTCAGGTCTTGATTTTGCTGATTGTACAGAGCTTTTCCATCTTCAGCTGCTAAGAATATAATCAATCTAAATTCAGTATTGACCATCTGGTTATGTCCATGTGTAGATTTGTGTCTTGTTGTGGAAGAGGGTGCTTGCTATGACTAGGGTGTTTTCTTGGCAAAACTCTGTTAGACTTTGCCCTGCTTCATTTTGTACCCTAAGGCCAACCTTGCTTGTTACTCCAGATATCTCTTAGCTTCCTACCTTTGCATTCAAGTCCCCTATGATGAAAAGGACTTTTTGGGGTTTTTTGGTGTTAGTTTAGAAGGTCTTGTAGGTCGTCATAGAACCATTCAATTTCAGTAGTTATGTATGGATGTGATAGTTGGACCATAAAGAAGGCTGAGCAATGAAGAATTGATGCTTTCAAACTGTGGTGCTGTAGAAAACTCTTGAGAGTCCCTAGGATAGCAAAGAGATCAAACCAGTCAATCCTAAAGAAAATCATCCCTGAATATTCATTGGAAGAACTGAAGCTGAATCTGAAGCTCCAATACTTCGGCCACCTGATGGGAAGAGCCAACTCATTTTAAGATTCCCTATTGGTGGGAAAGAAGGAGGGCAGAGGGAGAAAGGGGTGATAGAGGATGAGATGGCTGGATGACATCATCGACTCAATGGACATGAGTTTGAGCAAACTCAGGGGGATAGTGAAGGACAGGGAAACCTGGCATGCTGCAGTCCATAGGGTCGCAAAGACTCAGACATGACTGAGCGACTGAACAACAATTAATAAATGCCTAACTACACTAAATATCGAATTATTTACCTGTTTTTAAAGACATGAAACAAAATCTAGGGTAAAAACAGTTCAATACAATTAATTATGAAACAAAAACAAAGTTATATTCAAAATTAATCACACACGTTCTTCAGAAATAATATATCATATACATATTTAGTTTTATAAATAATATACATTATATCTAATATAGTTTAGCATTATTGACAGATAATATCATGAGCATTAAATTGGGTAATTAAAAGTTGCCAAACAGAGAGAACCAAGAAAATAATTTGTTAAATATAAAGGTATCAGGGAAAACTGCATAATATTTTTAATAATGTATATTCTGCTAAGTAAAAAAAGAAAAAGAAAGAAGGAGGAAATGTAATAAAGGAGGTTCCTGTCAGGCAGCTTTTTTATCTTATTTGTATAAGATTAGCTATTTAAACATTTATGCCAGTCCAAAGTGAAAGAAAATGATCTAAAACTTTAAAAGCATCATATCATTTCAAGATAAACAACAGCTGCATTAAAAATGATGAGAAGATTATTTGCACTTTCATTTTTAGATCAATATTTGAACTTTAAAAATAAAGTGCTACTTAAAAGATTATGTTTTGAGAACAAATATTTAGAGTAATAGAAGATAAAAAAAGTAAGTTTGAAATTATATGATGACCAATAATATGTCAGGGGAAAATAATTAAATAACAAATATAAATAAAACTAAATAGACTGAAAAATGAACTATGGATAAAGACACTATCTGAAGGAGAGCATTTAACTCAATAATAAAAGTAATCAGTGTGCCAAAATAGCAAAGTGTTCCCAACCCTTACAGATATTTGATACTAATACTTACATCTTTTATTCACTAATGTGCAATGTATTTTGAGTACAATCCCCTAAGACATACGTCCTTTCTCCTGTTGTGTTCAGTGATGTATTGGTACTCAAATAGACAAGTTTTTGAGAATATATATGTTGAGTGGCAACATCTAGTGCTCGTCTCCATTATTAACTAATATAAAACATTAAATTAAAGAAGTTCATAGCTTCAAATTGCTTGCTGTCATTAGCAACTTTCACATGTAAATTGATGTTCTGTGGGCTTTTACTCTACCTACAACTCGTTCTATAGGGGTAATAGTTACATCACTGCATTTTAATCCTTTTATTCACAAGTCTCCAGAGTACCAGGAAATGAGTGTCTCCACTGGGAGTATGATTGGGAAGCTCTGAATTAGTGGCATTCCTGGTAATGTTTTCCATTTATTTTTATGTCACTAGTGAGAAGCATTACTATTGTTTAATCTTATCTCCACTCCAGAACTTAAAGGGAGTGTATTGTGTGACTTCCTTCCTTTGCTGTCCCCAACAGCAAGGGTCAGGTTCTACCTTATTCAACATAGACTGGAAAGGAACACAAACGAGTAAATCAAGCTAAAAATAGTCACTGCCTCCTCACATCACTGTTTTGAGTCCAATCAGACTTCTCTCATGTCCCCTCACTCAAGTACTAAGACTGAGGTCTGAGCACCTCTAAAAGGCCCCATCTCCATCCTAGAATTCTTGACATGATCACTTTCATCAGCAGCAAATGCTAGTGCTTGAAATTCAACTTGGTTCATATCTAAAAATGAACAATGGAACAACATGGGAAACTTTCTCAAAGATGTCACTCAGTCTCCACTATCAAGTTATGTAGGAAACATGCAGTTGTTCAGTTTCTAAAGACAACTCCTGAGATTTTCCAGCAATTCAGTGGTTAAGACTTTGTTTTCCAGTGCAGGAGGTATAGGTATGATCCCTAGTCGAGAAAGTAAGATCCCACATGCCACAGGGTGTGCCTCCAAATTAAAATAAACAAACAAGTATATGAGTAAATAAAACTTGTTTAAAAAAGAATTATTAAAAAAAAAAAAAAGCATCACCCTTCTTTTAAGATATTATTCAAGAAACACATTGAACACTACCAAGAACACAACCTGGGAAACTGGATCATGATTTTGGACTTTTAAATCAGCCACATAGGAAATCCTTACAAAAGGAATCCTTTAAAAGAGGATTGTTCTCTATTAAACAAGCTATAATCATATTTAAATGAAGCAGAGAATATACTTTAGAAGTATTTCAAAATTTATAATTTTAGGTTTTTAATTATGAAAGATGTACATCTATAAAACCCTTCTTTGCAGTCAACTAACCCAGGTCAAATTCTACTTTTTAAAAAAATAGGGATGCCATCTATTCACCCACTGAAAGGATTATTCCTTTTAAGAAAAAAAAATGTGATGCTTAAGAGTTGGTAGCTTCCTAGTTTGTATTAATGATGGCAGGTAAAATATGACACATGTCTAAATCATTATCAGTCCTTAATCATTGTGTCTAGTCACAAAGGGTAGGAAAAAAATTGGACCATGTTCAAATGACTTAATGAGTGTTAGATATTTTATGTCCTTCATTCATTTTTCACAACACTCTAAGTGGTAGAAAGTATTGTCCTATTAGATAAGTGAGAATACAAAGTAGAGAGAAAGTAAGTATCTGATTCAGGAACATAGATAATAGTTGTTTCGCTAGTTTTTGGACTTTCCAGAGTTGTTGATTCTAGATTTCATGTTTGTTTATTTAGTTGGTTGTTTTTTTCTCTCTAAGCCATGCAGTTTCCTATCAATGACATGTAAATGGCAGGTTACCTTAAGGAGAGAAACTCTCCATCATGACTACTGGGTGGAAATGGACAGGCATGACATGACATAGTCAATGTGCTTTGTGACCATCAGCTCTCTTCCAGGTGCAGCACAGGAACACAAGAGACTGAAAATGCAATTAACTACTCCAAAAGTGTCCTGCCCATTGCTACTCTATTTAAGGTTTTTGACAACTGCTGCATTTCTTGTCTCCTCCCAAATGTTTTTTACCAAAAGAACATAATCCTTGTGTTTGATTCATATTCTACTTATTAAGCAATCATGGACTTCTCACTAGGATATTAGTTTGAGTTTCTCTGCTAAATTGCGTCAGTCATGTCCGACTCTGTGTGACCCCATAGATGGCAGCCCACCAGGCTCCCCCGTCCCTGGGACTCTCCAGGCAAGAACACTGGAGTGGGTTGCCATTTCCTTTTCCAATGCATGAAAGTGAAAAGTGAAAGTGAAGTGGCTGAGTCATGTCCGACCCTTAGCTACCCCATGGCCCGCAGCCCACCAGGCTCCTCCGTCCATGGGATTTTCCAGGCAAGAGTACCAGAGTGGGGTGCCATTGTAGTTTGAGTTTAGAAACAAATTAAATTATTTAACTTGAATATGTCAGTGGTGTCTTCACTCATGAACAGATAACTCAACTTATTTATTGATAAGAAATTGCTTTTGAAGCCTTAAAATTATTTTCACCTTTTTGAAAAAAAAAAAAGTATGATTAACTCTCCAACAATATTTGTATTGTGTTTGTATCAAATCATGGAGATTATCATGTTATTTACAAAATCCCATTTGTATATTTCCTTTTGTATAATAGTATACCTTTCATTGTAAGTAGTGGAATCTCAAAATGAATTGAAAACAAATCAGTCTCCAATAGATAAATGAAAAATGTGCAATGAAGCTAAAAATATCCTCCACCAAGGTGCTAGTTGGCTGTGTTGCTTAGCTACCCATGACCAAATAGACAGACAGCACCACGAACTCTCTGGCTGAGCTGGGTGTAATTAACAACCAGGTTTCCATTTCATTAAGTTCCACTTACAAATCTTAAGAATTTTGAAATGTGCATATTTAGAAGATTTCACCATCATAAATGTAGACAAAATTTATTTCTCAAAAAAATGATATTCCCCTATGTACCTCTAAGTAACTTAACTAGAACTTCCAAAGCTTTAAATAATGACATTTTTGAAGGCAAAATTCTATTTTTAAAGAAAATAACTGTAGTAAAGACTGAGGGAGAAGGGAATATTCTTTTTCTATTTAAAATCATAAAAATTGCCTTTTTAATTTTTCTTTTAAATATAAATATAATTATGAATGGGAAACTTAAGATTGCTTTGTCTTCCTGAAAAGCTTGAAAGCATTGATTTTTCTTTTCCATCAGAGGTAATCTTTTCATGCTTTTGTCCCCAGTTCTAATGTATAAAGGAGGTTAATTTCTGAAATATCTTAGATGATTTAGCAGAGTCCTGTGCAGGGAACACAATAATTCAGTTCAACAGACAACAAAGCCCATTAGCAGATATTACCAAGTCACTACTAAAAGGCAAGAATAAAGGAAATGGAAAGATTCATATCCCTTCATAATTAACACACAAAGCTTTGAGTGCAGATTACAGTAGATTATGGTGAATTAAAGGAGTACATTTGATGCTCCTTTTGAAGATTTCTTATTGCTTATCATCCTATTCTGAAATATATATGCATTCATTTAATTCCATAAGTGTATAATTGAAACAAATAGCTGAAATCCATTTATACCATTTGAAAGTAAAAAAAAAAAAAAAAAAGATTATGTTTCAAGCACATTTGCATCCATTTATAATCTAATAAACTGTACAATGTTTTACTGTTCCATTTTCTCTGCTCTCTGTAGAGAGACAGAGATTTTGTCTGATATTGGCTGAATTTGTGTTATTTAAAAATATTTTTAAAGTATATTTATCAAAATAATACATGCTTAAGGTAATATAGCCTATAGTATACGCAAGTTTATGATGAAAGTAAACAGGCTCTGGCTTCTTTCCTTATTATTTCAGTCCTATGGTTTTGGGTTTGCTTTTTTTAAGAAGTTGACAACTTTATTGAGATGAAATTTACATAACATAAAATTAATCCATTTAAAATAAGCAATTCAGTGGCATTTAGCTCTTTTACAATGTTGTACCTCCACTATCTTTATTAGGTTTCAGAAAATTTTCATCACTCTAAAAGGATAGCTCATACCTTCTAAACAGTCACTCCCCACTAGCCCTTCCCTCCAATGCTGACAAGAGCCAGTCAATGCTTTGTCTCTATAGCTTTATCTATCCTGGATATTTCATTACATGGAAACACACAATATTTGACAATTTGTATCTGGTTTTTTTCATTTATCATAGTGCAATAATTTTGATTTTAATTCTTTAGTAAAGTATCTTCATAATATTTGAAACTATATTTATAGCTCTCTGTCAGGCAATATCTATTGATTTCTTGATATGAAATAAGAGCCTTCATCCTACATTCACAATTCTCCCTTCTTATTCCAGTGTTTGAATTACTTTGCTGTTTTTAATTTTTCTATTGGTTGCTATTGTAATTTAAGTGATATATTTAAACTCACATTTTTTTTTTCATTTTTCAATAATATTTTGCAACTCTACATTTTGCAAATTAGGGTATTCACATTGCTACATTTCTTCTTTCTTTCTTTCCTTTTGTTATGTTTTGTCTTCTTTCAGAGTTGCTGTACTTTTAAATTGTCAAAATACATGCATTTATTAATTTTTCAAATATTTATTGAGGACTCATATTTATTATGGACATAATTTTAATTTGCTTTTAATTTAGATCATGATTTTCTTATATGTTGTCTTTGGATTTTTTTTTCTAGGCATTTGTAATTTTATTTTTGTCTAACATCTGACTTTATCAGATTTCCATTTTTTAATATAAAATTTCAATCAGAATTTTTCATGCTTAAGGACCTTTTTAAAAAATAAAAATTTTCTCTGAAAACTATAATCCTCCTTCTTCAATCTAGAACATTTACTTTTTAACTTGTCACATAACTTTCAACTTTCACTGTGACGCTTCCCTTCACAGATGTGCAGAATTGAAGTTATTGTTCCCTGGAATATATAAGTGCTTCTTCTGGGCGTTATCCCTTTATTTTACCATTTATCTTCAATCTATCCCTGTGAAAAAATGAGGTAAGTTTTCTGTAGAATTGCATGTTTGAAAATCTTACTCCTTTTATTTTACTTGAATGACAGTTTGTCTGGGTATAAAATTTTGAAAGCATCATACCTTTTCCTTCTAGTATTCAGTGGCACTGATGACAATTACAATTCCAGTATGATTTTTTTTTTAATGAATAACATTTTTCTTGTCTATAAGTTTTGAAGATCTCCTGGAGAGGGAAATTGCAGCCCACTTCAGTATTCTTATCCCATGGGCAGAGGGGCCTGGTGGGCTATAGTCCATGGGGTCACAGAGAGTCAGACATGATTAAGCCACTAAGCAGCAGCAGCAGCATAAGTTTTGAAGATCAGGTTATGTTTCGCGTTCTGAACTTTTACAGTAAAGTCTATGATCACGAATTCTTTTGTTTTCATTGAGTGGAGTAAATGGGCATTTGTTGGCAATGTTATGTCTCTCCTTTTAAATGTGCGGTCTAGGTTTGTCATAGCTTTTCTTCCAAGGAGCAAGTATCTTTTAATTTCATGGCTGCAGTCATCATCTGCAGTGATTTTGGAGCTCACGAAAATAAAGTCTGTCACTGTTTCCATTTTTTCTGCATCTATTTATCATGAAGTGATGGGACTGGATGCCATGATCTTTGTTTCCTGAATGTTGAGTTTTAAGCCAGCTTTTTCACTCTCTTTCACCTTTCACCTTCACCAAGAGGCTCGTTAGTTCTTCTTCACCCTTTTGCCATAAGGGTGGTGTAATTTGCATATCTGAAGTTGTTGCTATTTCTCCCCATAATCTTGATTCCAGCTTGTGTTTCATCCAGGTAGGCATTTTTCATGAGGTACTCTGTATATAAGTTAAATAAGCAGGGTGACAGTATACATCCTTGATGTACTCCCTTCCCAATTTTGAACCAGTCCATTGTTCCATGTCTGATTCTAACTGTTACTTCTTGACCTGCATACAGGTTTTGCAGGAGGCAGGTAAGTGCTCTAGTATGCCCATCTCTTTAAGAATTTTCCACAGTTTGTTATGATCCACACAGTCAAAGGCTTTGGTGCAGTTAATAAAGCAGAATTAGATTTTTTTTTCTGGAATTCTCTTGATTTTTCTATGATCCAACAGATATTGGCAATTTGACCTCTTGTTCCTCTGCCTTTTCTAAATCCAGCTTAACATCTGGAAGTTCTCGGTTCATGTACCATTGAAGCCTAGCTTGGAGAATTTTCACCATTGCTTTGCTAGCATGTGAAATCAGTGCAACTGTGTTTTGTAATGTAGAAGTTACTATAAATGGGTGCATTTTGATGATTTTTAATCAAGATCATTTATTTCTATGGGTGCATGTTGGAAAGTACTTACGTCTTTGAAAAGTTTTGTTATGAGGGATTAGATATCTCAATACTTTGTGTGTGTGTGAATGTCTATGTGTGTACCAAGACTTTCAGGAAAGATCAATAATTTTTGGTTGAAAAACAGCCTTATTAACTTAGGAAAATGTATACTTTCTCCTATGTATATTTTCCTACTTTATTAAGCAAAATTTCATCCACAAACACAAACAAATGCTTCATTGCCCGTCATTTCATTTCTAATTATAAAAAAAATTCTAGTTCTGTTCTTCTTTTTTCTCTTTGGAAACAAGTAAAAGGTGTTAGTAATAAGAGAAGGAAGAGCCATTATGGTAGCCTCCTGACAGACAGACATAGAAAGAGATAACCTCCTTTCCTTACCAGTTGACATAATTAAATGAGCATTCAATAAATGAAGAGCATTGCACTTGCTCCTTGAATATTTTTCAAGAATTTGAGGGCTTAAACCAATAAACATTTTTAAGTAAATGACTTTAGTTATTAAACTGTATATGATTTTTAAAAATAAAACAAATGAAAGAATATTATATTCTTAGAATGGGTTAAGTCCTGTCATCTTTCCCCTGGTTTCTATTACTCCATTTTTCCTACCTACCTTGAGCCCCTGCCCAAGGTAACATGAGTGTGAATGAATTTGTGACTTGAATGAATTGAATGTGCCTTCAGGAAACAACAGTGGATGTTGCTGCTGTTACACCCCTCCTATGGTTACTCTTTAGTGTTTCCCCTCCTATAGGTTTGCGGAATGAAAGAGAGGTCATTGAATAAGGCTGGTGCAGAAAACTCTTGTCATGGATACTTCCAGTTATCAAATCTAAAGTGAATGAAGATGGCCAAACTTGTAAGGTCTTTTCATGGTAGAAAAGAAAGTGGGGTACTCACAATAAACAACAAATCTAGCAATGAGAGTATAGATAAGAAACAATGAAGAAACATTCTTCAAAATTGAAGGCAGGTCTGACTTCTGATGAGAAAAATATTAATTGGACAGGGCAAGGTTTCAATTAACAAAGTGATTAAAATGTAAAAGTGTTTCATTTTTTCATTTCAATAAGTTTATTTTTGAGATGTCTTTGCTATGTATGGCCAGTACAAGTTGATTGCTGTTATTGTTCAGTCACTCAGTGGTATCCAACTCATTGCGACCCCATGGACTGCAGCACGCCGGGCTTCCCTGTCCTACACCATCTCCCAGAGCTTGCTCAAACTCATGTCCATTGAAATGGTGATGCCATCCAACCATCTTATTCTCTGTCATCCTTTTCTCCTCCGAACTTCAGTGTTTCCCAGCATCAGGATCTTTTTCAATGAGTCAGTTCTTCACATCAGGTGGCCAAAGTATTGGAGTTTCAGTTTCAGCATCAGTCCTTCCAATGAATATTCAGGACTAATTTCCCACAGGATGGACTATTTGATCTCTTTGCAGTCCAAGGTCTCTCAAGAATCTTCTCCAACACCACAGTTCAAGAGCATCAATCCTTTGACACTCACCCTTCTTCATGGTCCAACTCTCATATTCCATACATGACTACTGGAAAAACCATAACCTTAACTAGACAGATCTTTGTTGGCAAAGTAATGTCTCTGCTTTTCAGTACACTCTCTAGGTTTGCCATTGCTTTTCTTCTAAGAAACAAGTGGTTTTTTGTTTGTTTGTTTGCTTGTTTTTTAATTTCATGGCTGCAGTCAGCATCTGCAGTGATTTTGGAGCCCAAAAAAATAAAGTCTGTCACTGTTTCCATTGTTTCCGCATTTATTTGGCATGAAGTGATGGGACTGAATACCATGATCTTTATTTTCTGAATGTTGAGCTTTAAGCCAGTTTTTCACTGTCCTCTTTCACTTTCTTAAAGAGACTTTTTACTTCCTCTTCACTTTCTACTATAAGGGTGGTGTCATCTGGATATCAGAGGTTATTGATATTTCTCCCTGTAATCTTGATTCCAGCTTGTGCTTCATCCAACCCAGTATTTCCCTTGATTGCAGCCTTGAAATTAGAAGACGCTTACTCCTTGGAAAGAAAGTTATGACCAACCTAGACAGCATATTAAAAAGCAGAGACATTACTTTGCCAACAAAGGTCCATCTAGTCAAGGCTATGGTTTTTCCAATAGTCCTGTATGGATGTGAGAGTTGGACTATAAAGAAAGCTGAGTGCCAAAGAATTGATGCTTTTGAACTGTGGTATGGAGAAGACTATTGAGAGTCCCTTGAACTACAAAGAGATCCAATCAGTCCATCCTAAAGGAGATCAGTCCTGGGTGTTCATTGGAAGGACTGATGTTGTAGCTGAAACTCCAATACTTTGGCCACCTCATGCGAAGAGTTGACTCATTGGAAAAGGCTCTGATGCTGGGAAGGATTAGGGGCAGGAGGAGAAGGGGACGACAGAGGATGAGATGGTTGGATGGCATCACCAACTCGATGGACATGAGTTTGAGTAAACTCCGGGAGTTGGTGATAGACAGGGAGGCCTGGCATCCTGCGATTCATGGGGTCGCAAAGAGTCTGACACGACTGAGCGACTGGACTGCACTG